>NC_044383.1:101692382-102317382 GCF_006542625.1 Nomascus leucogenys | reverse complement strand
ACTACATGAGATATTTGTCCTCAAATGCATGAATGACTTGCCAAAGAGGAAGAGCCTTGTTTTTAGTTCTATGTGATCAAAGTTGTACCAATGAATGATAGTTACAGGTGGAAAAAAATGAGTTTGTTCTTTCAGCAAGCATTTTTGAGGGACTGTTTTGTAGCAGGCACTGCGAATGTCAAGTGGAATAAGACATGGCTTACGCTTTCAAGAAGGTTACAGTTTAGAATCAGGGTGTCAGGTGCATAGATGATCACAACAAACTGAAATGGGAGAGTAAAACACTAGGGATAGGCACAGAAAGTTTGGGGAGTGCTGAGCAAACCTTAGATAAGGGTGTAGGAGTGAGTTTGGGGTGATGGGTTTGCTGGCTAATCTTTGATTAGGCTTCTGAACCTTCACCTATGCTTACCTGTGGACTTCCTTGTAAAATGCAGGTTTGGCAAGGAACTCTGCTAAAGTAGTTTAGCAAGAACCTCCAACCCTTAATATCTGATCACCATCCATATCTTATTGAGTTCCTCATCCTCTACCATCCACCAGGTGATGTCTGAGCACCCTGTCTTAGTTTTAGAATGTGGTTAAGTTGGTTTAGCCAGAATCCCCCTTACCCTTGGTGTTTCCTCTTAGTACTGACCCCATCCTGTTCCTTGGCTATGAATTCCCACTTACCCATGCTGTATTCGAAGTTGAGCCCAATCGCTCCCTCACTGCAAGACCCCTTTGCAGTGGTCTCTATACCTATAGCAGCGGCCCTGAGCAAAATCTTCCTTACTGTACTTTAACAAATACTGTTGAACAATTTTTTTTGGGGTGGTCATGGTTGGCTTCCTGGAGAGTCCCATGCCTGAGATCAATCTTAAAATAAGCAAGGAAGGAAAGGGGAGACAGGAGGGATAAGCCAGAGGGAGGGACAGCAAGAGCACAGTCTTGGGGAGAAAAGAGGAGAGTGGGTTGTGAGGGGCATCAGGAAATTTGTCTTGGTGGAGCATTAGCAGGATATGTGACAAGAAAGGCACAAAACCAACCTTGAGCTCAGTATAAGGAAGAGGTTTATAGCTGTCTGCCTGAGCTAAAGAGGGAATGGTGCTTAGTAGAAGTTTGCATGTTCAAGCCCAGGCGGGCTACATGACCACTTGTTAGTGAAAAAGAGAGAATGCCCTCAGAATTTTAAACAGAAACTGTCTTATAAGAACCATATTGTGGAAAAGAGAGCATGCCCTCAGAATTTTAAACAGAAACTGTCTTTTATAAGAACCATATTGCAGGAAGGAAGGAGGATGAGACCCTTACACCAGAGTTGTCTGACAGATGGAAATTGCAGGTTTTCTCTCTTGCAAGTGCTACTTGAGATGACCTCCCCCATTGCCTAGTGGTTGGCAGGGGAGGAGAGGCATTGTGACATTCAGGGAAAGGACAGGAGACCTCATGGTACTGAGCAGTGGTAGAAGCACTGAATTGAATAAACTTGAAAAAGACTATTTGAAAAGGGTGCTGATAACATATATTTGAAAAGGGCCTTGTAACCAGTAATGCATTAAGCAGTAATCCTTTTGTGGAAGCTTGAAGTTTCTCTAAGGATGGTCATTTTGAGCTATCTTACTATAGAGGGGGTTGATATTTTTTTCCTTTGGTAAGGGCAGTAAAGAGAAGGAACCTAAACAGTATAAAGAATTGCACCAGATGGTCATTTATGATAGTCTGTAGCCCTACACTTAGTAATTGTGAAAGATTGTTGTCAAAACCTGCCTTAGGACTGTATAGTTTCATATCACCCCTAAAGAAAGAATTTCTTTGGGAAGAAGAAAGTTTTTTGTTTACCTTTTCTCCCTAGGATTAATACAGGGGCTTACTATCTAGTAGGCACATTCAATAAGTTCTTTTTATGAATGAATGTGGCAGAGGAGCACTCAGTTCTCCGGTGTCTGATCTGTGTACTCAGAGTTCTATGATTCAAGTACCTTCTATGAATCTTAATACACAACACACACACACACACACACACACACACACTTTTACAAATGCAAAAGCAGAGGAACAGCAAAGTTGGGTAACTTGCCTGAGATCACAGAGCTAGTCAGTGGTGAAACACACAAGTCTTTCTAACTCACAAATTCATGGTTTTAGATTACTGCATTGAGAGATTTGTATGGCTTGTTTTATTATTTGGTCTCTTTCTACATAAAATATAAAGAGATATAGAAATGAATTTTAAAATTTTCATATGTCTATATTATATATATGTGTATATATAACATAGATATATATATATTCATATATATATATGAATTTAAAAATTTCCAAAAGCTACCCAGAGAAAATAAGGTGGCATTTGTTTCTCTCCTTAAATTTAGCCACTAGGTCCTGATGCTTGTTAAGAAGAAATTTCAGGGTAGCAGCCTACATTTCCCATGGGAAGCCCATGTCTGCTTTAGAGATTTGTTCTTTAATTTGGAGAACCGGTAGAGGCTGACAGTGTAGCGAGAAGGGTACAATCAGCTTCCTGACATGGGAAGAAAGCCCGTGAAGGGGTCATCTCCCTGGAGGCCCTGGGAGCCAACTATGACACAGAGCTAACAACTTCCGGAGGGACTTGGGCCAGCCTTCCTTCTCCAGATGGCTCATTGCAGGATGGAAGGCCCCACAGTGGGGGGCCTGTGGAAGGGGCTGTCCTGGAGGCAGGAACAAGCGATAACAATGAGGAAGTCTTCTGATACCAACTGGGGCACGCTATCCCTGAAAAAGAAGGATCCAAACTACTGTCGCCTCACCATAGGGAGCTGCCTCTCACACTGCTCAGCTGGGCTCACCCTGGCACTCCTTTTGATGTGAATAATTATAAACACACTATGTACGATCTTGCATATGTTCCATTCTTTGGCAAAAGCCATTATACTAATTACCAGCATTTTGAGGGTGTGTCAAACACTTGAAGTGAATTTTTTTTTTTTTATCTCATAAGAGAAGCTGCAACACTGTACATATGGTTCTGTATTAATGAGTTACCAAGAATATAATTTAAAATTTTTGGCTGTTTTCCTCTTATGTATGATATTTCCTCCCTACTTACCTGAGCATTTATGCTTGCAAATTCTGCAGTAAATGTAACCTCGTACCCATGATTTCTTGAACTTCTCTTGCAGACAAGCAAAAGCAAAGATAAGAACCACAAAGTTGATTTGCCATCACATAGCTATGATTTTCTTTTAAAATAATTATTTATCTATTTCAAATCAGTGTACTTGGGATATCCATCACCTTATATATTTGTCTTTACGCTAGAAACATTTGAACTACTCTCTTTTAGCTATTGAGATAAACAATAAATTATTGTGAACTGTGGTCACCCTATTGGTCTTCAAACACTAGGTCTTATTTTTTTCTATCAAACTGTGTATTTGTACCCATTAATCAACCTTTCCACACAATTTTCTGTTTTTCTCTCATGTATCTTCCTTATACCAAGAAAATGTACGAGAACATTACTTTTCAAGAACACTTATTGTAGTTTTTCTAAAATTGCGATATGACCGCATTCAGGTTTGTGTGTGTGTGTATGCCACTAACCTCAAAGGCCGTATGCAATTGCTAAGGCATTAAAGTTAACCATATTTGGAAACCGTTATTTGACTCATCATTTCATTATTGCTAATTTGTTAAATTGCTATAACATTGCATACTTTTGAAACAGCTTTTAACACAGAAGTTATTTGTTCATTAAAATAATTAGTCCCCTTTTATAGCTAAATTTTACTTGAGGAGGTTAAGTGACTTACAAGTGGGCAGGTGGTGGGTTAAGGATTATTAGCTGGCCTCTGATGTTTAGTCGAGGGTTTTAGCCGTTGTGTTAATTTGCCTCTCTAAAGGAAAAAAAAATTATCTCAGTTACTAGGAATCCCAACACAAGCCACCTTCCTCTCTCTCTACAGCTGCTTCATGTACTGCTGTTTAAAACAGCCAGGAGAAGAGCAATAGGTGCATCCAGTGGGGAGGAGGGGTACATGAGTACCTGGAGAGGTCAGTCCTTGACTGGTATCTTTGCCCCCTAGTGTTTGGTTACTGCTGTTCAGTTGGAAGCATAATTTCCTTCAAATATTGTTCATTTGGTTATTGTAGAAGAAGTGACAAGGATAAAGGGAAGCTGAAAGTTCAAACAACCTACCTCCTAGATGAATTGGGGATGTGTCAAGATAAGTTTACTCAACTGTTCCAGAATTTTCTAGGCCTCATATACCATATTTTCTTCTACAATCTCTGCCTCCTCTCCACATTCTCTTCTCTTTTTCTCTTTCCCTTTAGTTCTATATACATTTCTCTCCTTCACTTGTTCAGTGAGTCTCACCTTTTCCCTTTCTTTCCAGTCTTTCTGTGGTACTCAAGGTATATATCATTTGTTCGTGGTAGAACAAAGAATCTGGGTCCTTGTTTAAAATGTAGTGAAGTAGCCAAGAGGTTAGTGGCCACAATATGTCGTATCATATTTGTCTGTGTCAAATCACGATGGCCATTAGTACCTCTTCCTTTTACCAACAGCCTGTTTAACTAGACTGGGCAATGTAGTCAACACTTATCTTATCTCTGTCTGCACTGGCCTCTCCACTTCTATTTCTGTATCTTCATCTCTGTGTCCGTATACCCATGTTTCTCTCTTTTTTTCCTCCTTCAAAATGGAAAAGATAAAATTATCAGTTATATTTTGATTATACACATCCAAATAAAAGTTATTTTCTTAATTCTCCTAAGAGCTTGTAAAATAAGAGTCACACATAATGACACCAATAAGCAATATGTAAAAATTCAAAACATAATTTTAATAAGAAAATTGGAAACTGTAACAGCCAGGCTGGGGAGGCTGAGAGATGTCTGATTCCCATTAAAGAAAATTCATCTCAGGAGATCCTAATTACAAATGTCCAGATACCTGGTAGTCACTGAACTGGAAATTTTGTCCCCTTTTAACAAATTTCCTGTTCAAGTTTCTAGAAGTTTTTCATAAAATATAAGTGATACTTGTTATTAAAATCAGTTATAAATTCTATAGATAGTAATATGACTTTTTCTTTTTTCCTGTAGCACTGCTATGAACTAAATGTTTGTGTCCCCCCAAATTCATATGTAGAAGTTTAATCCCCAATGTGATGGTCCCACCTCCCATTAAGAGGTAATTAGGTCATGATGGTGGAGCATAAGTGGATTGAGTAAGGACTTGAAAAGTGCAGCTAAAGTGTGAGAGAGCTGAATGGCAAGGAGAACCTTGAAAAAATTAGAGTTGCTTAGTTTTGTCAGCCAAGCTGGAGGAGAAATAGTTAAAGGAAACATAAAGGAAAGAAATAAGTGTCATTCATGAAATTCCAGTCCCAAGTACAAGGGACTGTCTATTTTAACCTGTTAGAAGTAAGTTTCATGTAAATGTAAGGATGTAATATAAAGATGTCAGTGGTATCTATTTAGAACTTATTGCCCCAACAAGCACATGGGTGCTAACACCAAATCTGAGAAGTCTAGGACTGAACAGAGAAATCCTCTTGGCACAGCATTAGGGTGGGGTTCAGCAGGAGCTACGAGGTGAAATTATGTTATAGATGAATGAGTCTCGCATTACTTCAAGGAGCTACCGGCAGAGACAATACAGAAAGAATTATGAGAACTAAGGTTGAGAAACAAGACTGTAGTGCCAAGACAGAACTGGGAAGGAGTGAGGGGAAAAATGGAGAGACAGGGAGGCAAGGAAAGGATGCTGGGAGGCCTATCCCAGGACCTTGGGCCTAAGGCAGTTACTTAACTGCTGCTAGAATATGATGTAAGAATAAAAGAGAGGATTAGCTGTCGATTCAAATATTGGTTTAATAGATGATCATATTATTCCTGCACTGGAGTAAAATTATTCTTAAGGCTTGGACAAGGCTGAACACATAGGTATGCAGTATATGGCCCCAACTCTAGTTCTTGGAATGCCATTGTGTCAGGAAACCAAATCCTGGAAATGACATAGAAAACTGACTCCAGCGTGAAACACATAGCCTATCTGCATCTATAATTTGTGAACACTTCTGGTTACTTGTGCTTATTAAAGCAGTGAGAAGATATGAAATATAAATAACTCCACAGAAAGTCTAAATAAGTCATTTTTTGAACCATAATAAGTAATTTAAGGAATCTTAGGCTATTTGAAGTATATCAGTTACATTTTTTTAGTTGATTTCTATGGAAAATCACATCTCCCATGAACCTATCTTGGTGTCACTCTCAGAAAAAGGTACAAAAATAGAGGAACCATGAATCTAACTAGTTTATCAATTTTAGTTACACGCTCTTATAAAAATTGCAAGAAAAAATTTCACTGTAGGGTGTTAGCATTTAGAATCATAATAATTTCTAACCTACTTATTTGTAATTTGACTTTCTCCTTTGGCTTACTTTTTATGTAAGGAAGAACCGCATTGCCCTGCTGCCGATTTTTATACCAATGTGGCAGAACATTTGTCTACAAAATTATCTCACCACATTTTGATGTTTATTTCTATGAATGCCCTGATTTTGCAAATTTTGTAGACAATATTCTAAAGAAAGATATTTTGACATTAATAAAACTTTTCTTTGAGAAAGTATAACACGGCTGAGCTATATTTAAAAAATCCCAAATGCTGTGTATATATGTATAGATTGTGTGTATAGAAATGGGCCTAGGGGCCAATGGATTCACACTCAGAGCATTATGGTATGTTTACTGCAACAAATGTGTTCTCATTAAAGATGGGGACTTCTTGGAACTTCAGTGCCTACATCCAAAAAATGATTCCTGTTTCTGAATCTGGTGATTATTTGGTGGAGGACACATTCTGTGGCAGGTGGTCTTTTGTCAATATCTTTCATGATGGTCTACATGAAATTAAGGCTGGCCCTGCCTATAAACCAGTACTGAGAGAATTTTTTTTTTTTTCTGCTAGCTAAGGAAACTAACACTTTTTATCCTGTATCCTCTCTAGTCACAATGAATAAACACATTAATTCATTGTGTACAAAGGACATGCAGCTCAATTATTTTCTAGGGGCATAAATTAAATGCTGAGCGCAGTTTAGGCGGCGGGGCATCTTTCTTGAAAGAATAAAGTAGAGAAAAGCCGTGGATGCTTCTAATCCTGCCTGTTGATAGTATAGTGAACAAATCAAGTTTAAACCATTTCAGTGTTGGGCTTTAAATTTTCATGTTTTCTTCCTGTTTTTCAGTGGAATCTGGCATGCAGACCAGCCATAGTGCTTGTTTGTTTTTATCTGAACAAATGTCTCCATTCCCACCAAAGGGCTTGTATATTTTTTACCCTTTCTTTTCTGAACGACCTGTCAAAACTCAGAAATGTCATGTTAATGTTTTATGGACAGGCCATCCCAGCTGCTTCAGGGAACGGCAGCACCACTTCAATAATTTACATTGCATTTCTGCTTCCCTTTTTCTGGCATCTGTAAAGGTTCAGCAGTGAGAAACCAAACAGCAATAGGGTTTCTAGGCAGCGTATCTGTCTCTAGAGCTTTGTCCACTGCTAATCCTGTTCCCTGCCCTCCTCCTTAAATGAAAGAGTCAAACAATTTCCATCTTCCAGTGCTAGTGGGAGCCATCAATCTATTCTCACGCGGGACCTGTGTTTCATGTTGTGGTTGAACTTTCACATTTGTTTTTACCTGTTGTATTTATTGACTGTACTCCATAATTAGCAATCTATTTTATGTTTACTTGTTCACTAAGAATTCTGTTTATAAATGTCTTGGCTTCTTACCTCAATGAAAATATTCTGGCCAATTGAATTCATACTTCTTTTATGTCACTTTGATATATGAAATCTGGCATAGACTTTATAAAATCTGACAAGACTCTTAAGTTCTTGTCAAGTTTTAAAAATGTTATAATGAACAAAGTTTGCCTTTTGTTTAATATATGGTGTGGCAGAAAGAGAGGCTTGGCAGTCAGAAGGCCTAGAATTGAGGCTCAGTTTTCCCTTGGCCTTTTTTGGAATTATAGTCAAGGAATTCTTTTTTCTCATCTTGAGGCAGGATTTCTAGTACTTGTCTAGTACTTTATCTCACAGGGCCATTGTGAAGACAAAATGAGATATTGTATGCAGATGTTTCATCAATAGACAATCTTTAGCCTGATCCTCTCAGTCTTTTAAATGACTTCAACACATTTTGTTTGAGTTTTAACACATTTCACCTGTACATCAATGTTTTGAGGCTTTCGTGCTCTGAATCAGCAAAGGTCCAAGTGGCAGTGCCTACTCGAAGCAACCTCTTGTCTTCTGGAAGTGTTAAACAAAGGTGTTCAGCCAGGAAAAGTGCAGATTGGTGCAATTCTATGTCAGAGAATGTGAAAGGGGTTTGTGTAACAGAAAATCATTTCTGGGCCGGGCATAGTGGCTCACGCATATAATCCTAGCAGATTAGGAGGCCAAGGCGGGTGGATTGCCTGAGCTCAAGAGTTCTAGACCAGCCTGGGCAACTTGGTGAAACCCCATCTCTACTAAAATACAAAAGATTAGCTGGGCGTGGCAGTGTGCGCATGTAGTCCCAGCTACTCTGAGACGAATCACACCACTGCACTCCAGCCTGGGTAACAGAGCGAGACTCCATCTCAAAAAAAAAAAAAGATTATTTCTGTACTTTGGTTGGTTCTCATCTAATAAAAAGATGCCCTAAACAAAGTCCTGGTGTTTTTCTAAACTCTCATTGTGAGAATGTAAAATATACATAATTTATCAAAGACCCTTAAGCTTACAGATATTTTCATAAAAATGTTTTAAATAAAAGAGCATTTACTTCCTTTAGGGATCAATTTCTAGGACAAGTCCACTTTATGCATAATCTAGCACCTTGGAATTTATAAAACAATTATTCAGCACTCATCAAGAGGGGTATATTTTTCACCTTGAAAGTGGATATTTAGAATGTATGTGTAAATTATTTTTAGATACTGTACTAAGTCCCTGTAACGGAAATTGTTGAAGAATTTGAATACAATATAATATCTTGAGTCATGTTTAATTGACCTGAATCTAAATGGCTTGTATATAATAGAATCTCAGAGATTTCCCAAATTTATATCCCATATTCTATTGTTTCCTTTATCAGATGGGTTATTGCCTTGATATAAGAATGCTAAGTAGTGAGTTTTAACTTACATACATTTTGGGTTTATTGTCTGCCTTATAGTATAGTTGTTTCCAGGCTTATCTCTCTTTTGATGCAAGGGACTCAATCATGTTTTCATAAGCCACATAATTACTTGCACATACTAGTCGCTCAAGAGATGCTAATAGAAGGAGTGAATAAGTATATTATATATTGTCTTGAGAGAACAATTTTTCCCAAATGATTTCATAAAGTTTTCATTTTAGCGATTGACTGTGACATAACTTAATGATCCAAACTCTTTGGCCTGTTCAGTGTGACTTCATGGAGCAACTGATGTTATGTCTGTGGGCATCAGTTTATCACCTGTGGAAAGTGAAGATGCTGACATGAACAACTCCCAAATTATCATAAGCTGATCTTTGTCCTTCTCATCACTCAACTCAATCCAAGCTCTCTGATTCTATATGCTTTTATTCCCACCTGGAATTTCTCATGTGCATCATCACACACACGCAATCATATGAAATTAATGACATTCTTATTCTGTGTCTAATTTCCCTAGAATTTCCTCTCTCTTTTGAAGCAGAAATTAGGTGGAAGCAAGAGTGTGTGTGTGTGTGTAAGTAGAAATGGAAAAAACATTTGTAAAAATAGACATTCTTTATCTGTATGTGGACTGATTTCTTCTTCTTTAACCAGAGAAAAGGAAATTTAGTTTATAGAACCAGAAATGGATGATTTGCAGAGCTCAAGAGAATTCTCCTACTGTTTGCAAATTGGGACATTGGGAGAGGGAGACTCA
Organism: Nomascus leucogenys; assembly: GCF_006542625.1. NCBI lineage: Eukaryota > Metazoa > Chordata > Mammalia > Primates > Hylobatidae > Nomascus > Nomascus leucogenys. The sequence goes on along the minus strand of NC_044383.1, from coordinate 102,307,457 downwards.
AAGCATCTGAGAGAAGAGAATAGAAGGGAAACTATATACAATTTCGCGGAGGATATTCTTAAATACCACATTCTTTATTCCAAGAAAATGACTTTTATCAGCCTAACCTAAATAATGTTAGTAAGTAGAAGCAAGTGCCTTGACTTGACTTAACATGTTTGTGTGGAAACTGTAATTATATATGAAGTTTATTATTTTTCACTGATGGTTATTCTTTACCCATATAGCCATGGTGATGTTTTACAGCACCACCCTCCTTCCCACATTATGGTGGAGAGGGACGCATCCCTGGCAGGCAACACAAGGATGTTTACCCTACAGTGTGTGGGTGCCAAGCCTCTTGTGCTGCAGAGTTCCAACTGTTCACTATCAATTTTGATCTTGGCTTAAAGAAAGACCACCCTCCGTCTGCTACTTGCAGACAAAAATGAACCGCTTACCACTGCTGCACGTCATCAGCCAGCAGATGCTAACACTCTCTGTAACAGGATAACAGGAATGCATCATCAAAATAATTTAATGTATTAAGTAGCTTTGGAAAATAGCCGATTATTTGATTTTCTGTATTGTAATTTATTAAAGAAACAAGCAAACAAGACAATTCTCCTTTCCAGATGGAAGTAAAATGGATAGTTACCACATTGAGTATCTGTTATACTTAAAAAAATCAAATCTGAAAGAATAATATTAAAGGTCACAATTACATACAGTTGGACATAAATCTTAGGTATTGAGGGCTTCTTGAATGCTAAAATATGTGGTATGACATCCCTCTTTTGGAGGAAGCTGGGCACTAAGAAATGTGCTATGTTTTTGGCAGGAAGTCACTGGCTCCATCAATGAGTGGTTCTTTGGTCCCAGCTGCAGGTTGATTGATGGCATCACATCGAAGAACACTCTGGGGGGAGCTGTTTATCCCCATCTTCCATCTGGAGCTGCTGGGATATAGTTCACTGTGATGATGGCTACTGAATGAGCTGCACTGGCAGGACCTCTGTGACAAGGAAGGATGTGGCTAGGGAGCCAGGCCCGAATCAAAGGATGTCAAGGAAATGAATGGAGCTAAGCAGAAAACAGCCAACTCTTCTCAAACATGATGGGGCAGCAATTCAAAAAGAAAGATTGTGCAGAGCTTTTAAAAGTAAAAATGGGAGAATATTATGTTCCTTTGTTCTTTCACTTACAGAGGTTACTTTATAGATATGTGTTTCAGATCAAATAAACATGCTACGAACAACTGAAATATAGTGACTCTGTTGACTGCTATGTATGGTTTAAAATATGTTTAACCACATTAGATTATAAGCCTCTTTTAGGGAAGGTATCCAATATTTATCTGGGCACATCAATAACCAGTACCAGAGAAGCATTCTTGATCCACAGGTCCTCGAGGAATCTGCAGTTACTATGTGTTTAGAAAGTGGCATAACAGAAAAGTCACGCATACACGTGCAGACACACACACACACACACACACACACACTCTCCCTTTTAATGGGGGATAGTACAGAAAAGTCCATAAACATAACACAGAAAAGCACCTGCAAAGAATGGACAAATGTAAGCACGCATCCCACCAACCACAGACATAGGTGGAATAAGTGCCAAGTACTGCAGGGGTGGGAGGCTTCAAGAGAAGTGAGGGCATGTCTGGGAGCACAGCCAGTGAGAGAGTGTCTAGAAAACCTCTGTGGAAGAGAGCTGTAGGCAGATCTTGAAGGGAGATGTAATTTTCTGGGATTTTTTTTTTTGGTTTTTACTCTGCTGCTTATGGTGACGAATTACCACTTTGGCAGTGTAGTTTTGTGCAATGTTATTGTAAACCTTTTATTCTTTATAATAAAATCCATTTCAAAAACTATGCTAATAGTTACAGAGCATGAGATGCAAAATATCCCAGAGATACAAATGGAAGAGTTCTAAGAAGGGTGACTACTCAGGCTAGTTTCTGAGTTGGGTTAGAACTGGGGCCATTCTGGCTGGTGGGTTAAAATTTGTGAGCATTATTTGTAATTTGACAGAAAGGATAACTGCAGTGATGAGATAAAAGGACCATTGAGGAAGGTGAAATTAGCTGTTTTATTGCTTCAGGAGGTTTGACGGAGGGAAAAGTGAAATAGAGAGAACGCACATCAGGCATCTACACACCTTGTTTCTAACATAAGCAAGGAAAAGACCAACCTGAGAGAATATATTTATTAGTCAACATAATTCTTTCATGAACGTCTTGTTTATTTTGCTATATGGAGTTCACAGATTGATTCTGTGACTCTCACTTTTCTGGTTATGGGTAGGTATTATTACTACGCTACCCTGTTTTTACACACAGTTAATGTAATGTTTTTATTTTTCGCAATTAAATCTATTTATTCAACTATGCTGACTAGATTAAAAAGGTGCTTTTTGGAATCAGAATTGCATTGTATATTCTTTTGCTTTATAGACAATATTTATTTAAGGTCTGAGCTGATAGACACTGAGATTCTTATTAGCTGAGGCAAGTACAAAAAGGCTTGGAATGATTAACACTTGGATTGAGGAGAAAGCACTAACTAGGCACCTAATTTGTGCCCATTGCTTTATATTTGCTTTTTCTTTAATGTCCCCACAACAATAGGGATTAAAATGATATAAGGATCTAGGGACTAAAATAGATTAAACAACTTGCTCAAAGTTATATAGTTAATGAAAGAATGAACAGGGACTTGAACTCAGCTGTAAGTGGGATCCCACTGTCTTAGTTCATTTAGCATTGCTATAAAGAAATATCTGAGGCTGAGTAATTTATAAAGAAAAGTGGTTTATGTGGCTCACGGTTCTGCAGGCTATACATGAAGCATGGTGCTGACATCTGCTCAGCTTCTGGTGAGGGCCTCAGGCTTCTTCTCCTCATGGGGGAAAGCAAAGGGTGTGTGAAGATCACATGGCAAAAGAGGAAGCAAGAGAGAGAGGTGAGGTGCCAGGCTTTTTTTTCACCAACTAGCTCTTGCAGCAACTAGTAGAATGAAAGTCACTGAAGTCACTCTCCCGCCACACCCAGGGAGGACATTAATCTATTAATGAAGGATCTGCTTCCATGACCCAAACACCACCCACTAGGCCCCACCTCCAACATTAGGGATCCAATTTCAACATGAGATTTTGAAGGGACAAACACCGAAACAGTATCACCCATTCTTTTTTCATTACTCAGTTTTGCTTGGATTTTCACGGAGCTTGATTATCTAGATGTCAAGTTGCTCAATTTTTTGACGTCCTTTTTGTGTTAGCAACCCATCCCAGGGAAAATAAAAAAAATGTGAAGTATAAAATTTATCAATCTTGTTACTTAGTATAGCTCTTATAAAAAGTTTTGCTGAAGAGGAAATTGAATCAAATGCCAAAAATTAGAAGTCTCATTAATAACTATGATTTTAATTTTTAAAATTCTCTCTGATGTAGAGCGTTGTGACTCAAAAGTAGGTGTCATGGTGTAAAACCTATGCATCAAAAGTCAACATATTAAGGGAATGGCATTTTAAAAATTATTTCTTATGCCACTGTAAACTGATTGGCACAGTTTTATAAACTACTCATATTAATTTATTAAACATTCTAAAGTAGTTCACATTACAATGTTTTTTTAAAAAGAAATTTTCTTTATTAAATGAGCTGCTGTCTCAGTTAACGATTAACTTCTGGGAAGTATTTTAAAATATCATTTTAAGTTGAGAAGAACACTGCCATTAATGGATAAGTTTAATTTGGGGTCTATGTAGTCTTTTGGGGGTCAGGTATTTTGGGCTGAATTGTCACACCTCAAAATACATGTTCATGTTCTCAGCCCTGGCACCTGCTCATGCCTTTATTTGGAAATAGGGTTTCTACACATGTAATCAAATTAAGATGAGGCCACACTGGATTAGGGTGGGCCTTAATATAATGACTGATGTTCTTATCAGGAAAGGGTTATTTGGACAAAGACACATGTAGAGGAGAATGCCATATGAAGATGATGACAGAAATTAGACGATGGGTCTACAGGCCAAGGGATGTCAAGAATTGACAGCAACCACCAGAAGCTATAAGAGAAGCATGGAACAGATTCTTCCTGAAAGCTTCAAGTAGAAACCAATCCTGTTGACATCATGATTTAAGACTTCTAGCCCCAGAAGTGTGAGAGAATACATTTCTGTTATTTCATGCCACCTAGCATGTGGTACTTTGTTCTGGCAGCCCTAGGAAGCAAATACCGATACAAAAAATAATCAACCACAGAAAGCGCATCTTTCTCTTCTAGTGGGAATTTCTTTTCTTCCAGGTTACAAGTTTTCCCTGTGGATACTGATAGACTCCTAATAGACAACAACTGAACAATATTTGTATATTCCTTAAAAAACTTTTTTTGAAGACAAAACATTTTCAAGTATAAAGTCACATCTAATTTCATGGTTCTGAATCTAACTGGAATACATTTTTATTTAGTAATGGCAAAGAAAGATTTCTGGTTCAAGATCAAAGGATTTGAACAATTCCTATAGATTCTTGGGCTTCCAATGACATCTTCACAATAATATGCAGCAGATGTGCTGCTGTTATGAACCAATGTGTCATCATCCTATCTCTGAAAAAAAAGAAAAACCACAGGACTGTGTTTGGGAAAGGGGGGATGGGCAAGGACTAGCAAGGAGACACACTCATTTCGAAAAGTTTCTGAGTGCCTGCACTAAACTAGCTTCACTCTCATTTTGTCACTAATAACTGGGAAAAAAACCCTTTCACTTTAATATTTGTTAAAGAAAAAAACTACTAGATAAAACTCAAGATACCTATTAAAAAGGAGAAACTCATCAAACATTAAAAAAATACTAATTGGGTACTATATACTTGGTGCTTTTGCATAAGTAAGTGATCTTGTAAATCCTTTAGTACACTGAGGTATAACAATCATGGATTATTTCCCCTATATTTTTCAGCCAAGGAAACAGCATCAAGGATGATTTTTTTTACTCCATCAAGGCCCCACAACTTGTCATTTGCGGAGTTACGATCCAAACCTCTAAATCAAGTCTGACTCAAGAGGAATAACCAGTTGCCTCTCATGCTAAACTGCACTAACAGAACCTCTGCTCACTAATCTGGAATATGAAATATATTATGAAACACATCCAGGTTAAAATAAAACTCAGTAAAAGAGATGCAAAAATTGTTTCTTTCTTGGGAACCAGAAAATTGATATTGAAGAGTCAAATCCAGTTTTTGTAATTCAGACATCTATTTGTATTAAGTTGACCAATTTACAAAAAAAGTTTTTGAAAGCCTGAACCTATATTCGCTAAGAAAAGTAGAAATGATAACAGACATTTAAAATGAACAGACATGCAGTGGGTTTTGATATTAATCTGCAGTTTTTACTTGGGAAGGGGCCGCCGATAATGCTTCATTCATGCTGACAGCTTTGTCTGTAGCTGGTCCTGTGGGATCCTGCACAGTGTGCCCCAGAGAAATCTCGTTCTGAGAGTGTGGTCTGCGCTGCTCCAGAACGCTTTGCTAAATCTCTGCGTTAAGTTTTTCAATGGCCCCGACTATAGACAATTAAGTTCTGGGTCTTAACCCATTGACTCCCACAATGGTGGCATAATATTGGACTTGCTCATGAATCATGTCCCAAATTGTGTAGGAACATGTTCACAAATGGCCTTCGATCCTCTATCTGAGATAGAACTATTTATAGACCCTTATTTCTTTTTAGCTTGTTGGTGTATTCTCTAATCTACTGACCAAAGAAAACTCATCTGGAATTTTTGCTGCAGCAAAGATGTATTGACAAAGGAGAGATATCTTCCTTTTATTCTTTCTCTTTCTTATGCAGCCTTTTTGATTTAGTGGTGTTTATAACAAACTTTTCCTTGCTTTTACTTTAAATGTGTCTCTGCAGGAGGGATCCTTCTGGTCACGGCAGTCAAGTTGTATTGTCAAAACCATCTCTGGGGACTCTGAGTGGGTCATTAACAGCTGAGGAGGAGTCTTGCCATTCTGAGGTCAGTTTGCTTTTGTATACTTTTTATGATTCTAAGTTCATCTTAGATACTCAATTTCTGTTTTTTAATTCAGTCTTCATTGAGAACATATTAACCATTAAGTCATGTTTTTCTTATGAAATGTGCAAATTCTCAAAATGCCATATATTATAACAGGATAAAGTGGAAACTAAGAGCAATTTTTTCCTCCTCAAAATTACAGCGTGGAGACTACCCACTAGAGGGTGTCATTGAGCTATTATGGTATGAAATGACCTGCTCCCACAGAGGGTTTGTTTCCTGGCAATTTTGCATCTTGAGTGGATGATGCGGATTGTCTAGTGGGTAAGGAAGAAAGCAGTGATGCTTCACAGATTCCTAAGGTTCTATGTGTCCAAGTGGATAAAAAGAAAGAATATATATGTATATAAATTTGATAAACACAACATAAATCATTTCTTACAAACAGGCACATGCAAGTACACCTTAAAACAAAACTCCATGACCTAAAGATTACTGCCTTTAGTAGAAATATTATTTTTTTCCAGCATTCAATAAACTGAAGACCTATAGTGCTGCTTTTGGTCACACAGATTAATGTTTTTTTAACTGGAAGATTAATGGGACAAAACATTTCCCTTAGCTTTACTGGGTTTTACTTGCCATTACCCCTGAATATGAGATTGGGCTAAACATTCCAATCTAGATGAACCACAGTGTAAAATCGGATCAATACCCACAGGACTCCAAGATACCTACAAGCATTACCATTTGCTCTTTAAATGTTCACATTTAAGATGCTGGTTTGTTATTCTTTTGATCTCTGGGGGTTGTTAACTTTATAATATTTCAGCGTGTCAATACAATTTTGTAGTTGCTAGCCTGAGCCCTTTAAAATATTTTAGCATGCTTCCTTTCATTAGGTTTTCAAATAAAATCAAATCAGTGGTGTCCTTCTTAATGTTAAAAGACTGTCATTAAAAAATAATCCAAGTTCTTTTACCTTTGTTTATAAAGGTTATTTTCAAATTCTTTATCAATTAAATTTTCTAATGTTCCATTTCCATATTGTCCATTTCTTGGCTTGAGTTGTCATAGCAAATTAATTAATACCACAGTCTTTCTGATTGGTTATTGTACATTTTATTTAAGAAACTCAGAAGTATTTAATTGGCCTGGAATGTGGCCATTTGGATCAAGCTGTTCAGGTGCATGCCTTTGCTTGTTCCTACTTTGACCATGAAGAGACACCTATTAAATACCAAGTCTGACCTTAGAGGAAATAGTGAAATTGATGTCCCTCAATTATCCCTTCAGTTAGTTTCAAGTGTTTAGAATTTTCCTATCTTCCCTGGCTTTCAAGGAACTCTCTTTTATAATTCCTTTCTCTTAAATCCTCTTAACTATTACCACTCACAGGTTAGTAATAGTTTTAATTATCTTCTTATTGAAGATTACTTAAAATAATGTTATCTCTTGTCTATGGCTTTAGTTACCATATGTATTCTGATTAGTCTTATATATACCAGTTCGATATACCAGTTCAGTGGTTCTCAAATATTTTTTTCTTAGTAACCCTTTACACTTCTAGAAACTATTGAGAACACATCAAGAATTTTTAATTATGTGGTCATATCTATTGATACTTATTGCATTAAATGTAGAAAGGTTCTAGAACATTTACTAATTAATTTAAAAGATCCACTACTTCTCCATTAAAGTAATAGATCCATTACTTACCAATGTAAAAGTATTAATATTACCTACTAACATAAGTAATATATTTTTAATGAAAAATAACTATGTTCTGAAACTAAAAAAATTAGTGACAAAAATGACACTGCTTTGCATTTTTGCAACTCTCTTATGTCTGGCTTTATAGAAGACAGCTAGATTCTCATCTGCCTCTGCATTCAATCTGTCGTGATATTCTGTTTTGGTTGAAGTATATAAAGACAACTTGGCCTCACACAGATATATAGTTGGTAAAAGAGATGTATTAGTCTTTTCATGTGACTATGAATGTTCTTCTTTGATACTATACCAAATATCAATGAGGTAGTTTCAAAAAAAGCAATTGCAAGGTAGAATCCAAAACTGTAGTAAATAACTTCTCATACTTTATTGCATTAAAATCCACTGGTCTACCTTGCACTTTGAATGGATCTTTTGCCCAGGCATGATATTACAACATCATGTATTTGTTATTTGGAAAAATATTGATTTCTTGGGTTACACATTTTCCAAATGTTGACGGCTTTTATTATACAACATCAAAATAAACCGACCAATCACATTTGAAACATCATCGCCTATCTTCTCAGAAAAGCTGCCAGGCTCCCAGTAGTAGATGCTACTGCCTCTACGTGTGCTAAGGCACCAGTATTATTATCCACCATTGTTTTCACATTATCAGTGCAAATACCAACACAAGGAAAAAGGCAATATATGTTCACATTTTAGTGATGTTATTTAAGTAGTTTTGACCTCATGAGTTTCTCAAAAGGGTATCAGGGAATATCCCCTGTCTGTGCACCACACTTTAAAAAGTCCTGTACTAATTAAAAACCTTCTTGAACCCTAGATCAATATATTCAGTGGTCTACTAGGTGTGCTGTAGGCACTGTCAACTCAAGAATCTTGACTGGATAATAGTCACATTTCTTCCCTTCCTCCAAGCTGCTTCTCTTTCGTATTTCATCTCAGACACCTTCATTTTCTAAGCCACTGAAGTCAGAAACCTGTGAGTCACTCTTGAGTTTTATTTACCCTTGACCTCTTTTGACTAATTACTCACTAAGTTCAATCTCTTAAATACACTTCTTCCTGCCCAGCTTTGTCAAGATTGAGTTCAAGTTCAGTATCTCCAACAACTGCCTGTAACTAGTCTTCCCCATCACTCCCTTGCCCAAATCTCTCTCTTTTATTCACAATGCACATGCCTTCTAGATTTAGTTTATAAAGAGCAATTCTAGATAATGCAAAAGTAGAATTAGAGTCTCTATGTCATACAGCCCTGGCCTCATTTCCTTCCTCTGTCACTTCTCCAGCTGAGTGATCTTGGCAAGTCGCTCAGGCTGTCTGTGCTAGAGTATCTTCATTGTAAAATAATTTTTAATTAAAAAATATTTACTGCATTTGGCTGTAAATATAGATGGATCACGCAGCCTGGCATTTAGCAAGTTCTTAATATATGTTTATCATTGTTTTTGGTCAATTATCTCCCTGCAAACCCTCACCATTTTATTATAAGCATTAGCTGATGTGTTAGAATTATTGTCTTTAACTTATTCCTCATTTTATTCTCAGGGCCTAGCACAATATCTGAAACATAGTTGATACTTAATGAAACATAGTTGAGTACAGAAAAGATATAAATTATCTATAAATGCAGACTTTCTTAGTTTTATTACTGTTCACATTTCTTTTTTTTTTTTTTTTTGAGACGGAGTCTTGCTCTGTCGCCCAGGCTGGAGTGCAGTGGCGCGATCTCGGCTCACTGCAAGCTCCGCCTCCCGGGTTCACGCCATTCTCCTGCCTCAGCCTCTCCAAGTAGCTGGGACTACAGGCGCCCGCCACCACGCCCGGCTAATTTTTTGTATTTTTAGTAGAGACAGGGTTTCACCGTGGTCTCGATCTCTTGACCTCGTGATCCGCCCGCCTCGGCCTCCCAAAGTGCTGGGATTACAAGCGTGAGCCACCGCGCCCGGCTACTGTTCACATTTCTAAGTCATATGTCTTAATTCTTGAAGATTCTACTAATTATCAGGCAAAACTATGCCATAATAGTTTAACATATATTACCTTAAAAGAATTAGTTTGTGAACATGTTGCCCTCAGTTGGCAAAATATCTAAGACATTAGAAAAAAACACGTTTCTTCTGACGTCCTAAAAGAGCAGCACTTTTAACTTGCCTATGGGTAAAATTGATGAACAGTGAGGAAATTCCCCAAAATTCCTAAAAGTATTCACAATATTCTGTGAATGTCACCTATGAATTTTTTTGGTGGTGGGCTTATGGAGAGGATCTATTTCTCTTATCAGATTCTCAAAAGAGGTCTGTGACCCAGACAGGCAATAACCACTGTTATAGAAGATGTCAGCGAACATAGGACAAGGTTCCAGATTGCCTAGGGAACATAGTACCATAATACCAGATTGTCAGGTTCCATGACAGACTCAGTCAGATGTATTTTCCAGTGGGGAAGATTTTTAGAACATGCCAAATCACACAATAAAGGCAATTGTCCCAGACTTAGGATTGAACTTTCAAAATAAATTATCTAAAGTCCATGACCTTAAACCCAAGTATCTGACCCCTGCACAAAAGCCAATAAATAACATCATTAACTCACAGTGCTGACTATATTCCTGTTTCTTCCATGTCCCTTGGGCTTGTTGCCTGCACTGCTGTGGCTTACACAGAGCCCGTGATGATCACAGCCCTGGGTTTAGTTTCTTTGGTGTAAATCTCCTGAATTTTTCTTTCATTTTTTACATGTTCTCAATGTGGTGTCTTTTATTTTTTATTTTTAGAATAGAAATCCAAATAGCTCTAAAAAGAGAACATCGTGGCTTCTCCTTTATACAAAGCCCGAGCAGAGAAAAAAGCCATTCTTTGACCTTATGACATCTTTTGAAAACATGTTTGTTACTAGAATTTTTTATCATGCTCCCTTTGAACTTTAAATTGACTATACGGAGATTTTAACTAGAACTCAGTAAAATATTGGAAGATTCACTTGGATGAAATATAGTGTCTAAATATAAGATCATAGCCAGACAGTACAGGAATAGGTAAAGGAACAGGTAAAGAAAGGAAGAGAGGGGAATGCCAGACCTATCCAGAACAGAAGTTTTAACTGGCTTTTTTTGATCTGAAATTCCGCATGTTATTTTTGTAAGTACGAGACAATGTTAGGGTCTGGGATCCAGTCCCCTCTCTACAGGCCACCATACATCCCCAACTGTCCAGGAAAATCTCATTTTACACCCGTTGCCCAAGAATCTTACTAGTTCCTCTTTCATTCTCAGAAGTATCTCAGTTTGGGCAACAAATTATATGGACCTGCTCTTTGCCACTAACAATGTTATACGTTGAGTCCATTAATGCCTCTAGAATTAGGTAAATACGCAGTACTGATTAAAATCAAAGAAGCAAAGTGAGCTATTCAGATGGCCAGACATTATGCTCCTTTTCATAGAAGGATAAACTCATAGCCTATGGGAAAAGGCCAAATACTGTGTTGCCGGAAAGATTCAATATTATATCCACAACATGAAGCATGCCTGTGTAGAATAATCTGACCTCATCATTCAGTGTATTCTTGGTGGACAGCCCTTAGCTCAGTGGTCTGTGCAAAGGATAATGATCAAGATCTTATCGGTAGAATATGGAGAAATGCCTCAAAGGATACTATGGTCATTTTTTCACCCTGTGATATTTTTTTATTACTGCATGTGTGCAAGTTTGCCTAATTAACCCACAAGGGCTGAACCTGTGATAAGTGCGTGGGACCACAGATGACACCTGATGCTTGGGGCCATCTGATTGATAAGAAATGTGTTTTAATCTGAATTCCTGACTAACCATTTTTTCCATTTTTAGCTTTTGCAATAAAAAGTAGACCTCTCTTTTTAAATATATCAAAATGGAAGTATAGCCAAACACTTTAAAGACAATATGCCTTTGAATAATGCTGTGAGAGAGGTTAATGAAAACAGCAGTCTTTGTATAGTTTGATACCTTCTCTCCAACCCTTACTGGTCCTTAATGAATTCTGGTCCCCTCCCTCTTCTCCATTTACGGTTTCAAAGAGACACATGTTGGGCTTTTCTCTCTCTCAACTGCTTACTTACTAAAATCTTCTGGTGTATGCGTGACCTATATTTGTGAATGTCCTTAGATGATGTCTCACTCTGATGACACTCATCCTTCAGCCACATGAGTCAGGCATATGGGTGAGTAAGAAGGTTGTGGTTACTGCTTTGCTGGAAACACTTTCTTAGACTCACTTTATTTTTTGCCATGAAACTAGAAACAAAATTGATACTTCATTTCAAAGAAACTCTACCTACCTCTCAGAAGTTTCACTGCAAGTTTTGTTTCTTTCTTCCTTTTTTGAAGAGAGAAATATCTTCCCACTCTTTATGTTTTCTTTTTTTCCTTCACTGTCTGTCGCTGGAGTTCACGTACATTGAAATTTAAGTTCTTTGCAATAATCTTAGTCACTGACTGTTTTCAGAAACAAACTTTTTGACACAGAGCTTCTGGTTATAGGAACAAGATTTTTAAAATAAATAACTTTAAAAATTGCTTGACCTAAATGTGTGTTTTAAACAGATTTCATACTGTTTTCATGATAGATACTTTGTTTTCTTGAGTTATTCTGTCCATACTTCACATCTATGCATAGCTAGAATATATTCCTTTCCTTTCTTCTGCTTTTGTTCCACTTATTCGTCTTAGTCCATAATGGCTATAAAACCTGTGATTTAGCATTTTTCACGTATCCAAAAGTGTTTCAGGAATAGAAGGAGTAGAAGAAAAGAATAAATAAACGTGGGAAATATGGAGTGATACTAATTAACATGTGTTGCTTTAATGAAGGGCTGGCTAATGCACACTGAGAAACTCTAAGAAGTGGGGATTATTGCACAGTATTCTCTAGTATATTTGCTCGTGGGAATAGTATCCATTGGACATTTCTTTGGCTTTAAATATTTCATGGGAGCAGTGGCCCATGGAACAGATTTGGGGAAGTGCTATTCTTGTCCTATTGAATGAAGACAGGTGTGGTTGCACATATATGAATACCTCTGCAAGTATCAATATGCGGCAATGTGTATCCATGAATGTGTATGTCTATCTGCGATTAAGGCCTGCCTGCAGGAGGCATATTCTATCAACACTCTATCTGTATGTATGGATTGATGCCTGCATGGGGGATGTGCTGTGTCCAGAATTGATGGGTTCTTGGCCTCACTGACTTCAAGAATGAAGCCGCGGACCCTCGCAGTGAGTGTTACAGTTCTTAAAGGCGACGTGTCCGGAGTTTGTTCCTTTTGATGCTCTGATGTGTTGGGAGTTTCTTCCTTCTGGTGGGTTCGTGGTCTCGCTGGCTTCAGGAGTGAAGCTGCAGACCTTCGCGGTGAGTGTTACTGAGAGGTGACAGCGTGCTGGCAGTCCTCACAGCCCTCGCTTGCTCTCTGTGCCTCCTCTGCCTGGGCTCCCACTTTGGTGGCACTTGAGGAGCCCTTCAGCCCACCGCTGCACTGTGGGAGCCCCTTTCTGGGCTGGCCAAGGCGGGAGCTGGCTCCCTCAGCTTGCAGGGAGGTATGGAGGGAGAGGTGCCAGTGGGAACCGGGCTGTGCCTGGCGCTTACGGGCCAGCTGGAGTTCCGGGTGGGCGTGGGCTTGGTAGGCCCTGCACTCGGAGCAGCCAGCTGGCCCTGCCGGCCTGGGGCAATGAGGGACTTAGCACCTGGGCCAGCAGTTGCGGAGGGTATACTGGGTCCCCCAGCAGTGCCAGCCCACTGGTGCTGCGCTCGATTTCTCACTGGGCCTTACCTGCTTTCCTGAGGGGCAGGGCTCGGGACCTGCAGCCCACTATGCCTGAGCCTCCCACCCCCTCCATGGGTTCCCGTGCGGCCCGAGCCTCCCCGACGAGCGCCACCCCCTGCTCCACGGCACCCAGTCCCATAGGCCACCCAACGGCTGAGGAGTGTGAGCGCACGGCGCGGGATTGGCAGGCAGCTCCACCTGCAGCCCCGATGCAGGATCCACTGGGTGAAGCCAGCTGGGCTCCTGAGTCTGGTGGAGATGTGGAGAACCTTTATGTCTACCTCAGGGATTGTAAATACACCAATCGGCACTCTGTATCTAGCTCAAGGTTTGTAAACACACCAGTCAGCATCCTGTGTCTAGCTTGAGGTTTGTGAATGCACCAATTGACACTCTGTATCTAGCTGCTCTGGTGGGGCCTTGGAGAACCTTTATGTCCATACTCTGTATCTAACTGATCTGATGGGGACATGGAGAACCTTTATGTCTAGCTCAGGGATTCTAAATGCACCAATCAACGCCCTGTCAAAACAGACCACTCAGCTCTACCAATCAGCAGGACGTGGGTGGGGCCAGATAAGAGAATAAAAGGCTGCCCGAGCCAGCAGTGGCAACCCGCTCGGGTCCCCTTCCACACTGTGGAAGCTTTGTTCTTTTGCTATTTGCAATAAATCTTGCTACTGCTCACTCTTTGGGTCCATGCTGCTTTTATGAGCTGTAACACTCACCGTGAAGGTCTGCAGCTTCACTCCTGAAGCCAGTGATACCACGAGCCCACCGGGAGGAACAAACAACTCCAGATGCACTGCCTTAAGAGCTGTAACACTCACCGCAAAGGTCTGCAGCTTCACTCCTGAGCCAGCGAGACCACGAACCCACCAGAAGGAAGAAACTCCGAACACATCTGAACATCAGAAGGAACGAACAATTCCAGATGCGCCACCTTAAGAGCTGTAACACTCACCACAAGGGTCCGCGGCTTCATTCTTGAAGTCAGTGAGACCAAGAACCCACCAATTCCAGACACATTTCAGCTCATAAAGGCAGTGTGGACCCAAAGAGTGACCAGCAGCAAGATTTATTGCAAAGAGTGAAAGAACGAAGCTCCCACAGTGTGGAAGGGGAGAGGAGCAGGTTGCCACTGCTGGCTGGGGCAGCCTACTTTTATTTTCTTATCTGGCGCACCCACATTCTGCTGATTGGTCCATTTTACAGAGAGCCGAGTGGTCTGTTCTGACAGGGCACTGATTGGTGCATATACAATCCCTGAGCTAAACACAAAAGTTCTTCACCTCCCCACTAGATTAGCTAGACACAGAGTGTGGACACAAAGGTTCTCCAAGTCCCCACCAGAGTAGCTAGATACAGAGTGTCCATTGGTGCATTCATAAACCCTGAGCTAGACACAGGGTGCTGATTGGTGTGTTTACAAACCTTGAGCTAGATACAGAGTGCAGATTGGTGTATTTACAATCCCCTAGCTAGACATAAAGGTTCTCCAAGTCCCCACCAGAGTCAGGAACCCAGCTGGCTTCACCCAGTGGATCCCACACTGGGGCCGCAGGTGGAGCTGCCTGCCAGTCTGGCGCCGTGCGCCCGCAATCCTCAGCCCTTGGGTGGTCGATGGGACTGGGAGCAGAGGGCAGCGCTAGTTGGGGAGGCTCCGGCCACACAGGAGCCCACCCCGGGGAGGCTCAGGCATGGTGGGCTGCAGGTTCTGAGCCCTGCCCTGCGGGAAGGCAGCTAAGGCCCCGCGAGAAATTGCGCACAGCAGCTGCTGGCCCAGGTGCTAAGCCCCTCACTGCCCGGGCAGCGGGGCCTGCAGGCTGCTCGGAGTGCGGGCTGACCAAGCCCATGCCAACCCGGAACTCCAGCTGGCCCACAAGCGCTGCACGCAGCCCCGGTTCCCAGTCGTGCCTCTCCCTCCACACCTCCCTGCAAGCTGAGGGAGCCAGCTCCGGCCTTGGCCAGCCCAGAAAGGGGCTACCACAGTGCAGTGGTGGGCTGAAGGGCCGCCAAAGTGAGAGCCCAGGCAGAGGAGGCGCCGAGAGCGAGTGAGGGCTGTGAGGACGGCCAGCACGCTGTCACCTCTCAGGGCCACTCCATGGATGAGTGTGCGGGTAGGTGTATATGAATATACTTTATGTCAGTAGTTCCTGTGTAAGACAAGGTGAGAATCAGTTTTCAGCATGATTGGTTTCAGGCCAGCACAAGATAGTGATTGGCTTTAAGCCAAGATTACTATATCCTTACCAAATTACATACACAGATCTGCTGGTATAAAGAACTTACATTTTAAAAATTGTGAGAAAGTTAACTGTGAGCTTGAAGTAAAAATTGGAGCTGCTGATGAACGAACCATGAGTAATTGAGGTGCCAGGGGCTCCAGTATCATGGGTAATTGTAGCTTCATTGCTTAATGTATGCGAAATTTGTGTAGAGTAGGACAGAATTATTTCTGTTTGTGTATTCTCTTTTGCTTGTATTGGGCAATGACACACCAATTATCATCGTTCAAATCACTTAGTGCTCCAATTACCATTTACTCCAAAGTGTGTGCTTTTGATTTCAGCACCTAAGATCAGAGGGGATAACTCAGAAAATTGTGTTTGGCTAATGGCTAAGAGCTCCCCTACTCTCTTTTGATAACAATGCCGCCCTCATGGTATGCTTTTGTCCATGAATAAAAATACAGAATTTCTTCTAATAGAGAAGCAAGGAAGTTATTTGACATAAGGGCTTCCAATGCCTTATCCCTGATGAAATCTCAGTGTCCGCCTGTATTTATAACTCCTTCGGGTCTGTGACAGATTATATAATCACAACTGAATCTCAAGAGGACTGCTTCTTAGATTATCACCATTTTAAAAGCAGATTCGTGTCACAAAGGAAGCAGAGTTAAAGTGACCTGAGTGGAAGCTGACAGGTCGTGAAGGTGAATTAGCCACTCCGGTGTCAGTGGGTGCAAATCACTGTGGGGGGCGGTGACCGTTGGCAGGAAAGGTCTCTTCTGGGTTAGCTCCTGGGCCAATTAGATATTAATGGCGGCAGAGAACTATTCTTTTGGTGGCCTAAGAGGCCCGCTGAGAACAGTGTCAGTAGAACTGCAAAGATGAGCATTTTGTCATAATATGGAAACAATAGTTACTTTATAAGCTTCTCCTTATACAGTACACTAGAAAAGCACACATAAGCTAGCCCATTAGTGAAAGTTTTAGTTTCCTAAAGACTTTTGCCTTCATTAAATACAAAATGTTTCAGCTTTTTGTTGTATCTTTATGTGTTTTCCTTCTTTTACCATTAGTGTATTCTGTAACATGCAATTCAGATATGCCCGTGAAAGAATGGCTTTATGGTAAGATTCTGGTTTTGAACTATATTTGTCCACTGAGCCACTCAGAAAATTGAAAATGCCTTCTTCTAGAAAATGAAATGTGCTCAAATCATAAAGAAATAATGTAAATGTGATTAAAATGTACCTAATCCACTTAAAAATCATACATTATAAAGGGAATAGCAATTATTTTATTTTAGTAAATTAATGTCTTATAGTATTATCCAAATAAAATAATAATGATAGCATAAACAAATTCCACAACAAAATACTATATTTAAATTAAAACTTGTGATATTTGCCATTCAGTAACATCAGTTAGAAACCCTTGGAAGTTTATTTGCAGGGACAGCAAGGGAGTAAATATTTTGATCTCTGATTTCTGTTTGAGTATCTTTTACTTTCGCATCATCTTGGCACTAAGTGTCCCACAAAAGGAATATGACAAGCACATTAATCTGACAAGGAGTAAGTAGATCAATGTATAAAACTGAGATTATTTTGAATGTTAAATGGAACCAAAAAGAGGACGATGCTTAGGCTAGGGGAATGAGTCAACACAAACACTATTGGGTAAATATATTCAATCTTTTTAGTAAGCTTTGGATATATTGTTTAAAAGGCATCTCTAAATCTTTGAAATTAACTATCCATCAATATAGGCACTCTTTTCTAATACAACTCAATTGTAGTAGTCCCAGGAAAGCTCAAGTTATTAAAAACTGCATTATAAAAATAATTATTTCAATGAGAAAAAGAGGAAAAAGGCTAAGTTCTATAACGTGATAACATGAAGGTATTGTTTTCTGTTAGAAATGTCAATAAATTTCCGAAGCGTCTTTAAATAGTTGTAAGTGCAAAGCTTTGAGACTTAAACATCAAGGAGCAAATCCAGCTTTTGATCACATCAATTTCTGCTCAAGAGTTATAGTTAACTGCTATTCATTTTTAGTACCTGTATCACTCATTGATGGGAGAAACAAAACATGTCACCTTAAATTCAGCAGCCCCATTGCAGCAGAACAATTTTTTAACTAGCCCCATTCTTAGTGGAATTGCATTCTAATATGTTGTGGTTAGTATAATGCAAAACATCCCTAATTAATATCTTCTGTTATAGTCAGTTCTTGTTAAGAAAATTTAAGCTGACAGAGACATTATTAATTTTTTTTTTTTTTGAGGGAGAAGCATTCATGATAGACAACATGTGGTAAGTCAGATCATTCCAGAAGGTACATCAGGACTTGGCAAAGACCATCAAAGAAATTCCCAGTTTGGGCTCAGAAAACTGAAAATTTATGTGTCCTGGAAGTGGGGTCACGATTTGTGTAAATTTTACGATTATACTTCCTTTCACCTAGAAGCAGGAAAGGGAACAACAAAACTCCTTTTGTGTCTTCTAGCAAATGTCCTCATTGTGTTTTGTGCACTCATCTTATTCATTTCTGCTCTGGTTTGGTCTTTACCTTTGAGGGGAGGGCATGTGAACAGTCTACAGCTTGGTAAGAGGCATCCACAGACCATGAAGAGAAACATGAAAGCAAATACAGGAGAACTAAGACATTGAGAAGAGAAATAGAGAAGAATAGGTCTGGAAAGAGAGAAAACAAAAACAAAACACAACCAAGTTGTCATTTCCTTTACATATTGTGGTGAAGAAACTGGGGAACTCTTGTGTTGAATTCATTACTTGCTATGTATGAGTAACTATTCCTTTTTTTGTATGTTTGTCAATTTTATCCTGATCTTTCTGACTTATTTGTTGCTGGAGGCTGCCCAGCTCACTCTGTGCTGGTCAGCACACAGCCTGCTGCTGCTGTCACTTGCTTGTCATCTTCATACACAGTGCCATGAGCATTCACATCTTGTCAGTCATGTCATTACTCTATACCTGTCAGCATTAAAGGTGTCACCTTCTTGATAGACACTTTTAGAAATTGGTTAACATTTCACTTTTGCTTTAAACCAAATAAAAGCATCCCTTTGGACCAAGTAGAAAAAAATTAGTTAAGAGGAAACTGGGAAAATGAAGATGGCTGGAAACAAAATTTTGCTATTACATGTTGAGAGTTATTGAAGCCAAGCTGGATAGATAAAAAGTGACTCCGACATAATGGACCCAAATTAAGTCTCTGAAAAGTATTCAAATATATTTCCATAAAAATTACCATCTTGTGTATCTATATTCTACTCCATACAATCAGGTCATATGTTCCCTTAAAAAGCATTTATATTTTTTATTTATCCAGAATAAAAAGAATTAAGTATTAACAACCATTGCCTCGGGTTTGTAAAATTATGGGTAATTTTGTTGTTACTTTTATTTTCTAAAGTTTCTAATTTTCTACTCTATAAGCATTAAAAGAGTACTGTTCTATGATTATAGAAGTAATCTTTGTAGTCATAGGAAATTTTACTAAGAAATGAAAGTGACATAGCAGCATATATACAGTCCACTGTCAATGTCACATTCTTGTCATCCGCACATGCAGTACCATGGGCATTCATGTCTCCTCAGCAATGTCACTATCACTACTCTATGCTTTTGGCTGGGGTAGAGGGTGGCAGCAGTAAACTGTTTTGCAAATGGCTTGAATCTGTTGAATCTTTTTGTGAAAGATCGTGCATTATCCATCTCCATGCTATTTGTAGAAGACTATCAGTTTTTCCACCTACATAATTTGCTATTCACTGGACTGTGATCTTCAGGCAATAATTATTTTATTTATCTTTACTTTCAATACCCTCAGCATCTAAGATATATGGAAAAATAGTTGTTAAATTATTGAATGAATGAGTTTAATGTGCTTGAATTACTTTGTAATTACAGTATAGGATTTTGGCAGTCTGGTGTACTTTTACAGAAAGAATCTGTACTCTTGAACTAATAGAATTCACAGATTTTATAATATTGCCACAAAATTTATCACCACCTGGATATTATATGTTTTTCTTACGTATTTGTTATCTGTCTCTTTCGCTTCTACCCTCACTAGAAGTCAACTTCTAAGAAGGCAGAAACATAATCTGTTTATGTGATAATTCTGTAGTTCCTATGCCTCAAATGACACCTAGCCCAGCGTAGGTACTTACTCACTATATATATATATATATTTTTTTTTTTTTTTTCGAGACAGTCTTTCTCTGTCACCCAGGCTGGAGTGCAGTGGCGCGATCCTGGCTCACTGCAACCTCCGCCTCCTGGGCCCAAGCAATTTTCATGCCTCAGCCTCCTGAGTAGCTGGGACTACAGGTGCACGCTACCATGCCCAGCTAATTTTTTTTATATTTTAATAGAGATGGGGTTTCACCGTGTTGCCCAGGCTGGTCGTGAACTCCTGAGCTCAGACAATCCGCCTGCCTCAGCCTCCCAAAGTGCTGGGATTACAGGCATGAGCCTAAATAATTGTTAGATGAATGAATACAATATCTTTTTATAAATTTATAAATGTAAGGAATGTTTATGTGAGAATAATTAGCATATACAAATCACCTACAATTATTCAGAGATAATCATTGTTAAACATTTATTATATTTTCTTCCAAGATGTTTCTATGCGTGCAATACAAAAATGCAATTATATGTATTTTAATGTAAGCTGATTTTCCCCATTTTTGGTGTGAGAAGAACATCATCAGTTGTAATGGCTTCTTAATATTTTTCTATTTTTTTTTCAAAATTTGTGACATAAGCTTGTACTTTGTGGAAAGAGCAGAGACTTTGGAATCAGCCTAGGTTTGAATTCTGGCTCTTCTATTTATCACCTGTGTAATCTTGGATATGTCCCCAATATGTCTGTGCTTTTGAAGCAGTGTAGGAGAAGAGATGAGAAAAGAACAGCAAAGAAACCAAGAAGGGAAAGAAGACAGAGTCCTAAAAAGGAGGCGGAAGGAACCCGCATGCCACCCGCTGGGTTCTGATGCTACACTCAGATCTCTCAGTGCAGAATGTCTTCCTCCTTTGAATTGAGCTGCCAAAGGTACCACACCATCACAAGGGAGATGGGAATGTTTTATCCTGTCTCAAAACCTTTTCTGCCCCCAGCTCTCATGGCCAATAATAAACACATCACAGATAAAAATTTAAACACAATAATCTTTCTTGATGGAGTGGTGTGTGCAGAAGCTTCGGCATCAATATCTCACTACACGAGCCTCGTGCTGAGATGAAGAAGTGTCAGTGTCAGCCAAGAGTGATTTACAGTATCCGCCAAAATGCCATTTCGTTTTATACCAGTTCGTTTTTTGTCTTAATTATTTAGGTTTTTAAAGTACTTTATAAGGTTATTATAAGTTATTTCATTTGTCAAGGGCTTAATCGCTTCCTACATATCTTCTCTTTTTCTCCTTTTATCATTTAGGACCCCATATGTTTTTAGAATCTATTTTTCTGGGGCATTTTTAGTAGGTCATTTATTAAGAAACTTGTGCAAACTTCCTAGTAGGCATAGTTATAGTGGTGACCTTCATAGTGAAATTTTTCTTTTTTTAGAAGTTCAACCCTTCACCCCTGCCCAATTCCCAAAATATCGTTCTCCTACCTTTGCCATTCTGATTTATAGTCCTCTCTGAATTTTCATTCTTTGGGATAAACATTTTATTAATCAAATAAATATTTGCTATTACCTACTTGGTGCCAGTATGTATTTTAAGGCTAATATGTGCATGATTCATCAGGAAACAGGTTATTAAAGTGGGGCCTCACTGAGGTTCTTTTGTGATTAAGGTGTTAGCTGATGACAGGTTCTCAAAATATTTTGTACAGAGGATCTTAGAGTAAAATCTCACTTGCCAATGTTTCGGAGAGATTGAAAGTTTTTTCCTTGAGAGAACCCTGGCTTTTCCCGGAGAGGCCAGGTGCTTAGGCCCAAAGAGATCACTATTTTATTTGAGAGAAAAAAGATCCAACTCTCAGACTTTCACAATGGAAACTTTCTCTCTCAGCCTCTTTGTTTTGGTTTTATTCTCAGGAAGGAAAGCTTCTTCCCAAGAGATGGCCAAATGGCAAATGGCCACCAGTAGCTCCTGGTTTATATCCTACCAGCTTGGTGATCTCAGTGGAAAGAAGACTTTTTCTCCAAAAGCTCTGAAAACAGTTTTGAACTTGAGTCCTTTTGGTCCAGCCTGAGTTACATTTCTATGGCATGAGTGGTGTGATACACACACACATATACACGTGCACATGCACACTCCACACACACACACACACACACACACACACACACACACACACACACACACACAGAGATTTTCCCTGGTCAAAGAGAAGGCTCATGACTCAAACTGGGCCAACCAGTTTCTTTCCTGGGAATTTATATCTTCTGTGGGGACACACAACACAAATGTGCAAAATGATTGGGGATGATTCATCCTGGATAACGGTACCCTAAAAATGGCCCTTTTGTTTCTGTGCTGCTAAGAGCCAAGGGCTGCTTGGTTACAGCCTTCTGCTATCCTCTGTGCAATTATACTAAGAGAAAACAGAGTATTTTCATATTTAGATACCTGGCAGCCTTCCTTCACAACAAAATAATTTGGAAAAATCAAACCATAGTACTTAAAGTGAGAGAGAAAAAAAGCTTCCTAAATTTCAGTAGACATGCTGACAGAATTTTTTCAAGCCTGATCGCTTTTAGGACTTCGGACCTAGACAGGATGGCCAGTATTACGTTTCAGGGTTGGATTTAGAACATTTGTATCAAATTCAAACCAATATTTATTTGATTAAAAATTATGTAATTATTAAGAATTGTGAGAAAAAGCCCTATATTGATAAATGTAAAACATTTTCTCTGAAACTGAATTAAACCAATTATGTAAAAATAATGTGATAATGGGATATAGTATAATTCATTGCTATATAATTGTATTTCTGAATCTCTCATTTCAAACCAACTGATATGGAAGATAAATACCAACTCAGTTTGCTATCATAATATTAACATACAACCAAACCCATCTGAGAGGTTCCTACAAAAAAGATGATGCATAAGAGAAAAATAGCCCTGAATGGGAGATTGTTATATTCCTTGTTGCAGAAGAACAGTATGACACAAAATACAAAGTAAAGTCAAGACAACCAGTTCTCTTGCAAAGGAAATATCAAATTATTCTATGGCATTTCTAAATTTATTTTTCAGTTTGATTGCTTCTTTCTGGGTTATTCATGAACCATCAAACAGAACACAGAAATCACTACATATACTAACTCAGGTATCTTATATTCTATTGTCAGCTAAGGAAGAGGGTTTGATATGCTTTCTCCAATGGCACTGGAAAAGGTGAAGCCAATACCATGATCTTTTTGTAGTCTCTTATGTTTGACACACACAGATCTATTCAAACACTTTTATAAATTATTTCAATAACAGCAAAAGTTACACATATAATAATATATTTATTATTCTGCATATAAAGCAGGACTGTGTTTTATTTTTAGTTTAGTTTAACATTATTTGAGCATCTTCTATGGGCTAGGCATTGTGCTAAAAGCTGGGATGGCAAGATATAGATGTCCCTGTATTTTGGTTCATAGTCTGGCAAGGAAGATAGACAAAGTAGGAGATAAATCTGGTGTAGTGGGATGAAGGTGGTAATGATAGTGGCAAAGTTTTTGAGTGCCTAGTGCCACAAAGCTGGTAGGTAATATGGCCAGGAGTCAAACGCAGTGTGACCAATTCTGCAGTCCATTCTCTTAGCTACTGTGATAATCAAGCAGGGAAGGTGCTATGGATATGTATGGGAGAACAGAGGAGTGGCATCTACCCAGCCTATGGGGTCAGGGAAGAGTTTTTTGTACAGTTCCCCAAACTTAGGATAATTAGGAATTAGCCAAGCACAAGTGAGAGAAAGGCTTTTTAAGGCAGGTGAAAGAGCCTAAGGAGATAAAAAATATATGATGTGTCTGGTGTGAAGCACTAGCAAAAATTTAGTAAATTAGAAACCTAATATGTAATGGCCCTAATTTCTGCAAAAACAAAAAGCAATGCCCCCAAAACAAACCAAAGCCAAAACTTAAAATTTGTGGGAAACACTGTTATAGGTTAAGAGGAGTATTGATAGTTTTAGAGCAAGGGGGTAATGCTTTCAGATGCCTATTTTAGAAGGTGTAGTGAGACAAATGGGTTTGAGGTAAATTTGAGGCAAATAAACCATTTAGAAAATTCCTGCAGTAGTCTAGATAGGAAGTGACGGTATAAAAATGTTGATGAGGGAATGGAAGAAGGAATCAAGAGATATTTCAGAGTTAGAACTGATAAGCTTTATAAAGGTGTCATATAATAGAGTCAGATAGACCAGGTTTAAAAACTGATTCTGCCACTTGTTAGTAGGTGACCTTGGTCCAGTTGCTTAACCTCCCTGGTTTTCAGTATCTTAATCTGTCAAATGGGTGTAATAACAGACCCTACCTCATTGGGTTGCTGTGAGGATTAAATGCAAATGTGTGGAAAATATTTAGAAGAATGTCTGCCATGTATTATTATTTCTGATTAGATGTGAGTGATAGAGAGGTACTCATTGGAGATTTGGTGTATGGTGCTACAACTATTTGAGATAGAGAATACAGAAAAAGGAGCTGGCTGGGGAGGAAAATTTATGATTTTAGTATTATATTTATTGGACTTGATGCGCTTGACTTGCATTCTCAGGTTAAGATGTGTAGTAGGCAGTTGCAGGTATTGGTTGAGAACTCAGAAGTGGCTTGTGAGAAGCAGATGCAGATCTGGGAGTGGTTAGTATTTCTACATAGATGCCACTGGAAGCCATAGATATTGATGAGATTGTCCATAGAGAGCACTGAAGTCAGAAGAAAGGAGAAGGAAGAGAAAGACCTAAGAAAATCAGCAATTAAACTGTAGGAAGAAAAGCTGGTGGAAGAATGGAGGCAGGGCCAGGAGAGATTGGTGTCTTCGTGTAGAACTAGAGACACCTGATGACCCTTAGATCACCTAAATCTCACTTTTCCTCTACAGGGAACGAGGGGAAAAAAGCGTATCTCTGAGCAGATGTGGCCGATAGGACAGAAACGTTTCATTTTCAGCAAGTTCTACAGACATGAGGGTGAGCAAAATTCCCATTTTTTTCATCCACCCCGTGATTTAACCCCACTTTCTGTTTGCCATTCTCTGCCTTGCTTCTCTTCTTTCTGGTAGTTAGTCTCTAGTTTCACTATGTACTTTTTTCATAGCGGCATTAAGAACTAACAAAACTGTTTAGATATAGATGAATCGCAGCTTTGTGTGAATAAAGATAATACTTTCTGTTTATTTCCAATGTTCAAGACTTTGTCAACCTCATTTAATGCAAAGACACATGGTCATTCTGATTCTGTAAGAATCTAGCTTTCTGCAGTGACTCATGATTCCTTTACTAGGTGGTAAAAAAGCTCCCAACTCTTTATTTTATATGCCCTTTGCAGCATAGATAAAAAGCGAAAACAACAAACTTCTCCACTGCCTCTCAGGATAAATTCTTTCTCTTGCAGATCTTCCCTCCATGGTTTAGGATTGCAAACTTTCTTATCTATTTGAAAAGTTAGAACAATAACCAGTTTATCTCATCTTGATTTTTCATGTCTTGTGGATTACTTAGATAAAAGAACAAATGGAAGTGGTTTGCTCGTGTACTCAAAATTATACATAAAACATATAATGGAATGGGACATATTCCTATTAGTAAATACTCTCTCTTCGATAGAGTTTGAGTTCATTGTTTTATTTGTGTCACTAAACTGAATCTTTTGACTTCAACTCGAAAACATTTGATTTAGTTTTCATATTGATTGAAATGCTATGAAAGCTGTCTGCAATCTCTGTGAAAAGAGCATTTTAATATAAGGTAAATGTCGTCTTTGAGTCTAAACTGTTTTTCTTCTTTGTGCGGTTTTATTTTTGAAAAGGAATAAGCCATAAAACAAGAAAATATCTGGGAAAAACTGTAACAGCACTTTCAGAAAAAGGATTCTTTTCACAATATAAAAACATTTTTCTTTTGTGAGAACTATTGAATCCCTGTGCTTTTCTCTTGATTATATATGCTTTCAACCTGTGATGTAAACTTCAACCTATAAGATTGTCAGATGATCTTTCTTGTTTACCATCACTGAGCAACTACCACAAATACTGCTTGTCATCTTTGAGAGACTAGTGTGTGTACTTACACTATAATTACTAAGAATTTGGCTCCTGCAGTTTTTCTAAAATGATGGTTTGTTTTTCCACAGTGAGAAAAATGAGCCCATAACAAAAGATTAAAGACTGAGCAATATTAAAAGTAGCTTCAACTTGTAAAATGCTGAAGCTGTCTATAACTTCAGATTCCTAAATGTTATGAAAAATCCATTATCTCAGATATCTATTTTTACTTTATTTCTTTCACTTAATATAGTTCAATTATATGCTTTATTTGATATTATAAATAAATGTTTAAAAATATAAATAAGAGCTTTTTCCCTGTAGCTTTTTAAAATTCAGAGTTTAGATTTTTTGGGGCTTATTTGGATAATTTCTTTCTTTGACGAAACAAATTTTTTGAGTTAGAGAAATAATTATAATACTGCTAAAGAAACCAGTTGGTAATCATGGTATCATTATAGTCAAATTATCGATAAAAAAGAACCATTTATATGTTCACATATAAATAGAGAAAATTATTAAAAATTACATGCTTATTTCTAGTTCAGTGGTAAAAGCAGGCAGGGAGAGTGGAATATGTTTTCTTCAAAGACAATAAATATCTTGCTACATCTTCTTTACATAAAGTAAAAGACAAGAGCAGCTTATTAACCAAGTGCTAATTTAATTCTTTTGATAAATAAGATTCTTAAAATTTTTTGAGAAACAAAGGTTCTAAAAAAGAACGTTTTGTGGTCTGTTGAGTTTAAAGTAACTGGTGATACTTGTAAGTACAGTGAGTGCAAAAGGGCAAATGAAAGAGTTTCTGTCATTTTAAATCTTATTCTATCTGAATATGCTGTTTATTGCAAAGAAAGAGTTTTCGTACTGCCATGTTTCCTCTGTAACAGTGAGTAAATAGATCATGCTGTAAATAAATTACCCATAGGACCCTTGGTCCAGGAACTAATCAAGATGCTAAGATATTGTGAAAGCTAGGCACGCAGAAGACTTTGGCTGCCTTAACAACAATCAAAGGCACCAACAATTCCAAACATGAGTTCAATCGTATTATGCAAGTCTCATTAACAGCAACTGTAGTCCGATATTTCATCCAGGTTTCATCCTCAAGTGTACTACTATTAACTGTGGCATATTTCACTTTAGTATTACCATTACCTACTCTCACTATAGATGAAAAGTTATTCTTTCTTGAACATTCATTTAATACTATGATTTACCAGTTTTACTATTCTCAATCCATCTTTAAATGGTTATTTCACAAATATTTCTGTTGATTAAGGTCACTTTCCCCATGGATACATACTATACATCATAACTTGATAAGATCTGTATTATGAAGTTCCCTCCACTTAACAGCTCTTCAAATTTATTGGCTAAATGTAATGACCATTTTTAGGGCTATAAAGTAATTTCAATTTAATGTTCCCCATCTTTGTGCACTATTTTTAGGGTTAGATATTATAGAGTTGCTCAGGAAAGAGCACAAGTTTAGAAGATGTAAAAGAAATATATTTACCAATTCCTTCATCTGAATAGCTTGGCATTAAGATTTTTCCAAGATCTCACTGGTAACAGCTCAATAATCATCAGTGATGAATTGGGCAGTAATTCCACCCCAGGATCTAGTCTCATCAGCTGTCATAGGTTAAACAGAATGGAACTGGCCACAGTCAATAAGGCCGGCAAACACCCTCAAGGTCCTAACTAAAATGCTGTTATTGATTCTGTAGGTGGCTCATCTTTCTACAGTTCAATATCTTTAACTAGCATTCCAGTCTAATAGTTTAAGATAACACATCTTTTCTTGGCTATTTTACTCAAGGTAAAAAGACAACCTATTAACATTATAATTTAATATGGCTGCATTGGTACAATCCTGAAACAATTAGATGTAAAAGGAAATATCCTAACGGTTTATGTGCCGGTATGCTTGTTTGATTCCTTTCCTCTTTTTTATTCCCTTATAGTGTGACTATAACTGACATGATTGTTTTCTTTTTGTTGACTTGACCATTTGATGGGATTCTCCTTCTCTTTGAATTTTGGCTGTACTTATGATCTCTAACATAAATGGAATTCTAGAGAAGGTAGGAAATTTTTAGTTCACTTAGTCTGCAACTCCACACCCTAAGCAAGAATTCCCTCTATAACATTTTGGAAAATGTTATTTAGACTCTATTTAATCCTTTCAGTAAGGTGGTTTTCATTTCTTCACAGGGCAGCCAATTTTGTATGTATGCATTCTTTCTTATTATGAGCCAAGTTCCTCTCCTGTATTCTCCCCCTCTCCTACTGCCAGCCCATTGCTCCTTGTTTGGTGCTCTACCACACATGCGAAATGTGTTTACTTCTTCTCCCATGTGACAGCTGTTTCAGTGATTTGGGATTAGCTTTATTGAAGACTCTTTTATAATCAAGACATCAACAAATCTTTTAACCATTCTTCTCACCTTCTGGTTATCAGTATTTAAGAATCCAGGTTATTTTCAAAATGACTACAGGGTAGCTTTCATACTTATTAATCTTGTTCATAAATAGTTTAAAAACACTCTACTTTTAGTAAAGTTCTCAAGGGCAGTCTCCATGTCTTGTCTTTCTTGAAATTCGCCTGAGGGTCAGCACAGTTTATCTTTTACACAGAAGTAAGTTCAAAATAAATAATTTTTTTTAAAAAAGAAATGATGTAAACAATATTATTAAAATAGAACTGATAACTTTTAAAATCAATGAGTTGTCTAAAGCAGGGGTCTACACCTCCCAGGCCATGGACCGGTTAAGAACCAGGCTGCACCAGCAGAAGGTGAGCAGCAGGCAAGAGAGCAAAGCTTCATCTGTATTTACAGCTACTCCCCATCACTCACCTTACAGCCTGAGTTCCACCTCCTGTCAGATTAGTGACAGCATTAGATTCTCACTGGAGTACAAACCCTATTGTGAACTGTGCATGCAAGGGATCTAGGTTGCATGCTTCTTATGAGAATCTAATGCCTGATCATCTTTCACTGTTTCCCATCACCCCAGATGGGACCATCTAGTTGCAGGAAAACAAGGTCAGGGCTCCCACTGATTCTACATTGTGGTGAGTTGTATAATAATTTCATTGCATGTTACAGTGTAATAATATTAGAAATAAAGTGCACAATAAATGTAATACACTTGAATCATCCCAAAACCACCACCACCACCCCAAGGAAAAATTGTCTTTCATGAAATCAGTCCCTGATGCTAGAAAGGATGGGGATGGCTGGTCTAAAGCAACTGGTTGTTTTGACATCTACTCTGATGTATCCTCACAGTATATTCATAGGCTTAGAGAGTTGGAAGAGAACTTGGAAATGTATCTAGTCCAGGTCTGTTATAACTGGAACCTGACATTCACTGGAAGCCTTGTTTTCATAGAGGACCATTGAATCCCTATGGATTTAAGTGGATCTTTCTCTTTGCCCTTCTTCACTGGGTTTATAATTTTAGAAGAACAAGGATCAAACTGCATTGAAGTTGTTATGATTCTGTATCTTCTTACTGTTATTTTTATAGCATGAAGTAATTTGTTTATATTATCGTGCCTTATCCTCCTTTTCTCATGCAGAAACTGAGGCACATGCAGGGTTACACTAAGTACCCAAGTTCAAACAACTATTAAGGGGCAAAGATGGGTCACTCAGGATTTATTATCTTTGCATTCCTAGCATGACATAGCACTTGTCTTTCAATATATGTTTGCTATCTCATAAGGTAGTCTCCCAATAATTGAAGAAAAAATATATTTGTTTGTTTTTAAAATGAATTAAAGTTGTAGTTATATTACAGTTATTTATGTACTGAGCTTAAAGGCCAAATAGTTCTATGAAATATATAATGTAAACGTAGTTTCTCACCTGTTCTTCTGTATCCTTAATCTATAATTTACAAGGACAACATGCTTATTTTGTTATATTTGAATTTTTGGTTTGACTTCTTCTTATGGAAGATAAGGATTTAGCTTTCTCACTTTCTTTTCACCACATATGTGTATTCACTTCCCCTACCTCATCTCCCTTGTATAGGTGTATCACAACTTTTTTTAAGTCATACTCAGTGGAATTACATAATAAATTCATTACTGTATTGTGGCAATGTAAACTTTTTTTTTTTTTTTTTTTTTTTTTTTTTTTTTTTTTACAATGGAGCCACATATTACCCTAGGGTTATATTTACTATCCTACACAACATTTTTGTTTTTCCGGAAGTCGGTAATTTCCTTCCACATAAAAAATGCTCAGCTTGGTTTTCTATGTACCACCATTTCATCCTCAAACTCTATGGTAGAACTGAAGGTCCCTACAAATACCACCAATTATCCAGATGATCATTTCTTTTTTTTCTAAGAAATATTCTGTTAGAGTCTTGTTTACTCTTGTTCCAGTTTGGACCGGTTTCTGTCGAGGTTTGCAACACAGATGCCATGTAGCAATGTCCGTCTGTCATCATGTGGGACTCTCATATCTTCTCTCTTGTGTTGAAACTCCTGATTCTTGCATCCCATTTTTTTTTTTTTTTTTTTTAGTTTACTCTTTCTTTTTGTTGGAGCAGTTCTTCCAGTAGATTCCTTAGAAAGGATGCATGGGAAGTACATTTTTCAAACTGATTATTTGAAAATTTTGTTCTCCCCTTTTCTACTTGATTATAGGTTATATATTACATTTTAAATTGGAAGAAATTTTAGAAATTAGATTTTTGAAGGTATTCCTCTATTGCTTATTAGCTTCTACAGTTGTCATTGAGAAACAGTATCCTTGTCTTGTAAACTCATTTCCTTCTCTCTGGAAGTATTTAGAAGCTTCTTTTTGTCCCCATTGCTATGAAATTTTATGAAAATGTATTTTAGTGTTATCCCATTTCATCCATTTTACTGGGAATTTGATAGGCATAGTACTCAATTCAGTAAAGTTAATTATTTGGATAATTTTCTTTATTAAGTTTTCTTTCATCTTTGTTTCTTGAACTCCTATTAATTACGTGTTTGATTTTTTAACCTAATTCTCCAGTTTCTTATTTTTGTTCTTTCTTCTTTCTGTGAGATTTCCTTATCTTTAATTTATATAATTCATTTTAAAAAAATTGTTGTATTTTTAACTTTTAAGAGTTCTTTTGTGTCCTTTGAATGTTTATCTTTGATATACTTATGTTTTTGTTTTATGAATGAAATATTTTCTATTATCTCTCTGAGGATATTCTTATAGTTTTAAAAATAGTTTTATTTTCTTCCTTGGAATTTCTCCTATTTCTTTGAATTTTTTTCCTATTTTATTTATTTATTTTTTGAGATGGAGTCCTTCTCTTGTTGCCCGGGCTCTGGAGTGCAATGGCATGATCTCATGATCACCGCAACCTCTGCCTCCCGCATTCAAGCTATTCTCCTGCCTCAGCCTCCAGAATAGCTTGGATTACAGGCATGCGCCACCACACCCGGCTAATTCTGTACTTTTAGTAGAGAGGGGGTTTCTCCATGTTGGTCAGGCTGGTCTCGAACTCCCGACCTCAGGTGATCCACCCAACTTGGCCTCCCAAAGTGCTGGGATTACAGGCATGAGCCACCACACTCGGCCCTTATGTGTTTTTTTTTTTTAAACTTGTTCAATCTTAAGTTTCTCCAAATTGCTGATGATCTTGGCTATCGCTGTATTTTTAAGATTATAGTGCTGAGAAGCTGATTTGTACAATTATGTGGGTAGGGCTGCCCATTGGTAGACTTTCCTGTAAGATGAGTGATCCAAATGAGACTTTTTTGTGTGGTTTCCTAGAGGATCAGAATTTGTGTGACTTTTCTCCTGGGTTTGTTCTTTTCCTTAGAGAGAAATCCTCCATTCATCTGACAGGGTGTATGAGGCTTCTCACTGTTTGATGTCTCATTTTCCTTAATCCACCTGTGTTTAGTATGATATCTTCAGTATAGCTGAGGATGGTAACTTTAATACAAAAATCTCTCTCCAGAGAGAAAATGCAAATCATCAGGGAGGGTAGAAAGAGAGGCAGTCACATAAACATGAAAAGTGGAGGATTCTTGTGGTCTAATTGCTTCTTATTGTCGACTTCCAGTCAATTTGGTCTAGAACCCATTTTACAACCACTGTCTGAGGTAACTGCTGCTTTTCACTTTATCCGTTCTGGAGCTCTATGGTGTGAATCAAGTGGCCAGGTCACAATGCTTTGAGTGAGGAAAAATGGGGAGGAGTCTGTCTGAAGAATGTTCTAGGCCCAGAGAATTGCTTCTGTAATACAACGTCAAATATTCTTTTTATATATTTTATTGGCCTCATAATATTCTCTATTATATCATTTAAGCAGATACTTGTTATTGAGTATTTACTTGGCTTCAAGTTTTTCTTCATTATAAACAGTACTGTAATAAACATCTTTTTACATATAACTTTGAGCATTGTTTGATGGTTTTTTGAGCATAAGTTCCTAGAAGTGGAAAATCTAGGTTAATGGCTACAAAACATTTTAAAGCCTGTGGTAATGAAATGAATGGGATGAAGTGAGTTTTTCTTCCTTCTAGGTGCCCTTTCACTTCTTATCTTGAACAGGGATCTGAGTTGTTCAGAGAGGAGAGAGAAAGTGAAATAGGTAAAATTATATTCATAAATATTTTAAAGGGGACTTTTGGAAAATGGGAGTCTTCTTGCTGCGTCATTTCTTATGTTCCTCTAGAGAAGCTTTCAGGTGAGGCAAGAGTGAATTCTACTGAGGAATTTTGATACAACTAACGGTATCCTATTTTTTAATTGAAGTCTTTATTTGGAATTAGAAGCTCTGATAAACTTCTTTCAAATAACACAGATGAACCAGCACCAAAGTTTTTATTTCTTTAAAATTACTTGCTGATTTCAACTGAAAGTAGATGATAATTGTTGTTTATTGCCACAATTGGTATTCTGAACTAAACTGACTTTTATGAAGTGAAATGTTATTTGAACAAGTTTAGTTTTAAAAACTATATGGAAAAATTTTCCCTAATTTAAAAATATTTTTTAGGTATAAGTACCTGGACAATAACTGTACCTGGCCAAGTAGTCTTGGTACTGTTTGTGGAGGTATGTTCGACTGATCAAGTCTTTGATATACAGCATACCTGGAGCTTCTGCCTAGATTCAGAAATCACTTACTTTCATGAAGGAATATTTTAAAAATTCCCTAGGGTCAAAGGGCTTAGATTTAAACATGTGGTGAAAAAGAAAAAAAAAATGAGTAGTTGCTGAGTTGGTAGAGATGGAGGTGTTTCATGTACATGAAAATATCATAACTGACTTCCTTGGTGAGGTTGAATTCTTGGAGACCTCTGGAAATTTACACCAAAAAAGATAACATGTGATAAAAAATACAATTAAATAAAACAATAAATGTGGATTTAGTGTGTGTTGTATCATATCATGAAGTAATGCTGCAACTTAAGCAAAGTGACTGTAGCAGCATCATTTACTTAGAATAAACTTGTTTAAAAGTGCATGTAGAGAATATGCTGGCATTTGTGATGCATAAATAGAATGTTCCCTATAACATCATAATATCACATATAAAAAATGTTCTTTATCAGATGGCCTTCACTATTACAGACTTTGCCTGTATTTTTCCCCCTTTTTATTCTAAATTAGTTTTGACATTCTGCCTCTCAGGGACAACTCTGGGTAGCTGTCAAAGTAGACAATTCCTTCTATGATAACCAAATCTAAATAGAGACAAAAACAAACCCTTCAATATCCTGATGGATTAATGCTTCTTGGAGATGGTTCCTTCAATAATTGATTATTTGCTACAGTTTGACCATATGTGTTGGGGACAGCATGTCTGTTGCCATAACAAACTAATTGAGCAATTCAGTTGACGTGGCTTCTGGTTCCTGCAGCGTGGTGAACTTCAGGCATGTCGGCTGAGCACAACTGTCCTCTTAGAACAATACGTCTGGGAATTTTGAGACTTTTCCAATTCCCTTCACCTGTGACCCACTTTATGGATTTTAGACGTGGGTGAATCTAATCCCAGAAGGGACAGCTCACTTCAGTACCCTGTCCCGTAGGCAAAGGGAGTAGACCATCAATTACCCTCTCCTTCTCATTCTTAGGTTAATGACTACATTAAATATTAAACAGGTTTCCATCTCCAGAGTGCCCATGTAAGTGATTTTACATTAGCTCATCCACTTTTGGCACTGTCCTTTCTTTGATTTCTGATAAAGCATGTTGCTTCTGTGTAACATAACTCAGAGGAAATCATGATTGATTTGACAACCATTAATGTGATGCTTAATATTAACCTTCATCTTTAGAAATGGAGTAGGATGGTGAAGGAGGAGCAGAGGGAAAAGAAAGATGAGTCAGGGAGGAAAATGTGTCTTAGACGTTTTTAAGGTGACAGGGACCAAATTATCTCAATGACCTACTACAAAAAATTTAACACTTTTCCTCTCTTTTTTTCCCTTTTATTTTCTTTGAATCATCTCAGGATTTCTGATTGCTTAGATACTGGTTCTAACCTCCGTACCACAGCTCACAGAGCTGCACTGAGAGGGAAAGTTTCATTTCGAAGCAAAAATATCTTGGGAATAAAATCTGCTACAACTTTTCAAAAAGGGTTAGAGTTTCACCTTTAACTAGTTTATAGTTTAACATTTAAGGAGAACAGGTAATGTAGTGGAGGCTGCAAGAAGAGCAGAATTTAGATATAATCTCTAGCTATTGAGATTGTTACCAGAGTAGACAAACAGACAAGACCCACAGAAGGCAGGGAGCGGAGGTGGAGGAAGCATCAAGGCAGGTGGTTCCCAATGCGACTGTAGCTGACGGAGTTTGAGGCATCTGTCAGCAGCTGTTTTCAGAGGCTTCAGCCAGTAAAAGAAAGGTTTCTCTGCGACCTTTATTCCAAGAGAAAGCTAATCTTAAAAAAAAATCTAGTTTCTTTTTTATATGTACGCAAGCATAGTCACCCATACTTCTTTTGGCTATTCTTTTAGGAATAGGACTAGATTTATATATATTTTTTGTTTCCTCTGGTGGACAGAGAAGAAATCCCTGGATAACTGCAGAAGTCTGTGTTTTTTTGCAGCTCATTCTCTGCAATGAGGCAGAAGTCCATTCTCACTCTAAGTTGTTAAAAAGAGAGTAACAGTGATTTGGTTCTTTATGACAAATTTATCCTTTCTCATTTCTCAGAGACAGTCTGATACATCTTTTAACAGGGTTGGGAAGATGCAGCAGGGGTCCAACAACATTCCATGCTATCCTTTTCTTTATTAGGGCTTGATTATTCAATGAACTAGGTGTGGATATAAACTTTTCTTGCATTTGTATAAATATTACTCCCTAAAGAGACAATATATTAAAAATGTTACTTAAGTATTGTATATATATGTAATATACATATATACGGATATATCACATATATATGTATATTACATACATATATACATATGTAATATGTATATATAATGTATATATAATGTATATGTACATATGTAATATGTATGCATATGTATGTAATATACATATATGTGATATATCCGTATATATGTAATATACATATACATATGATATATCCATATATGTATATATGTAATATACATATACATGTGATATATCCATATATATGTATATATGTAATATACATATACATGTGATACATACATATATGTATAGTACATAGCTTTTAACTAACTCAACTTCCCCCATTTGGCCCATGAGGAAAGTGATATCTTTATTGGTAAAGTGATCATCAAAGGCTTCCCAGCTGGTAGTAGACAATTGAGGAGGATCCAACCTCAAGACCCCAGTTATTGCAACACAGTCCTGGAGATGAACACAGGTGATTTAACATAGCAGGGAAGAGAAAATGCAGTCAAGGGCCAGCTAGCCAACTTCCAGCTTGTTAAGGAAAATGTTATAGATATTCTAGTAGAACATATAGAACCAGACTGCATTTTGTAAAAAACTATATTATGAAAAATCTAGCATTTGGTGCACAGGCTGGGAAAATCAAGCAATAGGATTTAAAAAGAAAACATTTAACACACAGATCCCTAGCTGAAAATTCAAGGTATCTAATTTACTTCCTTCTCTTCCCAGGAGTTTTAATTGTTTGCATATCAACAAATAAGTCTGTAGTGAAACTCAAGTTTATCTGAATGAATTAATTAGAATTGTGTACAGAAATTAATGACTATAGGCAAGACCTTAACAATGTGATCACCATCAACAGCTTTAAATCTTAAGAAATCTTTCTGTGACCTGTAGTAGTTCAAAAGCTACAGAAAGCATCCAGCAGTGTGAAAATGTTGGGTTTTATATCATTAGATCAGTTTCTCCAAAACAGTATTATTGACACTCTGGGCTGGATAATTCTTTTTTTGTAGGAGGACTATCTTATTCATTTGTAGGGTGTTTAGCAGCAACCCTGGCCTCTACTCACTAGATGCCAGTAACACCTCCGTCCCTCTTGTAACAATAAAAAATATCCCCACATATTGCCCCTAGAAGCAGGAGTGAGAAAAAATATTCCCCCGTTGAGAACAAACACATTAGATAATAAGTTCATTTCAGAATCAAACCACATGATCTATTTATTCTAGACCATAGAAATCTGAGTCTGTTTCTTTCAAACGGGAGATAGCACCTGAAGTGAATGAATATGTACGTATGCATGAAATAAGGCAAGCTAATCAGGCACTTTCTAAATCAATCAAATGAAAGACAAGAAGATAAAGGGATAAAGAAGATCACTGGGCCGGTCAGGATCTGATTAGGAAATTGGAAACCACAGAGGAATAAGTGCAGTGAATTGCTACACTGGTGATGTGTTAAGCTGAGTTATATAAGAAACTTCAAGTAATCCCAGAAATTAGCAACAACTATTACTTATGCTAGAGTGACAAAGGAGGGAACATTATTACCTGGTATCCCAAGGCCACGATCACTCCAAAAGAGGCTGGGAGTAGGATGGACCTCTCTGGTGGGAATTAGAACCATGTAGGAGGCATAAACATGCCCCAGGCAGAAGGAAGGGAAGAAATACCCTCGCTTTTCCCTTCAATTTGTTGCAGCATCTCTCCATTTCAAGAGCTAGTCTTCTACTTCCATGCCCCATGTTACATAGAGTTCTGCAAAGAAATTTGGAAATGGATCTATGTGCAAACAGTCCTAGGACTGGTAGTAGATGTGTTCTAACCTGTTCAGAAGAGTGTCCTATTTCCTAGAGAACTAGAACCTGGGGGCATAAAGTTATCTGGCTTTGTGTCTAAAATGTGACACATTTTCTAGTTCTTCAATGATTTTCTCCTGTACACTCACAGTAAATGAGGCACAAATGCCTCAAGTGTCAGCTGGGTGACAGTGCTTATCTTAGGGCAATACCTAAGGACTTTTATACTGATACTGATTTAAGATCAAAAACCACAGTAGTGAATTGCTTACCACTCTGGAGCCCTTATCATGTGCCAGATTCTATGTTAATGTGTTAAAGCATAATTTAATTGTAACATTTCAAATAGTTTTATGATGCAAGCACCATTATTATCTCTATTATAGAGACAAGAAAACCAAAGTGGAGAAAAGTTAAGCAAACTGCTTGAGGTCATATAACTAGTAAGTGGAGGAGCATGATTTGAATTCAGGTCTCTCCAAATCTTGGCCCTGTGCTACACTGCCATTTTATGGGAAGAAGAATAAGAAGAAAAAGATGATGATGATAAATGACAATGACTATATCTACCCTTTGTTAGAAATCTACAGTGTGCCTAGATATGTTTTTAGTGCCTTTATGTTTATTATTGTTAACTCATTGAATTCATTCAATGGCCCATTTTACAGATAAGGAAACACAGGCACAGAGGTTCAGTAGTCCAGGATCACAGAGCTGTTAGGTGATAGAGCTGGGTTTTAAACCTAAGAAGTTTTGGCTTTAGTCCTGTGCTTTTAACCACCAAATGATACGTGGTATTGTGTGCACATGATTTATCTATCCATTATTCCATTTCGATCAGCTCCATTCAATGCCAGGAACTTTGCTAGGCCTTGAACCATGAAGATGACAATGACACAAGTGGGAAACTTATCATTCAGTGGAACTTATGATTTAGTGGAATGCTTACAAATGCATAAACAACTGATGATGATTTCATGTGACAGGTACTGTAAGATAAGGTCACCCTTGAAAAAAATGAAGACAGAAAGGAAGATTGGGAATTTTTCTCTGCATGAGATGGAAAATGGCAGCTCCATAAACAAGAGCTCCATAAGAAAGCCAACTCATAAGATATATTTTCACTGCAGGAACTGTACAGTTGTAAAGTAGGAGACAAGAAAGAAAGTGGAAATGGAAAGAATATTCATTGGGTAGAGGATGGGGGTCTAGCATACAGAGGAAGGAGGGCAGAATAGACAAGATCCAGATCAAGAAAGGTCTTACATGATCTAGTAGGGAGCTGGGAGACTTTCCTTTTATAGTGCCATTAAAATTCTTTAGGGAATGTGCTGATTTATTCTACGTTCCCATCTTCTACCAGCTATTAAATTACATTCTCTGAAGTCTTTAAGTGCACTGCACATTGTTGGAGAAAATAAGTGAAGTCTTTCTCTGACCATACTTTGTTGTAGCTGTTTTGGAAGTGACATGTGAAAGCTCAGAGCACAGTCCAGCTGGCACTTAGGAGGCTCTGGTGACCTGAATTTGG
Source organism: Nomascus leucogenys (assembly GCF_006542625.1). Taxonomy (NCBI): domain Eukaryota; kingdom Metazoa; phylum Chordata; class Mammalia; order Primates; family Hylobatidae; genus Nomascus; species Nomascus leucogenys. The sequence continues at coordinate 102,268,723 of NC_044383.1, read as the reverse complement.
AGCAGGCCTGACCTACGGCAGTAAAAGCCCTTATGGAGAGATTGCTGCGAGTGAGCTGCTGAAATGTCACTCTAGCCTCACTCCCTACTTCATCGCTGTCCAGTTATTTCCCAAATGGCTTTCTTAGGTGATTGGTTTCAGATTGAATATTCAGGCCCAATAGACAAAGTGGAACCCTAAAATTTGTGATTGAAATGCATTGTTGGAATTTTAGCCTGAAGATGTCACAGTTTTCATTTTTAGAATATGCATAACATAGAAAGGTAATTAAATTCCCCCATCAGGAATGCTGCGCTTGGCTCAGCATTTGAGGAGGAGCTGCCCTGGGCAATGTAGCCTCTGCTTTGTCCACTGGGCATTTGTGTGACTTCTCTAGCTTTCCAAGCCCTGTGGGGACTTGGATAGATGGGAAAGTGGGGGAGGCAACCTCTGCTTGAATGAGATTTTAACTGGATGTCATTGGCTCATTTTTGACAAGTAGAACAATCTAATGAGCACTATTACTTCTTTTGCAAACTGTAATCCTTTTGTTCCTTGGTGACTAGTAATAATATCATGAATTAGAGGGAAATATTATTATTAAAACAGTAGAGAGTACCAGTGGAAGTCAGTCAGAATAATGTGTATTTGAGTGTCTCAGCTCTCCTGCTTTTCTGTTGTATTACCACTGGAAAATAATTTAATCCGTAAAATCTGTAAATTTTAGTTTTCTAATCTGTACAATAATTCCTGTTTCTTGCCATTGGTTTGAGGAGTAAATGATTTTATGCATATGACAATGATTTGTGAACTATGAAACATGTATTTCTATTAACAAATTGGCAAGATCAATAGTCCGTTAGCAGTATTTTCATCACATTGTGACTTGTAAGCATAATATTTTGAAAGTAGCAAATGCATTCATTAGCAGTGGGTCCTTTTTCATAAGAAAAATTTTTCTATTAGCCTGCCCTTTGTTCTTTTGTTTGTAACCATGGTCCAGAGTTGGCCAAATCACAGAGAGTATAGAAAGTGTTATTGAACTCAATCTCACCCTGTCAGACAAATGATGTGGGAGTACCTTGTAAGACTCTGCATCTGAAAAAGGATAATATTTACTGCAAGGTAGTTTTCAAAATTAAGGAAATTAATTCTTGCAAAACCTTTAGCATAATATATGAAACAAAGTATTCAATGAATGTTAGCATCTATTTTTATTATCATTATTACAATGCCCACAATCTGCAGGCTAATATAAGAAATGTTTAATTTCTTCCTGGGCATAGTGGTAAACTACTAAGGGATTTTAAGGCACTTTTGAGTCAGTAGTTTGTATCTTGAAAATCACCTTTATTTTGCGCAGCACGGGGTACAATTACTATCTGAACACCATGTCTCAAAAAACTGCTATACTTCATTTTTTGTAGAAAATAATGTGACTTTGTAAATCTAGTGTAAAAAATAACTTCATGAAGATAATTCATATGTTAAATAATGAATAGAAGCTGACAATTTATAAAAGTCCTATGAGGAATTTTTAGAAGCTGTTCATAAATTTTTTGATAATCTTCTGCCAACTTATTTGAGCATGTTGAGCTTTTTATTGCAAAATCAATCCATATTTAATATAGAAAGATTAGAAAGAAAAATTAGCAAAGAGAAGGAAATTTAAAATCTCTATCTCACCACTCAGAGACAATCATTGCTGATATTTCAGCGAATAAAATTTTTTGGTTCAAATTTTCAAAATTGCACTTACATGAATTGGGCATATGTCCTTAGCATTTAACTATAAGAAGATAAAAGGCATGCCATGAGAAATTTATTTCAATATCAAAAGAAATATGATTAGAATTTAAAAAATCTGAATTGAATCCAGAATTCCTTTTGTAGCCCTATTTAAGTATGTAATTCAGATAAGAATGTTAGGAATCTTTTTTGGATTGCTTTTCAAACCTGGAATAACAACTTTTCTGTTTTACCTTCTTTGCATCATAAGCAATAAATCTCAAATTGCCACCTCTGTATATAGGGCTTTCTAAATTATCCTGAAGGGAGAGCTATTCAAAGAGTGATTTAAAAGAGGAGGGTGTATACGAGTTAAATACATTTCATAAAGTGATCCACAGAACACGTATTTGGGAATTCTTGAATATTATTTTGAATATATTTTGTCTCTATCTTGTTTGTTGGTTTTGTACCTGAACTCTTCCAAATTGCTGAGCATTAGTATTAACATGCCTGGTCTCATAACTTACTCTTTACTCTTTGTTTGATACTATAGACATTGGAAGAAAATGGGCTAAAGTATCTTAATGTAATGGTTGGGGAAATACATTTTAGGAATTATGGAAAGTCACACAACTATGCTGTCTTGTAAATTAATGGTGCCATTCTCTTCCCCTAAACTGTAAAACCCAGTTAAAAGTAAATCAAACATGCTTTCATCAAGCACCCAGATGCAATCAATTATTACAGCATTAGTGTAAGAAAGAGATAGTTATATTTATATACAGATTCTATGAAAAATTAGAGGAGAGAAGTGGAATACAACTAATTCCTTCAGCACAAATTACCATTAGTATTTTTGAAACTATTTTTTCAATTGAATTTAATCCCCAGAAACAATAAGGTAGGATTCCTTTTTTTCCCACTTATCCTTTGCATATGGTCATAGGATCATAGGATCATAGAGGGGATGAACATTAACAACCTGTCATTCCAGTTTAACTCTTATCAAAGGATAATAGAGGGTGACACATTAAAACTCTTCTCACTTAACTGGGCAGCAGCAGAGCACTGGCTTGCTCAGCTTGTCATGTCAGAGAAAAATTGCACTGGACAAGTGAAACAAGCATGGAGGACTTTGTTTAAGACTATTACAATAGGGTTCAAGACTTTCAAGAGGAAAGAGATTGAACTGAACTCCACTGAAACAAAAGTTCTGAGAGTTTCTAAGTGCTGGGGTGAGCCAGTGAAAAAGCACTGGAGGATACTACCAGAGAGGTTGGTCCATGTATTAGGCCATCTGTTTGCTAATTGGTGCTTACTGAAGTTAGGTTTCTACCCTTTTATCGAGATTAGGAGATAGGAATACTATGTTTCTTGATGATTACATTTCAAAGGATAGGCTGCCCGGTCCTTGAGAAAGACCTTTCTGGGTTGTAAACTGGCAAGAGGCTGGGAGATTTCATCTCAAAGGAGCAGAAAAATAATTTACAATAGCAAGTTTTCTCAAGTACATGCTCTAAAAGGGAGGTCAGGGACATGCAGTTAGGAAGAAACCTGTATAAAGTTTAGTCAAGCTGAGGGAAAAATTTTAAGACCCCCTTGGCCATCATCAGAGCCACATATTCAGGAAGGTTGCCTAGCAGTCACGTAATGTTCTTCCCATGCTCCTAGCTCTTGTTGGATTTCATTGATAAGTATGACATGAGGTGGGTGTGGGTTTTCCAGAGGCGATGACTTACATGTCTTGGATCTGTATACATATACATATATGTTAATATGTATTATATATATAAATAAATATACATATAGATTTTGTGCTTGTATATGTGTGTCTCTATTTCTGTCTTTGTCTGTAAGGGGTATGCCTGGACTAGAAGTCTGTCTTAGGAGGAGAGCTTCCTGCCCTGGTATAAGAGCAACTCTGTGTAAATTAAATGCTAATTCTTATCTGAAACATTTAGTGTTGAAACATTTAATTTTCTGTTTTATTATAATTATTGCAAAGTCTACTTTTTAAAACTTTTAGGATGATAAATGATCTTACTCACAATAAATTTAAAAATAATGTTATTGAACACAAGACTTAACTGGAAAGAAGCTGGTGGTATAGCATGTAGACATTTTAAATTTTATTTATCAAGTAATGTAATACAAGGCCTGGAACATACATTTGAGAAGAGAAAGTGACAAAGCATTAGGAGCACACAGAAGGAGGAATGCTTAATTCTGATTGTGGTTGAAGAGAAAGGCATTAAGGAGTTGAAGAGGAGGGATGGGGTAGTGTTTGGGGTAGAAGGTCTTGAAGAATGACAAGATTTTAAGAGTGTGAAAAAGAAAAAATGGCCATCCAGGTAGAACTTGCTTATAGGCAAAAGTAAATGGAATGGATTTGAGTAATAGGGTATTCAAGGGATGGATTAAAACTGAGTTTGGCAGTGATACTTTTCAAGGCCTATTATAGACTGAATATTTTTGTCTCCCAAAATTCATATGGGGAAACCTAGTCTCTGATGTAATGGTATTTGTATGGGGAGCTTTTGTGAGGGGGAGGTTATTAGGTCATGAGGACAGAGTTCTCATGAATGGGATTAGTATCTGTCCATTATCACGCTGCTATAAAGAACTGCCTGAGACTGAGTAATTTATAAAGGAAAGAGGTTTAATTGACTCACAGTTCAGCGTGGCTGGGGAGGACTCAGGAAACTTACAATCATGGCAGAAGTCAAAGGAGAAGCAGGCACCTCATTCACAGGGTGGCAGGGTGGAGTAAGTAAAAGCAGGGGAAATGCCAGACACTTACAAAACCATCAGATCTGGTGAGACTCACTCAGTATCACGAGGACAGCTTGGGGGAAACTGCCCCTATGATCTGATTACCTCCACCTGGTCCCTCCCTTGAAAATGGGGATTATGGGGATCACAATTCAAGATGAGATTTTGGGTGGGAACACAGCCAAGCCATATCAGAATCTTTGTTAAAGAGGCTCCAAAGAGGCCCCTTTCTCCTTCCACCATATGAGTCCACAGCTAGAAAGCACCATCTATGAATTAGGAAACAGGCTGTCACCAGACACTGAATCAGCTGGCAACTTGATGTTGGATTTGCCAGCCTGTAGGACATTGAGAAATAAATTTATGTTGCTTATAAGCCAGGTAACTTATGGTATTCTGTTATAGGAGCTTAAATACAATAAGACAGGGTCAGATCAGAAATAGCCTTCTACGCTATGTTAAGTAATTCTAATTTCATCTCTTTAAAGAATAAGAAATAATTAAATTTTTTTGAGACAGTTTTGCTCTTGTCCAGGCTGGAGTGCAATGGTGCAATCTTGGCTCACTGCAACCGCTGCCTCCCGGTTTCAAGTGATTCTCCTGCCTCAGCTGCCTGAATAGCTGGGCTTACAGGCATGTGCCACGACGCCCGGCTAATTTTGTATTTTTAGTAGAGATGGGGTATTTTCATGTTGGTCAGGCTGGTCTCAAAATACCGACCTCAGGTGATCCACCCGCCTCAGCCTCCCAAAGTGCTGGGATTACAGACTTGAGCCACTGTACCTGGCTTAAATTTTTTAAAAACTGAAAATCACAGCAGTCCATTTTCAAAAAGTGATGGCTGGACTTGTGGAATCCTGGAAAGTGAGTGGAGAGTTTTGACAGTGGGGGCAATGAGGAAACTATGAGTGTATTCACTGTAAGAGGTGTGGTCTAACCTAGGGAAAAGGACAGCACAGATCTTGGAAGATCTAGACATGATAGTCAACAAGTATTGACCTAATGCAGGAATGCAAGAAAAATTAAATTGGGTATAGGAAATTAATAAAACAGACAAGTGAGAAAAAAATAGCTCAGGTGTGTTTTGCCAGAACTACTGAGATGATGGTGATATAATCATTACACAAATTTAACCAACAGTTTGTAACATGCTATGGAACCTTGGAGGAAGTAGCAACTCCCTCTGCCTGAGGGAATCAAGGAGGATTCAGTATGGAAGAGGGCCCATGTGGCCAAAGCAAGTGAAGGAGTGGGCACAAAGGTGATAAAGCAGAATGAGAAGACAGGTGATAGGAGTACCGGGTTTGTTGTCAGAAGTGGTCAAAGATAGCCTGGAGCAGAGCTGTATTTCCATGCAAAAGAGCTTTGTTTTAATTCTTTAACAAGTTGTTATTATTATTTACTATTTGCTTAACTGAATTAAGCCTATTAATTTACTAAATGTCCTTAATAAAATCTCATAGTGAGGGAGAAATTCTCCAAATAGCTATGTTAGCACATAATAATCAACATTGCTACCTACTCTGCTACCCTATAACTCTAGTTGACAAGAAAGTAATTGACTTTTTTTTCTTTTTTTTTTAAATTATACTTTAAGTTCTGGGATACATATGCAGAACGTGCATGTTTGTTACATAGGTATACACGTGCCATGGTGGTTTGCTGCACCCATCAAGCCATCATCTACATCAGGTATTTCTCCAAATGCTATCCCTACTCTAGCCTCCCACCTACCAACAAGCCCCGATGTGTGATGTTCCCCTCCGGGTGTCCATGTGTTCTCATTGTTCAACCCCTACTTGTGGTTTTCTGTCCTGTGTTAGTTTGCTGAGAATGATGGTTTCCAGCTTCATCCAAATCCGTGCAAAGGACATGAACTCATCATTTTTCATGGCTGCATAGTATTCCATTGTGTATATGTGCCACATTTTCTTTATCCAGTCTATCATTGATGGGCATTTGGGTTGGTTCCAAGTGTTTGCTATTGTGAATGGTGGTGCAATAAACATACGTGTGCATGTACCTTTATAGCACAATGATTTCTGATCCTTTGGGTATATACCCAATAGTGGGATTGCTGGGTCAAATGGTATTTCTGGTTCTAGATCCTTGAGGAATTACCACACTGTCTTCCACGGTGGTTGAACTAATTTACACTTCCATCAACGTGTAAAAGCATTCCTATTTCTTCACATTCTCTCCAGCACCTGTTGTTTCCTGACTTTTTAATGATCCCCATTCTAACTGGTGTGAGATGGTATCTCATTGTGGTTTTGATTTGCATTTCTCTAATGACCAGTGATGATGAGCTTTTTTTCATATGTTTTTTGGCTGCATAAGTGTCTTCTTTTGCGAAGTGTCTGTTCATATACTTCACCCACTTTTCGATGGGGTTGTTTGTTTTTTTTCTTGTAAATTTGTTTAAGTCCTTTGTTGATTCTGGATATTAGTCCTTTGTCAGATGGATAGATTGCAAAAATTTTCTCCCGTTCTTTAGGTTGCCTGTTCACTCAGATGATAGTTTCTTTTGCTGTGCAGAAGTTCTTTAGTTTAATTAGTTCCCATTTGTCAATCTTGGCTTTTGTTGCAATTGCTTTTGGTGTTTTAGTCATGAAGTCTTTGCCCATGCCTATGTCCTGAATCGTATTGCCTAGGTTTTCTTCTAGGGTTTTTATGGTTTTAGGTCTTATGTTTAAATCTTTAATCCATCTTAAGTTAATATTTGTAGAAGGTGTAAGGAAGGGGTCCAGTTTCAGTTTTCTGCATATGGCTAGCCAGCTTTTCCAACACCATTTATTAAATAGGGAATCCTTTTCCCATTGCTTGCTTGTGTCAGGTTTGTCAAAGATCAGATGGCTGTAGATGTGTGGCATTATTTCTGAGGCCTCTGTTCTGTTCCATTGATCTATATATCTGTTTTGTTACCAGTACCACGCTATTTTGGTTACTGAAGCCTTGTAGTATAGTTTGAAGTCAGGTAGCATGATGCCTCCAGCTTTGTTCTTTTTGCTTAGGGTTGTCTTGGCTATATGGGCTCTTTTTTGGTTCCATATGAAATCTAAAGTAGTTTTTTCTGATTCTGTGAAGAAAGTCAATGGTAGCTTAATGGGGATAGCATTGAATCTATAAATTACTTTGGGCAGTATGGCCATTTTCACGATATTGATTCTTCCTATCCATGAGCATGGAATGTTTTTCCATTTGTTTGTGTCCTCTTTTATTTCCTTGAGCAGTGGTTTGTAGTTCTCCTTGAAGAGGTCCTTCACATCCCTTGTAGGGTGTATTCCCAGACATTTTATTTTCTTTGAAGCAATTGTGAATGGGAGTTCACTCATTATTTGGCTCTCTATTTGTCTATTATTGTTGTATAGGAATGCTTGTGAGGTTTGCCCATTGATTTTTTTATCCTGAGACTTTGCTGAAGTGGCTTATCAGACAAGGAGATTTTGGGTTGAGATGAGGGGGTTTCCTAAGTATACAATCATGTCATCTGCAAACAGAGACAATTTGACTTCCTCTCTTCCTATTTGAATACGCTTTATTTCTTTTTGTTGCCTGATTGCCCTGGCAGGAACTTCCAATACTATTTTGAATAGGAGTGGTGAGAGAGGTCATCTTTGTCTCGTGCCAGTTTTCAAAGGGAATGCTTCCAGCTTTTGCCCATTCAGTATGATTTTGGCTGTGGGTTTGTCATAAATAGCTCTTATTATTTTGAGATACATTCTATCAATACCTAGTTTGTTGAGAGTTTTTAGCAGCACGAAGGGGTATTGAATTGTATTGAAGGCCTTTTCAGCATCTACTGAGATAATCATGTGGTTTTTGTCATTGGTTCTGTTTATGTGAAGTATTATGTTTATTGATTTGCATATGTTGAACCAGCCTTGCATACCAGGGATGAAGCCAACTTGATCGTGGTGGATAAGCTTTTTGATATGCTGCTGGACTCGGTTTGGCAGTATTTTACTGAGGATTTTTGCTTCGGTGTTCATCAGGGATATGGGCCTGAAATTTTCTTTTCTTGTTATGTCTCTGCCAGGTTTTGGTCTCAGGATGATGCTGGCCTCATAAAATGAGTTAGGGGGGAATCCCTCTTTTTCTATGTTTGGAATAGTTTCAGATAGAATGGTACCACCTCCTCTTTGTACATCTGGTAGAATTCAGCTGTGAATGTGTCTGGTGCTAGGCTTTTTTTTGGATTGGTAGGCTATTAATTACTGTCTCAATTTCAGAACTTGTTATTGGTCTATTCTCAGGGATTTGACTTCTTCCTGATTTCGTCTTGGTGTGTATGTATCCAGGGATTTGTCCATTTCTTCTAGGTTTCCTAGTTTATTTGCATAGAGGTGTTTATAGTATTCTCTGATGGTAGTTCATATTTCTGTGGGATCAGTTGTGATATCCCCTTTATCATTTTTTACTGTGTCTATTTGATTCTTCTCTCCTTTCTTCTTTATTAGTCTGGCTAGCAGTCTATTTTGTTAATCTTTTCAAAAAACCAGCTCCTGGATTCATTGATATTTTGAAGGGTTTTTTTGTGTCTCTATCTCCTTCAGTTATGCTCTGATCTTGGTTATTTCTTATCTTCTGCTAGCTTTTGAATTTGTTTGCTCTTAGTCCTCTAGTTCTTTTAATTGTGATGTTAGGGTGTTGATTTTAGATCTTTCCTGCTTTCTCCTGTGGGCATTCAGTTGTATAAATTTCCCTCTAAACACTGTTTTAGCTGTGTCCCAGAGACTCTGGTACACTGTGTCTTTGTTCTCATTGGATTCAAAGAACTTATTTATTTCTGCCTTCATTTCGTTATTTACCCAGTAGTCATTCAGGAGCAGGTTGTTCAGTTTCCATGTAGTGGTGTGGTTTTGAGAGAGTTTCTTAATCCTGAGTTCTAATTTGATTACACTGTGGTCTGAGAGACTGTTTGTTATGATTTCTGTTCTTTTGCATTTGCTGAGGAGTGTTTTACTTCCAATTATGTGGTCACTTATAGAATAAGTGTTATGAGGTGCTGAGAAGAATGTATATTCTGTTGATTTGGTGTGGAGAGTTCTGTAGATGTCTATTAGTGTGTCTGAAATTGGTGGGTTCTTGGTCTCACTGACTTCAAGAATGAAGCCGTGGACCCTTGTGGTGAGTGTTACAGTTCTTAAAGATGGTGTGTCCAGAGTTGGTTCCTTCTGATGTTTGGACATGTTCGGAGTTTCTTCCTTCTGGTGGGTTCATGGTCTCGCTGGCTTTAGGAGTGAAGCTGTAGACCTTCGCGGTGAGTGTTACAGCTCTTAAGGCAGTGCATCTGGAGTTGTTCGTTCCTCCCATCTGGAGTTGTTCATTCCTCTCAGTGCGTTTGTGGTCTCGCTGGCCTCACGAGTGAAGCTGCAGCCCTTGGCAGTTAGTGTTACAGCTCATAAAGGTGGTGCAGACCCAAAGAGTGAGCAGCAGCAAGATTTATTGCAAAGAGCAAAAGAACAAAACTTCCACAGTGTGGAAGGGGACCCGAGTGGGCTGTCACTGCTGGCTCGGGCAGCCCACTTTTATTGTCTTATCTGACCCCACCCACATCCTGCTGATTGGTCCATTTTAGAGAGAGCTGATTGGTCCGTTTTACAGAGAGCTGATTGGTCTGTTTTGACAGGGTGCTGATTTGTGCATTTACAAACCTTGAGCTAGACACAGAGTGCTGATTGGTGCATTTACAGTCCTTTAGCTAGACACAAAATTCTTCAAGTCCCCACTAGTTAGCTAGACATAGAGCAGTGATTGGTGCATTTACAAACCTTGAGCTAGACACAGGGTGCTGATTGGTGTGTTTACAAACCTTGAGTTAGACACAGAGTGCTGATTGGTGCATTTACAATCCTCCAGCTAGACACAAAAGTTCTCCATGTCCCCACTAGATTAGCTAGACATAGAGCACTGAGTGGTGCATTTACAAATCTTGAGCTAGACGCAGGGTGCTGATTGGTGCATTTACAATCCTTTTGCGACATACAAGTTCTCCAAGTCCCCACCCAATTCTGGAGCCCGGCTGGCTTCACCTAGCAGATCCCACGCCAGAGCCACAGGTGGAGCTGCCCGCCAGTCCTGCGCCCGCATTCCTCAGTCCTTGGGAGGTCAATGGGACTGGGCACCGCAGAGCAGTGGGCGGTGCCAGTCAGGGAGGTTCGGGCCACATGGGAGCCCACGGCAGGGGTGAGGGGGAGGCTCAGGCATGGCAGGCTGCAGGTCCTGAGCCCTGCCCCGCAGGGAGGCAGCTAAGGCCTGGCAAGAATTCGAGCATGGTGCCGGCAGGTCGGCACTGCTGGGGGACCTGGCGCACCCTCTGCAGCTGCTGGCCCAGGTGATAAGCCCCTCACTGCCCAGGGTGGCAGCGCTGGCTGGTCACTCCGACGGCAGGGCCCACCAAGCCCGTGCCCACCCAGAACTTGCGCTGGCCCATGAACCTGCACACAGCCTGGGTTCCTGCCTGTGCCTCTCCCTCCACACCTCCCCACAAGCAGAGGGAGCCGGCTCCAGCCTTGGCCAGCCCAGAGAGGGGCTCCTGCAGTGCAGGGGTAGGCTGAAGGGCTCCTCAAGTGCAGCCAGAGTGGATGCCGAGGCCAAGGAGGTGCCAAGAGTGAGAGAGGGCTGCTAGCACATTGTCACCTCTCATTACGTCTACTTGGTCCACAGCTGAGTTCAAGTCCTGAGTATCCTTGTAAATTTTCTTTGTCATTGATCTGTCTAATGTTGACAGTGGGGTGTTAAAGTCCCCTGCTATTATTATGTGAGAGTCTAAGTCTCTTTGTAGTCTCTATGCATGACAGTAGGGTGTTAAAGTCTCCCACTATTATTGTGTGGGAATCTAAGTCTCTTTGTAGTCTCTATGCACTTGCTTTATGAATCTTGGTGCTCCTGTATTGGGTACACATATATTTAGGATAGTTAGCTCTTCTTGTTGCATTGATCCCTTTACCATTACGTAATTCCCTTCTTTGTTTTTTTGATCTTTGTTGATTTAAAGTCTGTTTTATCGGAGACTAGGATTGCAACCATTGCTTTTATTTGCTTTCCATTTGCTTGGTAAATATTCCTCCATCCCTTTATTTTGAACCTATGTGTGTCTTTGCAAGTGAGATGGTCTCTTGAATAGAGCACACTGATGGGTCTTGACTCTATCCAATTTATCAGTCTGTGACTTTTAATTAGGGTATTTAGCCTGTTTACATTTAAGGTTAATGTTATGTGTGAATTTGATCCTGTCATTATGATGCTAGCTGGTTATTCTGCCCATTAGTTGATGCAGTTTCTTCATAGTGTCAATGATCTTTACAAGTTGGTGTGCTTTTGCAGTGACTGGTACCCTTTATTCCTTTCCATATTTAGTGCTTCCTTCAGGAGCTTTTATTAGGCAGGTCTGGTCGTGACAAAATCTCTCAGCATTTGCTTGTCTGTAAAGGATTTTATTTCTCCTTTGCTTATGAATCTTAGTTTGGCTGGAGATGAAATTCTGGGTTGAAAATTCTTTTCTTTAAGAATGTTGAATATTGGACCTCACTCTCTTCTGGCTTGTACGGTTCCTGCAGAGAGATCCACTGTTAGTCTGATGGGCTTCTCTTTGTGGGTAACCCAACCTTTCTCTCTGGCTGCCCTTAACATTTTTTCCTTCATTTCAACCTTTGTGACTCTGACAATTATGTGTCTTGAGGTTGCTCTTCTTGAGGAGTATCTTTCTGGTGTTCTCTGTATTTCCTGAATTTGAATGCTGGCCTGTCTTCCTAGGTTGGGGAAGTTCTCTTGGATAAACACTCTGAAGAGTGTTTTCCAATATGGTTCCATTCTCCTCATCACTTTCAGGTTCACCAATCAAATGTAGGTTTTGTCTTTTCACATAGTCCCATATTTCTTGGAGGCTTTGTTCCTTCCTTTTCATCCTTTTTTCTCTAATCTTGTCTTCATGCTGTATTTCATTAAGTTGATCTTTAGTCTCTGATAGCCTTTCTTCCCATTGACTGATTCAGCTATTGATAATTGTGTGTGCTTCATGAAGTTCTCATGCTGTGTTTTTCAGCTCCATCAGGTCATTTATATGCTTCTCTATACTGGTTATTCTAGTTAGCAATTCCTCTAACCTTTTTACAAGGTTCTTAGCTTCCTTGCATCGGGTTAGAACATGCTCCTTTAGCTCAAAGGAGTTTGTTATTACCCACCTTCTGAAGCCTATGTCTGTCAATTCGTCAAACTCATTTTTCTTCCAGTTTTGTTTCCTTGTTGGTGAAGAGTTGTGATCCTTTGGAGGAGAAGAGGTGTTTTGGTTTTTGGAATTTTTGGCCTTTTTGTGCTGGTTTTTCCTCATCTATGTAGATTTATCCACCTTGGTCTTTGGTCTTTGATGTTGGTGACCTTCAGATGGAGTTTCTGTGTTGACGAACTTTTTGTTGATGCCGATGCCATTCCTTTTTGTTTGTTAGTTTTCCTTCTAACTGTCATGGCCCTCTGCTGCAGGTCTGCTGGAGTTTGCTGAAGGTCCACTCCAGACCTCATTGCCTAGGTATCACCAGCAGAAACTGCAGAACAGCAAAGACTACTGCCTATTCCTTCCTCTGGAAGCTTCTTCCCAGAGGAGCACCCAACAGATGCCAGCTGAAGCTCTCCTGTATGAGGTGTCTGTCGACCCCTGCTGGGAGGTGTCTACCAGTCAGGAGGCACAGGGGTCAGGGACCCACTTGAGGAGGCAGTTTGTCCCTTAGCAGAGCTCGAGCGCTGTCCTGGGAGATCTGCTGCTCTCTTCAGAGCCTGCAGGCAGGAACGTTTAAGTCTGCCGAAACTGTGCCCCCAGCTGCCGCTTCCCCCAGGTGCTCTGTCCCAAGGAGATGGGAGTTTTATCTATAAGCCCCTGACTGGGGCTGCTGCCTTTCTTTCAGAGATACCCTGCCCAGAGAGGAGGAATCTAGAGAGGCAGTCTGGCTACAGTGGTTCTGTGGAGCTGCGGCAGGTTCCACCCAGTCTGAACTTCCTGGAGGCTTTGTTTACATTGTGAGGGGAAAACTGCCTACTTGAGCCTCAGTAATGGTGGACGCCCCTCCCCAAGCTAAGCTTGAGCATCCCAGGTCGACTTCAGACTCCTTTGCTGGCAGCAAGAATTTCAAGCCAGTGAATCTTAGCTCACTGGGCTCCATGGAGGTGGGATCCATTGAGCTAGACCACTTGGCTCCCTCACTTCAGCCCCCTTTCCAGGGGAGTGAATGGCTCTGTCTCGCTGGCATTCCAGATGCCACTGGGGTATTAAAAAAAAGTGTTGCAGGTAGCTTGGTGTCTCCCCAAATGGCTGCCCAGTTTTGTGCTTGAAACCCAGGGCCCTGGTGGTGTAGGGACCTGAGGGAATGCCCTGTTCTGCAGGTTGTGAAGACCATGGGAAAAGCGTAGTATCTGGGATGGAAGGACAGTCCCTCTTGGCAAGGTCCTTCAAGGCTTCCCTTGGCTGGGGGGACGTTTCCTGACCTTTTGTGCTTCCCTGTTGAGGCAACGCCTCACCCTGCTTTGGCTCACCCTCTGTGGGCTGCATCTAATTTCTAACCAGTCCCAGTGAGATGTGCTGTGTACCTCAGTTGGAAATGCAGAAATCACCCGCCTTCTGCATTGATCTCTCTGGGAGCTACAGACCAGAGTTGTTCCTGTTTGGCTATCTTTCCAGCCTCTGTTGAAACTTTCTGACTTCTTTTTTTTTTTTTTTTTTTTAAGGCATCATTGTGCAGTTTTCTTTGTAGAGTTATTGGTCTCTCAATCATTTGTGAACCTTACGATGCTGTCTCATTTGACATATGAATAATAACACTTTTTACTACTTTGGTTTCTCTAAACCATTTTCTTCTACCTTCTTTCTAGAAACAAATGTCATGACTCTGAAGACAGCTTTGCAAAATTACTATACTGATACTCTTACCCTATTTCTAGTATTACTTATGCAAGAAATGAGCACACTGAACTTCTCAATCTCCATAGAATCTTTTGGCATTGGCCAAATATCTCACATTATGAATTTAGAAGAAACAGGTGGGAACTTTTACTCAAAAAGTGCTCTTCCAGATTGATTTTTTGGGGTGTGTGAATGAACAGTTACTTTTGTTCAGGTAAAACTTCTTAAAGGGCCGCATGGTAGGGGATTCACCATGAGGCTGTTAAAAGTATTTTATGTTAGCCTGCCTCTAGAATAAAACTAATCAAATTGATTTACATTGCTCTACTAATTCAAAACTTGACTATATTTGTTTTTGGGTGTTCTCCTCTCCTTAGTCATTTGTTTCTCAAGAAAAATAGAAAAAATGTCTAAAGTTTAAATTATGCCCAACATGTTATTTTGGACGGAGGTAAATGTAAAAAGGCAGACCACATGAACCACGGGGAATCCTTATGGTTGCAGGGTTTGTATCCCATCTGGACATATCCTGGCTCCTTGGCAGGAGTCTCATGAGTACGTGGACTCTGAAGGGGAAGCCCTCCTATAGTTGTATGCACACCTTCCTAAGGAAGAATAAGAGGCTTTCACATGCAGTTAATATCTGCAAGTTAATTTTAACATCACTTCTTGCAACTTCAGGGCATCTTCACTAACCCATATTATTAAATAATCTGTTTCTAAATCTAATGTTCAATCCAGGACTTACACCTTTGAAAACACTGAGACATTTCTGCCACTGCAACTGCTTGATACTGCTGTGTACCATCTAGCTTTTCAGTGTTACTGCTTCCTCATCCCTCCTCCAATTACCTACGCTATTCTCTCTTCTCTGATGTTCCAGACCTTCAAGATGATCTTGATAATCTTCACCCCATCTAGTCTTATTCTCTACAGCCACTAGTTCTTGTGATTCTTTGTCATGGACTGACTCCTCATGTAATCCATTCTTTCATCAGATAGCCTGATATAGAAATCCTGTATGTTCTGTAAGAAGAACTTGTTTAGATAAATTACTTTTGTTCAACAATGATAGTATTGAAAGCCAGAAATTATGAAATGATTTAACCTGGAGTCCTTGAAATCATATGATTGTGTTTAACTGGATGCTGAGAATATTCTGGGACATACCTCCTAATGACTAATTCTTTTTCTTGGATGAGGGATTTAAAATCACCCATTTGCTATAGCTCTGACTTTTAAAAAAGAAATTTTGTTACTTCCAAAACTTCTAATTACTTCCGATTCTTAGGAAAATTTAGTCTCACAAGAAACAAACGTGGATATGCTTTTCTGATTGCAGACAATATAGGAGAAATAAGTTCTAAACTATACATCATATGTGATAAAATGTTTTTCTCCTGATCTTAATCTTGCTTCATAATTAATTGACACAGATGGAGAAATGTCTAGATATCTACTTTCATGACACACATATGGACACATTTTTTTCTTCTTAAACTCTTATTTTAAGTTCAGGGGTACTTGTGCAGGATGTGGAAGTTTGTTACATAGGTAAATGTGTGCCATGGTGATTTGCTGCGCAGATCATCCCATCACCTAGGTATTAAGCCCAGAATCCATTAGCTATTCTTCCTGACACTCTCCCTCCCCCTGCCCCACCCCACAATAGGACCCGGTGTGTGCTGTTTCCTCCAGTGGGTCCATGTGTTCTCATAATTCGGCTCTTAGTTATAAATGAGAACATGCAATGTTTAGTTTTCTGTTTCTGTATTAGTTTGCTGAGGATAATGTCTTCCAGCTTCATTCATGTCCCTGCAAAGACATGACCTCATTCCTTTTGGACACTTTTAAAGTAGCTTAGTTGAATTTTTTCTGTAATTTCTATATGAGATGTTCTATGGTTTTTCTGGACACTCAGACTTTGCAGACTTCTATTGAAATAAAAGATTTAATATTAATTCACCTTTATTTGGCAATATCTTCTTAGTAACCTGTCTTCTTCTATTGCTTTAGGTACAGTCATTGAAAATGGTTTATGCTAGTTTACATAGTTAAATGGTTTCAGAGTATGTAGACAAGCGCTTATTCTCTAGGAATACATGCAAATACTCTATGCAAAGCAGCATTATTATCTAGTGTCAAAATTATGGCTTCATGAATTTTTAAGACTTTTGAACATCTTTTCACTATCCTATGTTTGTTCTCTTTTATTTTGTTCCATTAGTTTTCTTGCAGCAATTATTAATAACTCCTAGAAAGAGAATATGTGTTCTTAGAACACAAGAAGGAAAAACAGGCTTGGAAGACAGTTTCCCTCTTCCCAGATAGTCTATGAATGGGACAAAAAGAACTCTGAAACTCTGACAGTGGATTTGGTGTGCATAGCTTTAAAAGGTGCAAAGAAGCAGCTTGGGCTCATAAGTGTGTCTTTCCACAGTGGCTGAACTAATTGACATTCCCACCACCAACAAGTGTCCCCTTTTCTCTGCAAACTCATTAGCATCTGTTATTTTTTGACTTTTTTTTTTCTTTTGATGGCGTCTCGCTCTGTCACCCAGGCTGGAGTGCAGTGGCACGATCTTGGCTGCAACCTTTGCCTCCCGGGTTCACACCGTTCTCCCGCCTCAGCCTCCCAAGTAGCTGGGACTACAGGCACCTGCCACCATGCCCAGCTAATTTCTTTCCTTTTTTTTTTTGTATTTTTTAGTAGAGACTGGATTTCACCGTGTTGCCCAGGCTGGTCTTGAACTCCCAACATCAGGTGATCCACCCACCTTGGCCTCCCAAAGTGCTGGGATTACAGGCATGAGCCACTGCGCATGGCTTTTTTTTTTTTTTTTAAACTTTTTAATAGTAGCCATTCTGACTGGTGTGAGATGGTATCTTCATTGTGGTTTTGATTTGCATTTTCCCAATGATTAATTATATTGAGCATTTTTTTGTATGCTTATTGACTGCATGTATGTCTTCTTTTGAGAAGTGTCTGATCATGTACTTTTTCCACTTTGGGTGTTGTTCGTTTTTTGCTTGTTGATTTGTTTATGTTCCTTATAGATGCTGGATATTAGACCTTTGTCTGATGGATAGATTGCAAACATTTTTCCCCTTTCTGTCGGTTGTGTCTTCACCCTGATGAAAGTTTCTTTTGCTGTACGGAAGTTGTTTAGTTTAATTAGGTCTCACTTGTCAATTTCTGGGTTTGTTGCAATTGCTTTTAGAGTCTTTGTTATGAAGTCTTTGCCAGAATGGTATTTCCTAGGATATGTATGCACGTCCAGAATGGTATTTCCTAGGCTTTCCTTTAGGGTTTTTATAGTTTTATATTTTACATTTCAGTCTTTAATTAATCTTGAGTTGATTTTTGTATGTGGTGAAAGTTAGGGGTCACATTTCAGTCTTCTGCATATGGCTAGCCAGTTTTCCCAGCACCATTTATTGAATAGGGAGTCCTTTCCTCACTGCTTGTTATTGTTACTTTAGACACCATTTTTTTTTTTTGTGCATCAGGGAGACCCACAGGTAGCAAATAGAATATCATCCAAACATGAAACAGTACAAAACAAGAGTCTCCATGCAAATGGGAACTAAACATCTACCCAGGCCGGTAGAGATGTCCATGTGCAGGTGCCAGGTATTAGCAGACTCTAGAGCAGAATTTGGATAGAAAAGACTGAGGAAGGCAGCACCATTACAAACACATTTAAATCTTCTTAAGATACAAGGAAGGTCACTATTACAAGTTTAGAGGCACAAAGGATGAAATATGGTTTAAATCCCTAAATTTGGCTTATGATGGTTCACTTCTCAGAGTTAGGGAGAAGGTGCAGTTAATCTGTGAGGGTTATCAGAGCAGAACGAAAGTAGCCCTAGGTGGAACTGAAAGTGAATTTTAGATCTTTTCACATTCTCACACAAAGTGGTATTTCTTAGTTGCAAAATCTTAAGTTTTCCTAGGAGCCAAGAATGAATGTAAACTTGAAATTAGGGAAACATAATTTATTTTGATGAACATATGAGTCATTTCTTCAGACATAATAGATGTTGGTTTTTTCTCATTACACCTATAAACCTCTAATTCCTTATAAGGTTTTCCACTTTGGAGTGTCTTGTCCACCTCCTCCCAGCTCTCTGCCTTCGTTAGGCTGACTCAGAGGCAGGTCCTCCTCTGTTTTTCTCCTCTCTGCTCTCATGAAATTTTCTGCTTTATGGGACTTTTTAATGCTATTTGACCACTTTCTAAAGTATACTTGCTGAAGCTGTATATTAATAGGTGCTATACAAAGAACATTTTTCATCAAATACACTTGGGGATTTGTAGGTTAATGATAGTTCCTTGCTGCATATTGTTTCAGAAACTTTAATTTGCTATTGTCATTGTGAATCTCTAAGATACAGTATTGACCATTTTCAACTTTCATTCTCAGGATGGGATCACATTTTGTGAGTGGGAGTAATATCTGAAACACTGGTGTTCTCTAGAACAAACATTAAAAAATGTTCCATATTGCAACCATCTTTTATTTCCCTTAGTAGTTCATGTGAGTTATTTTGAAGATGAAGAGCATCTCTTACTCATTTTTTTCCCCAAACTGAATACAAGTACTTAATTATAGAACAACTTAGTATTTTTTGATTGAATTATTGAAAATTAATTCACAGTGAAAGAGGATACCTGAGAGGAACTTTGGGGATGAAAAATATTAACACTTTAATTTGAAAAATAAATATTTATACATATGGTATAGTTACCTTCACTACACTTTCTTTATTTATGGACTCAGTGAACATTCATTAAGCCCTTCATAAGTTCCATGTATCTAGATCAACCCTGACTTTTAAAGATAAATAAGATAAAACATCTGTTTCTGAGGAATAGTTGCAAAAAATAGCTTATTACTTTTCTAGAAAGGATATTTTCTTGCCAAAAGTTAATAACAAAAATTTTATTATTTGTTTAGAGTTTTTTTTTTTAGTTTGCAAAAATGAGTCTCTCAATCTCATATCTTTCATGAAGAGTAAGAAAGTTTTAAGTACGTCAGTTCTCCTGTTGATCGTTGTTATATCACTTTATCGTTCTGTGAAGTCAATTAAAATCAAAGGAGTACTTTTTCTCCATTGATCTGATATGTACTGCTGATTCTACAGAAAGTATCTATGCTCTAAATCCTATACTCTTGTATGGAATAATTTATAAATTTATTTCAACTCCTGTTCTCAATTATTGATAGAATCTGTATGGATGGGAATAGTCTTCAATTTTAAGTGCAGCAAATGATTACTTTATTCCAGTTTGTTACATTTTAAACACATATATAAATGACTTGGTTGCATTTTAGATGAATTGGATCCATGCCCTTCTGCTAGGGAAAGTTGAAGAAAATAAGTTTGTTTTATAATGATGATATTATGTGTTTATTTTACAAGTGTTTATTTTTTATTTTTATTTTTTTGAAATCAGTCTCACTCTGGAGAGTCCATTTATTGTTATTGCACTTTACTACTCTACTTGCTTTCTCTACTCTGATATCCCACAAATAACTCCATATGATGATGTGACAATTGAACCATCCCCAAAACTGAATTATTCCCAAAATGTACTTCTCTAGTATTTTTAGCAGAACGTATGAAAATTCTGAAAATTATACAAAATTTTCCATCTCCCTCTCCTTCCCCAAACAGTAAGTCCTAGCAATCCCCTACTCTGCCTATCTATCTCGTGCTCCATTACTGTTCTCCTACTACCATTTTTTTTCTTTTTTTAAATTATTATTATTATACTTTAGGTTTTAGGGTACATGTGCACAATGTGCAGGTTTGTTACATATGTATCCATGTGCCATGTTGGTGTGCTGCACCCATTAACTCGTCATTTAGCATTAGGTATATCTCCTAATGCTGTCCCTCCCCCTCCCCCCACCCCACAACAGCCCCTGGAGTGTGATGTTCCCCTTCCTGTGTCCATGAGTTCTCATTGTTCAATTCCCACCTATGAGTGAGAACATGCGGTGTTTGGTTTTTTGTCCTTGCGATAGTTTACTGAGAATGATGGTTTCCAGTTTCATCTATGTCCCTACAAAGGACATGAACTCATCATTTTGTATGGCTGCATAGTATTCTATGGTTTATATGTGCCACATTTTCTTAATCCAGTCTATCGTTGTTGGACATTTGGGTTGGTTCCAACTCTTTGCTATTGTGAATAGTGCTGCAATAAACATACATGTGCATGTGTCTTTATAGCAGCATGATTTATAGTCCTTTGGGTATATATCCAGTAATGGGATGGCTGGGTCAAATGGTATTTCTGGTTCCAGATCCCTGAGGAATCGCCACACTGACTTCCACGATGGTTGAACTAGTTTACAGTCCCACCAACAGTGTAAAAGTGTTCCTATTTCTCCACATCCTCTCCAGCACCTATTGTCTCCTGAGTTTTTAATGATGGCCATTCTAACTGGTGTGAGATGGTATCTCATTGTGGTTTTGATTTGCATTTCTCTGATGGCCAGTGATGATGAGCATAAACTATCATCAGAGTCAACAGGCAACCTACAAAATTGGAGAAAATTTTCGCAACCTACTCATCTGACAAAGGGCTAATATCCAGAATCTACAATGAACTCAAACAAACTTACAAGAAAAAACAAACAACCCCATCAAAAAGTGGGCGAAGGACATGAACAGACACTTCTCAAAAGAAGACATTTATGCAGCCAAAAAACACATGAAAAAATACAAGTGTTTATTGAGTAAGTAATATTACAAGGTACTGCAGAAAAATTCATGGTTAAAAAATATATAACTTTCAAGCACCTCACATTTTATTGGGAGATAGCAATCAGTAAAATAAAATGACGTTACTTTGAAATACAAAGCAATAAAGGAGGTGTGGGCAGAGTGTGGTGAAAACACAAAGGAGGAATAATGAAGACTTTGTAAGGAAAAGAAGACTTCATAGAGTTGTTAGCTTTTAGTATTTTTAAAGATATGAAAACTTACTACATGGCCTATGGTGGTCTTGAACTCCTGGCCTTATGTAATCCTCTTGCCTCAGCCTTTAGAATTGTTGGGATTACAGGTGTGAGCCACTGTGCCAGCTTAGGTTTTAAACTAAAAGTAGAAATTTTCAGTGACAACGAAGTGTATGAAAAGGTGCTCAACCTTACTGAGCATCAGAAAGATGCAAATTAAAACTACAATGAGATATCATCTTACCCTAGTTAAAGTGGCTTTTATCCGAAAATACAGGCAATAACAAATGCTAGTGAGAATGTGGAGAGAACGGAACCCTTGTAAACTGTTGGTGGGAATGTAAATGAGTACAACCCTACTATGGAGAACGGTTTCCTTAAAAAACTAAAAATAGTACTACCATGTGATCCAGCAATCCCACTGCAAGGTATTTGCACAAAGAAAGGAAATCAGTATATTGGAGAGATATTTGCACTCCCATGTATACTGCAGCAGTATTCACAATAGCCAAGGATTTTTCTTTTATTATTATACTTTAAGTTTTAGGGTACATGTGCCCAAAGTGCAGGTTTGTTAGATATGTATACATGTGCCATGTTGGTGTGCTGTACCCATTAACTCATCATTTAGCATTAGGTATATCTCCTAATGCTATCCTTTCCCCCCCCGCCCCACCCCACAACAGTCCCCGGTGTGTGATGTTCCCCTTCCTGTGTCCATGTGTTCTCATTGTTCAATTCCCACCTATGAGTGAGAACATGCAGTGTTTGTGTTTTTGTCCTTGTGATAGTGTGCTGAGAATGATGGTTTCCAGTCTCATCCGTGTCCCGACAAAGGACATGAACTCATCATTTTTTATGGCTGCATAGTATTCCATGATGTATATGTGCCACATTTTCTTAATCCAGTCTATCGTTGTTGGACATTTAGGTTGGTTCCAAGTCTTTGCTATTGTGAATAGTGCTGCTGTAAACATATGTGTTCATGTGTCTTTATAGGAGCATGATTTATAATCCTTTGGGTATATACCCAGTAATGGGATGGCTGGGTCAAATGGTATTTCTAGTTCTAGATCCCTGAGGAATCGCCACACTGACTTCCACAATGATTGAACTAGTTTACAGTCCCACCAACAGTGTAAAAGTGTTCCTATTTCTCCACATCCTCTCCAGCACCTGTTATTTCCTGACTTTTTAATGATGGCCATTCTAACTGGTGTGAGATGGTATCTCATTGTGGTTTTGATTTGCGTTTCTCTGATGGCCAGTGATGATGAGCATTTTTTTCATATGTTTTTTGGCTGCGTAAATGTCTTCTTTTGAGAAGTGTTTGTTCATATCCTTTGCCCACTTTTTGATGGGGTTGTTTTTTTCTTGTAAGTTTGTTTGAGTTCATTGTAGATTCTGGATATTAGCCCTTTGTCAGATGAGTAGGTTGCAAAAATTTTCTCCCATTCTGTAGGTTGCCTGTTCACTCTGATGGTAGTTTCTTTTGCTGTGCAGAAGCTCTTTAGTTTATTTAGATCCCATTTGTCAATTTTGGCTTTTGTTGCCATTGCTTTTGGTGTTTTAGACATGAAGTCCTTGCCCACACCTATGTCCTGAATGGTATTGCCTAGGTTTTCTTCTAGGGTTTTTATGGTTTTAGGTCTAACATGTAAGTCTTTAATCCATCTTGAATTAATTTTTGTATAAGGTGTAAGGAAGAGATCCAGTTCCAGCTTTCTACATATGGCTAGCCAGTTTTCCCAGCACCATTTATTAAATAGGGAATCCTTTCCCCATTTCTTGTTTTTGTCAGGTTTGTCAAAGATCAGATAGTTGTAGATATGCGGCATCATTTCTGAGGGCTCTGTTCTGTTCCATTGATCTATGTCTCTGTTGTGGTACCAGTACCATGCTGTTTTGGTTACTGTAGCCTTGTAATATAGTTTGAAGTCAGGTAGCGTGATGCCTCCAGCTTTGTTCTTTTGGCTTAGCACTGACTTGGCGATGCGGGCTCTTTTTTGGTTCCATATGAACTTTAAAGTAGTTTTTTCCAATTCTGTGAAGAAAGTCATTGGTAGCTTGATGGGGATGGCATTGAATCTATAAATTACCTTGGGCAGTATGGCCATTTTCACGATATTGATTATTCCAACCCATGTGCATGGAATGTTCTTCCATTTGTTTGTATCCTCTTTTATTTCATTGAGCAGTGGTTTGTAGTTCTCCTTGAAGAGGTCCTTCACATCCCTTGTAAGTTGGATTCCTAGGTATTTTATTCTCTTTAAAGCAATTGTGAATGGGAGTTCACTCATGATTTGGCTCTCTGTCTGTTATTGGTGTATAAGAATGCTTGTGATTTTTGTACATTGATTTTGTATCCTGAGACTTTGCTGAAGTTGCTTATCAGCTTAAGGAGATTTTGGGCTGAGACGATGGGGTTTTCTAGATATATAATCATGTCATCTGCAAACAGGGACAATTTGACTTCCTCTTTTCCTAATTGAATACCCTTTATTTCCTTCTCCTCCCTGATTGCCCTGGCCAAAACTTCCAACACTATGTTGAATAGGAGTGGTGAGAGAGGGCATCCCTGTCTTGTGCCAGTTTTCAAAGGGAATGCTTCCAGTTTTTGCCCATTCAGTATGATATTGGCTGTGGGTTTGTCATAGATAGCTCTTATTATTTTGAGATACGTCCCATCAAATCCTAATTTATTGAGAGTTTTTAGCATGAAGGGTTGTTGAATTTTGTCAAAGGCCTTTTCTGCATCTATTGAGATAATCATGTGGTTTTTGTCTTTGGTTCTGTTTATATGCTGGATTACAGTTATTGATTTGCGTATGTTGAACCAGCTTTGCATCCCAGGGATGAAGCCCACCTGATCATGGTGGATAAGCTTTTTGGTGTGCTGCCGGGTTCGGTTTGCCTGTATTTTATTGAGGATTTTTGCATTGATGTTCATCAAGGATATTAGTCTAAAATTCTCTTTTTTGGTTGTGTCTCTCCCAGGCTTTGGTATCAGGATGATGCTGGCCTCATAAAATGAGTTAGGGAGGATTCCCTCTTTTTCTGTTGATTGGAATAGTTTCAGAAGGAATGGTACCAGTTCCTCCTTGTACCTCTGGTAGAATTCAGCTGTGAATCCATCTGGTCCTGGACTTTTTTTGGTTGGTAAGCTATTGATTATTGCCTCAATTTCAGAACCTATTACTGGTCTATTCAGAGATTCAGCTTCTTCCTGGTTTAGTCTTGGGAGGATGTATGTGTCGAGGAATTTATCCATTTCTTCTAGATTTTCTAATTTATTTGCATAGAGGTGTTTGTAGTATTCTCTGATGGTAGTTTGTATTTCTGTGGGATTGGTGGTGATATCCCCTTTATCATTTTTTATTACATCTATTTGATTCTTCTCTCTTTTCTTCTTTATTAGTCTTGCTCTTGGTCTACTAATTTTGTTGATCTTTTCAAAAAACCAGCTCCTGGATTCATTAATTTTTTGAAGGGTTTTTTGTGTCCCTATTTCCTTAAGTTCCGCTCTGATCTTAGGTATTTCTTGCCTTCTGCTAGCTTTTGAATGTGTTTGCTCTTGCTTTTCTAGTTCTTTTAATTGTGATGTTAGGGTGTCAATTTTGGATCTTTCCTGCTTTCTCTTGTGGGCATTTAGTGCTATAAATTTCCCTCTACACACTGCTTTGAATGTGTCCCAGAGATTCTGGTATGTTGTGTCTTTTTTCTCAGTGGTTTCAAAGAACATCTTTATTTCTGCCTTCATTTCATTATTTACCCAGTAGTCCTTCAGGAGCAGGTTTTTCAGTTTCCATGTAGTTGAGTGGTTCTGAGTGAGTTTCTTAATCCTGAGTTCTAGTTTGATTGCACTGTGGTCTGAGAGACAGTTTGTTATAATTTCTGTTCTTTTGCAAAGGAGTGCTTTCCTTCCAACTATGTGGTCAATTTTGGAGTAGGTGTGGTGTGGTGCTGAAAAGAATGTATATTCTGTTGATTTGGGGTGGAGAGTTGTGTTGATGTCTATTAGGTCTGCTTGATGCAGAGCTGAGTTCAATTCCTGGGTATCCTTGTTAACTTTCTGTCGTTGATCTGTGTAATGTTGACAGTGGGGTGTTAAAGTCTCCCATTATTATTGTGTGGGAGTCTGTCTCTTTGTAGGTCACTAAGGACTTACTTTATGAATCTGGGTGCTCCTGTATTGGGTGCATATATATTTAGGATAGTTAGCTCTTCTTGTTGAATTGATCCCTTTACCATTATGTAATGGCCTTCTTTGTCTCTTTTGATCTCTGTTGGTTTAAAGTCTGTTTTATCAGAGACTAGGATTGCAACCCCTGCCTTTTTTTGTTTTCCATTTGCTTGGTAGATCTTCCTCCATCCCTTTATTTTGAGCCTATGTGTGTCTCTGCATGTGAGATGGGTCTCCTGAATACAGCACACTGATGGGTCTTGACACTTTATCCAATTTGCCAGTCTGTGTCTTTTAATTGGAGCATTTAGTCCATTTACATTTAAAGTTAATATTGTTTTGTGTGAATTTGATCTTATCATTATGATGTTAGCTGGTTATTTTGCTCGTTAGGTGATGCAGTTTCTTCCTAGCATCGATAGTCTTTACAATTTGGCATGTTTCTGCAGGGGCTGGTACCGGTTGTTCCTTTCCATGTTTAGTGCTTCCTTCAGGAGCTCTTGTAGGGCAGGCTTGGTGGTGACAATATGTCTCAGCATTTGCTTGTCTGTAAAGTATTTTATTTCTCCTTCACTTATGAAGCTTAGTTTGGCTGGATATGAAATTCTGGGTTGAAAATTCTTTTCTGTAAGAATGTTGAATATTGGTCCCCACTCTCTTCTGTCTTGTAGAGTTTCTGCCAAGACATCAGCTGTTAGTCTGATGGGCTTCCCTTTGTGGGTAACCTGACTTTTCTCTCTGGCTGCCCTTAACATTTTTTCCTTCATTTCAACTTTGGTGAATCTGACAATTATGTGTCTTGGAGTTGCTCTTCTTGAGGAGTATCTTTGTGGCATTCTCTGTATTTCCTGAATTTGAATGTTGGCCTGCCTTGCTAGATTGGGGTAGTTCTCCTGGACAATATCCTGCAGAGTGTTTTCAACTTGGTTCCATTCTCCCCGTCACTTTCAGTTACACCAATCAGACGTAGATCTTGTCTTTTCACATAGTCCCATATTTCTTGGAGGCTTTGTTTGTTTCTTTTTATTCTTTTTTCTGCAAACTTCTCTTCTTGCTTCATTTCATTCATTTCATCTTCCATCACTGATACCCTGTCTTCCAGTTGATCACATCAGCTACTGAGGCTTCTGCATTCATCATGTAGCTCTCGTGCCTTGGTTTTCAGCTCCATCAGGTCCTTTAAGGACTTCCCTGCGTTTGTTATTCTAGTTATCCATTCATCTAATTTTTTTTCAAAGCTTTTAACTTCTTTGCCATTGGTTCGAATTTCCTTCTGTAGCTCGGAGTAGTTTGATTGTCTGAAGCCTTCTTCTCTCAACTCATCAAAGTCATTCTCCGTCTAGCTTTGTTCCCTTGCTGGTGAGGAGCTGCGTTCCTTTAGAGGAGGAGGGGCGCTCTGATTTTTAGAGTTTCTAGTTTTTCTGCTCTGTTTTTTTCCCATCTTTGTGGTTTTATCTACCTTTGGTCTTTGATGATGGTGACGTACAGATGGGTTTTTGGTGTGGATGTCCTTTCTGTTTGTTAGTTTTCCTTCTAACAGACAGGACCCTCAGCTGCAGGTCTGTTGGAGTTTGCTAGAGGTCCACTCCAGACCCTGTTTGCCTGGGTTTCAGCAGCGGTGGCTGCAGAAGAGCGTATATTGGTGAACTGCAAATGCTGCTGCCTGATTGTTCCTCTGTAAGTTTTGTCTCAGAGGAGTACCCAGCCGTGTGAGGTGTCAGTCCACCCCTACTGGGGGGTGCCTCCCAGTTAGGCTACTTGGGGGTCAGGGACCCACTTGAGGAGGCAGTCTGCCTGTTCTCAGATCTCAAGCTGCGTGCTGGGAGAACCACTACTCTCTTCAAAGCTCAGTTGGAAATGCAGAAATCACCCGTCTTCTGCGTCGCTCCCATTGGGAGCTGTAGACTGGAGCTGTTCCTATTCGGCCATCTTGGCTCCTCTAGCCAAGGATTTTAACCAATCTCACTGTCCATCAACAAATACATGGATAAAGAAAATGTGGCAAATATACACAATGGAGTATCATTCAGCCATAAAAAAGAATGAGATCCTTTCATTTGCAACAATATGTATGGAACTAGGGGTCATTATGTTAAGTGAACTAAGCCTGGAACAGAAGTACAAACTTCACATGTTCTCTCTCTCTCTTTTTTTTTTTTCTTTGAGCCATAGTGTCACTCTGTCACCTAGGCTGGAGTACAGTGGTGCTATTTCGGCTCACTGCAAGCTCGGCCTCCTGGGTTCACACCATTCTCCTGCCTCAGCCTTCCGAGTAGCTAGGACTACAGGTGCCCACCACCACTCCCAGCTAATTTTTTGTATTTTTAGTAGAGACGGGGTTTCATCGTGTTAGCCAGGATGGTCTCGATCTCCTGACCTCGTGATCTGCCAGCCTCGGCCTCCCAAAATGCTGGGATTACAGGCGTGAGCCACCACGTCTGGCCCACATGTTTTCATTTATTTATGGGAGCTAAAAAATTAAAACAGTTGAGCTCATGGATATAGAGACTAGAATGATGATTATCAGAAGCTGAGATGGGTAGGTGGGGTGAACTGGTGGGGCAAAATGGGGATGATTAATGGATACAAAAATAGAATGAATAATATCTAGTATTTGATAGCACAACAGGGTGACTACAACCAAAAATAATTTATTCTATATTTAAAAATAACTAAAAGAGTATATATAATTGGATTGTTTGTAACCTAAAGATAAATGCTTCAGGTGATGGATACCCCACTTACCCTTATGTGATTGTTGTGTATTGCATACCTGTATCAAAATATCTCATGTACCTTATAAATATATACACCTACTATGCACCCACAAAAATTTTTAATAAAAAGTAGAAATTTTCCTACAAAGGAAAGAAAAGGAAAGACATTTTAAATAGAGGGACTGGAATATGACCAAAACCTGAGTTATATGGCAGGGAAAACTGTGCTATGCGATTGAAGAGGCATGTCAAAAACTGATTGTGAAAACCCATATGTAGCATGATAATGCATTTTGGACAGAGTAAAAAGAAGTCAAAGGAGGATGATATGCAGGAAATTAACAAGATCATATTTATATTTAGAAAGATCTTCTGATGGTTGAGTCTCGGTATTGTTACCACAGTAAGAGATAGTAGAGATCTGAGTCAAGGCAATGAAAGTGAAAAGGAAAGAATAAGAAATTTTGAGATAGGATCTAAAGGTTGTTTGAGTGTGATGGTTGTGGAAAGGTAAGAATAAAAGAAAACTAATGCATTTCCACTTTGGGCAAAGGTGATAACATTAACCCACATTGTAAATGCAGAAATGAGAAGAAGGAACAGAGATTTTTTTTCTTTGTGTATTCATTAATTGGTTTTGAAGGTGGGTGGAATGAATAAACTTGATGTTGGTCAAGTGTATGAGATAACTGGAATGATCATGTAAATTAAAAGCAAAGCAACAAAGTGTGGAAAACTGATGGTCAGAGTTTAAGACATGTGCAGAGAAATAGGAATCAAAGAAGGAACTGAAACATGAATATTTGTGGAATAGGAAAAAGATGACAATAGTATTCCAGAAGCTGAAAAAAGGAGAAAGTTTCAAAGATAACAGGAAGACGTTGTAGCAGATGTTGAATAGTGTGAAGTCTGAAAATACATCATTGTAGTTTTTAGTCAAGTGATCATTGGGAATATTTGTGGGGCAATTTCAGTGAATTGGAGGAAATGAAAGATAAAATGGGATGGGGCATAAGTGGAATTGAGAAGGTAGACACACTGAAGTAGCCTACTTCTTCAAGAGGGGTTTTAGTAAATAAAAGGGAAAGAAAGAAACATAAAAACAGGGTTCTCAACTGATGCTGATTTTGCCCAATAAGGGAAATTTGGCAATGTCCGGAGACAGTTCCAGTTGTCACACCTTTAGTAGGAGGCTGCTCCTGGTATCAAGTTGGTAGAGGATAGGGATACTGCTAAATATACACAGGACAGCCTCTTTCACCCTGCTCCAAACAATGAATTATTAGGCCCAAAATGTCAATAGTGCTGAATTGATCATTGGTATTGTTCTTCTAGGTTCTGTAACTTTTTTTCTTGTATCAAGTTAGATTATGATAAAGTACTTACTCTAAGTAAGCTTAGCCATTAATGAGTTTTTAAAAATTAGTATACTTTTTTAGGTTTACAGAAAAATTGAGTGGAAAGTACAGAGATTCTCATATCTCTCCTCAGTTCCCTCTACCTCTCACCCCCAACTAATTTCCCCTACGATCAACATTTGGCATTACTGTGGTCTATTTGTTACAATTGATGAACCACAAACAATACACTATTATTAACTAAAGTCTATAGTTTATATTATAGTTCACTCTTTGTGTTGTACATTGTATTGGTTTTGACAAATGTATAATGACTTGTATTCACTATTATGGTATCATACACAATAGTTTCACTGGCTTTAAAATCCCCTGTGCTCTACCTATTTATTCCTCCTCTCTCCCACTCCCCTTGTGAAACCCTGATCTTTTTATTGTTTCCATAGTTTTGCTTTTCACAGAAGTCATGTAGTTGAAACCATAAACTAGCTTTTTAAGATGGGCTTCCTTCACTTTATACTACACATATAAGGTTCTTTGGTGTCTTTTTGTGGCTTGATAGCTAATTTATTTTTATTGATAAACAATATTCCTTTATATGAATGCACTACAGTTTATTCATTCACACAGGTGTATTGAAGGACATTTTGGTTGCTTCTAAGTCTTGGCAGTCATAAATAAAGCTGTTACAGATATTTGTGTTCATGCTCTTGTGTGGAAGTTCTCAGCTTATTTGGGTAAATATCAAAGAACATGATTGCTGGATCATATGGTAATAGTTATGTTTAGTTTTGTAAGAAACTACCAAACTGTTTTCCAAAGTGGGCATACCATTTTGCATTCCCACCAGCAATGAATGAGAGTTCCTATTGCTTTCCATCCTAATCAGCATTTGGTGATATCAGTGTTTTGAATTTTAGCCATTCTGACAGATGTGTAGTGGTATCACATTATTTTAATTTGCAGTTTCCTGGTGTCATATGATGTTGAATATCTTTTGAAATGCTTATTTCCTTTCCTATCCTGTCCTATCCTATCTTACCTTATTTCCTATATCTTCTTTGATGAGCTGTCTATTCAGATCTTTTGCCTATTTTAAAAACTGAGTTGTTCATTTCCTTATTCAGTTTTAAGAGTTCTTTCTATATTTTAGATCCTAGGTTTTTTTTTTTTATAAATTAGTTGGTGTTTTGGAAATATTTTCTCTTCAGTGTGTGGCTTGTTTTTTCATTCTTTTAATAGAAGTTTGTAATTTTAATGAAGTCAAACTTTTTTTCTCTTTCCTGGGCAGAGCAGAAGTTTGTAATTTTTTTCTTTCATGGATAGAGCAGAAGTTTGTAATTTTAATTAAGTCAAACATTTTTTTATTTCATGGGTTGTGCTTTTGGTTTTTACCTAAGAAGTCATTGCCAAACCTGAGGTTTTCAATCTAGTGGATTTTGTTGTCTTTTGTCAAAAGCCAATACATAGAATTATCGTTTGAAGTATGTTTCTTCAACTTCTGCAAGCCAGGTGTTGAAACAATGTCTTAAATTTTATTCATTTTTAAAAATAAGAAATCACTCTGTAGATTCCTCTTATAATTTGATTCTGGGGAAATATTTGCTTCTCAGGTGTCTGTTTAGGCTTTCCTTTATTTATTAATATAATTTAGGTTATCCGTTACTGAGAAATTCTAAATCTATAACTTTTTGTTTTGACTTCCCAATGACAGTAATTATTTCATTGTTATTTTCATATACAACATTTTCTTCATTTCTCTATATTTACTCTTGGCTCCTTTTTTTCATTGTTTTAATGTAGCCATCTATAAGAAATGTTTTTAAGGTATTTAAATTATTTCTGGAAGAATGGGAGCATAATATTACTTACACATAAATAGAATAGTGTTAATAGCATAGCATCCCCAAATATAAAACTTACTATTTTTCTCTAACTATATGATCCCCTGGAAATGACTGCATAAGTCAGTTTAATTGTTTTAACCAGAATACCCGATTTTAGGTCAGAAAAAATGGTGGAACAATAGATTTTAAAACAGTGTAGCTCTATTTTAATCAATAGCTTATTGCAACTGCCTGACTGGAGACCTAGGTCATATTTGCCTGTCAGAATGTGTGATAGATGAGTGCTGTTGTGATGGATCTGAAGCCGAGAAATCCTACCCTGTGATGAAGGGATTTGAGACTCCTTTTGAGGACTCACTAAAGGAAGCAATTTATGTTATTCATCTGTTGTATACGCTACAAAGTATTCTCTAAGAGCTTCAAATTATGTATGTTTTTGGTTAAATATACTTATTTCTTTCCCTTGCTCAGACAGCTCTGAATGGGGAAGATAGTGTCAGACAGAAAATAAGAAAGGAATTTTAACCAATATCATAAGTTCTGTAATAGGGCTAAGCAACGGTGCTAGCACACCTTTTGCTAGAAGCTTGAGATGTAAGAAAAGATCTATGAAAAGATCTAATTCCTATACAGAACTAACAATCTGCTAAGGAGATGGAAAATTATAATAAAATGTCAAGATTACTATTATGTAAGAAAAAGAGAGAAGAGGAAATGCTGAAAATCATAAAATAAAAGAGTACATGTGATTTCATAACAATGTGCTGAAAAGGAAGCATCAAGGCTTTAGGTTAAAGGCAAAAGAAAATTTCCTGAGAGTGAAAGCTGTTAACATTTCACATGCATGGAGGGAATTTGTTAAAGCATCCTGGCTGTAAAGTCTTCTAAAATCAGAAGGATTGTCACATGTCTGAGAGGGTAAGTGTAGACCTGCCTGCAAGCTGAGGGATGGATTGCATGACCTCTTAAGAGCCCTGCAGGGCCGAGAGTCTCTGATTCTATTAGAGAATTTAAAAGTGGAAGATTCATCTTGTGTATTAGAAGTTACATTAAAAATGTTAAATCTGCCACCGAGCGATAATCAGTGAAATATTTCATGCTCTGTGAGGCAAGAGCAACCTTGAGGCTCTTTGTGAGCCTGAAGACATGGAATGATAGCTTACTCAAGAGTCGGATGCACAGCTCCGGGGTCGTTCAGACTAGTTAGAGAGATAATAGTTTCTGCCTTGGAAGCTGAAAATTTGACATTCAAATGGCAATTTGCTATTTGTGCTGTTCTGGGTCATTCATCAACGTCAGTGGCATTGATATTTCTGCATAATAGCCTTACATGATATAGCATCACTTTGTCTTCCATGATGATTTTTTTGTTTGGATCGTAGCTCATGAGTTCCACATGGTATTTTGATCTGGAGGCTAACTTAACAATGTACTGGATATGTGGCCTTTCACTTATTTAGGTGTTTCTGCCCTGGACAGTATGAATACTTAAATAGCAAAAAAGGTGTTAAAGTACTTTCATATAATGTCACCCCATTATGGAATATAGGCAACACTGGATAGGCAGGGTTATTTACCAGGGGCAAGGCAGGAACTTGGACAGTCAAGAAAGGCCTGCCAGGAACTCCATTTGAAGAACCAGAAGTTATGTCCTGAAGAATGATCAGTACTGGAATGTGGTGGCCACTACAGGCTCACATAGGTAGGTTTATTCTGAGGAAACCAGTCAAGGCAGGAGAGGTTGCAGGCAGGTAGTAGAGTGGTTGTCTGGGAGAGTTCAGGCACAGGAAGGTAGCTGCCAGGGGATAAGTCACAGAACAGCAAACTTTGAGGCAGGAAAAAGGGCCACTTTCTCTCTCCTTGGCTGAGGCAGCCCAGAGTTTAAACTTAGTGATAGGCCGATGGGGGCCAGAGCCTACAGGTAATTGAAGGAATATATGCTCTCAGGGTCAGGCTGTGATAACGAGTGACCACTGGGAGCAGCAAACTTGGGCAAAAAGCCAGCTCTGTTGTTTGCTACCTATGTGACCTCAGCCAAATAAACTGACCTCTTAGACTTACAGTTTTCACATCTGCAAAGTAGGGAGAATACAACTCACTTCATTTGGTTGCTGTGATAAAACAAAAGTATAGTGCATATCATATTTTAATTGCTCAATGAGTGGTAACTGTACATATACACACAGACACATATACACACATTTAATAACATAGTACATCAGTAAAAGCATAAAATGTAAAGTCAATGAGTTATAGTTTGAGACCAATGTATGGCATATCTTGTCCTGGCAGGTTACTTTAGAATCTGAATTTCAGCTCTGTTTTATGTTAGATAAGATAATTTAAATTGCAGAGTTGGCATAAGGATTGGGCCAATATGAGTAAAGGGACTGGTATAGTGCCTGATAAGTAGTAGGTGCTCAATAAAAGACACTGTTGCTTCTGGTGTTATTGTTATTATTGTTAAGTGACCGTGAGAGGAACTGTTAGACTCTGTCCATTGGAATCATGGAGTTGACTGAGTGCCAGAGTTACCATTTTTGAATATGCAGTATTGTAGCAAAGCAATGCTAAACTACAGGCCTGATGAATTTGGTCAGAAAGAGTTTGTCCTGTGAGGCCACAGAAGCTTCATTTGTTTTATCACCACTTAGGAAAAGCAGGACACTTATGCCCAAAGTGGCTTTATAGCAAAGCCCCCTCATAGTGTGCAACTATGGCAAATTGCACTGGTCTTTCTAGGCTTCTTCTAAGAGTTTTAATTAAAATGTTTTTTCTGGTGACATATATATTTATATATATATATTTTCTAGTGACATATACATATATACATATTTATATATATATGTAGCATGCTTGATAAAAAGCATAGAGAAATCATACATAATCTCCAGTCATCCCACACCAACAAAAAATTATCACCATTTAGATGCATGTATCCTTACAATTTTTCTAATCATATATACCAGAAATATACCGGAAATATCATAAAGTTCTATATTCTACATGAATTTTCAATTTCTAATAAATCATGAATATTTTCCATTTTAATAAATAATCTTTTATAATTTTTAATAATTGTGCAATATTTCATTGTATGCTTATAATAGAATTTACTTAAATTCTTCATGTTTGGAATATTAGTATTTTCTAATTGTTCACACTTTTCACTTGTAGATGTATCCTTTTTTCAAATCTGTTATCAGTACTGTAAAATAAAAAATTATTCTGAGGTGAAATTCTATTTAATCACATGCAGATAATCACCAGTAAAATATTTTTATTCTCTTTATTCACACACACGCACACTCACACACTGAAAAATATTGCAAGAAACGAGCTTAGAAAAGCTCTGTAAGCAGAATGCCATTTGTTTGATGGTCCCTGAATTCCATGCTGGGTGAGCAAAATTCCCTTGGATCACCTTGCGCTGCAGAAACCAGAACACATCACAATGTCACAATTTGATGAATATAGCACATTCAAATCCTAAAAAAACAGATTCGTTCCAGCACAGTGTTTTTATTATTGTTCTCCAGTTGGAACAGACTGCATGGTAGATCTTGCCCGCTGAAAAAAACAAACTCAGAAGTCGTGATTAGGGGCAGGCCATCCCCTGACTTATTCATGGTTGCCTTTGGCCAAAGAATCAGAGGTTTTCCCTACAAAGATTAGATACCCAGAATCCCTGTTTTTTAGAACCTTCTTTATCAGTTTGTTACTGCTGCTGTCACAAATTACCACAAGCTTAGTGTCTAAAAATGATCCATATTTATTATCTTACATTTCTGGAGGCCAGAAAACCAAAATCTGTCTCACTGGGCTAAAGCCAAGGTGTCAACCTGGCTGGTTCTTTCTGGGGGCGCTGGGGAGAATCCATTTTTCACCTTTCCCGCTTCTAGAAGTGGCCTGCATTCTTGGTCGTAGCCCTTTCTGCATTTTCAAAGCCAGCAGCATGGCATCATCACATCTTTAACCTCTGACACTCCTCTTTCCTTCTTAAAAGGACTCTTACGGTTACACTGAGCCTACCTGAATAATCCAGGATACTCACAAGATCCTGTCCTTAGCCATATTGGCACCGTTTCTTAACATATTCCCAAGTTCTGGGGATTTGAACCCAGACATCGTTGTGGGGCCGGTACTCTGCCTAGCACACTTCTTCTCCTTTGTACCCATCTTGTGAACACATGCTCAATGGACATTTAAATTTTTCCAGCAAGGTGAGAACATCTTTAATTGAAGAACAAATAGAAATTATGTCATTAAAGCAGAGTTTAAACTGAGAGTCATTTTACCCTCTATGATACTTCTTAAGTAAAAGAGAACACGTTCTCACAGCTCTCCTGTCCTCTTAGGAATGAAGGTGCTTTCTGTCTGAGCCTGAAGTATATCCTTTGACTGTAGGCCAAAGTGATTTTTTTGCATGCAGATGAACCCCAACTCAGTAGCTTCTTTGTCATCTGAACACAGTAATTTCCAATCTTTGGGCTCCTCCCCTCTCACAGCTCCTGTGTTTGTGGACACTCAGATGTCAACATCTCCTTTGCTTTAAGTTGCTGCTTCTTTTAAAACTCTGTCAACATTCTGTGGCACACCAGCTATATTAATTAACTGGTTTCTTCTTGTTTCTTAACCTGAAATTGTCTCTAAAATCTTCTAGCATGCCCAAAATGACCATAGCTTTTCCACATTGCTGAGGATTTTGCTAGTCTGAGGTTTCTTCGTGGGTTTCGATGTGGTTTTTTGTGAGAGCATTTACAAGAAGTCTCCCAAATGTTATAATGGCTACTATTGACAGAACACCTGCTCTGGGACAAGCAGTTTACATGGCTGTTAGGTGATGGAATTCTCGTCATCTCACTGCAGGAGCAATATCATTTTACATTGATATCATTTTATAAATGAGTCAACTGAGGCCCAGAGAGATTAAAATGAGCTTGAAAGTCTTGAAGGTCACACAGACTATGTCAGGAGTGGGCTCGCTGTGATTCTGAACTCCATGCTCTTTTCACTAAACCACAACTCTTCTGTTGTCCACACAGATGTTTGTCCCCTCCAAACCCTCATGTTACTTCTAGGCTGTACCACATTTTGGCCCTTTGATCTCAAATTTGCATATTATCTGTTCACTTTTCATTCTGTGTTAAACTGTAAGTCTGTGGTGGTCAGGAGCCTGTTTTATGCTTCTTTTGTACAGACTGTACTGGATGCTTTACTATAAAGACTATGTACTCCGTAAACACTGAGTGGTTATTAAAACTGTAACTTCTGAGAAAACTCCAATAGTCTAAGAAATAAGCATTTTCCTGCTCTTGGGTATACTATGGAGATATTTCAACATACATTAAAACATCTGGGACAAATTTATGCCAGCCCTCTCTTCCCTTTATGTGTTGGCTGTATAGCCAAACCACAGAGTTGTAGTAAACATTATCTTACTCAACCTTCACTTGGCTGCTGTGAGTGAGCAGATGTAGAAATTTGCTGTGAACTGTCAATGCTCTCATAGTGCACTCTGTAAATCCTAGTGCTCAAGATAATAACAATGTTTTATTATTAAAGAAGTTTGGGGTGAGTTAATTTTAAGAAACAACACAGAAGTGCAAAAAGGCTGCATTACAAATAAGAGGATTTTGGATAAGTCTGTCTCATTTCCCAAGAGATTTTAAGGCAAGGCATTTATTTAGTCTTTCTAATTTCAGAGTGCTCATTTATAACACAGATATTCTCTCTTTATTAGGGAGGTAAAAATAAGTAAGAATACCTGAAACTACGTGTAGGCTTCTTAGTAGAAAAGTGTTATAAATTTCAAAGTCTTATTATTATTATTAAAGTGATACCCAAAACTGCCATAATATGAGGAAAATGTTAAACTTGATCTTATTTCTGGGAATACTACATTAAATCTTCCTAGAATTTGCAGGGAATAGTTTAGGGAAGCTGATGGATAAGATGTAAAAGGAATGAACTGGACCCTCAGCCCAGACCTCCATCAACCCCGTGAGGTGTCTGCACCACAAATAGAGCTGTCACTAACAGGGTCCTACCGTTAAATCTTTACAACCTGCAAATTTATAGCTCTGTCAGTGAGGCGCAGGCTTAGCCACATACACCAATTGAATATGGAAGGAAAATAATTGGTACTGTTGTCAGTAGTTGGCAGAAAATGTGAACTTGGCAAACAATTCTTTCTTAGGGTGACTAGGAAAGGCCTGAAGACTTGCTTCTATCTGCTGGTTTACTGTCAAATTGAAAATTCTAGCATAAAGTATCTTATATGGATGTGCAATGGTCATTTCAGAGCTTAAGTCTAGGTTGGTTGGTTTTAAAATCTACATCAGATTTTGTAGTTCTTTTTGCAATTTTGAGCTGAATATTTGAGAAAGCTAGTAAAATGATGCAAATGTGTGCTTCCTGGTTTTTCCCATGACTTACATTGTTCCTATGCTTACACACATATGCAAATTTAACAGTTTCAGTGGAAACAAACATGTAAACAAATGTTCCTGGGTTGTCAGCTTGCCAGACAGAGTGTTAACATCCTTTGGGTTCTGGTTATAAAGAAGTTGTGGACTTGAATTTTGGGATCTTACCTTTGATTGTTTCTATTCTAAGATTAGGCAAACTCCCAGCCATCTCAGCAAATTGACCCTTATCAGAGTAATTGACAGACATTTTTAAGACTTGTTTTCTCTTTAGAGTTTTCAAATTGCTTAAGTTTATTAGTGGTAGCAGGCTGGATAAACTGGGTACATGAGATTTCTTACTAGGAAAAGTATTAGGTAGGGTTTGATAAAAGAGGCAAAAGCTCTCTGAGTGATATAGAAAAGAATTTATCATAGGGAGTAGACATTAAGCAATTGCATGAGTAGGTAAAGAATTTCATGAAAGGAAGGCTATTGTCTCTGCATGTGATGCGGCCTAAAGTGACTGTGGGCCTGCAGGGCTGATGGTCAGATGGAAAAGCTGAGTGTGAAGATGAGGAGGGCAAGGACATGCTGGAAGCCCATGAGGAGGGTAAGGGCTGACTTGAAACTTAGTGATGCAGGTGACCACTAAGAAAAGCTGGCATCCTTCACCTGATACATAGAACTTGGAGAAGTTGATGAGATCTGGCAGGAGCTGGAGGAGCTGCCCCACGCCATCAGGGTGAACTATCAGATCATAACAATGTGAGGGTGTTGCAGTGGGACCTCACACCCTCCACAAACTGCAGAACATAATGGCTATTGCTCCCCTCCTCACATTTCTCTTGTTACCAAGCTACCACACAAGGAGTGAGATTCTAGGTAATATACCTCCAGCTTATCTCAGTTGACACAGTCAAAACCACCACAGAGAATTTCCAAGATATCATGGACTGATGGCTAAGATCATCAAATAGTCAGAATGCGTTACATGCTAGACACCGTATTAGGTCTCTCAGAGACAGCAGTGAACAAACAGACCTGATCTCTGCCATTAGGGAACTGACAATCTTGTGGAGGAGACAGATAATGCATGAACCATAAGCAAAAACACTAAATGTTATGTGCACCAAGGGAACTAAAAGAGTGCTGTGATAGAGAATAATAGAGGGGTGATTATTCTGGAGGATAAATTAGGTGGGGCAAGAGTCAAAATTTGGGGAACAGAAAGGAGGCTATTGCTGGGAGTATGTCAGAAAAGGTGGTGACTTGGATTAAATCAGTGTCATTGAAAATAGGAGGAAGTGGAAAGCTCTGTGTGTATTTCAGAAGAAGAAACAACAGCATTTTCTATTGGATGCGGAAGGCAAGGGGAATAAAAATTCAAGGACGATCTCCAGGTCTTTGGCCTGAGGTTATTATGTGGGAAGTTCAGAAGAAGATTGGTTTGGAGAGGTGGAATTAAGCTTTAAGTTTTGTACATGATAGGTTAAAGACATTTAAGTGGAAATGTGATATATGATTGTCTACAAATTCTGAAGCTCAGAGATAAAAATTTGGGAGTTAACCTTACAGAGGTAGAATTTAAGGCCCTAGTAGTAAATATGATTGTGTAGGAAGGCAGATATAGAAAAATAGAAGATCTTGCATAGAGCTCCAGGTAACTCTGCTATTTACAGAATGAACAAACAAGGAGGATCCAGTGTGTAAAAAAAAAAAAAAAAAAAAGGATTAGTGAAGTAGAAAATAAGTAGAGTGTAGTGTTGTAAAAGAAAAAAAAAAGGGTGAGTTAGACCAGAGGTAAGTTTCCAACCATTTCGAACTGAGTAATTTTTTACACTCCCAGAAATTATGGAAATACTAAGAAGCTTTTGTTTATGTGGGTTATATCTAATCAACATTTATCATATGATAAATTAAAAGTGATAAAAATTTAAAGTATGTATTTATTAATTTAGAAATAGCAAAAATTTTACATCAACATAAAGACATACTTTTATAAAAATAACTTTATTCATCAACACAAAATATTGAAAATAGTGACATTGTTTTATATTTTTGCAAGTCTCCTTAATTTCTGACTTAATAGAAGACATCCAGATTCTCATGTCTTTCTGCATTCAATCTGGTGTGCTCCATTGTTTTTGGTTGAAGCATAAGAAGAAAATCTGGCAAGCCTCTTTGAAAATAAGGTTAGAAAAGGGAGTAATATTTTAGTAGGCTTTTAAGATAATTGTGGATATTCTTTTATACTGTACCCAAACTTGGTAAGTGACAATTTCTTAACAATTAATTGCAATATGGTATCTGAAGCCATAGCCATAAGCTTTTAATACTCAAATACTAAAAACAGACTTTATTTCATGAACACATAGAAAGGTCGTGGGTACCTCAGGGACTCCTGGACCACATTTTGAGACTAGCTGCTTAGGCAATGATAGAAAAATATTCACTGGATTTGGCAACTTGGTGGCTATTTGGTGACTTTGGTAAGAGCAGTATTGATGAAATGATAGAGACAAAATAAAGACTGGAATGAATGAAATGAGGTAAGGAAGTATAGATTTCATTAGAGATTATTCTCCAGAGACATTTATTTGTTAAAAGAAACAGAATATTAGGACATTAGCTCAAAAAGAGGTGTGACTAAAAATTTTTGCTTTGCTGTGTTTTGTTTTTAAAATACAACCACATATTCGCATGTTGATGGAAACGTTTGAGAATACTGGAAGAGATAGCTGGTGTAGGAGAAAGATAATTCCAGAGACAAAGCCCTTATGAAGACATGAGGGGATCATATTTGATAACGTGGATTTGCCTTTAATAAAAGGACCTAAGAAGAAGAGAGTGGGTTCAGATGCAGGTAGACTTGTGGTTGTGGTTTTAGATGGCTCTTATTTTCTCAGTGAAGTATGAAGTGATAGTACCAGTTAGCTGGAACTTACCAACTAGAATTGCTTGTCTTCTGTGTCTTACTATCTGAAGCTTAGTGCCTTAAATTAGTAATAAAGACGAAGAAAACAAATTCAACTGGCAAATCACTTCACATTTCTGGCTTCCAATTTCCACATCTTAAAAAGGTTAGAATAGATGATTTGAAGTTTTCAGTCAACTATTAAGTCCTTTGAATTTAAGGAAAAAAACATTGGAAAAAGATAGAGTGGAAGGTCAAATTTAGAAAAAAATAGCTCAACAAACATTTATCCTGCTTATGTATCACATTATAAAGATGTTTAGAAATCGATAATACACATCACTAGCAAGCATACACTGACATTTTAAATGTGCCACTGAGAATGGTTCAGTGCTTATGGAAATATGTTAATAGCTATTAAAAACTGTAAAATTACTATCTTTGACTCTGTTCTGGAAATTTATACCAAGAAAATAATTTTAAATATGGACAATGCATTATTCAGCACTGTGTTAGGATATTTAGTGTACTATTTTGAAAAACTTAGAAAACAGACTAAGTTTATTTCTGATGGAAACTATGGTATCCCTGGAAATTGAAAGCAATGTCTACAAACAATATTGTTTATTATAGTATAGCTCATGAAAATAAGACCATTACAGAAAATATTTGAGATAGTAAATTGAAAAGGCAAGATGAAAAATTAGACAATAAGATTTCAACCACATATAAAGCAAGACCAATGTATACATAGAAAACAAAAGACCAAATAAAACCTCAGAATATCCAGAGTGCTTATATTTGTTAAGGGAAGCTACAGATTATCTTTCTACTTTTCTGCACGTCCAAATTTTCCTTGATGAGATGATGGCTGTAAAAGCAAATATTAAATGGTATTTAAAACAAAAGAAAATGGAAGCTCTTTTAAAAAACTGTGTCTGTTCTGCAGTCAGAAGCAGAGGGTCTTCTAGGTAGGAAAAGGCCTTTATTCTTTGCCAGGGATTTACGGTGATTCACCCTAGTTGACAGGTGGCAATTACATATTATTTCTCTTTGAGAGTTCAGATAAATACTCCTCCTTCCATTTAAAAGCAATTCATTGCAAACTCAATATGTCCTGTGTAATTGAGCAGGTATAATTAATAAAAAGCAGAGGGGACTTGGGAAATTGGAATGTGTGCTCCATTTAAAGACCTTCAAACAGATTTCCTTTTTTTCCCCAAAACACAACACAGTTCACATGAAATAAATCTGACATGCAAGCGGCTTTTGACTTGCCAGTTTACAGTCATAGATCTAGAATTCCCTATTTCTGTTGTTGGCTATTTAATTGGTTCCAGGATCTTTTATAGAAGATGAAAACTCTGATAAGCCCACAGTCAGCCCACGTATATGTCGGAAGGTTATCAAATGTTTCTATTCTTTGGGACGAGTTAATGGGTGCAGCACACCAACATGGCACATGTATACATATGTAACACACCTGCACGTTGTGCACATGTACTCTAAAACTTAAAGTATAATAATAAAATTTAAAAAAAAGAAAAAAGTTAAACCCATATTACATTGAGTTCCTTGTTATGTCTCTCCACTGGAATTCAGGTTGGGGTCAAATAGAAAGGGCTAGCAACAGGATTCTGATTCAAAATTGTGCTTTTCTTCAAGGAACCCAGATTTTATGCTTGGGGAGTTAAATTTGCTTTATTATTTGGAATCAAACTCTGCTCTGTGCCCCTGGGCTGGATAATTATTCTTTTAGAGAGAATTAGTCTTCTGATGACACAGTAAGAGGTTCCTTTAGAAAAAAATACATTTTAAACATTGGACTAAGTCCCAGGATATTTGAAATTAGTGTAAGTAATGGTTGGAATGTCCCCAAATGA
The DNA here is from genome assembly GCF_006542625.1 of Nomascus leucogenys. NCBI lineage: Eukaryota > Metazoa > Chordata > Mammalia > Primates > Hylobatidae > Nomascus > Nomascus leucogenys. Next base: position 102,226,066 of record NC_044383.1, on the reverse strand, counting down.
TGGCTGTAAATGACACCCAGGGTGACAGGCTCAATGGAGGCAGAGACTTAATGGGCACAGAGACTGATACCCTCTAGAAGCAGAATGCCATGCTGAAGGATTAAACAGCCAGTGACTAACTGGCTGGATGCTACCATTTGAGATTTATTTTGGCTTCCTAAGATGATTTCCTCAAAATCAACATTGGCATTTCAAAAAGTGCTTCCAGGGGGTTGACTTACAATGATATTACACTCTGATTGACCAAAACATTTTAGATTAATGCTGGTTAGAAATACACTTACTTAATATTATTCTTTGTGTGTGTGTGTACGTGTGTGTGTGTGTTTGTTTGTGTGTGTGTACTTTCTTCCCTGAGGGGTAGATGCTGTGATACTAAGTAAGTATTATTGCTAGATCTATGAGCATGAGTTCTATAATGGAATCCTTGATGGGTTGCGAGACTGCTTGTGAAGAATGTAGATAAGAAAAGTCCTAAACTATTCTTATGTTGAGGGGTGTTTTACAAACATTAGGAAGTGTTGTATTATTATATAATATTTTTTAGCATTTCATATTAAGTGCCACGTATGAACTTGTGAGCTAGCAAGTGATGACTGTGTAAAACCATGATAAATATATTCTGCTAAAAATATGATGTCAAAATAGGACCCCAAAGGAAGCAATAATTCATACAAACATTGTATAACCCCTTTTATTCTTAGGTGTGCTAAAAAACTATCCTTCTCTGTTCCTCAGAATAACTCCTTTCTTCCCATTTACTCATTGTGAATATTCATTCCCCAAGGCGTTAGCCATCATTCTGCTCTATTTCCTTCTCTGTCTATCTGCTCAGTTAATGCTGCTAACTTTGCATTATAAAAGGGTAAATAGTCATAACCTAATGTTCTGAGACTCTGGTGCCATACCTAAGGGAAAAATGGAGAGGTGATGGATTTTCTGTGGAAGTCATAACCTTTGTGCACTTGCTTATATTTTCTGAAAGATTTTTTTCTCTAATATGCATATAGTTCAAACAAGTGCATAAATATATATTTATAAATTCTAAATTGATCTAAGGGTACATATTAGGATATAGGGAAGGGACCTGAGAGATTGCTGATTCTAGATTTACTTGAATCTCTTATGCTAGTCTTATAAATTTTTTGTAATAGTTCTTCATTCATATTTATTTTATAGGGTAATTTGGCTCAATAAATATTTTTTACATCCAGCAAAAATTTAAATGGCCTTAGAGAGTCATATTTTCTACTTCTTCATGTCTTTGGTGCTATATTGAGAATATTGTGAGTTTTAAGAAATGAGGGTATAATTAGTGAATCAATACTTCCTGAACATTTCACTAGGTGCTAACTGGGAGGAGTGATAAGGGAGAAAGACAGGAAAGAATGGCAGTGATATCTGTGGTATCCTTTGAGTAATTCAAAGCTAAAAACTTAAAGATACAAAGTTGCATCTATGAATGCAGATGAAATTCAGAATTGAGGGGTCAGTGAGATCTTTTGGAGATGAAAATTTGATCATGTTATTCCCTTTGTATAAATCACAGGAATATGTTCCCATAAGTGATCAGGAATATCCCAATTTTTTATTTGACTTATGAGGTCCTTAATAATCAGCTATTTCCTTATGTATGCAGTCTAATCATGTCATCCAATTCTTAATTTGCTCTAAGGTGAGTGAATTAAAAGCCATAGGAGAAATGAAAGTTATTGGCTCAACAGATCACAGAAGGCTTCCTCTTTGGTAGCATTTATTTATAACCTCTTTCTTTCTCTCTCTCTTTCTTTCTTTCTTTTCTTTCTTTCTTTCTCTCTCTCTCTCCCTCCCTCCCTCCCTCCTTTCTTCTTTCTTTCTTTCTTTCTTTCTTTCTTTCTTTCTTTCTTTCTTTCTCTTTCTTTCTTTCTTTCTTTCTTTCTTTCTTTCTCTTTTTCTTTCTCTCTTTCACTCTTTCTCCTTTTCTTTTCTTTTCTGTCTTCTTTCACAGGGTCTTGCTCTGTCACCTAGGGTGCAGTGCAGTGTTGTGATCATAACTCACTGGAGCCTTGACCTGCTGAGTTCAAGCTCATCCTCCTGCCTCAGCCTCCTGAGTAACTGGGACTACAGGCATGTGCCACCAGACTCAGCTAATTTTTAAATTTTTTTGTAGAGATGAGGTCTCTTTATTTTGCCCAGGCTGGTCTCAAACTCCTGGGATGAAGTGATCACTCTTCCAAAGTGTTGAGATTACAGGTGTGACCATGCCCAGCCCATTTATAACTTTTCCACTTAAGGAAAAAGGAAAAGCATACATACCAAATAAATTTCCTTAATGAGGGTATGATTTCAAAATTCAGTTACTAGAAGTAGATAAGTTCACACTTGGCATTTAAACACACTTGCAATTTTAACTATACCAAACAATTCTCTCAGCTATCTAGGATCATAAAACAACATCATTCTACCCTGTGCTAAGGAGAACTGGGTTGCTAAGTTCGAATTGAGATAGTGGATAAGCTTCTGTTAATAGGATTTTTGTCTGTGTCTGAGTCTGATTAAATTTCCAGGGTCGTTGGTCAACTGAGTCCTGGAGAGGGGATTGGAATTGGGGAAGAGGTATTTGAAAAAGGAGCTTCAAAAGGACTGTGTGACTGAGGCCTGACATGAATAGACCTGAGAAATTGCTGGAGAGAACATAGAGAACACCAATAATGGGTTAGGTTTGTTTGTCTGCATAAACAGTCTAGACTTAGAGTCAGAAATTAAATTTTGTTCTAAGAATATTAAAGCCTTTCTGCCCCTGCAGTAAATAAAATTTTAAAACTACGTAAATACTTAACGCTACATGCTACATAACTTTTTACTTAATGTTTTCTAATAGTGATAATAATAATAGCTAATATTGAATGCTTACTATGTGTCAGGCCCTGTTCTACATTCTTTATGTGGATTAACACATTATGCACCACAACTCTGTGATGTGGTTATTATTCTAGCTTTACAGTTAGAGAAACTTAGACAGGTGAAGTAACTTATTTAAGCAGCAAGGAGGGAAATAGGATTTCAACCCAGATGGGCTAGCCAAAGACTATACCTTTAGCTATGACACCAAACCCCTTTAGTACAACAAATGCTGTCTTTCATTATAAATCAGTGTTCATTTGCTTATTTATATTAGAATTAGAGAGCATTTAGAATGGAAGTAAATTCAAAGAAAATCTAATTCAGTTCTTTATTTTACAGATGAGGGAACTGAAGTCTTGAGAATGGAAGGGTGTTTGTTTGACATTACACTGAACTGGTAGAAGTGCGCTGGAATTCACTACTTTAAGCCTTTGCTGTTTTACTATATCTAAATACTGTATACTGAATATTGTTTTGCTAGAGCTAAAAGAAAAAATCTCAAAGTCCTGATTCTAGTGACTATTTTATTTTATGAATGTGTGTGTGTGTTTGCACATATATGTACAACTGACCCTTGAATAACATGGATTTGAACTGTGCAGGTCAATTTGTATGCATAGTTTCTTCTCCTTTGCCATCCCCAAGAGCAAGACCAACCCCTCTTCTTCCTCCTCCTCTTACTCAACGTGAAGATAAAAGGATGAAGGCATTTATGATGATCCATTTCCACTTAGCAAATAGTATACTTTCTCTTCCCTATGATTTTCTTTTTTTTAATTATTATTATTATTTTTTATTATTATACTTTAGGTTTTAGGGTACATGTGCACAATGCGCATGTTTGTTACATAGGTATCCACGTGCCGTGTTGGTTTGCTGCACCCATTAACTCGTCATTTAGCATCAGGTATATCTCCTAATGCTGTCCCTCCCCCCTCCCCCCAACCCACAGCAGTCCCCGGAGTGTGATGTTCCCCTTCCTGTGTCCAAATAGTATACTTTCTCTTCCCTATGATTTTCATAACATTTTATTTTCTCTAATTCACTTTATTATAAGAATACAGTGTATGATACATACAACATGAAATATGTGTTAATCCGCTGTTATGTTATCTGTAAGGCCTCTGGTCAACAGTAGCCTATTAGTAGTTAAGTCTCTGGGGAGTCAAAAGTTATATGTGGATTTTTGGCTGTGTAGGGGTTGGGGACTGGCACTAACTCCCAAGGTGTTTGAGGGTCAAATGTATATGTACACACACATATGTGTATATGAAAACTCATGTATGCACACACATGCAATAAATATTATATATTCATTAAGACATGTAGGTACACATACATTAAAATATGGATTTTTTTCTAGAAGTCATTATACAAGAAAAATACTTGCACATGCATGTTTATAGCAGCACAATTCGCAACTGCAAAAATATGGAACCTGCCAAATGCCCATCAATCAACGAGTAGATAAAGAACATGTGGCATATATATGCCATGGAATACTACTTAGCCATATAAAGGAATGAAATAATGGCATTTGCAGCAACCTGGACGGAATTAGAGACAATTATTCTAAGTGAAGTAACATGGAAAACCAAACATTGTATGTTCTAACTCACAAGTGGGAGCTAAGCTATGAGGATGCAAAGGCATAAGAATGATACTATGGACTTTGGGGACTCAGGGCAAAGGGTGGGAAGAGGGTGAGGGATAAAAGACTACACATTGGGTACAGTGTACACTTCTTGGATGATAGGTGCACCACAATCTCAGAAACCACCACTAAAGAACTTATTCAGGTAACCAAACACCACTTGTTCTCCAAAAACCTATTGAAATAAAAAAATTAATAAAATATATCTATTTTTCTTAAGGCACGGGTTTTAAAGGTAGAAGAATGCCTTAGCACTTTCTAATCCCTCCACCCAGCCCTCTCTCCAGAAGCCCAAGCATTCATGCTGTTACCAGGCTTCTGGGTGTCCTTGACGACCATTTTGAGACTCTATATCTTCAGTAAAGGGACTCTATATCTTCAGTAGCCTTAGGCCTATTCAATCATGTGTGTTTCCTTGGAACTGATGGAACTAAAAAACTGAATGACACATTATTTTCCTTTTATTTTAGTGGTTTGTACCCTGCTTTGCTGCCTAGCACGTTTTTGGTGAAACATAAATGATCAATGAGTATATATGGGATTATCTGCTTTTAGATCTTTCTTTCACATATTAGAAGACAAAATAAAAACATATTTTTGTTTTCATTCTGGCAATGGAAAATCTATTTGTTTTTTTTGGGCACTATTATTCTTTCTCCAGCCTACTGCAAAGATCTTTACCTTTTTAGTGATATCTTTATATGATAGCAGGTCCCCACTTCTCTCTGTATTTAGGTTGTCAATCCCTTGAAAACGACTTTACTCCCTTGTCTCTCTTTCCTACTATCTGACTAGTTTAGTCAAACTTTGACCATGGTTAAACTCACTAACTAATCTGCAACCAGGAGAAGAACTACCAATCCTGCTGATTGTTTTTTATCTAAGATCATGAGTGCAAACCTCAAAGGGCACTGAAATTCACCTGTATTTGCAGTTTGCTTGCCTAACACACTTTGGCTCTTCTACTCCCCACGAAGTCCACGTTACACATCCATTCAAAGGTCTTATATGCCTTGTGTCTCACATCTGTGAAAAAATAGAAGCAATCAGACTTGAACAAACTTTCTCGTCTTCTCACTGACAGATTTACCAGTCAGCCTACACCTGAACCTTCAACTTCTGCCTTTTTATTATTACAATGCTCCCACCAAAGGCTAATCCCTTTGTGTTCTGCCTTCCCATTCTCTTTTATTTTATTTTTTATTTTTTCAAATTTCAATGGCTTTTGGGGTACAAGTGGTTTTTGGTTACATGGATAAATTATATTTTGGTGAATTCTGAGAGTTTAGTGTACCTGTTACCCAAGTAGTGTACATTGTACTTAATGTGTAGCTTCTTATCCTTCTCCCACCCTTCTGCTTCTGAGTCTCTAAAGTTCATAATATCACTCTGTATGCTTTGTCTACTCACCGCCTAGCTCCCACTTAGAAATGGGAATACAGTTTTTGGTTTTTCACTCCCGTGTTACTTAGAATAATGGCCTCCAGCCATTCAAGTTGCTGCAAAAGACAGTATTTTGTTCCTTTTAATGGCTGAGTAGTATTCCATGATGTATATAGACAACATTTTCTTTATCCACTCAGTAAATGGGCATTTAGATTGGTTTCCACATCTTTGCAATTGTGAATTGTGCTGCTATAAACATACGTGTGAAAGTGTCTTTTTCATATAATGACATCTTTTCCTTCGGGTAGACACCTAGTAGTGGGATTTCTTGATCTAATGGTAGATCTACTTTTCGTGCTTTAAAATGTCACCATACTATATAAAATAAAAATGAAGCAGGCTGAAAAAGAAAAAAGAAATACCCATATTGTTTTCCATAGGGGTCGTACTAATTTACATTTCACCAGTAGCAAATAAGTGTTCCCTTTTCCCCGCATCCACATCAATATGTATTTTTTTTTTGACTTTTTAATAATGGCCATTCTTGCAGGAGTAAGGTAATATCTCATTATGGTTTTAATTTGCATTTCCCTGATTAATGATGTTGAGTATTTTTTCATAAGTTTGTTGGCCATTTATATATCTTCTTTTGAGAAGTGCCTATTCATGTCCTTTGCCCATTTTGTAATGGAATTATTTGTTTTTTTCCTGGTAATTTCTTTGCATTTCTTATAGATTCTGGATACTAGTCCTTTGTCAGATGCATAGTTTGCAAATATTTTTTCCCATTCCGTGGGTTGTCTGTTTACTTTGTTGGTTATTTATTTTTCTGTGCAGAAGCTTTTTAGTTTAATTAGGTCCCATTTATTTTTGTTTTTTACTCATGAATTCTTTGCCCAGGCTGATGCCTAGAAGAGTTTTTCCAATGTTATCTTCTAGAATTTGTGTGGCTTCAGGTCTTAGATTTACATCTTTGATCCATCTTGAGTTGATTTTTGTATATAGTGAGCGATAGGGATCCAGTTTCATTCTTCTACACGTGGCTTGCCAGTTTTCCCAGCACCATTTAGTAAGTAGGGTGTCCTTTCCCCAATTTATGCTTCTGTATGCTTTGTCAAAGATCAGTTGGCTGTACGTATTTGACTTTATTTCTGGGTTCTCTGTTTTCCATTGGTCTATGTGCCTATTTTTATAGTACTATCATGCTGTTTTGGTAACTACAGCCTTCTAGTATAATTTGAAGTTCGCTAATGTGATACCTCCAGATTTGTACTTTTTGCTTAGGATTGCTTTGACTATTCAGGCTGTTTTATGGTTCCATATAAATTTTAGGGTGGTTTTTCTAATTCCACGAAAAATGATGTGTATTTTGATGGGAATTGCATTGAGTCTGTAGATTGCTTTGGGCAGTATGGTTATTTTCATGATATTGATTCTTCCAATCCAGGATAATGGATGTATTTTCATTTGTTTGTGTCATCTATGATTTATTTCAGCAGTGTTTTGTAGCTTTTATAGAGATCTTTCTGCCTTCCCATTCGACGTCATCTTCTCAAGGACTTTACTCCTGTAATTATTGTATAGTTCTTTAGTATCATCAATTGCTAGATAATTCCCATTGGCTTGTGTACTAGTTAGCAGTTCTACAGGAAGAAGATGGCACATTTAATGGGCTCATTTGAGAAAAGTTTAATAAAGGAGCTATTTACCCAGGGTGGATAAAGTGTAGTCGGGACATCATGAGAAACAGTCCAGTACCAGGGAAGGAAGGCTCCTCCACCCATCCATACCCACTTTTTTTTTAATTTTTATTTTTTTAACCTCCTAAGCCTGAAAGGTGAAGGGAATGAGTGATTTCCTGCTGGAGTCAGGGATATCTGTGTGGAGAAAGCTCCTGAAAGCAGTCCTGCCCTCTGGTTTAGGAGAGGGGTAAGCCAACCCTCTGCGGTCTCATAGGGAGGTACTGAAGTGGGGAGATAAAAATCCTCTTTTTGCCTTGCCTCCGGGATCTCTTGCTCATGTTCCCCACTGGCTGAACTCAAGGAACAGAAAAGACAAGAAAACACATCAAGTAGGTAGAGGATGTGGGGAGCACATCACGAGGGCCAATCAATGTCAAAGCAAGAACTGTACTGGACCAAGTTAAACAGGCAAGGAAGACTTTACTCAGTGCTGCTGCAACTGGGGAGTGAGGCCAGAATTCAATGTCACCAAAACAAAGAGTAGTGGGATTTCTTTTTTCTTTTTTTTTTTGTTTTGAGATGGAGTCTTGCTCTGTCGCCCAGGCTGGAGTGCAGAGGTGTGATCTCGGCTCACTGCAAGCTCGGCCTCCTGGGTTCACACCATTCTCCTGCCACAGCCTCCCAAGCAGCTGGGACTACAGGCGCCTGCCACCACGCCCAGCTAATTTTTTTGTATTTTTAATAGAGACGGGGTTTCACTGTGTTAGCCAGGATGGTCTCGATCTCCTGACCTCGTGATCTGCCCGCCTCAGCCTCCCAAAGTGCTGGGATTACAGGCGTGAGCCACCGCGCTCTGCCAGAGCAGTGGGATTTCTAAAGGCTGGGGTGTGCTAGTGGAAAAGTACTGGAAGATGTTAGGGGGAGATGCTATAGGCCATCTGTGTTTGCTAATAAACTTCACTTACCTTCATGACAAGAGGTAGCTTTGCAACTTGGAGCAAGGGGCCTGCTGAAGCTCAGCTACTACCCTCCCACTGAAACTGGGAGACAAGCGGTGCTATCTTCCCTGATGATTACATTTTAAAGGGATGGCTTCTGGGTTCTTCAGAAAGACACTCCTGGGTTGGGAAAGTGGCAAGAGGCCTTAAAAAAGATTTACATTTCAAAAAGACAGAGAAAGAATTTATAATTAAGTGTTGTTTAAAATAAATGCTTTAAGAAAAGAAATGTCAGGGGTCTAGCATCAGGAAGAAGCCTGTCTGAAATTTAATTAAGCTGAGGGCATTTAGCATCTTGGTCACCAGGTAACATCAGCATAGCGTATGCTAAAACAAATGAAACAAAACAAAAATGTCTTTCCTGAAGCTACTCTTCTAAGCTCTGCTTACCTATGAAGCAAAATTTGTTGAATAAATTACCTCTCCTTCTTTCTCCAATCCTTTGCAATCATTACTCTACCTCCAATATTCTCCTATGACTGATCACTATGTTGCCAAATTCTAGTGGTCAATTTCCTTGTCCTTGTCTTACTTGATCTCAGTGGTATTTCGTAGAGTTAAACATTTCCTTCTTGAAACTCTTTCCTTGGTTTCTGTTTTTTTTTTCTTTCTTTTTTTTTTTGTCCATGTCATTACATGCTCCTTCTCAGATACTATTGGCTCCTCCTCCCTGATATCTAATACAGAGTGACCCGCGGCTTGGTCTTGGCCCCTTTCCTTCTTATTTATTTATTTTTAATGAATTAAATTATTATTATTATTTTTTGAGATGGAGCTTCTCTTTTGTTGCCCAGGCTGGAGTGCAATGGCACGACCTTGGCTCACTGCAACCTCTGCCTCCCTGGTTCAAGCGATTCTCCTACCTCAGCCTCCGGAGTAGCTGGGATTACAGGGGCCTGCCACCACACCCAGCTAATTTTTTTGTATGTTTAGTAGAGATGGGATTTCACCATGTTGACCAGGCTGGTCTCGAACTCCTGACCTCAGGTCATCCACCCGCCTCAGCCTCCCAAAGTGCTGGGATTATAGGCGTGAGCCACTGCGCCTGGCCTTCTTTTTTATTTTTAAACCACACATTTAAAAAAAAATCATCGTGCTCCATTATTTTACCATCCTTATGCTAATGACTCCCTTACTAGTTTTAACATCTTTCTACAAATACAGAATTCTATATTCAACTTCCTGCTTCTCACTGAATGTCTAAAAGTCACTAGAAGCTAACTTGTTCTAAAACAGAACTCTATTTCCCTTCCTTTAACCCACACTTGTTTCTCCCTAATTCTTCCATCTCAGTAAATAGCAGTATTACCTAATTTCTTAAGTCAAAAATCTATGAAGTCTGCACTTCTTTTTCCCTTACTTCCCACATTCAAGTTATTAGTATGTAAAACTGATTCTACCTGCGAAACATATCGCCTCTACTTCTACCACATCATCCAACCCATCATTACCCTTCCCTGCAATACTTAATCTCTGTTTGCATTTCTGCCTCTGCATGATTTATTCTCCACAAAGTCAGGAGAGGGATCTTTTAAAAACAGATGTCACTGTACTTAGAGTAAATACAAACTCCTTCATGCCCTATAAAGCCCCACAGGAACTGATCTCTGCCTGTCTTGGATTTCGTGTCTCCGTAACCTACCCTTGCCCACTGACCCTTGCCACGTTGGCCTCCTCTCTGTTCTTGAAATTCTCTTTCTTTTGATCTTTTCATGGTGAAGTATTTTTTTTTTTTTTTTGGTAATTCAAGTTTTAACTTATATATCCTTAGAGAAGATTTTCCTGATCTCAATCTAAGGTGGCCCCTGCAGCTGTATTACATGCCTCTAATTGTTTGCAGAACATTTATTATTCTCTAACACGGCCTCGTTTATTTTTTGATATCTGCCTCATCCTGCCAGAATAATAAAATTGGATCCTTCCCGTTTTGAACTGCACTTGGAAAATGGGCTAGCTTGTAATAGTTACTATATAAAAATGTGTTAATTAGTGTTAATTGAGTAGTGAAGGCTACATATTCAAGAAGACTCAATTTTCTGACTGTCTAGATTTGATACTAAGTCTGTTTCTGTAATCTGTCATCACTTTTTTTTGATTGGCAGCAAATCAGACTATGTTATGGTTAATTGTATGGGTCAACCTGAATAGGTGAAAGGGTACACAGCTGGTAAAACTTTGTATCTGGGCATGTCTGTGAGGATGTTTCCAGAATAGATTAGGACTTGCAATGGAAGACTAGGGAAGGAAGATCACCCTTACCAATTTGAGTAGGTAACATCTAATCCACTGAGGACCTGAATAGAACAAAAAGGCAGAAAAGGGGCAAATGTACTCTCTTCCTTGACCTAGAACATCATCTTCCCCTGTTTCAGGACATCAGTGCTCCTGATTTGCAGGCTTTTGGATTTGGACTGAGACTTAATACCATTAGCTTCCTTGGTTCTCTGGCCTTCAGACTGAAATTACACCATTGGCTTTCCTGGGTCTTCAGTTTGCAGACAGCAGATCCTGGGACTTCCTAGCCTCCAAAATTACATGAGCCAATCCATGATAGCAAATTCTCTCTCTCTCTCTCTGTCTCTCATCTGTCCATTTGTCCAATCTATCTATCTATTTCCTATTGGTTTTGTTTCTCTAGAGAACCCTAATAGCAATACATGTATTTCAATTAAATTAGAGAAAAGAATTAAATGATTAACCAACAAAAAGAATTGCCAGGTTGATGGACTGTTTCATGTGACACAGAATTTCCTATTTGTAAGGTTTTATGGTGATGGTCTTTTCTTTAATGATACGTTACATAGATACAAATATGTATAAAGGGTTAGGCCATGAGATTTATGTGAGTACTATATTAATTCATTATCTGTAGTATTTCAAACATAGAAATAAATAGTTATAAAACCACTGAATGGTAAGCATCTATTTTAAGTGGCTACGATACAATAAGCTAATATTGGTAAGATTTTTTTTTTTTTTTTGAGACGGAATCTTGCTCTGTCACCTGGGCTGGAGTGCAGTGGCGTGATCTCGGCTCACTGCAAGCTCTGCCTGGGTTCACATCATTCTCCTGCCTTGGCCTCCCGAGTAGCTGGGACTAAGGGCGCCCGCCACCATGCCCGGCTAATTTTTCTATATTTTTAGTAGAGATGGGATTTCATCATGTTAGCCAGGATGGTGTCGATCTCCTGACCTCATGATCTGCCCGCCTCAGCCTCCCAAATTGCTGGGATTACAGACGTGATCCACAGCACCCGGCCTAATATTGGTAAGATTTAATTACATTGAATAAATAAAAATTATTTTACCTATTTTGAGATCATTGAGGAGGAATATCCCAGAGACTTATTCTTTCTGACTTGATTTTTGATTACATAAAATTGTCTAGTAAATATTATCAATATGAGGGTGTTATCATAATAACATATCCTCTTCCATATTGGTGAATAAAAATTTTATATGTATTTTGTAACATTTTCTGATTACAAATATATGTTTCCTGTAGTAATATTAACCTTGATTCTTGATAAGCAACAATAATTCACATAGTGATAAATATCAAAATATTTTACACTATAAATTGACCATATGAGCAGTTAGTTTCCACCAAGTAGAAGACAGGGTTTGTGAAAATCTGAGTGGGCAAACAATTGGTATGGTAAGTGTAAGTGTGCAGGAATAAAGTACATTTGAAATACTCAAGTCTAGCATTGATTAGGACAATTCAGTCTAGAGGCTGCAAATGGGTATTCCATAAATTATACTATGTCAGCATAATTGTTTTTACTTGATTTATACAATACTTTTAAAACCTATAGATCTCAACTGAAAATCCTGATTTTTATCTTCTCTCAAAAACTGTCCTTCAGTGTGAACCTTCACTGCCACATGGTGATAATCAGCTGAACAGAATAGTTTCTGGTTCACTCTCCAACACTCCCTAATGTTCAATACTTTCTCAGCCTTTTGCTTCACACGTTTATATTTCCTGCATGGGCCCTGTACTTATTATATTGCCAAATTTGTCAGTTCTGGTTGATAGTCAGTCAAGTAATACCTAATATGTATGGGGGATATATCAAATTGTTTTACCTGTCTTCATTTAACAAAAATTATATATATTTTGCATGAAATGTACAGTTGGTGGATTAAATCAAAAGCTAATACAAAATTTGAGGTACTTAAGTATAAAATAGTATTATTAATTTTGTATTTTTTCTGGAATCAGCATATTTTTATGTTAAATGATATTCACTTAATGAATTCTTTTACATAAAATTGTCTAGCAAATATCAATATGAGATTGTTATAGTAACACATCGTCTTCCATATTGGTGAATAAAATTTTATATTTATTTTGTAACATTTTCTGATTACAAATATATGTTTACAGTAGAAAAAAAATTATACATAGAAAAATTACCCAAGAAAAAATTACCCATAATCCAATTATATTATGATCATCAGTGGTATATGTGTGTGTATGTGTATAGCCAAGTATGTATAGGAATTATGTATTTATACTGTATAGATTTTTTAAAGCAAAACTAAAATTTGAAATTTAGACTGAAAATTAATGTAAAACAAAATTTAAAGTTAACATTTTGAATAGTAGTTTTTCTACTTTATAACATATTGTCAACAATTTTCCATGTCACTAAATTGAATGGACATTTCTGAGAGTGGAAATAGGCTTTTATTTTTTATTTATTTATTTTTTTGAGACAGGGTTTTGCTCGTTACCCAGGCTGAAGTGCAGTGGTGTGATATCGGCTCACTGCAACCTCTGCCTCCCGGGTTCAAGCAATTCTCCTGCCTCAGCCTCCTGAGTAGCTGGGATTACAGGTTTGCGCCACCATGCCAGCCTAATTTTGTATTTTTAGTAGAGACGGGGTTTCACCACGTTGGTCAGGCTGGTCTCAAACTCCTGACCTCAGATGATCTGCCCGCCTTGGCCTCCCAAAGTGCTGGTATTACAGGTGTGAGCCACCACGCCCAGCCAGGTTTTCATTTTAATACAGATTTAAAAAAAGGATTTTTCATTGAATTTTAAAACTAATCTGGTTAGAACCAACTAGTTTTGCTCAGTTAATTTGAAAGTGGAAAGATCTATAAACAAAGCAAAAAGTAAAAATTAATAAATGTTTATTATAAAAAGAAAGATTTATTTTCTTCAATTTTATATTCTTTACTAAGTTTCTGATTTGATTTGGCCTCGTATTTCAGACTTAGAGATATTTTTACCATATGAAAGGCAAGACATGCTATTCTAAGGAAACTGCTTCTAAGATCTGAAAAACCCTTATTTTTTAGTATTCTATTTTGATAAAAATAGAACAGTAATTGAAAATGAATAATTCAAAGAAATAATGTTATCTTTTGCTAAATGGGAATTTCTTTCTTCTTTCATTTGATTAAGCATAAGAACAAGTCAGTGGGATTTGAAGGAACGTTTAATTATTTTGTGCATGTTTGGAACTAAATATGGGCCCATTTATATTTCATAGGACTGAAATTCACAGCTCCACTTTGTTTATTACGAATAATGGTGCCAACTATGAAATTAATGACTTTTATTCAGTATATCCAATAAAACCTATGTGAAATTCCATTTCTGACCAAACTTAATAAGCTTTTTATTTTTTATAATTTTACTTCACAGATGAGAAAACGGATTCAGAGAAGCAAATAACTTGACCCAGTATAGTAATATGATAAGTTAGCAAGAGGTTGAGCCTCAGAACTTATTGCTGTTTATTTTCCTTAACCTCTGAATTCATCATGTTCCCAGAAGCTCATCTTGCCTGCTTTACTAAATTCAAAGAATGGACAGGCCATGTATTTTCCAAATTGGCATTCTATGAGCTTTTTATTCTATTAAACTCTGTTTCATTTTTCCATTCATTTTCTTCAAGTGCTATGGTTTTGACCTGACTTTACATACCTGTAAAGCATAATATCATCAGAATCCAATATTTTGGATTATTTTCTTGGTTAACTATACAAAGATTGGGCTATTAAAAATAAAAATAAAGATAAATTTATTTATATACTAAGAAACAGTCATCTACTTTAAAAGCGGAAAAATAACTTCTTATCCTTGCTTCTTTTTTATTTTCCATTTTTAATGCAAATAATTTAAAAATACTGAATATTACAACTAACAATACCTATTTAAAGCAAATAGGATGGAGAGTATACAACAATAATTTTTTCTTTGCAAATCAGTGGTTCTAGGTACATTATACTTAGGAAAAGTATTGTACGATAACAAGCATAAATTACCATCTCAGATATATGATAATTTAAGTGCACATTTCAGTCTATTTACACCCCAAACAATATGTCAGGCAATGCAGACATTTCTCTATTTAAAAATGGTCATTTTTCACGATCATATCATTTATTATCTGAGATCATAGTAAAACATATTTTAACAGAATAGGTTAAATTGCTGCCATCAGACTATTAGTGATTTTCTAAAAGTCATTCTTCTACAGCTCCCTTTCCCTGTTCCACATCCCCCTTTCCTGCTCTTGTCCCCATTTTCAGCAGCTGTGTTATTTACTTGTTTATTATGTTTATATCAAAAGTTCAGTGATCCCAATTGAGCATTAGAAAGTAAATCACAGCTGAGGTCCAGAAGGGCTACCTATAAAGTGCAAGGTACCATTTTAACTTTCCCACACAATAGGTTATTTTGTCATTGGCATTACCGTGCTCCCAAGCCTTAGCAACAAAGCTAAAATAACTCCATTTGTTTTAGCCACCTTCTGACTGTTGAACTGTAGCACAATTTTCCTTTTGTTTCCTTCTAACGCTTAAAAAAAATAAAGTTATTTAAGTATAGCTCTGTGATTCTTCTTATCTCTAAAGGTCATCTGCTCTGGCCAGAAAGGTTTCTAGGCGATGAGAAATTGATTTACCCAGAAACAGGGAACCTCGTTTTTAACTTTTCCTAATGGCCTTCACGAGGGAATTAAAACATCCTCCTCAGAAAGGTTGACATGCTCTGGCATAGATGGGGGTGAGCTGCACTATAAACATGTTAGTGTCTTGACTATGAATTGCTTGCCACCTAGATGAATGCTCGTTACACTGTCCAGGAGACACTTGTCACAGCATTGCGAAGACCTGCTTATCATTCATGTGGTCACTTCCATTACCTCTGCTCAGACTGTGCTGACCTGCTATTAGTGACTCTAATTTAATTTCCCTCACCAGTGTCATGGGTTATTTCTTCCATTACTTGAGAGATTTAATTTACAGGGTAAACTCCATCACATAAGAGAAGAAATTTTTCATGACAGTAGGAACAAGTACCTTTTGAAGATTAAGATGATGCTGGCTATTTATCTTGGTCATCTCAGTAGCTGGCAGTTGAAACTTCATCAAATGGTAATATATTCATATATTGATGGTGTCTCTGACAGGTATTAAGCATTGTATGTTTTACTGATTTTATGGGGTCACTTTTTGGTGCTGTTCATTCAGAGAATCTTGACAGGTACAGTATGATTTCTGGAAACCAGAGAAAGAATAAAAGAATATTCTTTCCCTCTTCTTCCCCTATGGACTTCAGAATTCAACTTCCCTAGATTTTATTAAATTAGAATATTTCAAAAGAACAATAGTGGGAAAAATGTCTCAATTGTTGAAGATTAGACTAAAGGCTTAAAAGGTGTTGTTTTCCTGGTTCTTAGTTTTGTTTTGAAGAAATGCCTGACAAAGAGCTCCCTTTGAAGTACAAATAATGAAGGCAGAGCTGTGGCACAGCATTGTGGACTATGAAAAAGTTAAAGTATATTTATTATTTGTTTTTCTGTTTTTGATCACTAATTGCCAGAATGTTTAAATATTTTCACTCACTTTTTTTTTTTTTTTGAGACTGAGTCTTGCTCTGTCACCCAGGCTGGAGCGCAGTGGTGTGATCTTGGATCACTGCAAGCTCTGCCTGGGTTCACACAATTCTCCTACCTCAGCCTCCCGAGTAGCTGGGACTACAGGCGCCCACCACCATGCCTGGCTAATTTTTTGTATTTTTAGTAGAGATTTGGTTTCACCATGTTAGCCAGGATGATCTCAATCTCCTGACCTTGTGATCTGCCCTCCTTGGCCTCCCAAAGTGCTGGGATTACAGGTGTGAGCCACCACGCCCGGCCTTCACTCACTTCTTTCCTCAATTATCAATTTTAAGATTTAATTATCAATTAAGACCTTGTCTAAATGATGTATTCTTTTCTCTAACTTGGCTTATAAACACTCAACAGTATTTACAAATGATCATCACTGTCCTTGGTTTTAGTTTAGCCCCCGAATGGCTGGTGCCCTGTGAACTTTAATAAAGAAAAAAAATCAAACAAACCAATCTTCATGTTTCTGTGAGTATAGATGTTGAGAGAGAAATGAATGTCTACACATCTAATTTTTCCCATATTGGTTGTTGGCTTTATTGTCCAGGCCCCAAACTTGGGCTTATCCTCAACTCTTCTCTTTTGCTCATACCCTAGATCTAATCCTTCAGGAAATTATCTGCTTTTAAAATTTATGCAGAATATGAGAACCTCTCTCAAACATGATTTCTCCAAGGGCCAGTATGCTGGACTTCACTGGATAACAAGAGATGAGTGTGGGGAGGGAGGCAATAAGAAGGGTGAGGATGCTAAAGTCTGTTTTAAAATTTTAGTTTTAAGAAAGGAGAAAGGAATTCTCTTTATGTCCTTTTATTTTTCAATCCTGATTTCAACTCTTCCATGTTCTCCTCTAAGGGATGAATAATGACTAGTTTAAATCAGTTATGGTAATTTCAATCCCCTTTTTTAGTTGTTGCTGTGAGGTGGCCATGCATCTTCATTCTGACCAATGAAACAAACAAACTGTGTTGGGGGAACGTCATCCTCAAATTACAAAGAGAAAGCCTTCCCCCATCACTTCCTTCCTGCTTGGAAGTAACATGGTATTTGAAGCTAGGACCAACACACTGTGGCAAGGTAAAAGCACGGAATGTCAAGCCAATATGAGAGAGGCAGAAAGAGATGGAGTCTTGCTGATATTACTGAGTGACTGAATCCGCAGACTGCCTACTTCTGGAATCTATCTAGTTAAATAGATAATAAAAGAAACCACAGTTCATTTGGCCTAGTCTGCTATCTGTTGCCAAAACCATTTCAAATTGATGTATGCCCATGTAATTTTGCCATGGATTTCCTAGCATCATGCTCCACCCATAGGTAAATGAGTCCATTCTTTTTACTTGGAATCTCATGCACTCAATTTGTCTAAACCATGACTGAAATGTGCATCATTGGTTGCTGTGTCTTGTCCCCTAGATGAACTTAGACCAGATCTTTTAGACTTAGTGCTTTTCACTTTTCCTGAATCAAAGGTTAGGGTTTTGTTTAGTGTGTTACAAGACCAGGTCTTCAGCTGTTTTCTGTCTCTGATTCACCAGCATGTACTGTTATGACCCACCTGAATGTCCGAAGTAGTTCTTTGATTTATGGTTGTATTTTATTTCTCCTAAATGAGATAATATATGTGAATATTTTTAGTCAATTATTAAGAACTAAATGTATGTAGTACTACTATTGCTGTTGTTACTATCCTCATTTTTATTATTACTATTTGTTATTTTGTTTCTTCTTCTACACAATGGCCTCTGAAACCAAGGATGCAGAATTCTGACTAGTATTTTAGTGTCCTGGTCAATGTGGGGGTTCCAATGAGGTGTTTCTCATATGTTAGAAATATGAAAAACATGACTGCCTTCTGACAGTTTATTTGAAAAAATAATGCTGGACAGACCAGAACATGGAAGCATAAAGAATAACCAAGACTATAAGATGTAACCTGACTGTATTATTAACATATATAAAGAAAAAGTTATCCATGGAAGTCATGAGAGGGCTTGCTCTGCCAAGGAAACACAGATACAAGAGAGTTACAGAGTAAAACCTTGCCAGGGCTCTTTGGACCATCCAAGGAAGAGTAAATTAACTCTTGGACATTTAATATTTTAGCACATCAAACTTTCTTGGATTCTGTAGTTCCCTTTTCTTCAGGGAGTCCCCAACTCTCATAAAAGGATTTTTCAAGCTACTTTGACAAAGCCAGTTACTTCCTTAGGAAGCATTCTAAATGGGTTTTATGATTATACAGATCTAACTTCTTGGTGATCCAGTTGTTTCTTAGAGTATGATTCCTTAACAACTTTCAGGAACAATACACTTTTTATTCTTCTACTTGGGGAGAAAGGGAGTTGATCTTTGGGATGATAGAGTGGACCGTACCTTGAGAGAACTGGATTTCACTCTGAAATTGGGCACGTAGAGTCACTGACCCTCAAACATTTGAGAAATTGTGGAACTTCTGAATAGCAGCAATTTTAGACAATTTTAATAAACTCATCACTTAGTTATATACCTATAGCTAGAATTTGTAGACGTTTAAGATGTTTAATATTGTTGCAACATGTAATTTTTCCTAATTCTTTTCTATTAATGTGTGTACAATATATTATTTAAAATGAATAATTCATTGTGGGGTTGTTTGATTAATTCTTCTGTGCACTCCTTTGTCCTTGGAAACCCAGAGGAGTAAAATATTACATCTGCTCTTGGGCTTGTCCATGAATGAATAGATCTAAATGCCTAGGTGGGCAGTGATTAATCAGATCCAGCCTGCCTTGGAACAGCTGTGTCCAGGATGTGTCCCCCTGGAGTTAGTCAGAAGTGTAATTTACCTCTAGGGATGGCATATGTCTCAATTTATTTTACAATTTAGCCCAGTGATTTTTTAAAGCTTTCAAATGCAGGTGACATTTTGGTAAAAAACCAGACTTGTGGTCAAAGATCAAGGTTCTAGGTCTGTCTTGCCCCACTGATTAACAGACTGACCTTTGGGAAATCACTTGTTAGCCCCACATTATACTCTAGGATACAGTTTAATACTTTCTTCCTTAATTATCTTGCCATATTGTCAGGAACAGCAAATAAAACTGTATGTGTGTGTGTGTGTGTGTGTGTGTGTATACACACATATACATATATACACACATATATAGAAAGAGAGGAAGCTTTGAAATAGTTAAAATGTTTTACTTTTTGAATAATAAGATTCACCATTATCATCATATAAGCACTGGGCTACAATTTTCACAGCGTCTCCTCATGTACAAATTATAAATTTTTGTTTTCCTATGCCTAAACAATGTTACTGTGAGTTCTCGTTTCATATGATGGAGTAACACTTGATCTATGATCGCCTGAGGAAATTCCAACATTTTAAAATTTGTCTGAGTAATTTCTAATTTAACTCAGACAATTAGAATTTCTTCTTTCCTTTTTCCCTCCCTTAAACACTCTGCCATGCAAAACTGTGTTGATGGATAAGGATAGGGCATCTGGTTTATGGGTACCCTTTGCCTGCTCTGGTCATATACCAAGATATTTAATCATCTTATCTTATTCTTCTTTTTCTAGTGGTTTGCACAGGGGCCCTGTACCTATCGGTGCTTACACTGACAGTTGACGCCAAGTTCCACTGCAATGTCTCTTTGTACCTACCATGAGACCTTTGCTTTTGTCAGTGCTCAGTGTCACTTCTCTGCTATTCTTGTCATGTAGGGGGCAGGACTGCTCCCTAGGTAGCCCTCTCTTTCCTTCCATCCACACTGGGGACTCTGAGGAGATTGCCATCCTATAAGAAATTAAGATAGAAAGGAGAAAATTGTTTTTTTGTACTGTTGATTCCTCAAACTCACCCGAGGGTTCAGCCGCCTCCCTGTGCTTCCACCTCCACATTTTGTCCTGGGGGACCTGTCAAGGTACAGCTCTGTCCCTTCTCTTATTAACCAACTCCATTTTTTAAAATCTTCTTTCTCTTCTGCTATTAATAAATATCTAGTAGAGTAACAAATTGGGAAGGGAAGTGGCTACTGATTATGACAGATCATATACCATTCAAATCTTCCTATCTTACGCCTGGACTGCGGCATTTTGAACTCAACAGTCAAGAATTTGTAGTCTCCCTATGTTAGTTTTTCCACTGTGATTTCTCTATTAGTGCTGGGCAAGTGGGCACTTGGTAAAAGTGAAGAAACTCAATGAACAAGGTAAGCAGGGGTGCAAAACACACTCATTATAATCTGTCATACAAATTCATGTTTTCCCAATTTCCTTCTGACAAAAAAACTCATAACATTCCACAAAAATAATGATTTCCAAAAAAGATGGAAGCTTTAATGTGAACATTTGGCATTTGGATCTCCAAAATACTTTAAAAATATTCCTGGAAGTATAAATTATACATATGACATATACCATGGTAATTTAATTCTATCTTAATAGATTTTAACGAGCTGTATTTTTCTAGTATCCTTACAAAACTGTTTGTTGGGTGACTGCTATTCTTTAAGGAAGTATGCATCCTTACAAAATAAAGTGGTATATCATTTAGTGGTGGATGAAAGATCCCTGAAAAGTGCTTATGGACCTCATTGAGGTATTGTGGGTTTCAATTAATGCCAATCACTTGCTTGCATACTAGGGGGGCTTAATGAACAGTAAATAATTACCTTCACTTATTTGGGGAAATATGAAATGAGGTGAGGATGTAAATTAATTTTAAAAATTCTTAGAATTAATAGATTATGTTTTTACTTGATACCATATTTGTAGAAAAAGAAAGATCTTGAAAAAGAAGGATCTAAATTATTTCTCTGTCCCTTTGAAATGTGTGTAAATCTTCTTCCAGCCTTTTGTCAGTTTTACAGCTAAAGGATGTCTTTCTCAAGGAGCTGGGAACCATCCCTTTGAAATATAAACATGGGAGGAGACAGTACCCCTTTCTACCAGGATCCTACTTGATATCATATTTGTAGAAAAAGAAAGATCTTGAGGAATAAGAAATAAAAAGAGGAAATAGGTCAAAGAGATTTCAAGAAATACTAAATATCAAACAATTTTTAATTGGAACACCATTTTTATGATTTGGTCTTTATATATATGCATATTTTTTTCTTCAATTTTTATTTTAAGTTCAGGGGCACATGTGCAGGATGTGCAGGTTTGTTACATAGGTAAACATGTGCCATGGTGGTTTGCTGCAAAGATCAAACCATCACCTAGGTATTAAGCCAGCATCCATTAGCTATTCTTTCTGATGCTCTCCCTCCCCCATTCCCACCCAACAGGCCCCAGTGTGTGTTGTCCCCCAACCATCTGTCCACATGTTCTCATCATTCAGCTTCCACTTATAAGTGAGAACATGTGGTGTTTGGTTTTCTGTTCCTGCATTAGTTTACTGAGGATAATGGCTTCCAGCTCCATCTGTGTCCTTGCAAAGGACACAATCTCGTATCTTATTATGACTGCATAGTATTCCATAGTGTGTATGTATCACATTTTCTTTATCCAGTCAATCTTGATGAGCATTTAGGTTGATTCCATGTCTTTGCTATTGTGAATAGTGCTGCAATGAATGTATCTTTATAATACAATAATTTATATTCCTTTGGGTATGTATACTGTAATGGAATTGCTGGGTCAAATGGCATTTCTGCTTCTAGATCTTTGAGGAATCACCACACTGTCTTCCACAAGGGTCAAAATAACTTACATTCCAACCAGCAGCAAAGTGTTTCTTTTTCTCTGCAACCTCGCCAGCATCTGTTGTTTCTTCACTTTTTAATAATGACCCTTCTGACTTGTGTGAGATGGTATCTCATTGTGGTTTTGATTTGCATTTCTCTAATCAGTGATGTTAAGCTTTTTTTCATATATTTGTTGGCAGCATGAATGTCTTCTTTTGAGAAGTGACTGTTTATGTCCTTTGCCCACTTTTTAATGAGTTTGTTTGTTTTTATTTTCTTGTAAATTTGTTTAAGTTTTTTGTAGACTCTGGATATTAGACCTTTGTCAGATGGATGGATTGAGAAAATTTTCTCCCATTCTGTAGGTTGTCTGTTCACTCTGATGATAGCTTCTTTTGCTGTGCAGAAGCTCTTTAATTTAACTAGAACCCATTTGACAAGTTTTGCTTTTGTTGCTATTGATTTTGGCATTTCTTTCATAAAATTTTCCCCCTTGCCTGTTTACTCAATGGTATTGCCTAGCCTTTCTTCTAGGGTTTTTATAGTTTTGGGTTTTACATTTAAGTCTTTAATCCATCTAGAGTTAATTTTTGTATAAGATGTAAGGAAGAGGTTCAGTTTCAATTTTCCCCATATGGCTAGCCAGTTCTCCCAGCATTATTTATTAAATAGACAATTATTTCCCCACTGCTTGCAACAGATATATTTACAAATATATTTTGATTTTGTATAGCAGTTATTTTGTGAATGAAACAGTGGCCTTTATCCTTGAAGTCAGTCTATCCAGAGCAGGAGGCAAGAAATTAAAAGTAAACAAAAGAAAACAAAGAAAAACCCTCCCACAAAATATAATGGTGTAAGTGCTGTAATCAAATTATGACCATGTAGTATCAGAATTCTATAGGGGTAACACTAAAAGATCAATCTCTTTACAAAATTGCATTATATCCTTATTAATTTTTAGACTCCAGTAATAATATGAAAATATATCACAATGTCTTCATACTGACAAAATTTAACTCACTAACACTTTGCAATTACCATCAACCAAACTCCCTTCAATTAAGAGCATCAAAGTTTCACATTATGCTGTCAGCAATGTACCCTTGAGAGATGATGGTAGCATAATAACTCTTTAAAAATATTAGTTTATGTGTATACCATTTCTTAGAAGAGGAATTCTGACAGGTAAGATGTGCTGTTACTTTGAAAAACAAAACAAAACTGCTCTGAAAAATTTAGCTGATGTGGCCCGTCTGTCTATGTTGGCCTTTTCCCATGATTAGTAGGTTACTAAATCAGAAGCTCAGAGGCGCAGCCCAGTCTTATCCAGACTATCCTAGCCCAGACTAGGTATTTTATGCAAATACTTATTAAAGACATTATTATCAGTTGCATGCCATGTTTTTCTTAGCTTTCTCCTAGTATAAACATGGCTGGCTACTAGAAACACAACCATCTAACAGCATAACATAGCATCTCTCCGGTAGCCCTTAGTTAGTCTTACTTGAGCTTCCTAAATCTCAGTCTTTGCCTTTCCTAAAGCCGAAGCTGCTGGTATCGCTTTTGCATCAACATGGGTGGTATCCTTGGTATAGGTCCCTGGATTTCTGTCCTTAAGTCAGGGTGAATGGTAAAGCAGCATATGGACAATAAAACTCTGGTTTGCCGATACTTGACCCCAATATTTAACAAACTAAAAATTGACTGACACCCTTCTTAGGATGGTTTATCTCTTAGTGATCACTGAAAACAAGGCTTCACCAATTCTTCACATAGTCTTCCTTCTCTGAGCAACGGTTTCCTTTCAGAGCTCCTGCTTGTAAAACAATGATGACGACTGCCTGTCACATTTAGAAAAACCCAGATTGTTGTATTATGTGGCTGCTATAGTTATAATTGCCATAAAACAAATGTATTATTTAAACAATAAAAAAATCAGATCCAGAGGCCCAGAACAAGAAAGAGCTGTTATTTTGTAATAAATTTTTAATTTTAGATTGTCTCAGAATTACAGAATAATAGTGAAGACTGTAGAAAGAGTTCCCATAACCCTATAGTCGTTTCCTCTGTTGTTATCAGCTTATGTTACTCTACATTTGTTATAAATAATGAGCCAATCTTGATAAATCATTATTAATTAAAATCTGTACTTTATTCAGTAGATTTTACCCAAGTTTCTTGATATCCATTTTCTTAAATAATTAACTTCAGAAAACTTTCAATTGTAGATTATTTCTCTCTCCCTTTGAAATGTGCGTAAATCTTCTTCCAGCCTTTTGCCAGTTTTACAGCTCAGGGATGTCTTTCTCAAGGAGCTGGGAACCATCTCTTTGAAATATAAACATTGGAGGAGATAGCACCCCTTTCTGGCAGTCTCCATGGAAGGGTAGGAGCCTAGTTTCAGTGGGCTTCAATTAGTAAACACAGATGGCTTAATAACAGAGAAAAACATTTGCAAACTCAGAAATGTCTCAATGTGCACAGTTCATCCCAGTCATTAACCTCACCCTAATGTCTTCCATTACGCTTCCACTAGCTCATCCAGTGCTTAAAAACCCAGCAGACTTTTATTTCAATGGAGGTAAGTTTAATCTTTCTCTCTTATTGCAATAAAGTTGAATAGAGTCTTTCCTGCCTGTTTTAACTTTGTCCAAGGCAGTTTTCACTTTGAAAACATTTTCTCTGATGGATATTCCTTTTTTTGGATGCCCTTGAAACTTTTGAGAAGTTCTAGTCAGGTATTTTGTAGAATGTCTCTCAATTGGGATTTGTCTGATGTTTTTCTTATAACTCAACTAGTGTTGCACATTTTTGGGAAAATGCCACAGACGTCAAGTACCATTTTTATCATATCCTATCAAAGGTAGGTAATATCAACATGACTTATCACCGACGGTGTTTAGTTGATTACCTGGCTGAGGTCACTCTTTTCAGGTCTCCTGCCTCATTTTATACTGGACCCACTATGTGCAGCTCACACATAGCAGGAGTAATGTACCCCCCTTCTTTGGGAGTGGAGTATCTACATACATTATGTGGAGTCCTCCTGCATGAGAAAAATGCGTTTATTCTCTCCTCCACTTATTAACTTAGTCAATCTGTGTTATATTTTTATGGATATATGGATATTTCTTTTATATTTTGTGTTATCTAATGCTACTTTATCTATTTTGTTGCTCAGCCACTGGGAGTTTCTTCAGTTAGCTTCTGTGTCACTTTGAGATACCCCTATCTTTGTAATTTATTTATTCATTTTTGAGTACTTACTTTCTGACAGCACAAGATGTTCTGGGCTCCTTGTAGATATTTCCTGCCTCTGTCCTGGATTCAGCTCTTTCTCTAAGGAACACTAATTCCTTTTATTTGAGAATGGTATCAGAAATAAGTATCTGGGCATTTGGTGTGCTAGTTTCTATTGGAGTAGCCTTGGTTCCTCTCAACCCACAGGGTAAGAAAATATATGTATATACTAACATTTGTATACACATATCTATATTTTTATATGCAATCATCTATGCCTGTAATAAACTAAAAAAAAGCTATCATAAACTAAATCAGTTCATACTGATATCTCAAACTCTAATTGGTTAGCACATTGATTTTTCTAGCCTCCTCCTTCGGCTTATCTATAAATTCTCACTCCAACAGTGAAAAACCTGGCTCCAACCATTTGCCTTCTATTTACTTAGTTGTTCAATTTTAATATAGATGTATAGCAGTATCAGAAGTTTTAGTTATTAATTGCCAATTCCTATGGGAAATAATTTGATCATCTAGAGTTCAGTGCTTATGCACACTTTCTTTTGTCTTTAGTTTTACAGAACCCACTCATTTCCAAAGTTACTTAAGTCAGCACTCTCCTCCATTTGCTTTTCATTGAAGATGTTTCAAACATTTGTAATAGAGTCAGATTGTTTTTATACATTATGCATTCTACCCTGGAATTCCCTTGCCTTCTAAATGATTTTTTTTTAAATTGCATGCATTGTTTCACTCTTTGGGACTACTGATTTTAGATCTTTATCCTTTTTAAATATATGTTTTCAATGCTATAAACTTCCATCTAAGCATTGCCTTTTTTGCATCCCACTAATTTTGATAAGTTGTGTTCTCATGTTAATTTAATTCAACATATTTTAAACTTTTCTGGAGATTTCTTCTTTTACCCTTGGGTTATTTGAAAGTGTGTTGTTTAATTTCCTGCAATGTGAGAATTGCCTAGTTACATAACTGTTACTGATTTCTAGTTTAATTTCAGTGAGAATGAACATGCTTTATATAATTTCTATTCCTTTAAATTTGTTAAGGAGTGTTCTCTGGCCCAGAATCTGGTCTACCTTGATGGAAACTCCATGTGAGCTTGAGAAGATATGTATTCTACAGGTGTTGATGGAGTAGTATATAAATGTCAATTAAATCAAATTGATTGGTAGTACTGTTCAGTACCGTAGTGATCTTCTGCCTGCTATATATATCAATTACTAAAAAACAGGTGCTGAATTCCACAACAGTAATAGTGTATTTGTCTATTTTTCCTTTTGATTCTATCAGTTTTTGCCTCAGGTTTATGATGCTCTGTTGTTAGGTGCATACACATTTAGGATTATTATGTTTTCTTGGAGACTTCACTCCTTTATCATTATCTAATGTGCCTCTTTACACCTTATAACTTTTCTTGTTCTGAAGTCTGCTTTATGTGAAATTAAAATAGCTACTCCAGCTTTTATCTGATTAGTGTCAGTATGGCATTTCTTTCTCTGTATCTTAACTTTTAACTGTGTCTCTCTATAGTGTCGATTTCTTGTAAATAACATATATTTGGTGTGTTTTTGTTAACCACTCTGGCACTGTCTGCCTTTTAGTTGGTTTGCTTAGATCATTCACATTTAAAGTGATTTACTGATACAGTTGGATTAATACTTACCATGTTTGTAACTTTTCTATTCATTGCATTTTTTCTTTTTTTTCTTTCTCCTCTAGATTTAATCGAGAATTTTATGTGATTACTTTTTCTGTCTTTCTTAACGTATCTATTATGCTTTTTTATTTTTTATTTTTAGTAGTTGCCCTAGAATTTACAATATACATTGTTAAGTATTCTAGGTCCATCTTCAAATAACAGTATACCAGTTAATTAATAGTGTAGGTGTCTTATGACAGATTATTCCAAATTCCTTTCTCCTACCTATATGAGATTGTTGTCATCACCCAATGCATTGTTACTATTATTATTTTTTAAATTGTCTTAATTTATTAAAATACTAAAAATCAGAGAATTTTTACCTCTTTAATTCCTTTTCCAATGCTCTTCTTTTCCTTATGTAGATAGATGTTTCTCATTTGTATCATTTTGTTTCTGCCTGAAGAAGTTCTTTAATATTTCTGGCAGAACAAGTCTGTTGGCAATAAATTCTCAGTTTCGGTTTGTCTGGTTGTTTCTTTGTTTCTTCTTCATTTTTGATGAATAATTTATCTGGATATATGATTCTAGGTCAGTGGGGTTTTTTTCCCCTTATTTTTACACTTAAATAGTTCACTCCCTTCTTACTTGCATGGTTTCCGGAAAAAAAAAAAAAGTCCTCCAAAATTTCTACTCTTGTTCCTCTATAGGTAAGATATTTTTCTCTTCTGACATTTTCCAAGATTTTTTGTGTTTGGTTTTCTGAACTCTAAAGATTATACCCCTATGTGCAATTCTTTTTGGTATTTATACTACTTGTTTTTCTCTGAGTTTTCTGTATTTGTGATTTGATATTTTTATTAACTTTAGAAATCTCTTGGCAATTACCATCACAAGTCTTTCTTCTGCTTTTTTCTCTTTTCTCATCTGGCATTCCAATTACGCATATCTTACAACTTTTGAAATTATACCTGAGTTTTTAGATGTTTTCTTCTGTTTATTATTATTTTTTCTTTGCATTTCAGTAAAAGATGATGGATCCTTAAGTTGACTGACTCTTTCCTGTGTTGAATCTACCAATGAGTCCATTGAAGACATTGTTTTTTCATTTCTGTTACAGTAATATTGATTTCTTGTCTTTATTTTTATTTTTTTCTGAGAGTTTTCATCTCTCTGTTTATATTATCCATCTATTTTTACATGTTTTCTATTATGTTTCTGATTAGATTTTTAACATATTAATCACAGTTATTTTAAGTTCCCTGTTTAATAATTATATTGCATTATATATCTGAGTTATGACTGCTTCATCTCTTCAGGCTGTGTATTTTCCTGCTTTTTGGCATCCCTTGGAATTTTTTGTTGAATGCTGAATATGTTGTATCAAGAATAAAAACTGCTATAAGTAGTTCTTTAGTGTGAGGATTTATGCTAATCTGTTAGGAGTTGGGCTATTTTAAATATGTACTGAAGCTTAGGTGCCAAAGTCTTCAAATTTCTTTAGCGTCCTTGTTTTTGTCTCTCTTCTTGACTTTGGGCTTCCCTAAATATTCCTGCTCAGAGAGAGTCTGGGTCTTGCAGCTCTTTCAGCTATACACAGTTATTATTCTCAAACCTCGTTGGGGTGGGGGTAAGGTGTGGCCAGCATGGTGAGGAGACATTCTATCATCTTTTGACTAAATCTCCCTATTTTAGTGGGCCTGTGTCTCAGGGATGTGACCTTTCACTGTTGAATCTCCAATGGTATCACTTTTCTCCCTCTGTCCCTTATTCCCTTAATTGGTTGCAGCATTCTCTATGTATTTTCTTGAAGCGTTGACCCCTGTTTTTCTCCCTTTAGGTGAGACAAGAAAGAGTAGGCTGCAGTAGGAGGTATGCCTTTCCCTAATATGGGATAAATCTCTGGTCAATTCTTTTCCCTTGGAGACTAGGCCTTTGTTATGGAGAACACGCTGGGTGTGTTTCATCATGATTACTTTTTCATTCCTCCTGCTAGAGTTATGAGGTTGATTTTCTGGATGTTTACTATAAGAACCTGTTGGAATTCTTGAAGATAATAGCCTTGAAAAGTATAGAGGTTTCCACTGAGACTGTGACATCCAGGAGTTCAGCCTCCAGCAATTGACCAAACTTACCATTTAAGTGTTTGGACCACTTTATGGCTGCAGCAGTTTTGGCTCCATGTAACAGAACTCAGATGTGACTCTGTAGATGTCCCCATTCCTACAGATTTGGGGGTGGCAATTGTTCTGCAGTCTTAATTCTCTAATGAGTCCAAGAAAAGTAATTGATTTTTAGTTTATCCAGCTGCTGCTTCTTGTAACCATGGGAGTGATGACTTCCAAACTTTTTACATGTCAGAACTGAAACTGGGAGTCCAAGGATTATTTTTGTGTAAATGTTTTGACCAGTAATGTTCAAGGTGAGACAGATAACTCATTCTTTCAGCTGTTTCTTATATCTGTAGCTCCAAAAGTTTATTAAGTGGCATCTTCCTCCTTCTACACTTACTCCAAGAAGTAGAGTTAAGAAAAAAGTCTTAACTCTGCAACAGGGAAGATTTGGGGAACAAAGAAGCTAAATCACGTGCCAAAGGTGATATAAAAGCATCACAGCAAACATAGGTACAGTACTTAACAAATATGTCAAGTGTTCCAGTTTTTTTACCCAGTTTTGAGCTCTTTCTTTACTCTGACTAGGAGGGAAAAAAATGGCTCTATATTTCACTCTGTCAGTGAGAGGTAGGAACTTCTGGGCTAAGTGATCCTCCAACACCTGTGATAACTTTGACACACATAGCACCACTCATTCTAGCACATCATTTTTGCCCATATTCAAAGCACAAATGACCCAGTGCTTCTCAACTACTCCAGAAAAGCACAACAGTGAGATCTTTTAAAGCAAGGTCTTTATACATCAGGGATTTGATGAACATGTCTGTATGCAAACAGAGCTAGAAGCTTTACAATATGTATGCAGTAATACACTCTGTGCATCTTACACATCATCTAATTTCTGGAGATAGCACTTATGCATTGATTTAGGAAATTCAGTGTACAAAGTGAAGGACAACAACCAAGCAACTTGTTTGAGGGTCAGGACAGTGTGTCTGTAGCACTGTTTTGCCATTGAAAGAGGCCACGTCAAGGCAATTTGCAGCTCACAAGCCAAACCTGGTTTCCTAAGTCACACAGCGTTCTCCACTTAGCAAGGCTCAGCCCACTGGTCCCAAAAGTAAGATAGGGAATGTGATTTCTATTGTGATGCTGACCCAGCAGGGTGAAAAAGTGCTGACAGCATACAGCCTTGGAGCCTTAGGCAGAAGAGCAGCTTACTTGACAAGGTTCAGCAATCTACAGTGATATGCAGGACTTGTCCTGTCTCAGCTGCTACCAGCCACAGTACAGAATGTCAGCAAAAACAAAGGCAGATGAATCTCTTTATTTTCTATTGCTATCTTGGAAGATCCTATTAACTGCAGTCAGCTGTTGTGTTGTACAAATTCTTTTAAACAGTAAGTAAAGAATATCATTAATTTATTAAAAAAACCATTCCCAGTAGGCAAAAAGGTGAAACAGGAGTGTGATGAGTGACATCTTTTGATTAAGAATGATTATCCAGGGAGAAAAAGGCCTTGAGTCATACATGTTATAAGTTTTGGAAAAAGTTTTTTCAAAGAAGGCTAAATTATTAAATAAAGAGCAAATATATATGCAAAGAAAATAAACTACTGAGAAAAATTCATAGAAGCTGAAAATTATAGAGTGCTTTTATATTGGATATGAGAAAAATCCATGACATGGTGACTGAAATAAAAATATAGGAGAATGCCAGGGGTAAATAATTTAAAGTATAGAGGGTGTATACATACACACACACACACACACACACACACACACACACATACACTTAGAAAAATAAAACTCATGCCCATCATTTGCTTGTTTTTTTCCCCCAGTATTCTCTGGGCAGGATGAATCTGAAGATTCATTACTCTTATAAAAAATTTATTGAATTCCTACTATGGAAAAGGCCCTGGGGAAAGAAGTTTTATGAGTCAGTGTAAAATATCCTCTCTGCCATAAAGATAATCCTGTCTATTTGGAATGCCATGGCTACCAAATCTGCAAATCAGAAAGCATTCAGGTTGAAATTTGTTGCCAGATGTGCAGCAGAGGCACGTGCAACAGGTAGCAGAAATTTGGTGGTGTGCAGGAAAAGATTTGACAAGTGGCTATTTTTTTTTTTTTTTTAGATGGAGTCTCGCTATGTCGCCCAGGCTGGAGTGCAATGGCATGATCTTGTAGGTTAGTCTTTATTTGTAGTATTTGCTTATTTCGGTGGTATAAATACTCCCACTGTGGCTAATTTCAAGCTGCTAATGTGATGTTGACTATCTATAAAAATCCCCCCAAATCTGCAATCAGCTATGCAAATCTGTACAGGATTACTCTAGCAGACCACTGGATCAGACATTTGAGCAGTTCTAGCTAAGAAATGCATTTTAAAGAAAATGGAAATTAGGTTGTATGTTAACGGGAAGATAATATAAAAGTATGTTTTGAGGTGGGGTGAAGGCCTATTAATTCCTGATAGAGAACTGGTCATGAGCCCAGACCAGACTTGGAAATGAATGTGAACAGAACACAATGACAGGTCTGAAGAAAGGGATCTAATATAGGCGTACAGGGTGGGAAAGAAATAACCACACTCCAGATAGTGTCTTAAGTGATACAAGACAAAGGTAGTGTTTTTGTTCTATTAATGGGAGACTATTGAAAGTTTTAGTTGGGTCTAAGACAAGATTATAAGGTAGCAAATTATAAAGATTAGGCTAAAAGAGAGTTAATTGAAGGAGTGAATTGAGACCATAAGCGGCTCCCCAGGAAGCATATTCTGAGATAGATCATGCAGGTCACTTACTGGGAAGTGCTCTCAGAATCAATACCTGTTGGGAGAATGAAGAAAACAGGTTTGGGCAAGGACAGCAGTTGAACTGTAAGGCAGTCACAACAAAGACCTCAGTCAATCCTCTGGGAACTTGAGCTGGGATGACCCTGTTACCAAATGTCTCAAATTGGGGTGAGGACAGTTGATCTTTTTATTCTGACAGCCACAGGTTATTAGATGTGAGCTGCTCCCAGAAGGATGTGACCTTCGGAGGCATTGTTCTTTAGTCAAGTACAAGTCCCAGAGAGGGACTAGCTGAGACTTGCAGACTACCGACACCCCAGGCAGCTGGGGGAATTAATTCTGCAGTCTTGAAACAGGGGATCTGGGTTGCACATCCTAGCACTATATATCTTTTTCTTAAAATACAGGTAAATTAATGAGAAATTTGTACAAGGTAGAAATGGAATTGGAAAGAAAGATATACCAGTGAGATACATTTCTAGGGCAGATTTTTATTACAATATTAATTTTTCACTTTTACAAGTTCTATTTAGTTCAAAGTAATTTTCACAGTCTGTTGGTTGCTCATTTTATGATTCTGTTTTTTTTTCTATTCATTATATTTTTAAACATTATGTTCCCTATCTGATATGTCAAATATCCAAAGTACTTAGTGCATTAATCTGTTGTTTATTGTTTCCCCATAGTCTAACTAATGATGGGTTATTTCATTGTGTGTTTGGTGATATTTGATGATGAGGCCATGTTTACTTGAATATAATCAGTGGGAACCTGGGGGCTGTTACAGAGATACCTTCCTCAGAGAGGATTTGCAGTTGATCTCATCTGGCGGCCAGGTGCTCTCTGAATCTGAGGTTCTTTCCAGGAATTGAGATCAGTGCAGGTCTCTCAGGTTCAGCTACCTTTACTTGTACTTTTTGACAGTGCTAGTCTTCTGTTTTGTCTAGTGTTCACTGCTGTCTGGTCTCCAATCTCTTCTATGATTCAGATTAGTGTGATTTTGTATTGCTTTCTTTTTTTTTCTTTTGAAGTGGGTAGGGATAGGAGTTTTGCCCACGTTTGGGGAATCCACTGATACCCTAAAGAATGTACTGTATAGAGGAAGTACTTGTTCTGAAGTATGAGGGTATAATGAAATATCTAGTCTATCATCCTCCTGGAAGCCAACATGTTTGGACACATTGTCTGAGGAAGATGAAGCCTTGAAACAGGAGTTTCCAATTTCTGGATTAGAGTACTGAAATCATGATGAACTGAAATGGAAGTCAGGAGAGAAGGTCTTTTTTGAATTGTTTCAGAGGAATGTAATGAGCTCTAATATCTTCCACTATATTCTATATATGCTATATAAAAGTTTAAATACTCCAGTGTGAACCAATGCTGAATTTATATGCAAAAACATTTCAAATGAAAGCTAGCACAGCTTTCAGGGCGATTTGGTAACCTACAAATAGTGCAAATAGATTTAATTTTAGAGTTTTTAATCATTATTTGGAGTAAGACAACATTATATTTAATAAGAAACACTTGAAAGAAATTTATGATATTTCAGCGCATTGGATGTTAAAAATGTGATCAGCTGTGGATAGAAGTGGCTTGAATTAGCCAACATTAGCTACTGACATGAAGAAAGATATAAATAAAATTTCAAAATGAGACACGTGTCACAAATATTTTGTATCTTACATAGGGTACTCCCAAATGAAGCAAGTTGACTTAATTTACATGAGGTGAAAGTTTAATTTTATAAACCAATTATTTGTTTAGTTATATATTAATTTGGGTCACTTTATAATATGTTTTAATATTTTTTAGGATAAAGTCTCCTCTTTCCCGTTTGACTTTATTTTCCAGATTGTTTTTCTTGGCTTTTATTTTTTAATTTCACATAAACTTTAGAATAAATGTGTTTATGTTTTCCCCTCTGAAATCTTATATTTTTGTTATTGTATTAAATTTATGAATTAACTTGGGGTGATTTATATCTTTATTATGTCTTCCTACCTGGGAACATGACATGACATGAGTTTCTCATTGATTAAATATTAGTTTATGTGTTTCAGGAGGGCTTACTATTTTGTCGTTGTTGTGTAATGGGTCTTCTTGCCAGTATAAGGCTAAATTATTGTGATGGTAGTGGGTGTCTTACTTTATTCCCAATTTTTTCAATTTTTATAGGGAATGCATCTGAGGAGCATAACTATTGTGACTGGGCTGGAATTTTTATTTGCAGTTTCCTTAATACAAAGTCTAAGTTATTTTGACTATGACACATCAACTCAGTAAAGTTTTATCCTTAGATGAAAATGACATATTTACATAATTTTATAAAAACATATGTATCTGTAAAATATTTTATAAAATAACAATAGAAATGGTAAAATAATAAAAATAATGGAATGCAACTTAAAATTTACCTGGGATATTCAAATTGTCTTTAAAAACTTTGTTGAGTCTAAGGTAAAAGACATTGCATTTTGCAATGGTCCTTATTTCCCCAAATTCACTTAATATGCCACTTGCATATTTTAACCATAAATATCCCCATGATGCATATATAATAGAGATTTGAAGAATGTGGCAGATCATATTTTCTAGAAAGGTAACAATAAAATCTCCCTTTCTCATGCTATTACACAATGTGCCCCCACCCCTCCCTCATCAAAAGGTGGCGAATTTGTTTCCCGTTGAATCCGGGTGGGCTTGTATTTGCTTTGATCAATAGCTACTGGAAAAGTAACACCCTGTGACTTCTGAGGTTAGGTCATAAAAGGCATTGCAGCTCCTGTCTTACTCATTTGAACGCTTGTGCTTGGAGTCCCTAGCCACCATGTAAGGAGTCTGACTACTTTGAGGTTGCCATCATGTGAAGAAGTCAAGCCACACAGAAAGGCCATAGAGAGGTGCTCCACTTGGCAGTCTTAGTCTTCAAGTCACCCCACCCAAGCACCAGACATCTTAAGATGATTGCAGGTCCCAGCCACCAAGCTGTTTCTAGGCTTTGAACCTTACTACCTAGGCCTCAGGGATCATGGAGCACAGACAAGCCATTCCCCACTGTGTCTTGCCTGAATTCCTGACCCACTGGAGTCCATGAACATGGAGAATGTTGAACTTTACTGAGACCTGTTTTTCTGGAAAACGATGGCAAACAAATATTTCCACACCTTTATGTTCTGAGAAATAGCTTACTGCAAATAACCATCCTTCCCCATGTGATGCAGATATGACTTATGGATGCTTCTCTTGTTGACCTATGACCAGGCTGGACATAGCCTCCAAATTCCCATTCTTTGTTTCATAAATGATTAACTGAACTGTTCTGTCAGTGTTAACTCAGAAATTAAACACTACAGGTGGGATTATTTCATCATAAAATTATCAAAAATGTCTTCACTCAGATGTTTACTGGATGATGTTTTGAATAAGGTCTTTTTCGAAATTCATTAGAGTAAGGGGAATATTTCATGTTATATTCAAAATTACTTAGTTTCACTGTAGTTGAGAATGGTATTGATTAATTTTATCTAGGTTCATCTAAAGTGTTATCAATTAAATAAGGATAACATGAAATTGTGTAATTAGTATGTAACAGAAACTTGACTTCTAACACTATTAATACACATTAAGCTAAAGAAGAAATACACTAATTAAGCATCAATTGTGCACCAGGTCTTCCATATCCATTACCTCATTTAACCCACAAAGCAATCCTGAAAATGTTTTTAATTACATTTTTATAGGTGATAAGATGCTCTTTCTCATTATAATTTAATTTGTCCTTTGAAACTTTAATTCTCTGTAAAATGAAACCCAATCCTTCACATAATAGATGAAGACAAAATCAATACTATGGAAATGAGAAAACATTTCCTTAATGTTTTCATGGCAAAGATAAGACATGACTTGATCTCATCTGCCTACATTTCTCTGGGTAACAACTAAAATTTTAGGAAGAGACAGGATTGTGTTACACACATACTTAGCTAGGTAGAGAAGCAGCGATAAGGAGTTCTAATCTGCTTTGTGCACTCGTTAGTGTGATGGTCTTTGGCAAATTTTCTGTCCTCTTTGAGTTTCAGTTAGGCTGAGAGCTACCAGTTGAGTATTTGTCCCCCACAAAACTAATGCTGAAATTTAATTCCCACTGTGGCAGTATTGAAACATGGGGCCTTTAAGAGGAAATTGGATCATGACATGATTCGTTTATCCATTCATGGATTAACAGATTATCAGGGGAGGGGAGCTGGTGGCTTTGTAGGAGGAAGAGAGACCTGAGCTACCACCTTGGCGTGCTCAGCCTCCTTGCCACGTGATGCCCTGCACCCCTACCAGGAAGAAGTTTCTCACCAGTTGTGTCCCCTTGACCTGGGACTTCTCAACCTCCATAAATACAAGAAATGAATTCCTTTTCTTTATAAATTACCCAGTTTCAGAGATTCTGTTATGAGCAATGGAAAACTGACTAAGATATTGTGTCCAGCTAGAAAATGGAAATGCGAATTCCCGACTACATACAATTCCTGAATATTGTAAGATTAAAATTAGACATGAGCTAAGTAGTTCTTGGAAATTAAAGTTTCCAAGTGCTCTATGAAAGCAATGCACTTAACATTAGAACGTTGCAAAACCAATGCATGTAGAATCAGAACATGTTCATGTATATTGTCTCACTTGACCCTCACTTCCAAACCAAATTTGCTGATATGATCCATCTGCTTGCAATGTTTCTCAGCTATGAATACAGAAATCTTACCCAGAATTTAAGACTCCTCAAATACCATTTAACCCAAACTTTCCCTAATCCTAATAATTGCGTGCAATTACTCCTTCCTTAAAAACACAAACAAACAAAGAAAAACTTCCATGGTACTCTGCACCTTTGTTTATGACACTGTTAACATTTAGAGTTTTCTTTTCTACAAGTCGTTTCCCACTTCCAGGCTGCAAGCTCCTGGGTAGTAAAGACTGTTTATTTACAGAAGTTCCTGTACCCTGTCTTTTGCAGAGAGTGGGAAGCTCAATACATATTTTTTGTCAATTGAATTCTATAAAACTGTATTAATATTAATAATCTTTCTCTGAGATATTGTGATAAAAACAACTTTTGATTTTGCACATAAAAATGTAAGGTAAATAATGAAATGAAGGTTAGTAAGCTTCTATGTCTAATTTATCACTGTTGTGAATAATCTCAATTAATTTGATTACATCCATAGTCCTTGACGTGTTATAGTTTTTCACGTCCTTGTTAGTGAAGTTTCATCTATGCAAAGTAATTTTTTTTTTTTTTTTGAGACGGAGTCTTGCTCTGTCGCCCAGTCTGGAGTGCAGTGGCGCTATCTCGGCTCACTGCAAGCTCCGCCTCCCGGGTTCACACCATTCTCCTGCCTCAGCCTCTCTGAGTAGCTGGGACTACAGGCACCCGCCACCACGCCCAGCTAATTTTTTGTATTTTTTTTTTTTTTAGTAGAGAGGGGGTTTCACCGTGGTCTCGATCTCCTGACCTCGTGATCCGCCCGCCTCGGACTCCCAAAGTGCTGGGATTACAAGTGTGAGCCACCGCGCCTGGCCTATGCAAAGTAATTTTAAGGGTGTCCTATAATCTCAGGGTATATGAATAATATTATTCTTTAAAGAAGATCTAAATTAAATAGATTCCTTGATATCAGTAGTATATTTTGTGCAGTTTATATTATAGTATCTTCAGGATTATTCTCATCAAAAGAAGTGGTTAAATTCTTTTTTTTCTTGGAGGGTCTTGACAGCCTTTGGTGCCACTGGTGGATACTCTGTGGTGTGTTCTCAAACAATGTTAATTTCTTCAGCATCCAGTCAGTGTGAATTACCTGAGGACTGAATACACAACGTAGCTCTTTTTTTTTTTTTTTTTCTGAGATGGAGTTTCTCTCTGTGGCCAGGCTGGAGTGCAGTGGCGCGATCTTGGCTCACTGCAGCCTTTGCCTCCTGGGTTCTAGCTATTCTTCTGCCCAAACCTCCTGAGTAGTTAAAACCTAGATCTTTTGATATGACTCTCATTCTTTTTATCTTTTATTTTCAGATAGAAAACTTGGAAGAAAATTAAATACATTACAATTTTAGTTGCTAATTAGCTGCTGATAATAATAGAGCTTTTTTTTTTTTTAAATGATTGAAACTTTTTCCTCCACTGATGGCCGAGGTCTGAGGTCTCTTAACCTGTATTTAACCTAACTGATTTGTGCAGGACATGACTGACTTGTTGGCATGATGTGTCACATAACATTTTTTATGAAACTGATATAACTACAGTCCACCCACCCTGTGGTATGTGATATTTATATATGATATTATATATATGTTTATATGATATTAGGAACTCCGAAGAAATTCAATATTAAATATATTTTTTCCTAAAAATGTATGTATGAGAATTATCAGGTAAAAAATAAAGAGGGATTGGTTATTTTATTATTCTATGTGAGTTCCTCTATGGCAATAAAAGTAGAAGTTATTTTGTAACCTGTGGAAGGATGCAAAAGCGCACATGTTACAGAGTATAGTAACACATTCTACTGTTAGGTAAGACAATTTAGATGTTTCATTTATCCAACAAACGTATGTTGAGTCCCCATCAAGTTCCAGATACTATGCAGTTTTCTGGGGACACAACACTGAACAAAACAGATGTAGTTCTTCCCCTCATGGAGCCTATAATGTAGTTGGGCATTAGTTTCTTCATGAAAGTGATAATTTTTCCAATTTAAGAAGAAATAAACTATAATCTTTCATCTCTTATTATCATATGTAAGTTCCATGAGGGCAGAATCTTTGCTTTTTGATCACTGACTTATCCCAAGTGCCTAGAACAGTGTTTGACACACATTAGTTTCTCAATAAATATTTGTTGAATGATAGATAAATAAGTACTATCAACAAATGCTTCATTTGTTTAAATTTCTCTTATGTGTTCAGCATCTTATGGGACCACACAGATGTCACTGGGTGGAGGTGGGAGGTTGGTACAATTTTATCACATGAACAGTAGGAAATTATATTTTCTTGACTTGAGCTCTCATCTGCATAAGCCAGACCTTCCAGTGTCCCTTAAAATTTTCCTCATCTTTTGGAAATTCCTCAGAGTATTTCTCAACATGGACAAGTGTACAGTTACCACCCACATCTGGCTGATTTTTCCCTTCAGGTCCCAGTTCTGCTCATCAGCATCTTCCAGCAATGAAGCTGCTGGAGGTGCTCATCATTGACCTCATTGCTGGGCAATGGGTCTCCATCAGGACAGTGATGTGGTTTGTGCCAAGCACACCATCTCTTTCTGTTTCTGAAATGCATTCTCATTTTCCCCAATCTGTTTCACCCCAGGAACTCTGAAGTGATGCTGCTCATGCTCTGTGTCTCTGAACCCCCTTTTAAGAAGAACATCTGCCAGCAGTTCTCTCTCCACAGAGCTCTAACATAAGTTGCTAAGTCTGG
Source organism: Nomascus leucogenys (assembly GCF_006542625.1). Classification (NCBI taxonomy): domain Eukaryota; kingdom Metazoa; phylum Chordata; class Mammalia; order Primates; family Hylobatidae; genus Nomascus; species Nomascus leucogenys. Next base: position 102,186,585 of record NC_044383.1, on the reverse strand, counting down.
GAGAAGGCACAGGTAGTCCTTGCTGCTCTCTCGCATTCTTTTTCTTCCTTATGTAGACTGATACTCAGAAATGGTGGACTCAGCATGGCCCAAGCTTAAGCCTCCACTATAGAACTAATTTGGTAGCAACATGAGATTCAAAGACTAAATAAATTGTCCAGTATTGCAAAACTAGAACATGACAGGGGACTCTGTTGTTCCCATCATAGAGATAGCAGCTTCTACTCTAAATCCTGTTATTAGATCTGAACATCTCAAAACAAGTTTTTGTTTTTTTTCCTAACTTTAGAAAACTAAGCATTCATATCCTCAAATAAGCAAACTACCTTCATGGATGAAGAGAATGTAAACAGGAGCATACATTTGTAGATTCTAGCTGCATGTTATTCTATTAAAAGTTAGGTTGAATAAAACTGGTAAGAATTTATTAGGCATTTACTTGTGCCTGGCACTGTTGATAATCAAGGTAGAAGATAAAGTTTTTGTTAAGCTGAAAATTTGGAGAACTCCCAAATTAGAAGCAGCTATTAGTAGATTGTACAGCTACATATGTGGTATGATTTTTGAGTTTTTAAGAAGATTCTCTGAACCTCTCAATTCCTTACTCTGTATGCTTATCCAGGAAACTGTATTAGGAGAGATGCATTTTATATTTTTCAGTCAGTTCAGTGCAAAGAATGATCACATTCAACTTTTCCTTAAAGGAGGTTTTCATGGGTTTGTCACAAAGAGGGCTGGAGCAATTACCATCAGCACACAGGTTTTCTGAAGAGATGAAGGGGAGGAGAAGGGTAAAGTTGAGTAGGTTGATGGCAAGCTGTGGTTACCACACAAATTCAGTAAAAATTATTTCAATAAGGATTATATCTAAACCATACAAACATTAAATCAAGAATTAACATCATGAAATAGAGGTCCTACTGAACCAGAAACCAAAAGACCTTAGAATACAAATATTTTATTTCTGACTTTGATCCTTATTGGCTATGTGATCTTGGACAAGTGGTTGAAACTCTGTGGGCTTTCTCATTCTTATGTGTAAAATGAGGAGGCCTCCTAGTCTAATTCTAAATCCTTGTGATTCAAATGGCTTGGTTGTGTGGACAGACCTGGAGAAAAAGCAGTGTTGGTTGGAACTGTAAGTTTTGTGGGGAAGATAAGTCTAGAGTTGGACCATCAATTTAGTCAGGAACTAAATTGTTGGAAAGAGAAGGGGAAGGAATTCTAGTAAGAAGGACATGAAGGCTAGAACAAAATGCAAATTGTGGATCTCAAAAAAAGTGAGCCGACTGACAGAAGGTCAGATTGGTTTTAAGAACCTCATGTACTAAATTTCCTAGAATGATATTTGTGGTTCCAGTCACAATTAGTCTTCTGCAGTTGTGTCGTGAAATATTAAATCCCTATTTTCTTTGCTGTTGCTCCTATGTGCCAGCTCTTTAATTCCTTTAAAATCCTCAGCCTACCTGTAAATTTGTTTCAATTACAAATATCTTGATTATTATTATTCTGGTTTCAGTGACTGAGGCATTCTTTCTCCTGTACAAAGCCAAGGATCTTTAATAGCTTCTCGCTTTTTTGCAGCAAGGAATCTTAACTTGGGAAGGGACTTTGGGTCACATATTGTATTCTGTGCATGTGTATTTTTCTCCTCTTTCCTAGGTCAGGCTACGTTTTTCTCATCTCTTCTCTCATAATATCCTTCCATACCTCTATTGTTTCGCTGATATTTATATATCTACCTATGTGTCTTCTCACCAAACTCTTGAGTTTCTTCAGAACAGATTTGTTTGTTTAAATCTGTAGATTTAATATAGTGAACAGCACATTGACACATGTGGGTGAATGAATAAGTTACCTATTGCTGGGCCGGGCACGGTGGCTCACGCTTGTAATCCCAGCACTTTGGGAGGCCGAGGCGGGCGAATCACGAGGTCAGGAGATCGAGACCACGGTGAAACCCCGTCTCTACTAAAAAAACAAAAAAAAAAAAATTAGCCGGGCGTGGTGGCAGGCGCCTGTAGTTCTAGCTACTCGGAGAGGCTGAGGCAAGAGAATGGCGTGACCCCAGGAGGTGGAGCTTGCAGTGAGCCAAGATTGCGCCACTGCACTCCAGCCTGGGCAACAGAGTGAGACTCTGTCTCAAAAAAAAAAAAAAAAAAAAGTTACCTATTGCTAAGCTATATGCCCTATGTTTGAATAGAAAATGTGATCTTGATGTTGGGAATTGAAGGAACTTTTGAACCCAGGTATGTTTTAATACAATCCTGCCTTCTAGTTATTTCCTTAATATTCTTTGGAATCCAGCTAAATCTCTTAGTGACTGAGAAAAATGTGAAGCTCTATTAGTAAAGAGAAAATATTCAGACCTAAAAGACCTCAAATAGAAGATCAATAGGCTATGAAGGCAATTATCTAATTCATCTGGGTCACCCTCACCTTTATTGCTAGAACTGGCTTTATTTCAATGCAGTCATAAAACCGGTGGGTTATTAGCAAGAAAACAGGCAAGCAGTTCTTCCACTATAGCTACAGTTAAGAACAATTATGGTATTAAATTCATAGATACCAAAGAGATTAATAGACTTTTCAAGGAGTTTTATGGACGATTATATATGAATGATAACTGCACTATGTGTTAAGGGAAAAGCCCATATATCTGCATTTCCTTAAATGTGAACAAATTTTGGAAGGAAAAGAAACCTTCTTGAATAAAGCTATTCTTTCTACTTAAAACTGCCAAAGTCCTAAAAAAGATTAGGTAAGGTCAGAATGCAGCCAGCTCCATTAATGCTTTGCATTAAAGGTTTCATTAATCTTTTATAGATTGTATGATAATAAGACTATTTTATCTCAAATGATCCTGGCCTGGATTTTGCTTGACACGTGTTTTATTAAGTGCTCTTATCTGCCATCTTAATAATGTAGAGCTAGTATTTATTAAAATTTTTTGTTAAATCACATTTTTCCATGCAATTCCCCATTTGCTGAAGTTCAAAGTGTTTTATTGTTACTTTATTAATATGTGCTGTCTTTCTCTGCTGGAGATGTGTAGATAGTATTTCTCTTTCTACTATCCTAGCATGTCTTCCTACTGTGCATCATTTCTGCTTGTTTCTTCCCAAGACAGTGTCTAGTAGAGGCAGGTTGAAGACTTTTTTTGTTGGGTGTGGGGAACTACTCAACGCTGATTACTCACCTAAAGGAAAATTAAGGGAATCATAGAATCCACAGAGAATTGTCTAAAAAAGAAATATACTGTTACCCATTTTACAAAGTGATAAAAATTTTTAAATTTTTCATGTATAGGCTTTATGTTTTTGAAAACAAATTGGACTTTTGTTTTGAAAGGCACATTTTATAAACTATAAATAGGGTAAAAATATTAATACAGTCAGTGGGATGGTTTGAGTGGTTTTGAGTGATTGTTGTATTTAAGACTTCACCTCCCTATAGGGTGGAATCATCAGCTTTTAAGGGAGAGTTTAGGTCCCAAGGAACTGATTCACTTTTCAAATTCAAAAGATTGATCTCATAAACCATTATGACTATTTATTAATTTGTAATATGTGATATAACATTACTGAGCGGAATATGAAGAGATATGTAATAATGCACATTGTCTAGAATATTGCATGAAATAATATATATAAAACGCCTTAGTAGAATCCTTGACATTTAAAGAGTACATAAGAAATCTTAGCTGCTTCTGAAGTAACAAGGTGCCTGGGGAAAGGACTTTAATATCCTGAGGTTGTATTTGAAGTGAGTACCTATTTTGAGGAATCTATGAAGGACCCTGTTCTAATTCAGGTCACAAATCACCACAATATGAAGGACAATTAAAAACACTGTTGATATAGTGCCTTTAAAATTACGGAATATTTTCATGTATATTAACACTGTTCTGATGATAAGAATATCATGTAAATTAGCTACTCAATGTCTCTCTTTTGGGCAGTGTTATATAAACATTGATAAAATTTTTGCTCCCAATTCTCATCATCGCAACACACAAGGAAATATTTCTCTGTTTTTTTCTTCTTTTTTATTTCTTACTTTCTGTGAAATTGTTAGAGTGTTGGAAATTTTATTCTCAGTAGTAAATTATTTTCAATTTCAAATAATGTGTTACTTTTGGGAACTTTTCTATTGATGGCTAAACATATTCATGGGCCACGCATTCTTTTTTTGCTTCAGTCATATGTAGAAACACCACCTAATTGTCCGAGCCCCTTTGCTTTCTCCCGACCTTCTCTTTAGATTGGGGATAAAAGTTTGCTTTTGGTTCAGAACTCTTTCATCATTCCTCCAGCAAACACTTATTTACCACCTATCTGCCTCTGGACAATCCAGAAGCAAGAAAAATAAAACATTTATACCTTACAGGTACAGCCATATCCAATCTCTGCACCAGAGGAAAACAACAGTGCCTGATTTTATATTAGGAGCTCCATCTTCATTAGCAAAGTGAGTTTTGAAGAAGTCAGTTGTTGTATGTCACTACCCCTTGCTCTCTTCTGAAAATAGGTGGGATCTACCTGTTTAATCTTCCCCTCATATAATAGACTATCTGCTCAGGCTTCTTATTCCATTTGGATGCGAGGATGTATACTGACTCCCTTTCATCCAATTCCTGCTATCAATTTTATTTCTTTAAGGAAATGGGTCTGGAACTTTCCTGACTCATACATTGGCCACCTGCCTGAAGCTGATAATTGACTCCAAAAGCTCTACTGCACAACCCTATTTCACATCAGATCCATCAACCATTGGTGCCAGCCCACATCGGGACAAGGTTCACCTAGCATTTTTTAAACTTATCAATATGAACTGCTGCTCCTTTATAAAGAGGATCTATCCTATTCCATTTTCCTAAATCCTGTCTAACCTGGCCCATGCAAGCTTTAGACTCTACATTGCTAGGGTCCTGGGGAAGCTTTGTTCTATACTGTCTGCTGACCTGGGACAATAGCCCTCATGTTCTCCGAGTTTTTCTTTTCATTTATGCATAACTCTCTACCTCACTGTCACACAGAATCTGTGCTATTGATTAACTGGAAGACACCATATTTTCTTCAACATCAGCTTGCTTTCTTCTATTAACTAAATTTTTTGTGCTAGCTCTGCTAGCTCTGGTATGTGATTTTACTCTAAGAAATGAAATTTCAATTCAATCTGGTGTAATGCCTATTGTCATGTTTTAAACACAGACTCTTAGGAAATTTTCCCTTATACCACTTTCTCTAAGCAATGTGACAGAAACATAATCAGAGTAGATAATCATTATAAAATTATGTTTCCCTACAAGTGCAAATAAAGCCGTTTCAAATTTCAAGATCTTTTCTGGTTAACCCTATTTAAGACTAGATAGTTTAAGGAAACTGCTGCAATTGTATATCTAAGTCTCAAATTTTAAGAGATTAATTGCTCATTTAATCTCAAAGCTTCTAAGTGAAATAAAACCCTTGGGTAGAACAAGCTAATCATACAATTCTAAAAGATTGTAAAATGTAGAGCACATAATAATTACCCAAGCTGCTTTTTCATGAGCCAAATTCCAAGGCCCAGCCTGGGATTCTGAGCCAGCAGCTCAGAGTGGGACCCTAGAGTTTCCCTATTTTACAAGTACCTCTGGAGACCTGATGCAGAAGGTTCTGGAAACCTCACTTATAGAAACTGTGCCCAAGAGTGTGTGGATGGTAAAGGAAGACAAAGCAAGACAATCTTTGCTCTGGGGCAGACTGTTTGAGAGGGAGTGGAATGTTTTCAGAGGTCAGTTCTATGACCAGCTCTCACGTTCTCTGGTCTGAGTCTCAGGGAAAGTGGAAATGAAAGAAGGCTTTCACATTCGGTATTGGGAGAAAATTTTGCCCTGCAGCTTAACATTTGGGATAATTGTGACAGAGTGTGGCATAAAGTCATTTGAAGGGTGAGGAGGGAGTGTTTCTTCCCTTATCAGTGGGCAAGCTTCTGTGTCTTAGGATACTGGCACAGTGTGACATCAGCACCAGCAGCAGGAGGGCCGCTGCGAAGTGACCTTGCTGAGGCGTGTTCTCTTTTTCTGATTGTCAGAGCAGAAGGAGTAGAAATAGTCCAACACTATGTTGAGGATTGAAAGTATTTAATGACTTCCAGAAGTTTTGTGAAGATTTCCTTGACAGGGAAGGGAGGAGCATGAGTTTCGGGGCCCACAAATGGATGAGTTAGAGTTGGACAAACGTTATGCACATCTTAGACTATTGAGCATTGTGTTTTCTAAGACTATATATGTCACTTCCACAATGGCATGCCTTTACACGAACTCAAAATAGGGCAGCATGCATTTGATGCTGTGAGAATGTTAGCATTTTTTAGCACATTTGTGAGAACAATTTCTATATACGAAGTGATTTTCTCACCTAGCTTAGGTGATTCCTACAGATGCCGTATAATAGATGTGACATAAATGTTAGGAAAATTCAAATCCTTTACACCTTTACCTAATTCATTCAGATATTTATATGATTTTAACATTGAATAAACCCAAAGCTATGTGTATTAGTCTGTTTTCACACTGCCGATAAAGACATACCCAAGACTGGGAAGAAAAAGAGGTTTAATGGACTTACAGTTCCACTTGGCTAGGGAGGGCTCACAATCATGGCAGAAGACGAAAGGTACTTCTTACGTGGCAGTGGCGAGAGAAAGAATGAAAGCCAAGTGAAACAGGATTCCCCTTATCAACCATCAGATCTCGTGAGACTTATTCACTACCACAAGAACACTAGGGGAGAAACTGCCCCCATGATTCAATTATCTCCCTCTGGGTCCCTCCTACAACATATGGGAATTATGGGAGTACAATTCAAGATGAGATTTGGGTGGGGCCACAGAGCCAAACCATATTACTATGTATATGGAGTTTGTCTTTTTACAAGTAACTGACTTAGGTCTATGTGTGGACATGGGTTCCTTGCCGTCTCTTGTCATTCTGTGGCTGTACGTCTCTTCTGCTAGAATGTGGTGGGGAAGTGGTTGTCATATCATTTCCCTTAAATCTGTGCTTCTCAAAGTGCATTCTGTAGACCACCTCATCACAATTCCCGAGGAAGCTTCTTAAGTATGTGAATTCCTGGGATCTATCACATTTCTGAATGAGAATCTCTGGGGATAAGGGAGGGAATTTATGCTTTTAATATTCTCCTAAGTGAATCATGCATCCTAAAGTTGAGAAAAATGATCTCAAATGAAAATTAGGTGGAAATAAAATAATAATCTCTAATGCTTATATATCATCTTATGCTTCCTAAAGTACTTTCACATGTACAAATGCATTTAATCTTCATGATATACAAGTGTGGTAGGTAGTATCATCTCCATTTCACTGATGATGAAACTTATCAGTGATGGTGGACTGCCTAGCCCACAGTAGTAACCAAAATCTTTCTCAAATTTTCTCTGAATCTTAGGGAAAAACAATTTCTATATTCATTGTTTCATTATTTATTTTTAAATTCATCCATCCATTTATCCACTCACCCATCCATCCTTTCCTTTATCTGTCTACCCATGGACTTCTTCAATAAGTATTCATTGAAGATGTACCATGTACCATGTGTCAGGTAATCTGTCATGTGCTACAGGTACAAAGATAAATATGATTCAACCTCATCTTCAAGGAGTTTATAGTCTAGATAATGATGGAGTATAGTGATAAAGGTGGAGTTGAAAACAAATAAGGACAAAAAAATAAAGTCTAATTGCTTGCTTCATTGATTGTGTTACTGGGGGACACTGTATGGTCTAATGGAGTCTGTTTTTCACCACTCACTCTTCTTGTCCCTGCCCCCATCGTGTGTAAGTACTGGGATCTTCCCCTTTTGTATCACTGTCACCTCTTTAGATATGGAAGGACATCCTCATTACAAGGACCTGAGGAGTATATCCTGGGCTTCAATTTATCAGATGTGGCCAGACGTAAATGAAGCTTACTATTTCTGGGCAATCCTCAGGCAACTTGCTATTGGCTGCCCTTCCTGGATGACAATGACAAGAGAAGCAATCATTGCTTCTTAGCACAGGTGACATCTGGCTACTGTATGTACTGCAGGTCCTGAATCAGCTATTGCATGATTCCCTGTTGCTAGTAGTAGCTAGTTTCACCAGGCAGAGAACCTGTAGCCTCTCCATGCCAACCCTTCTGCCTCCTTCATGTGCTCTCTGTTCTCCCTATCACCTGCATCTGGTGAAGTCAATTATTTCCTTTAGATGCAGATCATCTTCTATTTTCCCCAATCTATTAAACTAGGTCAGGCCATGGAGTCTTGCTGGCATTTGTAGATGGGCAAGAATATTGTCTTGTTCTTGAAGTAGCAAGGAAGCAAGCTGATTTTACATTTATAATTCAACCTTATTAGTTAAATTAAGAAAGTAAACTTTGTACTATTTATTTTTAACCTTAAAATATATACAAAACAAGTTCCCCTAGGTTTTTTTTCTTTTTGTCAAAAAGCATACATCTTTTCTGAATGTGGCAGAAGTGCTAGACAGAATGATGATGATGGAAGTAGTTTCAAAGAAATTAAGACCACACAAATTTGTACTGTGTCTATGTGGAAGTATAATCTTTCATATCGAATTAGTTTTGTAACTAAATTTGGTAGCAAGTGATAAACCACTAAGTATTATATGCGGAGTGGTACTGGCTGATAAAGAAATGAAACTTCCAGAACTGAAATGGCATTTACATATAAAATAAGTTGAAAAGCAGAATTCCTTGAAAAAGAAGAGATTGAATAAAAAGCCAACAGAATCAAATGTCACATGTAAACAGTTTCATATATCACATGTAAGTGGTGATTTGTGGGCTTCTTTTAAAGTATACTCTTATATTTGGAAGAATACAAGACCAGTGAAGGATGTTTGCTTGCAGATGTTGGCACATCTATAGCAAAGAAGGTAGTTCAAGTACTACTTTCCAAGGACACCATAAATCAATATATTCAGGACCTTGCTAATAATATGGAAAGCCAACACATAGAACAAATAAAGCTGTCAAATATGTTATCAAAACTTGACTATTTCACAGGTATTGCTAATATGGCAATTCTTTTACTATATATGCAATGTAAACATGGCGATATGAAGAAATAATTCTTTTTTCTACTTATTGCTAATAAATCAACTAGCTCTGAAATGTATAAAACAAAGTTGAATTGCATTGTTAACAAATATATTTCGAAGTTTAAGTTTTATGGGGAAATATATTCTGATAGAAGAGCTGAAATGTCATGAAAACATCCTGGAGTAGTTACTCACACTAAAGAGCTTTGCTGGAATATAAATCAATGTGATGCTTCCTTTATCAAGAAAGTCTTGCTATAAACAAGAAAAAGTCTGTACTATAAACAAGATTGCCAAGTGCACCTATAATCCCAGCACTTTGGGAGGCCAAGGTAGGTGGACGGCTTGAGCCCAGGAGTTTGAGACAAGCCTGGGCGATATAGGGAGGCCCCATCTCTACAAAAAAATTTTAAAATTAGCCACGTGTGGTGGAGTGCACCTGAAGTCTCGCTACTTGGGAGGCTAAAGTGGGAGGATCACTTGAGCCTGGGAGGTGGAGGTTGCAGTGAGCTGAGGTTGTGTCACTGCACTCCAGCCTGGGCAACAGAGCCAGACCCTGTTTAAAATAGACAAAAACAAAAACAAAAAACAAACAGCTGAACTAAATAGTTTGCTTAGTGACATAATAAAAAGTTCACTAAATTAGATACCATTTCTTTATTATGTGATAATGTGAAAGTCAGTCATAGCCAACTGTTATTGAATGCTGAGGTGCTATGGTTATCAAGGGGAAAAGTTAGTTCAAGAATGTACGACTACAAAGTAAACTTCTAGTGATTCTGCTAAGTTAAAAAACTGTGTTCTCAACTTTAAAATAATTTTAATTTGGTATTTGGACTTGCTTATTTTTCTGATGTTTCTGGTAATTTTAATGATTTTGATACTTGTATGCAAGGAAAGAAGGCAACTTTTTAAAATGGCAGATACGATTGAAAAGCAAATATGAAAATTTAGAAACAGGAACAGTTTCTACAGATCATTATGACATATTCCAGCTTTCAATGGTATAAATAATGATCTTGATATTGCACATCTATGAAAAGTTATAACTAAAAACCTTACAAATTTGATAAGACAATTTGAATTATCTTTTTCTTTTTTCTATTTTTTTTGAGACAGAGTCTCACTCAGTCTGTTTCCCAGGCTGGACTACAGTGGCACAATCTTGGCTCACTGCAACCTCTGCCTCCTGGGTTCAAGTGGTTCTGCCTCAGCCTCCCGAGTAGATGAAATTATAGGTGTGCACCAACATGCCAGGTGGTGGCATGGTGTATTTTTAGTAGAGAAGGGGTTTCACCATGTTGGCCAGGCTGGTCTCGAACTCCTGACCTCAATTGTTCTGCCCATCTTGGCCTCCCAAAGTACTGGAATTACAGGACTGAGCCACTGCACCTGGGCTGAATTTTATTTTTCATCAAAAGAGAGCAATACATAAAAATTACAAACCCAGAATCCAATTTTTTCACTAAAAGATAATTCAAATTAAACCTTGCTGCTATAAAGACACATGCACACATATGTTTATTGCGGCACTATTCACGATAGCAAAGACTTGGAACCAACCCAAATGTCCATCAATGATAGTCTGGATTAAGAAAATGTGGCACATATACACCATGGAATACTATGCAGCCATAAAAAATGATGAGTTCATGTCCTTTGTAGGGACATGGATGAAGCTGGAAACCATCATTCTCAGCAGACTTTCACAAGGACAAAAAACCAAACACTGCATGTTCTCATTTATAGGTGGGAATTGAACAGTGAGAACACATGAACACAGGAAGGGGAACATCACACACTGGGGCCTGTTGTGGGGTTGGGGGAGTGGGGAGGGATAGCATTAGGAGATATACCTAATGTTAAATGACGAGTTAATGGGTGCAGCCCACCAACATGGCACATGGATACATATGTAACAAACCTGCATGTTGTGCACATGTACCCTAAAACTTAAAGTGTAATAAAAAAAAAATTAAACCTTAACTTTATAGGATAAATTATTGGAACTGGCTACAACGAAGGATCGATGATGAATTTTGTAAACACAATACTTCTTTATTTTGAATAAGAGTTAAAAATAAAGACTTGCCTTATTCAGACTTGCTTTAAAATCTCTTCCAAATATTTTTATTAATATTCCTCTATAATGCTGGTTTCTCTACTCTGAGAGCTATTAAAACAAATCATAGGAACCATTTAGAAATACATTAGCCCCTACAGTAGCACTGATGTTAATCCAACTTAGGTTAGGTAAACATTCAAGGATCAAACTCATTCACATTTGAAACTTTAAAGATTGACTAGCAAAGTGTTTATTTGAATTGTGCATATAGGCATTTAATATGAGGAATCACTGTTTCACATGTGACTTTTTGTGTAGTTACAACTGGGAAGTACAACATTTTCTGAGTGCGATAGTGAGCTACATTATTTGCCTATATGATTACTTTCAATCAGTGCATCAGTTTTATTTTCTCTATGTTGTATTTCTTATTATATTTATTGAAATGTAATGTCTGTTGAGTTTAATAATAAAAATACATGTGGATTTTGTTCTGTATATATTTTAAATTTTATTTTTCTAATAAGTTATGTATATTTATTTATAAAACTATTGGTATGTGACGGATTTTAAAACTCATTAGAGTGAGTTATTCACATCAGATAGTTGGAGAAGCACAGAGAAGGCAAAGAAAACTACCACAGAAAAGGACAATAGAAAAATGAGCAAATAGGCAATTTACAGAAAAAGAAACCAAAATTCTAACCCACATAGAAAGAGATACTCCAACTCACTAATAATCAGTGGAATGCAAATTAAAATAATCATGGAATATACTTTATATGTATTATAGTGGCAGAAGTCAGAAAGCTAAATTATACCAGTTGATGGCAGTGATATGAGGATACAGGAACCTTTATATATTGCCAGTGGAAATATGGACTGGGTACAGCTATTCTAGAAAGCAATTTTGTACCACTTAGTAAAGTGTTTACATACACATTGACTCTGCAGTTCTGTTCCTGAATAAAAATCCCAAAGAAATTGCCACATTGGTTTATAATGAAGACATTTCCTATATTTTATCTCAGATTCTATTGGCCTCATGGGTGTCCAGGGCTTCTGGTCACTGTCCTGCACCAACAACTTCCCTTGCAACTTATCTTATGTGGGATTTATACCCATGACTGCAGTAAATGATTCTGTAGGCCTGCTCAGTTCAGCCATCAGAGGTCACTAGGATTTCCGAGTCTTCTCACTACTGCAGGGCGCAGAGGGAGGTTCATTTCCAATTAACTGATTTAGTGGATTGGTTGCCTTTTACCCCAGTACCTACTCTTTCCCCTTTCCCCATAGGCAACATTTCCCATGTACTTAATATCCATTTATTGTCTGTATTTATGTTCCTATACAATTTGTATTGTTTTAAATATCTATAATTAAGTAGCAAATTACTAATCCAGCGGATCTCAAGGCTCTGTCCCGAATCGCAGGAAGCTTCTTAGGCTGTAATGGAAATCCTGAATCCTTCATCCTTTGACGAGTCATCTCCTCTATTTAGCCTCTAAAATTATTCTCCAATCTCTGATCTTAATTAAGCAATTTAATCTTTGGTAATTTAATCCCCACTTTCCCCTAATTTGCTAACATATTTCTGTTTCTTAACCTCTCCTTTCATGTTTATATGAACTTCTAAAACTATGTGTTGATACTGACAAAACTACCATTCTTAAGGATCTTTGTAACATGTAACATATATGAAATGCACAGAAAGACAAATCCCACATGATCTCACTCATACGTAGAATCTAAAAATTTGATCTCACAAAAGTCGAGAGTAGAATTGTGGTTACTGGAGTCTGGGGTAAGAAAGAGGATATGGGGAGATTTTGGTCAAAGGATATATAACTACAGTTATATAGGAGGACCATTAAAACAAATGTTTGGAATAGGCAAATAGACACAGAAAGTAGAGAAGTGATTGCCTGGGGCCAGAGAAGGAAGGGAAGAATGCGTGAGTTGAGAGTCATAGAGAATGACTACTAATGGTTATGAAGTTTCCTTTTTGGGTGATCAAGATGTTCTAAATTCGATTGTGGTGATGGATGCAGAACTCTGTGAATACCATTGGATTGTACATGGTAAATGTCTTTATTACATGATATGGGAATTATATGTCAATAAAGTTGTTAAAAATAATAATATAGTAAATATGTTAGTAATTGCCAACAAAAACTGAAAATTAAAAAAAAACTAAAATAGGAAAAAAGGTGGTTTCAAGTTCAATATACAAAAATCATCTGCCTTCCATATACCAGCAAATAAGGAAAAATTTAAACAATATCATTTTTAAAAGGATTAAAAAAGACAAAAAATACGAATACATTTAACATTCTATTCTCTGGGGGAATATATAGTATACATAATATATATTTATTATTTATATTTATATATTATTTATACATATATAATGGCGATTTGCTCTATGGCAAAATAGTAGCATAGTTAAGGCACATCTAACTGGAGAGAAGATTATGTTAAAACATTCTGTAGTCAATATACATACATGAAATACTTGGAGCAATAATGTAACTGCAAAGGCAAAACTGACCTTACTAGTTGTTCCAATTCTGCCATAGGAATTCAGCATCCTCTTAGCTTTTCCTTTCCTTCAGTGTCATCTGTGCTCTGTGCTACTCATCCTCTTCTTATTTTTCATTGATATTTCCTCTTATATGGCTTAGAACACACAAAAGAAGATTAGTGGCTTTTTAAGGTCCCTCTCTGCCCTAAGATTCTATGAGTCTGTGATTGCTATGTATTGGTGAATAACAACTGGAATAAAGTTGGTTTACAAGAAAAAACAACTCAGAAAAACACAACAGATAAAAAAAGCTTTTTCATGCTGAAATGACTCCAAGTCACCAGAGACTGTAGCAAATCATTTTGGAGAAAATGACTTAGAGAAAAAAGTCAAAGGAATTGTATTGTTCAGTTCAAAAAAATATTGTTCAATTTTTTCAGTGTTTAGTTAGCAAAATTGGTATGGGAAAAAAACATCAAGAAAAATTAGTAAATGCCTTGTCCACTTCTCTTTTTTGAAAACTCTTTTTCTTTTATTTCAATGTGAATTTTTCTTTTTCATCAACAGACTCCATGAAATTATGCTGCAAATTTATGTAAATAGGTCTTATATCTAATGAAAAATATTCCAATGCTTTGTGCTAGTAGATGCTATCACAGAAAAACCACTAGCACCCAGGTTGAGTCATATAATGTGATGTGTTAAAATGCAAGTAAATGTCTTTCTCTGATACCCTGTTTCTCTGCTATTTTTTCCTTTTAGTTTTTGTTTTTATTTTCAAAAAGCATCTTTTCCCTAAATGGACTCTGATATCACATCAATGTGAAGAAATAGTGCATATCCTGGTGATGGAAGGCTATTCTTATCCCAGCCTGTTGGGAAATACCCTCTGACCTGTCACTCTTCTCTGTAAAACTGAGACTAATTTAAAGATAAATTGTCCAGAGTTACTGTGAAGCAGAAGCAAAGATAAAGTTAATGGGAATGTGATTCGATTTATAAAAATCTGATTTACCCACAACTTTTCAGTAGCACATTTATAACATCAAATGAGGAACATCTGTACTAAAGGAAACAACAAATTCTTTTGAGCTTTCATTATGAAAAGAAATCAAATTGTGAGGAAAGACAAGATATATAGGCAATTACTCAATATCAACATGGCTGACATGTTCAACTATAGCTGGTTAGAAAAAAATAATTAAAGTCCTTGAACCATAAGCTTGTTCTCTTTTTTTATCTCAATACTGACTGAGGGAAATAGAATAGTGATTGGCATATTGTGAAGTAAGACAGGAACATCATACATTTTAGAAGAGCTATGATGGTGAGTGTTATACTTGACTATTTGATAACAGCCTCTTAAACAGAGACAGTTTATAAGCATCCTGTGCTCTCTTGCAATTTGCAGATTCCCTCCAGTTACTTGTAATCATTTGACTTTCTTGCAAATAGGTTGAGATAGAAGTGACTTCTGGGCCAACACATTTACAAACAGGTGTAAACTCTCTACTCTCTACCTTTCTCTGTCATGTGGAATCTTCATCTGCCAGCATTGCTGAAAGAGTACATGAAACCGAAGCTTCACTGACCTGCACTGATATGTAGATAAATCAGAAATAAACCCATTTTTGGTATTAAGCCACTTAAGTTTAGGGGTTAGTTTGCTACTGTAGCATAAACCAATGTGTATTGATGAATATGACTTCATAGATGTTGCTAATTTAGTTTTCAGACTAATTTTATTGCTCTATCATCTTTTCAAGCATTTCATTTTACTCTTTGAAAACAGAAATGTCTTAGGGAGGTAAAGTGAGTAGAAGACAAATTCTCATTGTTCCTAACTTTTCACTCCATTTTAAAGCTTTCCTTTTTGTTCTAGAAATGGTTTAATAAGATCATATTCAATACCAATAGATATAGGTAAAAATATGAAGGCTTGTGCTAGGGCACTACTTTTACCAGTAATTTTATCAACTGACTATTTTATATCTATAGGTAGAAACGTTTTTCAATCAAATCAGTCCATGAGCTCCAGGGTTGATATTAAATTTATAAAACAGATATATACACAAATGCTTAAAATGATCTGACAGTTTATAAACCAGGCACTAGGTTGTTAACTTCAAGCCAAGTGAGAGAATATATAGTTCTGCTAAGTTTTTTTTTTCAAATGCTCTAGAAAGCATATGTACTCTTCAAATGTGAATTTTTATTCTGCTCTTGATAGGTGCTAGAATTTAGGAAGTGATCGTAAACACAACATTTATTATGAAAGCCAAATTTTTACACAATAATTTCAAATGCAGATGCAATGTGCTTGCATTTGCTAATGTTAGGTTGCAAATTGTGCATTTAATTCATTAATTAACAAGTACTTAATGAAATTATCAAGATTATTATTGTTTGAAATTATCATTAAATTATTATCAGGGATTTATGTGCAATGATTCTTTCAATTCCACAACAGCCATATGAGAGATTTACTGTTGTTATCTCTAATATCAAATGAACTTGAGAAGCAGTAGAAGGAGTAGTAACTTGCTTGAGGCCACGTGGCTCGGGAGAGATGTAGTCAGGCTCTAAATACAGGATACCTAGTTCCAGAGTCTTCCCTCTTAAGCCGTACATTTTACTAAATCTGTTACTACTTGTACTAAATCTATTACTACTTGTTAGTATTGTGTTAAGCACTTCATGGATGATATTTCAATTATATCACTGTAACTATAAGGTATGTATTAATATCCTAATTTTTAAAGATAAGAATACAGGAAAGAAAATAAGTGTTGAGTAACTGGACCAAAATCCCACTGCAAATCAGTGGTGCTGGGATTTGACTCCAGACCATGCTTAAAGAGAAATAAGTTTGATTTCCAAATGATGGGGTAAACAAAACAATGGTTCTAAAAAATATACACATGATACAGTGCAAGATCCTGTACAAATGATAAAAGTGGCAAAGCCTCCATGGCCCTCTAATATACAACAGAATAGTTTTCATTCACTTTTGTAGTAGGGTTGTTAGATTTAGGAAACACAAACAAACACATACACACACACAGGACTCTCAGTTAAATTTGAATTTTGGATAAACAATTAATTTTTAAAATATTGATAGAGACAGGAGGCAGAGAAACTTTGGACAGACAGGGGTGGGTCACTGGCAAAACCTCATCTTCAAACTGAAAAGCCTGAAAACAGCGGCCCAAAGTGAGAACTTCTATCCTTGTGTGCCTGCTGCCACCTGATTGGTTCTTTCTGAATGATGTCATTTTACCAATTGATTTTTGCCTTTTCCAAAACTACCTATGACCCACCCTTATCCCATCCTGTGCCTATAAAGACCCCAGAGTCAGCCAGTAGAGAGAAGTGGCTGGACATCAGGGAGAGGTGACTTGACTTCAGAGACAGCAGCTGGACATTGGAAAGTGGCAACTTGACTTTAGAAGAGAGAGACAGAAAGGTGGCTCGACTTCAGGAAAGAGTGACCTGCCCTTTCTATCTCATCTCCAGCTCTCCTCTCTGCTGAGAGCCACTTTCATTGCCCAGTAAAATTCTCTGCACTCACCATCTTTCAATTCATCCATGTTACCTCATTCCTCTTGGGCACTGGACAAGAATTTGGGATGCACAAAGTGCAGGTACCCAGAACAACTGTTACACTGGCCCTTTGCCCTCTCTGGTGGAGGACAGCTGCCCACATGATGAGGAGGCAAAGGGCCCACTGAGCTGATAACACATGCTGTCTGTGGATGGTGGAACTAAGAGAGCATTGTAACACACCCTCTGGGGTCATGGGGTTGCAGGCACCCCCATTGGCATGCTGCTGTGAGGCCAGCACGGAGTTTGCTCCTGCCAGCACCAAAGTGGCCATCTGGTTCCTGTACTCACTCACTCAAGTTCCCAGGCTCATTTGCTTGTGTGCTCCCTCTCATGAGGGGTTGAGCAGGGCAGGCTGAGTAAACTGGGCACCCCTATCACAAGTCCCACGAAGGGGTCAAGAAAATGTCCTGCATCAGTATAATTATGTCCTATGCAATATTTGAGACATAATTACACTAAAAAAATCATTGTTTATCTGAAATTTATATGTAACTGAGTCTACTGTATTTTATTTAGCAATCCTATTTTCTAGATGGTTCCTCATGTGTACTTTTATTTCATACATATTTACCACACTCAAGGCACAACTCCTTTTTGTTTTATCTTTGGAGTAAAGGCAGTATAAAAATCTACGGTCCATTATTGCTATTTATTTACCTAGAATTGGCTGGGAAGACGGGATGAGATAGTTTCTAATCCTTCTTCCAGAATATGGGATACATAAACATGGGCAGTCATAGAAATTGAAATTTTTTTTGCATCAATCTCTAGTAACAATGTGTCAGCTTCTCCTGCTTATAAATGTAGGCACATATGGTCATAGAGCAAAAAGTCACGTTTACCACTATTTCACACACGTGAACTTGAAAGATAATATTAACCTTCTTAAAGTCACACACATACTAACAATAGATATTGCTGGATTAGGCTTCTGATAATTGAATTGTTTTGTTAACATCACTCAAGAATTTATATATTAGATTCTAAGAACATCTCTCAGTTTGAATATAAATTACTGTGTAAATCTTAACTGCGTCATCGTATGTTCATCCCTTCATCCATAACAAATCACAGAGTAGTTTGAATATGAAAATACTTCAAAGATTTGATTAAAAGTAGTACATTATCACTGTTCTATCATTTTTATCCATTTAAAAACCTTCTCTACTTATTCTCTTCTCTACTTATTCTCTATTTCTTCCTCTCTTGGGTTGGGGGCTATAGAGAGCAGTAATTTCTATGTAACAAACAACAACCTCTAGTAACAAAATGTCTGTTCTAGGGTGAAATGTCTGCTAAATGAACATTAAATATAATTAGAGACTTGTAGTTGCTTTGGAAAAATTTTCTAAGATGTACTTTACCCCTCTCTGTTGAGTATTAAAATCATCTGAATGACCCTGAGACTTAGTTCAGTCATTTCCAATTTCCATTCGTTCTGTCTCATCTCTGAAGTTCCTTGCTAAAGTGTGAAAATAACTTGTAGTGTTTTTCATTTTCGGTGGAATGATTAAACTCACGTATATTGGCACAAAATTTGTAAAAAGGAGTATATTATACTGTGTAAATGTGAATTTTTAAATAATAACAATACATAAAGAAAAAAGGACCAAGCATTTTTCATTGCAGAAATAGGATAGGGAAGGACTGAAGTAATCATCTGATTTCAACAAATCACATCTCACTCTGTTCGTCATCTTGGCTTCATCCAAGAGGTCTGAGGGCTGGGAGGGACTAATAGTAGAGTTCCTACTTATCTGTATAATATCAAAAATTCATAAATTTTAAGTTTGTGATCTTTCCCCTATCTTTTTTTTTTTTCTGGAGTTTTCTTGAATTGTGAAATGGACTGAGTTGAAATCAGAACCATGGAAAGTTGATTATTTACTTATTAAAAAAACTGAAAATAAGATTTCTTTTAAAATAAAATGCAGGATAAAATTGTATCTAATGAAATACGTTTTTGTTTGAATATTGCAATGGTATACTTTTTCTGTACATTGTTTGTATTTCCTTATAGCAGTGACTGAGTTTGTTAAGAAAGAGTTTAATGTTACTGTCTGGCTTGCTTAATTCAAAGAAAAAGCCCCCAGGACAGTGTTTGAAAACATTTCCCAATAAAAAGGCAGACATTCCTAGTAGATACAGTGTTTAGTCATCTTCAATAGGAAAGAGTGTCCTACATTCCTCACTTTACTAATTCTAGGAAAGTTATCCTGGAAGGGGGTTAAATTGCATGGCTATACATCTCCATCAATATCTTTATCATCTGTATATACATTTTCCCATACTCATGTAGGTTTATGTACAACTTTCAAACTCAGAAGATATTCTTAACATTAAGGAAGGAGTGCAATAAGTCATCCTCGTTATTACTTAGGAGATCTTCTTTTCTACTTGTATGACCCAGTTAGTGGGCTTCATCGTAGCACTCCAGAGAATGACAGAATTCAGGAAATTCAATTCCAGATGCATGGACTCAGAGTAATCTTTTCAAGTCAGAGTACATTGGTACCTGGGGAAACATCACATGAAATCATGTGCACTGGATAGCTTTTATGGAGCTCATTGTCAAATGGGAACATTAGGCAGGAATCTGGCAGAGAAAATGTAATCAGGATTTATAATTAAGTGAGAACAGAATTTATAAACTTGATTATAATTGTAGGGCTTCTAGGCCCTTTTCCAAATATCAACCACATGCACTGCAAATATAAAATAAGAATTTGTATACTAAGAATTATTTATTGTGATTTCAGTAGCAGTCCTGGAAGCTTTGAGAGATTTAATCTCAGACTAAAAAAAATTTGCAATCCTTCCAAAGAAAGTTTGGTTAAAGGATATTTCTGGTAGATCCAGTCTAGAAGTATTTAAAATAATTGACATAATTCAAAATAACTACTGAAACTGAAATTCACTGCTTCTTTTTTAAAATTGAAACTGTTAGTACTGCCATCTTTAGATGAAAGAATCTTTGACAGATAGTACCAGAGCAAAAGTTCGCATATTTTACAGGCACCTCTTTTCCTGGTAGAACTAAAAATAGTTTTTTCATGCCCTTTAATTTGTTTCACTGCTGATTCTCTTAGGAGTTTGCAAACAATACAGTTTTCTGGAACTGGCAGCCAAGGGGCTGTAGGCATTTCAGCTGCTGAGAACAACAGTTAAGTGTGGTAGTCACTGGCTGCTGTAGAAGCAAAGGCCTAGAATTAGGGTGACTCAATGCTCAATGATAAAATATATATAACCTCTAGCCAACAAGATGAAGGAGAGTATAATGCATAATAGTTCAGAGTTGGGTTTTATACCTAGACTAATTTGGATGTATAACCTGGCTATGTTACTTACTAGCTATGAGAACATGGCATTATTATACTAAACCTAAGACTCAGAGTCCTCGTGTTTTAAAGGGGGCTAATAGAGCCAAATTTTTATGAGGTTCAAAAGTAATATGTAAAATATATTCCTGATACATAGAGGATGCTCAAATAATGTAACCTATTTTCATTTTTATTATTTTACTGAAAAGTTCGTAGCTGAGTTTTTAGTCATCTATATAACCGTGCATTCTTCTAAAGGATATTACAATTATTCTCTGACTTCATATAGTATATATGTGTACCTGCTTGTTAAGATATGTAACTAGGGACTAGGGTTTTATGATGGGGATAGAAAAATAAGTACAGATATTAATTATAGTACTATTTTAAGGTTAAATATAGCAAACACTTTAAAGACTTGAGATCCCTGATTTTGGTTGTAAATAAAAATCAAAGTTATTGACCACCTCAAAGTACCTTGATTTTATGGGCCTTAAAATCTGTTGAATGAGGCGGAAGCTACTCACTCATGGAAAGCTGGGCCAGGAAAAGACAGTGCATTACTGATGGCCAAAAGGGTAACCCAGAATGAGAGCTGCATGACCAAAGATGAAGCAACCTGGACTAGAGGAACCTGGAGGCATGCACACAGCAGCTGTGTGGTGAGCCTTCCTGAAGTTAGGTCTCTTTTGGGAAATGTGGGTAATCATGTGGAAATCAGGCCTCACAGAGCTCTCACAGTGAACCACCTACCCACAACAGTGAACTAAGTAGCACATTCATTGTAGGAACCAATAATATAACTGATCATGAAAATCTAAATAAACTTAGTGGAGAATGAACAAAAACTGATCCACCTTCCCTCCAAAAAGGAATGGGCAATTATTCATTAAAGAAGATTCTTTAAGGCTTCTCTTGGTAATCTGATAGAATAATTTTTGAAAAAGAGCTCTGGCTGCTCCTATTGCAGCTGGCAGGGCAGAGCCAATAGGGATCCCTGTGCAGGGCTGCAGGAGCTGTGATCCCAGCAGGAAGACGCTGGCAGGGATAGTGCTGTGGGTTTTGCTGTCTGTTACAGTTTACCGATAGGATTCTTTTTATCAAACAGATAAAATTTCATGGTGTATGAGTTTTTTGTTTGGTTTTGTGCAGTTCCTAGGAATTTAATGTTAAACATATAAAACACATTGTTGTGTTTTTGGTTTTCCCTTCTTATACTTCTAGGATTGTAATGATCCCTATCTATTATAATGGTAACACATACATACACACATATATGGAAGATACATACTAAGAATAATTTATTAGACAGACATGTGAATGTGAGGATGGCAGCAGTAATAAAAAAAGAGCTGCTGAAGTTTTGTTTAATCTGTGTTGGAGCCAGAAGAATATGTCCTTTGAGTTCTTTCTGGAAAATTCTGTCTTATTTAATGCTATATTTTGGCACCTAACATAGGTCTTGAAACATGGCAAGTACTCAATAACATAGTGACAATAATGAAAATGCATTCTGACATGGTGAGCCACACATAAATGAATAATAAAATAAATTAACATTCACTGAATGCTGACTGTAGATTGGGTACTATTTCAAATAACATGCATATATTATTTCATTTTATCCTGAGAAAACCTTTATAAGGTAGTCAGATTTTGACCACACTTAAATTATTAAGTAACTGAGTCACAGAGTGGTTAATTAACTTGGTTATAGAAATGTAATTAAGTCATGACAGAGGAAGATGGGAATTCAGCCGGATCTACCAGAAAGCCCTGTATTCAACCAGGCAAGCCTTGCCACTCTCAGAGAGTAAAGGGATTGGATTAGTGAATCTGTTGATGCTGAGAAAGGGCTTATTCCTATAGCTGTAATTCTCTGAACTAAATCCAGGTAAGACTCCAAATATAAAAAGGACAATTTTTTTTTTATTATACTTTAGGGTTTTAGGGTACATGTGCACAATGTGCAGGTTTGTTACATATGTATCCATGTGCCATGTTGATTTCCTGCACCCATTAACTCGTCATTTAGCATTAGGTGTATCTCCTAATGCTGTCCCTCCCCCCTCCCCCCACCCCACAACAGTCCCCGGAGTGTGATGTTCCCCTTCCTGTGTCCATGAGTTCTCATTGTTCAATTCCCACCTATGAGAGAGAACATGCGGTGTTTGGTTTTTTGTCCTTGAGATAGTTTACTGAGAATGATGTTTTCCAGTTTCATCCATGTCCCTACAAAGGACACGAACTCATCATTTTTTATGGCTGCATAGTATTCCATGGTGTATATGTGCCACATTTTCTTAATCCAGTCTATCGTTGTTGGACATTTGGGTTGGTTCCAACTCTTTGCTATTGTGAATAGTGCCACAATAAACATACATGTGCATGTGTCTTTATAGCAGCATGATTTATAGTCCTTTGGGTATATACCCAGTAATGGGATGGCTGGGTCAAATGGTATTTCTAGTTCGAGATCCCTGAGGAATCGCCACACTGACTTCCACAATGGTTGAACTAGTTTACAGTCCCACCAACAGTGTAAAAGTGTTCCTATTTCTCCACATCCTCTCCAGCACCTGTTGTTTCCTGATTTTTTAATGATGGCCATTCTAACTGGTGTGAGATGGTATCTCACTGTGGTTTTGATTTGCATTTCTCTGATGGCCAGTGATGATGAGCATTTCTTCATGTGTTTTCTGGCTGCATAAATGTCTTCTTTTGAGAAGTGTCTGTTCATGTCCTCTGCCCACTTTTTGATGGGGTTGTTTGTTTTTTTCTTGTAAATTTGTTTGAGTTCATTGTAGATTCTGGATATTAGCCCTTTGTCAGATGAGTAGGTTGCAAAAATTTTCTCCCATTCTGTAGGTTGCCTGTTCATTCTGATGATAGTTTCTTTTGCTGTGCAGAAGCTCTTTAGTTTAATGAGATCCCATTTGTCGATTTTGGCTTTTGTTGCCATTGCTTTTGGTGTTTTAGCCATGAAGTCCTTGCCCACGCCTATGTCCTGAATGGTATTGCCTAGGTTTTCTTGTAGGATTTTAATGGTTTTAGGTCTAACATATAAGTCTTTAATCCATCTTGAATTAATTTTTGTATAAGGTGTAAGGAAGGGATCCAGTTTCAGCTTTCTACATATGGCTAGCCAGTTTTCCCAGCACCATTTATTAAATAGGGAATCCTTTCCCCATTTCTTGTTTTTGTCAGGTTTGTCAAAGATCAGATAGTTGTAGCTATGCGGCATCATTTCTGAGGGCTCTGTTCTGTTCCATTGATCTATGTCTCTGTTGTGGTACTAGTACCATGCTGTTTTGGTTACTGTAGCCTTGTAGTATAGTTTAAAGTCAGGTAGCGTGATGCCTCCAGCTTTGTTCTTTTGGCCCTCCCAAGACTAAACCAGGAAGAAGTTGAATCTCTGAATAGACCAATAACAGGTTCTGAAATTGTGGCAATAATCAATAGCTTACCAACCAAAAAGAGTCCAGGACCTGATGGATTCACAGCTGAATTCTACCAGAGGTACAAGGAGGAACTGGTACCATTCCTTCTGAAACTATTCTAATCGATAGAAAAAGAGGGAATCCTCCCTAACACATTTTATGAAGCCAGCATCGTCCTGATACCAAAACCTGGCAGAGACATAACCAAAAAAGAGAATTTCAGACCAATATCCTTGATGAACATTGATGCAAAAATCCTCAATAAAATACTGGCAAACCAAATCCAGCAGCACATCAAAAAGCTTATCCACCATGATTAAGTGGGCTTTATCCCTGGGATGCAAGGCTGGTTCAACATACGCAAATCAATAAATGTAATCCAGCATATAAACAGAACCAAAGACAAAAACCACATGATTATCTCAATAGATGCAGAAAAGGCCTTTGACAAAATTCAACAACACTTCATGCTAAAAACTCTCAATAAATTAGGTATTAATGGGACGTATCTCAAAATAATAAGAGCTATCTACGACAAACCCACAGCCAATATCATACTGAATGGGCAAAAACTGGAAGCATTCCCTTTGAAAACTGGCACAAGACAGGGATGCCCTCTCTCACCACTCCTATTCAACATAGTGCTGGAAGTTCTGGCCAGAGCAATCAGGCAGGAGAAGGAAATAAAAGGTATTCAATTAGGAAAAGAGGAAGTCAAATTGTCCCTGTTTGCAGATGACATGATTGTATATCTAGAAAACCCCATTGTCTCAGCCCAAAATCTCCTTAAGCTGATTAGCAACTTCAGCGAAGTCTCAGGATACAAAATTAATGTACAAAAATCACAAGCATTCTTGTACACCAATAACAGACAAACAGAGAGCCAAATCATGAGTGAACTCCCATTCACAATTGCTTCAAAGAGAATAAAATACCTAGGAATCCAACTTACAAGGGATGTGAAGGACCTCTTCAAGGAGAACTACAAACCACTGCTCAATGAAATAAAAGAGGATACAAACAAATGGAAGAACATTCCATGCTCATGGGTTGGAAGAATCAATATCGTGAAAATGGCCATACTGCCCAAGGTAATTTTATAGATTCAATGCCATCCCCATCAAGCTACCAATGACTTTCTTCACAGAATTGGAAAAAACTACTTTAAAGTTCATATGGAACCAAAAAAGAGCCCGCATCGCCAAGTCAATCCTAAGCCAAAAAGGACAATTTTTAAAATTATCATATATGTTTCTTTTATAAAACAGAGTTATGCTTACTATTGTTACTGAAGAGTCAAATTTTGAAATATTTTGTTTAGCATCGGACAAAATACACTTCAATACACTATGTAGGCTATTTATTGTTTGAAATAAAATGCTTTTTACTTTGCCTGAAATTTGTGTTGCTCATATTAATAATATTTTTTCCTCAGTGTGTATATGGCATGAGTATGAGTGTGAGTGAGTGTATTAGTGTATTTGTATTAATACCTTTTCTAAAAGAAATACAGAACCACAGATTCCTCTTTAGATGGCACTAAACTTCGAAGACCAATAAAATAGGAAAAGTGGAAGTAGGAATTTGTGCATGTTATTCTGCTTTGGTTGCTAACTTTTTAATTGACTCTTTAGAGATGGATAGTTATAACATGACAGGCTTGTCATTATTCTTTTCTCTGTGTTTTCTGATGTAAACAGAAGTGAAATTGCAAGACGGTCTATTTCAGGCTTCAAACAGAAGAACCAGTACAGCAGTAAAGGTATATGATTCTTCCGTCAATCAGATGAGTATGTATAGCATTTTCTCTTCCATGCAGTCCCACCGCTAAACTGGTCGAAGGCCAGTTTAATGACCACTCACCCTATGTGGCCCAATGGCTTGAAATTGATGCCAGATTTTCTTTCTCCACTGGATTAGCATGGCATCTTATTCATATTTTGTATGCCACGAAGTAATTCTACTCTGGATGATATACACCCTTGTGTTTCTTGCTTATTCCCTCTGCTTTTGCTCACTGTGCTTTTGTTACACTGGTCTTCTTTCTATTCCTTAAACATGCCAGGTCTGTGCCTGACTTAGGGCCTTTATTTTGCCTATTTCTTATGCCTGGTATGCTTTCACCCTTACCTTTGCTTGCTCAGCTTCTTCTTGTCATTCAGATACCACCTTAAATGTAATTGGTTCTGAGAGG
The DNA here is from genome assembly GCF_006542625.1 of Nomascus leucogenys. Lineage (NCBI taxonomy): Eukaryota > Metazoa > Chordata > Mammalia > Primates > Hylobatidae > Nomascus > Nomascus leucogenys. Next base: position 102,160,331 of record NC_044383.1, on the reverse strand, counting down.
CCTTCCCTGACCATCTGTATTAGGGCACTCCAAAGAGACAGAACCAATACAATATATAGATAGGCAGATATATGAGATGGGGTTTATTAGGGGAATTGGCTCATATGATTATGAAGGCTGAGAAGTTCCAAGGTAGGCCATCTACAAGCTGGAGAACCACAGAGGCTGGTAGTGTGACTCAGTCCAAGTCCAAAGGCCTCAGAACCAGGGAAGCCAAGGCTGAAAACTTGAGACCTGGGGCAAGTCATGTAATCCAGAGGCTGAAGATCCTACAGTTCTGATATTCAAGGCCAAGAGAAGGATGTCTCTACAGTTCTGATATTCAAGGCCAAGAGAAGTATGTCCCAGATCCAGGAAAGAGAAAGGGAATTCACCTTTCCCCTGCTTTTTTGTTCCATCTGGGCCCTCGCACAATTGGATCGTGACCACCCACATTAAAAGCAGATTTTCCCTACTCAATCCACCAACTCACATGCCAATCTCATGTGGACACAATAAAAAATAATGCTTTACCAGCTATCTACGTATCTCTTAATCTAGTCACATTGACACTTAAAATTGACCAGAACACCATCCAAACTCAAGTATGCACCCACTAACTCCCATCTTACCTTAAGTTATCTTCACAAGTAACACTTTCTGATATTTTAAAATTTATATTATTTATATGTGTATTTGTTCATTTATCCTTCATTGCCTCCACTAGAATGTAAATGAACAAATACTCATGTAAATAATATAAATTTTAAAATACGAGAAAGTGTTACCCGTGAAGATAATTTAAACAAGGTAAGGTGAACCTTATCTATCTTGTTCACCGTAGTACTACAGGCCCAGCACATGTCACAGAGTTGGCCCTTGATACCCACATATTAAATGTTGATAGAATGAAGAATGAATGTGTATTGAATTGAGTTATTTTGGAAGGCTTCCTTTGCAGCTCCAACCCTTTAAACTATGGATCTTGGTTTATAAAGGAATATGTGGATTTGGGTGCTTCTTTTGGCAAGTACTGATCATCCTACTGAGTGATGCCACAGCTAGAGGGTAATAGTTTGCCTTATGCCAGATTGAAGGGTTTCATATAATCCTCACTTGATCCACCCATAATTCTTGGCATGTGGAGTGTAGAATGAGAAAGTAATGATACCAGAATTTATGTTTACCAACTAAATATTCTATGGAAATTATACTGATAAACAGCCTGATTCAAAATTCCCTTAATCCACCTTTCTAGAAATATAAACACAAACAAGCAAGCAAGAAAAATAAAAACAACAACAACAACAACATAAACCTCACTACCAAATTCCTGATATTGAAAAGTCTATAGTCATAATTTTCTAGTTGTAAATGTTATTCAACCAATAATGTGATCTAAAAGCAATCCTCAGTAAGAGTTGATTAAAATGAAGCTCTGTGGCAGGCAGAATTTGAAGTAGACTTTGCCACTGCTATTAGTCCTGTGATCATGTTGTTTTACATACCAAAAGGGATTTTGCAGATATATAGTCAGTGGACCTTAAGAAAGAGGGATTATTGAGGTGGGCCTAATCTGATCACATGAGCCCTTTAATGGCATAGTGGTGGTAGCAGAAGTTAGAGAGATCCAAAGTGTATGTAGGACTTGCCCCATTGTGGCTTTGAAGATAAGAGTGTAAGAGGGAATTTTGGTGACCTCTGAAAAGAGAGAGCAGTCCTCGCAAGAAAATGGGATCTCAGTCCTACAGCCACAAGGAACTGGATGCCAATTATCTGTTCCTCATGTCATACTGATTGCAATTCCTTTGGATATATATCCAGTAATGGGATGGCTGGATAATATGATAGGTATAATTTTTGAGGAACCTCCATACTGTGACAACACACAATGGCTGTACCAATCTAGATTCTTACTAACAATGTGTAAGTGTTCTCTTTTCTCCATATCATTGACAACACTTATCTTTTGTCTTTTTGATAATAGCCATCCTAACAGCTGTGAGGTCATATCTCATGGTGGTTTTAATTTGCATTTTTCTGATAGTGATATTGAACATCTTTTCATATGCCTGTTGATCATTTGTATGTCTTCTTTTGAGAAATGTTTATTCAGGTCCTTTGCCTGTTTTAAATTGGATTATTTGTTTTCTTGTTATTGAGTTGCTTTTGTTTCTGATATATGTAGGATAATAACCCCTTATCAGATGTATGGCTTGCAATTTTTTCTCCCATTCTGTAGGTTGTCTCTTCAGTTTTCTGGCTATGCAAAAGCTTTTTAGTTTGACACATTCTCACTTCTCTATTTTTGCTTTTGTTGCTTATGGTTTGGGGTTCATATAAAAAAATCATTTCCCAGACCGTTGTCATAGGCTTTTTCCCCTTCATTTTATTCTAGTAGTTTTATAGTTCCAGCTCTCATGTTTAAGTCCTCAGTCCATTTTGATTTGGTTAATTTATGGTGTGAGATAAGGGTTTAATTTCATTTTTCTTCATGTAGATTTCCAGTTTCCCCAACATAATTTATTGAAAAGGCAGTTCTTTATCATTGTATGTTCTTGGCATTTCTGTCAAAAATCAGTTGACTGTAAATGAATGGTTTATTTCTGGGTTCTGTATTCTGTTCCGTTGGTCTATGTGTGTAAGCCAGGCACAGAAAGACAATCATCAGCCATGCTGTTTTGAATATTATATGTCTGTAGTATATTTTTTAGTCAAGTAGTTAGTTCTTTTTGCTCAGGATCACTTTAGCTTTTTGAGCTCATTTGTAGGTCCATACAAATTTTAAGATTGTTTTTCTATCTTTGTGAAAAATTTCCTGGAGTTTTGATAAGGATAGCATTGAATCTGTAGATTGCTTTGGCCAGTATGGACACTTTAACTATATGAATTCTTTCAATATATAACATGGAATATCTTTCCATTTATTTGTGTCTTCTTCAATTTCTTTCATCAATGTTTTGTAATTTTTGGTGTACAGGTTTTTCACTTCCTTGGTTAAGTTTATTCCTAAGAATTTTATACATTTTTTGTAGCTATTGTTAATGGAATTTAAAAATTTTCTTTTTTGAATAGTTACTTGTTAGTATATAGAAATGCTACTGATTTTTGTATGTTGATTTTGTATCCTGCAACTTTACTGAATTTCTTTTATTAGTCCTGACAGTTTTTTGGTGGAGTGTTTAGGATTTTCTCTCCATAAGATTATGTCATCTGCAAGCAGGGACAATTTAACCTTTCTCTTTGGAATTCATAAGCCTTTTATTTCTTTCTGTTGCCTAGGTTCTCTGCCTGGGACTTTCAGTGCTATGTTAAATAGAAATGGTGAGATTGGGCATCCTTGTCTTGTTTCTTAGAGGAAAATCTTTCCATTTTTCACTGTTGAGTATCATGCTAGCTGTGGGTTTGCCACATATGACCTTTACTATGTTGAGATACAGTCCTACTATACCTGATTTGTTAAGGTTTTTTTTTTAATCATGGAAGGATGGCAAATTTTGTCAAATGCTTTTTTTTTCCTGCATCTATTGAGATAATCATATCGTTTTTATCTTTTATTCTGTTAATGTGGCATATCACATTTATAGATTGTCATATGTTAATCCATCCTTTCATTCTGGGATAAATCCAACTTGATCATGATGAATGATCTCCCAGTAACAATTTTTACATCATCCCTTTTCTCCTGTTCTATCTGTTGCCCATGTCTACTTCTACTTCCAACCTCTCCTCAAAGTGTCCTAGCTCTTTATCAGTGTCCGCCTCATGTTCTCCTTTCCTCTGTATTTCTTCCTGATTCTCCATTCAAGCAACAGATAACCATAGTGGAGCATGGGAAGGGAGAAGAGACTTGAAGTGGGGCAAATCAGAATCCTCTTTAGTAGCAGAAATTTACTCTAAGGCTGGGAGATTTTATTTGTTCTTAATTTTTAATTCCATCACAGATGTTTACCAATAGTACCCAATCCAATAAAGGAAAACCAAAAAGTAAATTTCAGACTCTTTGTGTAAAATTTTAGAGCAAAGAGGCATAATATTTCTAAACCTGTGGCCACAGGTAGTGTTCCCTGGGAGCAGGACGTTTATTAAAGATTGCTATGGGGCTGTGAAAGTGAGGACAAGGAAGAAGAATTGGCTGGGGAGAAGTCGTACCATGATCACTCCCTATAACTGCATTAGCTGAGGAGCTCTGGAGCTGACCATGATGGCCTTTTAGAGCTTTCTGTAGGGCTAAAGGAGCAGTATTTCTGCATTCCTACCTTGATGTGTGAATGTCAGCCATTGCCAGAAGAAGGTGTAACTTTAAGCAAGGCAGCTTTCTCTAGCTAAGGCAATCTTTAAAGAGAACTGATGATTGAATATCATCTTCTGTTAGCATTCCCAGTAGCTGGGAGAACAAGTTCTTCTTTCCTAAAGAGGGATCTAGGCTGTGCATCAGTGCATCCACTACATGCTATGTCATTTGTCTGCCAGAGATGTACTCAGAAAATATGTTATTAACTGCCACTTGCAGGGAATCTCAACAGAGCTTTATTATGGGATACTCTAGAGAACTCAGATTGTCAAGGGAAATTTGTATAACAGCTTACCTCTGCTGATATAGAGTAGCATACGAGAGGCTACTTCAAGGTTGGAATGGGGAAATTAGCAAGTTAGAAATGTAAATAAATGTGGCCTGGGTCTGAAGTTCAGGGATGTTAGGTAACTAGAGCACCCTAATGGCGCTGGTTCCGGGTTCTTCCTCCCCAACACAGGCCCGCCAAAAGGAGCCAATCAGAGGTCACACCTTCCCGCCTCAGCCTAGACCCAGCCCCTTAGCCAACCAGCGACCCCCACGTAATGTCCCTAGGCAGAAAAGACAGAGGCTGCAGAGCCCTCGCTCTCTTTCTTCTTCCGCTTTGGCTCTCCCTCAGACTCCTCCAATAAAGATCTCTTGACTGCAACCGGTGTGGCGTGGTCTGAGTCTGAGCCTACAGAGTCACCCTTTCAAGGGACTTAAAAGCCATTAAGGAGCACTACTTCTGCAGCTGGAAAGGTCACAGAAGATAGAGGGTAATGGCTCTAATATTGGAGAATGTTCTTTCTTTCATGGCTTCTCAGGTGATTCCTGTGTTTTCACAGCAATTTCCCATTAAAATAAGCAAGGATTTGTGTTCAGGTGAGGTGTCTATTTGTCATCACCATTAACTGGAGTAGTGGGTGCTGAATAATAAATATATCCTCCTCTGCCTTATCGCACTTCCCTGAAAGATTTGTTTAGAAGATCGAATGACTTTCATTGTTTGAAAAATTGTGTGCCCTAGAATATTGAGTGAAAGAGGTCTAAATATTTTCTCACAGAGCTATCAGAACACACGCCATAATTAATGATTCTGTTAACTGATTTCCTTGTTCAATTATGAGCTGCATTGGGGCAGAGAGCAGGCCTCTGTTATTCTCCATCTGTACTGACCACCATTCCAAGCAGAAAATAAATTCTTGCCAATGTTTGTTGAATGATTACATGAGTTAATGAGTGAATAAACAGATATTCTATAGTATTGCTATGGTCTAATTGTTTTTTTCATGAAAATTTAAAATTATTTTACTAGCTGGATCCCAGCTTCCTGCACAGCAGACACACCTATATTAGAGCTTAATACCATAACAGACCATGTCTGTTGTGTATATAATTTAGTTGGGAGTGGAGTATCTTTCCTTAAAGACCATCTGCATATTTTAAGAGCAGGGGTAGCTTGTGTAGTTTAAGCCTCCAGATTCTAATTCAATTAGGTACCAGAGTGAAAGGTGCTGTAAAGGGAATCTAATCAGGCCATCAATATTGGTAAAAGTGGTAATCAGTCAGCACAGCCACACCAGCCTGAGGAGCAGAAAGTGTGTGTGTTCGACATTTATTTAACAGGAAGGCAATCATGTTGCAGTAGCACATGAAGGCCATAGCTCTGGGGACCACAGTAAAAAAGGAAGATTTGAATGTGAAAATGGAAAGACCAAATTCTTCAGGAAAGGACTGGCAGCAAATATAAACTAGATAAAAATGAATAACCATATGTAAGTAGCATTGGAATTCTTGAGACTAGAGTGATGGTAGTGGGTGGTTCTGTAACCTCTTGAGAAAAGATTGATAGGTCTTTAGTAAAGGATGTAGACACATGACTATAACACGTAGAGAAGTTCCCTCTGCTGAGAAGGTGGTCCTTCCTTTAGAAACTATTTTCCAAGGAATATAAAATATGTTAGGGGCTTATGTCTTTCTCTCCCACTTTATACTACACTGATGAGATGCTGTTGGTATTTGTCTATATATTTCTAAATAACGTGCTTATTGTATTAGCCCATTTCACACTGCAATAAAGAACTACCTGAGACTGGGTAATTTATAAAGAAAAGAGATTTAATTGAGTTACAGTTCTACATGGCTGGGGAGGCCTCATAAAACTTACAATCATGACAGAAGGTGAAGAGGAAGCAAGGAATGTCTTACATTGCAGCAGTAGAGAGAGAGAGAGCCCGGGGGAACTGCCAAACAATTTTAAACCATCAGACCTCGTGAGAACTCACTCACTATCATGAGAACAGCATGATGGAAACAGCCCCATGATCCAATCACCTCCTACCAAGTCCCTCCCTCGGCACATGGGGATTACATTTTGAGATGAGATTTGGGTGGGGACACAGAGCCGTACCATATCACTTATATTCCTCCCCTCTGGCCCCCCACCCGCTGTTAAAGTTTTAGTTCCTATCTACTTACTTTCAGCTATAGAAGATGAGGAGTTAACCCTTTTTCACTTTTCTGGTCCATCACACACAAGCATACATGTATACACACTTATTGTAATTTTGGTTAGAATAATACACAATGTTTATGTTATTTCAATTATGTTACAAAATTCACAATTAAGCCAAAAGTAACTACTCAATGGCAAAAACTATAATTGCTTTTGCACCAACCTAATAGTACACGATGAAAACTTCCTTTCCTGCCCGTATTATGGCCCCACCATCTCCTCACCGTGATAATATTTGTTAAGTTTTTCTTTCATCTACCAGTTTTCTTTGCAACTGTTAAAAATCTCCTGACAACATATTCAAACACATTAAGTATCCTATCAATTGCATTTTCTTGAAAGTGTTTTCACCTGGGACTTGTGACCTGCTGCAAATTGGCCAATTCGTTCCCAGTCTGCTGAAGAGTTATCTTGCAATTTTTCTTAATATTTTGCCTTCCTTCTTGGCTTAATCTCCATTTCCTGGATTTCATGTCTTACTCTTCCTAGGTTCACTTTCTCAGTTCACTTCCTCATTTTGATAGATCACATCCTCTAGTAACTTCCTAAGAACAGATATATGGGAGATGAATTTTTAGAGAACTTGAATATTTGAAAATGTCTTTATTTTAACCTTGGTGTTAATTGTTGATTTGGTTGGATTTGTATATTGGAAATAATTTTTATTCAGATTGCTGTTGAAAAGTCTCATAATAATCTGATTTTTCATTCTTTGTATAAAACCTGTTTTACTTTCTCTAGAAGCATGTCATCTGATCTTTTCTGTAAAGTTATGAAATATCATGATGATATGATGATGTGCATTGGTATAAATTGCTTTTTGTTTTTTAGACGGGGTCTTGCTCTGTTGTTCAGGCTGGTGTGCAGTGGCACAATCTTGGCTCACTGTAGACTCAACCTCCTGGGCTCAAGTGATCCTCCCACCTCTGCCTCCCAAGTAACGAGGAATACAGGTGTGTGCCACGACACCTGGCTATGTGGTTTTTTTGCTTTGTTTTGTTTTGTTGTTTTGTTTTTAGTTATTGTAGAGACAGGGTCTTGCTATGTTGCCCAGGCTGGTCTTGAACTCTTGGGCTCAAGTGAGCCACCCACTTAGGCCTCCCAAAGTGCTGGGATTAAAGGTGTGAGCCATTGCACCTGGCCTGAATCCATTTTTAACCAAGGTGCTGGGCTCTTGGCAGGCCTTTCCAATAAGGCAACTTGGATCCTCGTTTCTGAGAAAATTTCTTGAAATGGTTATTTGAAGACTTCCTTCCCTTCATTTTCTTTGTTTTTTCCTTTTGAAACTCTTTGTATCTGGATGTTGGTCTTCCTGGAGTGATCCATTAATTTTATTGTGTTTTCTCTATTTCTATCTTTTTGTTATACATTCTTTATCTTCTAAATGTTCTGTTAAGATTTTATTTTCATTTTTGCTGTCATATTTTGCATTTCCAAGAGCTCTTTTTTTCTCTAAGTACCATTTCCCCTTTCTAAAATAGCTTTCACTTCTTTCTTCACAAGTGTAATGCCTTTTGTTATTCCTTTCTAGCTAACATGGATAATATTTTCAAATATTTTTTTAATCTGTATAGTTTCTGTTTCCTTCATGTTGCTGTGTCTGTTCTTTTATTCTTTTGGTTATCGTCATTTATATTAGATGTTTCCTCATGTATGTGGTGGTTTCTGCTTCATATTTAAAAATCGGACAATAACAAGTGGATTGAAGCCCTGTGCATGTGAATGGGCCTCCTTAATTGTGGTCCTCACTTTATCCTGATCAGGCTGACCCTTGCCTTAAGTAAATCAGCAACCCCAAATGTTAATTTCTTTCAGTGTTTTCTCTTGGACTGCTCAGATTTCCAAAACAAGTCTTTTCCAGCTTCTTGACTGGAGAGTTTATATCTGGTTGCAGCATTCTGAGAGCCTTAGACAGAACCTTCCTCCTTCCCCAAATTGAACTGTATCTATGGTTGGTGTTCGGCCAAACTAAGACTTTCTTTTACCTTTCCAGAAAATACAACTCCAATCTTCTGCCAGGGTTAGAGAGTGACAGTGGCTTCATTTGTGTGGAGGCTTGTTTTTCAGACTTTCAACCAGACCTTGTTTTAGCTTCATCTTTATTTTGGCATCCCAGGATACCTGGAACCACCAGTTACTGAGACTTCATGGGTTCTGAAATAGTTTTTCTCCGTAGCTTTTCTGACTAGTGACTTGGGATTTTTGTTTTTTAATCTCAGGTTTTCAATGCCAGTTACCACTCATCCATCTGCTTTTCAGTTTTCAAAACTCTTCGGCTCTTATGTCTTCTTCCTTTCACTTTGCCCTAGTAGGTTTATGCCTTTTAAAAAAATTCACTTGCAGTCATTTTAGAGCTAAATCCCTGGGGTCAATACACATATTTAGCAATAAGTTTTCAGCTATTTTACTACATCATGTTATAAGTTGTTTGTAAAACTACAACTAAGGTAACTTATGAACCAAATTTATAATCCATGATGATGTTAGAGATCACTGAGGAAATAAATAAATTCCTCTTTGATTTTATTACTCTACAGACAAGGGAAAGAGAATAAAAATGACTTTATATTTATCCTATGATACACCATAATTGTATTTCTGTTGCTGATACATTCTTTTTTTAGTAAAATAAAACATCTAAGTCTCACCTCCTAGCCACATTAGAACCAAGACTATCTTGGATGGGGTCCATGTCAGGGGAGTTGGTGCTTGGAATTGAGTCTTAGAGGCTGCAAATTAAGGTGAAGTATTTTAATTTAGGTAGCTAGCATCAAAGGAAAATAAGAGAAAGGGTGAACATGGGAGCTAAAATTCTTATTAAACATTAAGGGTCAAAATCAGTTAAGCTAAAAGCTAACTTTAAGTCCATGGGTAGAAAACTAGTCTGGGAATATATCAGAAATGCTTTAAGTCATATTATAAAGTTTAAATGTTAAATATAGACAAAGGGGGCATTTTAAAAATAAGGTCAGTTTTTAATGACATTTAGAATATGGAACTAAATTTCCAAGGGTCTTTCAGAAAACTCTGGCCAAAAAGCTTAGTATCAGGAACCAGGCAGATCTCAAGCCTTATAGAAACAAAAGGATTGTTGTGGATGAATTTGCAGAGTTTGAGATTCTCTTAGTATTGGCTCTTGGATGCACAGGAGGGTTTGCTTTAAAAGCATACAGGAAGACATATTATCACTTCTCAGTTGCTTCTCAATGCTTATCTGAATGAGAACAGGTTTGTAATGTCTCTTTAGGGCACTCTTGAACATAAAATGTATTTAGACCTGAGCACCACAGTTGGTAGAGATAGAAAAGGAACACAAGGCTGGTAGAACAGGGGCAGGAGAAACCTATCCTGACTCTGAAGAGTAGCCTTTGAGGGACTGTTGAGCTATTATCATGCACAATTCATTGATGTATTTACTCATTAATTATTTCAGTGAATACTTATTTATTCATCTCTACCTGCCAGACACTATACAACATACTGGAGATGAGTAGTGAGCAAGATGTACTCTTCTTTCTTTGAAGGCCTTATACTCTTTCAAAGAACTCAGATGCAGATCAAGCAAGGATTACATTGGAGATTCAATCAGCAGATAGGAGAGTCATAAAGTCCAGGGAGGAAGTGATATTTAAAATGATACAAGCTGGTAGCAGCATCATGGACTAGGAGATCATTCCATTCACATCAGAATGGATGCTCAGAAAGTAGGCTCATTTACTCATTTCTTCATCCCTTCACATTTACTTACTGAACATCTTACAGTGTACCAGGCACTATGCTAGGGATCAGCGTATCAAAGATAGGCTGTTTAGTAAGATATACATGAGATAATATGGTTCTGCCACCAAAGAGCATGCAGGAACATAAATAAACAATTATAATATAGTGCGAGAAGTGCTCCAATAGAGTTACTACAGGCTGCATGTGAATATTTAGGAGTGACACTTAAACTAAACCTTGGAAGTCAGGGAAGATTTCTTGAAGGAAATGGCATTTATGCTGATACCTGAATGATGCAAAGTTCTGAAGAATGTTTCCCTCCACCCAAGATGGAGTGCTACCAGAGTCAGAAGGGAATACAAATTCTGGCCAGAAAATGGTAGGTGTTCACGTGCAGTTTCAATCGTGGTGAAAACTGAAGTCAATGCAGGAAAATTGATGCAAATAGGTGACATCAAGCATGTTACTTTTCCTTTTTGTGCCTCAGTTTCCTCATTTACAAAATGAGAACTATAATGGGATCTCTTCTATGTGGTTGTGGTGAGGTCAAAGAAATGATATATGTAAAACACTTAGAACACTAGCTGAGTCTTATAAGTACTCAATAAATTTTAGTTAATTATTATCACTGGTAATATCAACTGGCTCCAAAACATGTGAGGTAAGGAAAACCTATGCCTCAAAGAGTCTGTGGATGCTCAGAGGTTGTTCCTGGAATGCTGGGTGCCAGAGCCAGGGTGGTAACAGTAATACTAGATCTTCTAAGGTTGCAAGCTAACATGACTCATATTTTGTTTCCTTCAGGATTGGCTTAGAACAGAAAATGGAGGCTCAGTGTGACAACATTAACCAAGAAAAACATACCAGTGTGTCTTAGTCAGCTCAGGATTCTATAACAAAATATTATAGACTGGGTGGCTTAACAACAAGTATTTATTTTTCATAGTTTTAGAGGCTGAGAAATCCAAGGTCAAAGAGTCAGCAGATGTATTAGTCTTTTCTCACACTGCTAATAAAGATACACCCAAGAATGGGTAATTTATAAAGGGAACAGACTTAAATGACTCATAGTTCCACAAGGCTAGGGAGGCCTCACAATCATGGTGGAAGGCAAAGGAGGAGCAAAGGGATGTCTTACATGGTGGCAGGCAAGAGAGCTTGTGCAGGGGAACTCTCATTTATAAAACCATCATATACCGTGAGACTTATTCACTTCCACGAGAACATTATGGGGGAAACCACCCCCATGATACAATTATCTCCACCTGATCCCTCCCTTGACACGTGGGGATTATTACAATTCAAGGTAAGATTTGGGTGGGGACATAGCCAAACCATATGAGCAGAGTTTGTTCTTGGTGAGGGCCCTCTTTTGGCTTGCAAACAGCCACCTTCTTGCTGTGTCCTCACCTGGTGTCTCTTCTTATAGGGGCATTAATCTTCTCTTGGGGGCTCCACTCTAATGATGTCATCTAAAAACCTAATTACATTCCAAAGGCTCCACCACCTAATTGAGGATTTGAGCTTCAATATATGAATTTGGGGTGACAAAAATATTTAGCCCATAACCATATACCATTGTGGGCCAGGTACCATTTTTGTTGCTGGCATACATTGAAAAAAAAGATGTGCAGGGCTATCCCTGAGAAAGCCAAATTATATTGCCAGGTAAGGGCATGGGGCTGATGAAATACTCATTGACAAATAAATATATAAAAGGGAACATAGGTATCTTAATGTGGAGTAATGGGAAAGGGAACTCTGCTCAGCTAGAGTGCTCTATGCCAGGGAAAAAGAGCATTGCAGACGGAAGAAGCAATGATTGTGCCAAAGATCCTCAAATGGTTAGTGGTTATTCATGATAGTAGGAGGCGAGGAAGGAAGACCCGGGCCTTAGAAATTTAGTTTTTGTAGCATTGTTCAAAGGTTGATTGGATGTCCCTTTTAGAAGATAAATTAAATGCTTATGTAGACTACCTTTGCAAACCATAACACATGTTCTGCTCTACTGGGACTCCACAGAATACACCTGTCTCATGCCTCAGAACTTTGACAAGTGGTGCTCTCTCTGGGATACTCCTTTCTTGTCTTCCATACAGTCTGATATTTTGTCCAAGACTTAATACATATATTTCTTTACAATTTTTTTTTTACCTGGACCTATACTAGATAATTTAGGATGGTAAAAATACAAGTAACACCAATTCTCTGCTTCCAAAAGCATACAATCTAGTTAGAGAACAATATAGGGCACATTACTAAAAAGAGCAATGGAAATTTGGGCAAGAGGATTCTGAAATTTGCCTTCTTCTGCTCCTTTTCCTAACAGTAATGTAACCACTTGGTTAATGTGGCCCTGGCAATGTAGTACAGTTCCCCGAAAGAAAATGAAACTGATGTTACCCCAGATACATTTTAATTTACACCTTTCAAACTTTCATAAACAGAACATGAGGCTTTATAGATTTCTTAGGCAGTACAGTGCAAATAAATCTGTTATATGCTCTATCATTTCTTTCTTTTTTTTTTTTTAACATCAAAAAAGTTAAATTTTTTATTGGTAAAAAAAGTTGTGCTGTAAGGAAAGAGACTTTCTTATAGATGTATAGTTCAAACTTGTAAGTAGAGATAAGAGTATCTTCAAGTCATCCCTTCAGGATCTGAGCATCTTAGCTGTTAACATCTCCGGGGTTTGTAACAACGAAAAATAGAGCTGGGCTGGAGGAAAGCCAGGGCGGCAAATGAGCTACTTCAGTAGGTGACCTGTCTGTTCCAAGTCCACAAGCACTATCTGTCCTTTTTCAGGTTAGCACACTGCTATCAGTCTTTGTATACCGCAGCTTTCATGTTTTGAAGTACTTAGTTTTGAGTCCTTGTATCAGTGGAATTTCTGAGGAAGGATATGTGGTGTCTGAGTCCGTTCAGGCTGCTGTAGCAAAATACTGTAAACTGGGTGGCTCATAAACAATGGAAATTTATTTTTCATGGTTCTGGAGGCAGGAAAGTCTAAGAGCAAGGTACTGGCAGATAAAGGTGTTTGGTGTGGGCCCACTTGCTGGCTCACAGCCCTCTTTTCACTGTAACCTCGCATGGTGGAGGGTCCATGAGCTCTCTTGTCTCTTTTTTTTTTTTTTTTTTTTTTTGCTTTACATAGTTATCTTATAAAGACATTAAAAGTAGAAAAGTTGTCATTTATATTTATTATCATTTTTGCCATTAATACCTCGCTTTTCACCTAATAACTTTCTTTTTTTTTTTTTTTTTTTTTGTTGACACATTTTTTTTTTTTTTATTATACTTTAGGGTTTTAGGGTACATGTGCACAATGTGCAGGTTTGTTACATATGTATCCATGTGCCATGTTGATTTCCTGCACCCATTAACTCGTCATTTAGCATTAGGTGTATCTCCTAATGCTGTCCCTCCCCCCTCCCCCCACCCCACAACAGTCCCCGGAGTGTGATGTTCCCCTTCCTGTGTCCATGAGTTCTCATTGTTCAATTCCCACCTATGAGAGAGAACATGCGGTGTTTGGTTTTTTGTCCTTGCGATAGTTTACTGAGAATGATGTTTTCCAGTTTCATCCATGTCCCTACAAAGGACACGAACTCATCATTTTTTATGGCTGCATAGTATTCCATGGTGTATATGTGCCACATTTTCTTAATCCAGTCTATCGTTGTTGGACATTTGGGTTGGTTCCAACTCTTTGCTATTGTGAATAGTGCCACAATAAACATACGTGTGCATGTGTCTTTATAGCAGCATGATTTATAGTCCTTTGGGTATATACCCAGTAATGGGATGGCTGGGTCAAATGGTATTTCTAGTTCGAGATCCCTGAGGAATCGCCACACTGACTTCCACAATGGTTGAACTAGTTTACAGTCCCACCAACAGTGTAAAAGTGTTCCTATTTCTCCACATCCTCTCCAGCACCTGTTGTTTCCTGATTTTTTAATGATGGCCATTCTAACTGGTGTGAGATGGTATCTCACTGTGGTTTTGATTTGCATTTCTCTGAGGGCCAGTGATGATGAGCATTTCTTCATGTGTTTTCTGGCTGCATAAATGTCTTCTTTTGAGAAGTGTTTGTTCATGTCCTCTGCCCACTTTTTGATGGGGTTGTTTGTTTTTTTCTTGTAAATTTGTTTGAGTTCATTGTAGATTCTGGATATTAGCCCTTTGTCAGATGAGTAGGTTGCAAAAATTTTCTCCCATTCTGTAGGTTGCCTGTTCATTCTAATGATAGTTTCTTTTGCTGTGCAGAAGCTCTTTAGTTTAATGAGATCCCATTTGTCGATTTTGGCTTTTGTTGCCATTGCTTTTGGTGTTTTAGACATGAAGTCCTTGCCCATGCCTATGTCCTGGATGGTATTGCCTAGGTTTTCTTGTAGGATTTTAATGGTTTTAGGTCTAACATATAAGTCTTTAATCCATCTTGAATTAATTTTTGTATAAGGTGTAAGGAAGGGATCCAGTTGCAGCTTTCTACATATGGCTAGCCAGTTTTCCCAGCACCATTTATTAAATAGGGAATCCTTTCCCCATTTCTTGTTTTTGTCAGGTTTGTCAAAGATCAGATAGTTGTAGCTATGCGGCATCATTTCTGAGTGCTCTGTTCTGTTCCATTGATCTATGTCTCTGTTGTGGTACCAGTACCATGCTGTTTTGGTTACTGTAGCCTTGTAGTATAGTTTAAAGTCAGGTAGCGTGATGCCTCCAGCTTTGTTCTTTTGGCTTAGGATTGACTTGGCGATGCGGGCTCTTTTTTGGTTCCATATGAACTTTAAAGTAGTTTTTTCCAATTCTGTGAAGTAAGTCATTGGTAGCTTGATGGGGATGGCATTGAATCTATAAATTACCTTGGGCAGTATGGCCATTTTCACGATATTGATTCTTCCAACCCATGAGCATGGAATGTTCTTCCATTTGTTTGTATCCTGTTTTATTTCATTGAGCAGTGGTTTGTAGTTCTCCTTGAAGAGGTCCTTCACATCCCTTGTAAGTTGGATTCCTAGGTATTTTATTCTCTTTGAAGCAATTGTGAATGGGAGTTCACTCATGATTTGGCTCTCTGTTTGTCTGTTATTGGTGTACAAGAATGCTTGTGATTTTTGTACATTAATTTTGTATCCTGAGACTTCGCTGAAGTTGCTAATCAGCTTAAGGAGATTTTGGGCTGAGACAATGGGGTTTTCTAGATATACAATCATGTCATCTGCAAACAGGGACAATTTGACTTCCTCTTTTCCTAATTGAATACCTTTTATTTCCTTCTCCTGCCTGATTGCTCTGGCCAGAACTTCCAGCACTATGTTGAATAGGAGCGGTGAGAGAGGGCATCCCTGTCTTGTGCCAGTTTTCAAAGGGAATGCTTCCAGTTTTTGCCCATTCAGTATGATATTGGCTGTGGGTTTGTCATAGACAGCTCTTATTATTTTGAGATACGTCCCATTAATACCTAATTTATTGAGAGTTTTTAGCATGAAGTGTTGTTGAATTTTGTCAACGGCCTTTTCTGCATCTATTGAGATAATCATGTGGATTTTGTCTTTGGTTCTGTTTATATGCTGGATTACATTTATTGATTTGCGTATGTTGAACCAGCCTTGCATCCCAGGGATGAAGCCCACTTGATCATGGTGGATAAACTTTTTGATGTGCTGCTGGATTCGGTTTGCCAGTATTTTATTGAGGATTTTTGCATCAATGTTCATCAAGGATATTGGTCTGAAATTCTCTTTTTTGGTTATGTCTCTGCCAGGTTTTGGTATCAGGACGATGCTGGCTTCATAAAATGTGTTAGGGAGGATTCCCTCTTTTTCTATCGATTGGAATAGTTTCAGAAGGAATGGTACCAGTTCCTCCTTGTACCTCTGGTAGAATTCAGCTGTGAATCCATCAGGTCCTGGACTCTTTTTGGTTGGTAAGCTATTGATTATTGCCACAATTTCAGAACCTGTTATTGGTCTATTCAGAGATTCAACTTCTTCCTGGTTTAGTCTTGGGAGGGTGTATTTGTCGAGGAATTTATCCATTTCTTCTAGATTTTCTAGTTTATTTGCATAGAGGTGTTTGTAGTATTCTCTGATGGTAGATTGTATTTCTGTGGGATCGGTGGTGATATCCCCTTTTTCGTTTTTTATTGCATCTATTTGATTCTTCTCTCTTTTCTTCTTTATTAGTCTTGCTAGCGGTCCATCAATTTTGTTGATCTTTTCAAAAAACCAGCTCCTGGATTCATTAATTTTTTGAAGGGTTTTTTGTGTCTCTATTTCCTTCAGTTCTGCTCTGATTTTAGTTATTTCTAGCCTTCTGCTAGCTTTTGAATGTGTTTGCTCTTGCTTTTCTAGTTCTTTTAATTGTGATGTTAGGGAGTCAATTTTGGATCTTTCCTGCTTTCTCTTGTGGGCATTTAGTGCTATAAATTTCCCTCTACACACTGCTTTGAATGTGTCCCAGAGATTCTGGTATGTTGTGTCTTTGTTCTCATTGGTTTCAAAGAACATCTTTATTTCTGCCTTCATTTCATTATGTACCCAATAGTCATTCAGGAGCAGGTTGTTCAGTTTCCATGTAGTAGAGCGGTTTTGAGTGAGTTTCTTAATCCTGAGTTCTAGTTTGATTGCACTGTGGTCTGAGAGACAGTTTGTTATAATTTCTGTTCTTTTACATTTGCTGAGGAGAGCTTTACTTCCAACTATGTGGTCAATTTTGGAATAGGTGTGGTGTGGTGCTGAAAAAAATGTATATTCTGTTGACTTGGGGTGGAGAGTTCTGTAGATGTCTATTAGGTCCACTTTATGTAGAGCTGAGTTCAATTCCTGGATATCCTTGTTAACTTTCTGTCTCGTTGATCTGTCTAATGCTGACAGTGGGGTGTTAAAATCTCCCATTATTATTGTGTGGGAGTTTAAGTCCCTTTGTAGGTCACTCAGGACTTGCTTTATGAATCTGGGTGCTCCTGTGTTGGGTGCATATATATTTAGGATAGTTAGCTCTTCTTGTTGTATCATTTCAATATAATGACTAAAAGACCAGGTCCAGCCAGGAGTGGTGGCTCATCCCTATAATCCCAGCATTTTGGAACATCAAGGGAGGAGGAATACTTGAGGTCAGGAGCTCAAGACTAGCCTGGGCAACGCAACAAGTCTCCATCTCTGCAAAAAGAAAATTTTTAAAAAGTAAAATAAAAGACCAGGTCCAGAAAAGGTAACATTGAGTAAGGGTACTTTGTGAAAATTCTAAGTGTTTAAACAGGCCTTTGATGAGACTTTTGGAAAACAACTACAACAGAGGAAAATTCTATGTAAATGATGTTAGCCCGGCCTGTTTGAAAACTATAAAAACAAGTCTGGTCTATATCAAAGTGATGTCAAAGGAGTTGCTTGGGGGACTTTGATAAACTCTGCTTTCCCCATAACCTTAACCCTAACCCTAACCCAATTCCGAAATATACATTTGCAGTAATGTTCTTATCAGAGTAAGTCCTGCTTCAAATCAAATCCCCAGCTTCCAACTAAATAGCTGTCCATAAACTTTTTAAATAGAAATTCCGGAGCTGACACTGAGTCTGCATAGCATAAAACTTATGAAAGAATTTGTCTCAGCAGAAAACTCTGCAGCGTTTCCTGATGGAGAGCATTCAAAAACCTACTTACCTACCAAAGCAGGTTTTGATGGATAAATCTAGTTTGGTTTGGAAACAAATGTCTTCTAGAAAGTCTGCTTACTGCTTGAAAGTTGTATTTATTTCCATTTTATTGTTTTTTTGTTAAACCCATACTTTATGTAAGACCTTTGTTTTGCCAAACAAGTTTTGCTGACCGTGGTACTTTTTAGTCATATAACTGACGATAGAGGAACAATTACTAAATTTCCAACTTTGTCCAAATAATTTAGGAAGTAGGTAGGGGCAGATTTACAAGTATAGAGTGGCCATTTAGAACAGCTTGTGCATAATTGATATGGCGGTTGACCCCCAGCCTTCTTCTTTGAGTCTTACTCAATAATTCTATCCTTTTGTCAAAGCATTAGTAAACAATATAGAATAATTTAAAATGGAGGACAAAGAAATGAGTTTACTTTGTACCCAACACAGCAAATAACTTGAAAACATGTCTTAGGTATTTTGGTTTTCGTGAAGAACCTCTGAAGCTGTGTGGCTCACTAGGGATTCTCCCTCTCAATCACTGACCACCCCTTCATCTCTCCCACACCCCTCAGGGTTCAGTACAGTTATTTCTCTGTTTTCCTTCTTATGGATAGACTCTTCTATCCTAGGAAATCCAGGCAAATCCTGTAGTGGCAGACACTTATCCTACCTTTGTAGTGTGACACCTCCCCTACCTGGTTACCTAAGGGTGTATGGTAGCCACTTGAATTCTGAAGGCCTGGTGGTGAGTCAAGGCCATGGTACCCAACCAGGGAACAGACGTTCCTTTGACATCACTTTGATATAGCCCATGCTGCTTTTTATAGTTTTCAAACAGGCCAGGCTAACATCATTTACATAGCTTCCCAGAGAATACGAAACTATCAAGGGAAACAATCCCATGGCACACACACAGTAGACAAAGAGCCAGAAAATTGGCTCAAAAGCAGCCTAGAGATGGGAGGCAGCATGGATCTCTAGAGTCATCCTGCTGCCACCCAGGAGTGCCCCCATACGTAAGTCTTAATAAATTCATCCACTTGTCTAGCTGGACTTGTCTGCATTATTCTTCGGACTCTCGGAAACTTTCTATTTTGGGAGTTGGGAAGGATATTACAGTCCCAAGGTTTTCATGTTACAACCCGGAGTGTAGAAAATTTTTTCCATAAAGCTCTTCTCTTTGCAATGGAATTAAGTCAAACCAGATGCTAGGATGGTTACTGATGAGCTGTTCATAGGTAGAATTTGAACTAGAGAGAAACCTAGAGAGAAGTTGGAACTCTCATCAGACAGGCAAGTAGTGTGTTTGCAAATCTTACTTTGGTATCTTTATAGAACATCCAGAGCAATGGAGACTATCTGATCTTAGTGAGAGTCCCTATTTATTACTCTAGCCAAACTTTATAGTCTTTTTTTGCATGCTTTTGGCTTTGCATTTTAATAAAACTGTTCATATGAACTTTTGAGCTGAATGCAGTTTTCCTAAGGAATGAAGTGAGTGTTTCTTCACCTCATTAGGAGTATCAAGTTTGAGCCCAGTATGGAACATCAGAAAATTGAAGCTGAAGAAAAGAACCCAAGGGGTACATAAGGGGGTGGGGGGTGAATTTTATCCCTTTTCCATTATGATCCAACTTCTCAGATCCAAAAGAGTGGAAGTGTTAAATAATATTTCAAGAAACAAAATAAGACTCACTTTTAAAGATTCTAAATTTGGCTTTTTTTTTTTCCCCACAAGACTTTCCTTTTTGATTGTCCTGCTTTAATTGTTATTTATTGAATTACTTTTAGCAATTTCCATTTATCTACTCTCTGTGCTTTTTTTTTGGTGCATTACTTAAATAGCTCTGAAATAATAACATATTGTGCTGAAAGAAAATGGCAATTTACATTTGCCCACAAAATGACCATAAATTCCAAGGACAATAAATCGCTGTAATTATCTGACATTCAGGAATGTAGCAGTTCAACAATGGAGACTTTTCTGTAACATAGATAGTTTTTTATTATACAGATATCCTTAATGCTAACATCAATTTGGAGATGAAGCTATCTATGAGAATATAGTGTTTGCATGCTTTTACTATCTTTAAGCCTATGGCATTAATTTATAAGAAGACGGAGTAGTTTCATCTGCTTAAGGAATGGGCAAGGAAGGAAATACTAATAAGTAGCATGAGTCATATTACTAATTTCATATTATCTTTATTAGTTTTTGTGTTTAAGAAGTTTTGCCTAATGACATTTTAGAATTCAAAATTATTGAAGAAACTTTATCTGACCTTTCTTTTTTAAGTCAATATTAGCAGTTCAATAAAAGAAATCAACATATGTCGGGGTTCTGGCAATATTACCATTTTCCTATTTCATTTTCTTTATTATTAACAAATACCTAACAAGTTTATGTTACTTGTGACCTTGAAATAGTTTTAGGTGCAGCACTTGGAATTCACAGTCTATCAGCTAGAATCTATGGAAGTGTATTGCTTTGTTGCTTCTTCAATTTCCATTTCTAATAAAGGACAAGTAGCCACTCTAATACTAGGAAATTGAAGCATTTTCCAAATGTTCACAGAGAGTGTTAACTGGTTGGATATCCTAAGTGAAGTGGTGACCAAATTATGGCTCAGAGGTAAAAAAGAAAAATCCTCATTACTTTGCATGTCTGACCTTGACAGGCTATTTTTACTCCATGATCTATGACAAGAATAATAGTATTTCGCTTATGTTTCCTCAGATTCTCACAGCGAGGTTAGTGGAAATTTTAAACAATTTGAAGTCAGCAGATACAGGTTACACTCTTGACAGCAAACTTTTCTAAATGATCATTGAATAGATAAATCCCAGCGATTTCATTTTTAGATCGGAAATAAAACATGGAAATCCTTGTAGCTTTAGTGAAAATCTAAGGCCATAGAAATATTTTAAATCTCCAGAGTATTATGATACACAAAGGGTGCTTGATGTGGTTTGGCTCTGTGTCCCCACCCAAATCTCACCTTGAATTGTAATAATCCCCATGTGTCAAGGGTGGGACCAGGTGGAGGTAATTGGATCATGGGAGTTTCCCCCATGCTGTTCTTGTGTTAATGAGTAAGTCTCATGGGATCTGATTATTTTATAAGCATCTGGCATTTCCCTTGTTGGCACTTCTCCTTCCTGCCACCTTGTGAAGAAGGTGCCTTGCTTCTCCTTCCCCTTCCACCATGATTGTAAGTTTCCTGAGGCCTCCCAAGCCATGCTGAACTGTGAGTTAATTAAACCTCTTTCCTTTATAAATTAACCAGTCTTGGACAGTTGTTTATAGCAGCATGAAAAAGGATTAATACATTGCTATTCTGTATATGTACTGACTGTATAAGCATTTCTATTAAATGTTTACTCAATTCAAACAAGTCATTAAATTTTAAAGTATGATAAAGCACTATCATTTCTTGAGCATAAAAGGCACTATACTAGGCACATGGCATGCAAGCTTTGTCTTTAAAATAATATGATTATACATATTACAATTAAAAATCTAAAGACAAAAGTATGTAGAGAGATAACTAGAAGGTCTTTGTTACAAAAAGCTATTTATAGAAAGGTATGACTATTCTATTTTTGTGATAAACTCTAATGTTTTTTTTTTTGTTTTGTTTTGTTTTTTGAGATGGAGTCTTGCTCCAGCCAGGCTGGAGTGCAATGGTGCCATCTTGGCTCACTGTAACCTCTGCCTCCCAAGTTGAAACAATTCTCCCACCTCAGCCTCCCGAGTAGTGGGGACTACAGGCATGCACCACCACGCCCAGCTAATTTTTGTATTTTGAGTAGAGACGGGGTTTCACCACGTTGGCCAGACTGCTCTCGAACTCCTTACCTCAAGCAATCCGCCCGTCTCGGCCTGCCAAAGTGCTGGGATTACAGGCTTGAACCACCACGCCCAGCCACTAATGTATTTTTAATTGAGGTAAAAATAAATATTGTAAAGCTCACAAATCAGTGTATAACTTGAAATTTTACGTATATACATACACCATGTAAACACCAAAAATCACTTTTCAGAATGGTGCCTTATATTTTCCTAAGTTCCTGTTCTCACCTCCTTCTGCAAAATCCGATACAGTGACTCCTTCACCACTGATTTGTTTTGCTTATTTTTGACTCAAAAATGTGATATGAACCCCTTTGTATCTGACTTCTTTTTTTTTTTAAATTATCCTTTAAGTTCTAGGGTACATGTGCACAATGTGCAGGTTTGTTACATATATATACATGTGCCATGTTGGTGTGCTGCACCCATTAACTCGTCATTTACATTAGGTATATCTCCTAATGCTATCCCTACCTGCCCCCCTGCCAACCAACCCCACGACAGGCCTCAGTGTGTGATATTCACCTTCCTGTGTCCAAGTGTTCTCATTGTTCAATTCCTACCTATGAGTGAGAACATAGGTTTGGTTTGGTTTTTTGTCCTTACGATAGTTTGCTGAGAATGGTGGTTTCCAGCTTCATCCATGTCCCTACAAAGGACATGAACTCCTCCTTTTTTATGGCTGCATAGTATTCCATGGTGTATATGTGCCACATTTTCTTAATCCAGTCTATCGTTGATGGACATTTTGTTCAGTTCCAAGTCTTTGCTATTGTGAATAGTGCCACAATAAACAAAGATGTGCATGTGTCTTTATAGCAGCATGATTTATAATCCTTTAGGTGTATACCCAGTAATGGGATGGCTGGGTCAAATGGTATTTCTAGTTCTAGATCCTTGAGGAATCGCCACACTGTCTTCCACAATGGTTGAACTAGTTTACAGTCCCACCAACAGTGTAAAAGTGTTGCTATTTCTCCACATCCTCTCCAGCACCTGTTGTTTCCTGACTTTTTAATGATGGCCATTCTAACTGGTGTGAGATGGTATCTCATTGTGGTTTTGATTTGCATTTCTCTGATGGCCAGTGATGATGAGCATTTTTTCATGTGTCTGTTGGCTGCATAAATGTCTTCTTTTGAGAAGTGTTTGTTCATATCATTTGCCCACTTGTTGATGGGGTTGTTTGTTTTTTCTTGTGAATTTGTTTGAGTTCTTTGTAGATTCTGGATATTAGCCCTTTGTCAGATGAGTAGACTGCAAAAATTTTCTCCCATTGTGTAGGTTGCCTGTTCACTCTGATGGTAGTTTGTTTTGCTGTGCAGAAGCTCTTTAGTTTACTTAGATCCCATTTGTCAATTTTGGCTTTTGTTGCCATTGCTTTTGGTGTTTTAGACATGAAGTGCTTGCCCATGCCTATGTCCTGAATAGTATTGCCTAGGTTTTCTTCTAGGGTTTTTATGGTTTTAGGTCTAACATGTAAGTCTTTAATCCATCTTGAATTAATTTTTGTATAAGGTGTAAGGAAGGGATGCAGTTTCAGCTTTCTACATATGGCTAGCCAGTTTTCATGGAACCATTTATCAAATAGGGAATCCTTTCTCTATTTCTTGTTTTTGTCAGGTTTGTCAAAGATCAGATGGTTGTAGAGATGTGGTATTATTTCTGAGAGTTCTTTTCTGTTCCATTGGTCTATAGCTGTTTTGGTACCAGTACCATGCTGTTTTGGTTACTGTAGACTTGTAGTATAGTTTGAAGTCAGGTTGTTTGATGCCTCCAGCTTTGTTCTTTTGGCTTAGGATTGACTTGGCAATGTGGGCTCTTTTTTCGTTCCATATGAACTTTAAAGTAATTTTTTCCAATTCTGTGAAGAAAGTCATTGGTAGCTTGATGGGGATGGCATTGAATCTATAAATTACCTTGGGCAGTATGGCCATTTTCACGATATTGATTCTTCCTATCCATGAGCATGGAATGTTCTTCCATTTGTTTGTATCCTCTTTTATTTCGGTGAGCAGTGGTTTGTAGTTCTCCTTGAAGAGGTCCTTCACATCCCTTATAAGTTGAATTCCTAGGTATTTTATTCTCTTTGAAGCAATTGTGAATGGGAGTTCACTCATGATTTGGCTCTCTGTCTATTATTGGTGTATAAGAATGCTTGTGATTTTTGCACATTGATTTTGTATCCTGAGACTTTGCTGAAGTTGCTTATCAGCTTAAGGAGATTTTGGGCTGAGACAATGGGGTTTTCTAAATAAACAATCATGTCATCTGCAAACAGGGACAATTTGACTTCCTCTTTTCCTAATTGAATACCCTTTATTTCCTTCTCCTGCCTGATTGCCCTGGCCAGAACTTCCAGCACTATGTTGAATAGGAGTGGTGAGAGAGGGCATCCCTGTCTTGTGCCAGTTTTCAAAGGGAATGCTTCCGGTTTTTGCCCATTCAGTATGATATTGGCTGTGGGTTTGTCATAGATAGCTCTTATTATTTTGAGATATGTCCAATCAATACCTAATTTATTGAGAGTTTTTAGCATGAAGTGTTGTTGAATTTTGTCAAAGGCCTTTTCTGCATCTATTGAGATAATCATGTGGTTTTTGTCTTTGGTTCTATTTATAGGTGCTGGATTACGTTTATTGATTTGCGTATGTTGAACCAGCCTTGCATCCCAGGGATGAAGCCCACTTGATCATGGTGGATAAGCTTTTTGATGTGCTGCTGGATTTTGTTTGCCACTATTTTATTGAGGATTTTTGCATCGATGTTCATCACGGATATTGGTCTAAAATTCTCTTTTTTTGTTGTGTCTCTGCCAGGCTTTGGTATCAGGATGATGCTGGCCTCATAAAATGAGTTAGAGAAGATTCCCTCCTTTTCTATTGATTGGAGTAGCTTCAGAAGGAATGGTACCAGCTCCTCCTTGTACCTCTGGTAGAATTTGGCTGTGAATCCATCTGGTCCTGGACTCTTTTTGCTTGGTAGGCTCTTAATTATTGCTTCAATTTCAGAGCCTGTTATTGGTCTATTCAGAGATTCAGCTTCTTCCTGGATTAGTCTTGGGAGGGTATATGTGTCCAGGAATTTATCCATTTCTTCTAGATTTTCTAGTTTATTTGTGTAGAGGTGTTTATAGTATTCTCTGATGGTAGTTTGTATTTCTGTGGGATTGGTGGTGATATCCCCTTTATCATTTTTTTATTGCATCTGTTGGATTCTTCTCCCTTTTCTTCTTTATTAGTCTTGCTAGCAGTCTATCAATTTTGTTGATCATTTCAAAAAACCAGCTCCTGGATTCTTTGATTTTTTGAAGGGTTTTTTATGTCTCTATCTCCTTCAATTCTGCTCTGATCTTAGTTATTTCTTGCTGTCTGCTAGCATTTGAATGTGTTTGCTCTTGTTTCTCTAGTTCTTTTAATTGTGGTGTTAGAATGTCAATTTTAGATCTTTCCTGCTTTCTTGTGGGCATTTAGTGCTATAAATTTATCTCTACACACTGTCCCAGAGATTCTGGTATGTTGTGTCTTTTTTCTCATTGGTTTCAAAGAACATCTTTATTTCTGCCTTCGTTTTGTTATGTACCCAGTAGTCGTTCAGGAGCAGGTTGTTCAGTTTCCATGTAGTTGAGCGGTTTTGAGTGAGATTCTGAATCCTGAGTTCTAGTTTGATTGCACTGTGGTCTAAGAGACAGTTTGTTATAATTTCTGTTCTTTTGCATTTGCTGAGGAGTGCTTTACTTCCAACTATGTGGTCAATTTGGAATAAGTGCGGTGTGATGCTGAAAAGAATGTATATTCTGTTGATTTGGGGTGTAGAGTTCTGCAGATGTCCATTAGGTCCGCTTGGTGCAGAGCTGAGTTCAATTCCTGGATATCCTTGTTAACTTTCTGTCTCGTTGATCTGTCTCATGTTGACAGTGGTGTGTTAAAGTCTCCCATTATTATGTGTGGGAGTCTAAGTGTCTTTCTAGGTCTCTAAGGACTTGCTTTATGAATCTGGGTGCTCCTGTATTGGGTGCATATATATTTAGAATAGTTAGCTCTTGTTGTTGAACTGATCCCTTTACCATTATGTAATGGCCTTCCTTGTCTCTTTTGATCTTTGTTCGTTTAAAGTCTATTTTATCAGAGACTAGGATTGCAACCCCTGCCTTTTTTTGTTTTCCATTTGCTTGGTAGATCTTCCTCCATCCCTTTATTTTGAGCCTATGTGTTTCTCTGCATGTGAGATGGGTCTCCTGAATACAGCACACTGACAGGTCTCGACTCTTTATCCAATTTGCCAGTCTGTGTCTTTTAATTGGAACATTTAGCCCATTTACATTTAAGGTTAATATTGTTATGTGTGAATTTGATCCTGTCATTATGATATTAGCTGGTTATTTTGCTTGTTAGTTGATGCGGTTTCTTCCTAGCGTCAATGGTCTTTACCATATGGCATGATTTTGCAGTGGCTGGTACCAGTTGTTCCTTTCCATGTTTAGTGCTTCCTTCAGGAGCTCTTTTAGGGCAGGCCTGGTGATGACAAAATCTCTCAGCATTCGCTTGTTTGTAAAGGATTTTATTTCTCCTTCATTTATGAAACTTAGTTTGGTTGGATATGAAGTTCTGGGTTGAAAATTCTTTTCTTTAAGAATGTTGAATATTGGTCCCCACTCTCTTCTGGCTTGTAGAGTTTCTGCTGAGAGTTCTGCTGTTAGTCTGATGGGCTTCCTTTTGTGGGTAACCCGACCCTTCTCTCTGGCTGCCCTTAATATTTTTTCCTTCATTTCAACTTTGGTGAATTTGATAATTATGTGTCTTGGAGTTGCTCTTCTCGAGGAGTATCTTTGTGGTGTTGTCTATATTTCCTGAATTTGAATGTTTGCCTGCCTTGCTAGGTTGGGGAAGTTCTCCTGGATAATATCTTCCAGAGTGTTTTCCAACTTGGTTCCATTCTCCCTGTCACTTTCAGGTACACCAGTCAGACGTAGATTTGGTTTTTTCACATAGTCCCATATTTCTTGGAGGCTTTCTTTGTTTCTTTATAGTATTTTTTTCTCTAAACTTCTCTTCTTACTTCATTTCATTCATTTGATCTTTACTCACTGATACCCTTTCTTCCAGTTGATTGAATCAGCTACTGAAGCTTGTGCATTCATCACGTAGTTCTTGTGCCACGGTTTTCAGCTCCATCAGATCATTCATTAGTTTGTGTTTTTTTAAATACTATATAGTGTACCATTTTATAAGGACACCAGGATTTGTTTATTTTCTCTCTTGTTTATGGACTTCTAGGTTGTTTCCAGGTTTTGGTTGTTATGAATAAAGCTTCTATAAACATCCTGGTGCTCACATTTTGATGGATATATGCATTCATTTTTTCTAGAGAATTATGCTTTTTAATCTAAACAAATTTTGGAAAATTCTATCTTAAATTCTGTTTAATATTATTACCCTTGCCTATTTCTCATCCTACTTGTTTTCTTCTTCTGGAGCTTCTACAGTCACACTGGAATACTGCCTTTATTCCCACATCCTTTTCTTTTTCTCTTATGTTTTTCATTTATTTGTCCTTCTGCATATCTTTTCTGAGAGAATTCCCTGATTTAAATTTTCAGATCTCTAATTAAATCTTCAACTGTGTAAAATCTACTGTTTAGCCTATATCTATTAAATTCTTATATCAGTAATTATGTTATAAGTTTTTAAGTACTTTTCTATTTTTTTCCAATGCAGCTTTTTCTTCTGTTTTTTTTTTTTTTTTTTCAATGATTGTTCCATCTTCTTAAATACCTCTGAAACTGTTTTTCTGGTCTTAATATTTCCTTTTTTTCTGTATTAATATTTTGCTTAAGATTTCATTTTTCTATTTAAGATTTATTTGTCTGTTTCATGTTACATATCTTCAAATGTCTATTGATTCTTGATTATTTGCGTTTATAGATGAGGATCTTTGCTGATCACAATTATTGGCCAGGATGCCTTTTCTCTATCCAATTGAACAATGGTTTCTCTTGGCAGTAAATGTGAATATAGAATTGGATTATAGTAGCTATAGCTCAAGTAGTTGAATGTGTGTTGTGTGTGCGTGTGTGTGTTTATGTGTGTATTGGGTAAAGAAGGGGCACATGACCAGATTATGAAACTTCTTTGACTTCTAAGCTGGCATCCTTGTCTTTGGGGATAATTACAAGCTACCTGGGAGCACTTTCGTTTCTTTCTAGCACCACTGCATACTTTACTAATATTCGATTGCAGAATTTCCAGTTTGAAAGCTATTGCATGATTATATCCTCAGGGGAGAACCAATAGTGAACTGCTCTGTTCTTCAACTAATTACCTGGCAAAAGGCCCATTGACCATTCCTTTTCATAATCACTCTGCTTTAATCATGCTGCAGGTTATTCTTGGGTTCTGTTATCAGGATTCATTTGTAAGAGGTTCTGTTCTTTTACTGTATGGCTTTGCTCTTTTCTTGCCTCACTTGGGTTTTCTTGTCCTGCTGTCATTTGCTTTATATTTTCTACAAAGTTGACTATTCTAATCAATTGGTGACATCCTCCCAGACATTCAGCATTGCCAGAAATTTATTTGCATTTGTGTTGTGCCATTTGAATGGAATTTGAGATTGAGGAGAAATACTTGACCTTACTTACTTATTTTGAACCAGATATCTCTTGTAGGTTATTTCCAATATTTTCACCCATCATACAACCTCAGAAATATTAAATAGCATGCCAAAATTTATGTAGCTGTTATATACAGAAGTCTGATTGATTTTAAAATCCAAGTTATTTTCAGTACCTCCACCTTATTTTAAACTAGAAAAACAAATGCCCAAAGGATCAGGTCCGTGTGCTATTAATTTAGGATTTTAAATAATATTTATCTCTTCTTTTCAGTAACTTTGTGTTTAATGCTAGAGTTATTAAAATAAAAAATAATTATAGATAATGGGTCTGACAGCATGAGTGGATTAGTGTATTCAATAGTGGTTTGATCATTAGAGGGAAAATACTAATTTAAAACTCTACATTCTATTTTTTAAGCCCACTTTTCATTTTTGTAATAATATAAAGTTTATTTCCCATTGTGTATAATTTAAAGATGTAATTCTATCTTTGGATAGAAAAAGGAGAGAGGAATATTATTGTGCTAATAGTTTTTCATGAAGTTTTCCATTTAAAATTGTAATGTTAGAATATTGAAAATAGGACTTATTAATATTTAAGTATAAGAAGAAATTAGTTGTTTATATAAAATAGCACTGCTTTTGATTAATAATTTTTTTTTAAATTACAGTAATTGGAATGCTAATTGGTAGTTTTATTTAAGCTTTGAATATTCCTCACATTTTTCTTTGAGCAGAAGACCCTATAGTTGAAAGAACTAATCACATCAAATATAAGTTTATTTTAGTATAGTTATTCAAATAATAAAATTTTGATTTTAAGTTAGAATATTAAAGTTATATTAGACTTATATTACCTGGTGCACCGATATTGTAATAAAAACATAACATTGGTTAACTTAATTTAACTTGAGAAAAGAACAAAGAAGCAGAAGGGCTTTACATTAGGAAAGCTAAACTCTGGCTTTTCAAAGGACATAGATTACAAGAGGGTAATGTCACTGTAGTGCATTGGAGCTTCCTTTTTAAAGTAATACTGTTCACAATGTCAGTTTCTGGTGATCACCAGTGGTAGCAGTAATTACAGTGAGACAATGAGACAAAGATGTGTAAGACTACAGCTTTTTTTTTTTTTTAATACTAAACCTGGATTCTGAGTTAAATCTTTTTTCTCCCTCCTGAATTAGATATGATGACACTATTGAACAGGACATTTTTCCATGACAATTTGAGCCGTTATTAATAAAACATCTGTTACACAATAGCTGAATACATTTAATTAAAGTTGATGCAATGAAAATAATAGAAAAAGGTAAGACTTTTCCCCTGATGAGTCATTAATGGGTGATGGTAATCAGCATGGATTAAGCCAAAAAGAAAATAATTCCAGGAGATGAGCTTGATGGCCCTTCCTCAGTACGTCTTGGTTTCCTTATAATAAAATTTTAGTAGGAAATGCTAAATTATGAATCTTTCTCTTAATAACCAGTGACATTAACTCAGTATATCATAATCTTCTCCATTGTCTGACACATCTTGATGCAGATTAGCATATCTCTGACCTCCTTTCATCTCTCTATTGGCTCTACTAGGAAAACTCTGAAAATATTTCTTTCTGCATCTGCAACAACCAACTATGGATTCTCAAGCCCTCCCCTTTTTAATCTCCACAGTTAATATATCTACAAGGGATTATTTTCACTCAAAGGTCAAGAAAGTATATATAGAACAATTAATGAGTACATATTATTAAATTATCTGTTCCGAATGATTATTCTATTAGCTGGAAAATGATTGTGGTAATTATAAGCAGAGCAGATATATGAGCTCATAACAATTGTGTGGATTTAAATTTTCACTCATGGTCTCTCTCATAAAAAATTCCAAATGATGATTGAGTATATTTCATTTTCTATGTTATTAGCATTTAGCAACTGTTTTGCATAGATATTGAGAAATCAGAATTGACTCACAGTTCAGGAAGGTTGAATTCTCCAAAGCATAAAATGATGACCCATATAATGAGTTCTTGGAGATTTGATGTTAAACGGACATTGCTATTAACTCTGAAGCAAAGAGAATGAACTTAGAATAAAAGGAAAATGCTGTGTTGGGATATAAATAAAAAGGCAAGGAATTAGTCCACATTTTAAAAGACATCTTAAATATTATAAAATGATTTACATTTAACTTTCTTATTTTTTTTCTATCATGCACACACATGACAAACTACTATGGAACGACTATAGAACTCTACTGGATGTAAACAGAAAGTAGGGTGTTACACTGTTACTCCTTGTATACTCTTGAGGGACATAATCATTAAAATAATTAAAAAGCACCATTTTATGAGACTAAACCATGCTCTACTAGTGAATAAAGCTCGGGTCACTCCACCAGGTAAAGAACCATGACCAACTGAGGTACTTACTGAAGACAAAGGGTATACAAAATGGAATCACAGAAGAAGGCAGTTGTAAATACCAGCTAGCACCATGTGGCCATTTACAGAAACGACTGTCACTTATTTCTTCTTTATTTTATTATGAATATTGTGTGTGCATGAGTATGTATGCATATAGCAAATTGCTTTGTTATCTTCTTCCTCTTATTCCTTTATCATGTAACATAAAGTGTATTGACTTGATATCATAGTATTTAAGTATTGTTAATTTTACATCATAGTATTTAAGTTGCAGAATATCAAGGAGAAGAGTAACCATCATTTAAGAACTTCACCTCCTCTTCTGAGAAGAAATTAGTGTATTTCTGGTTGTATGTAGAATAGTTGTATTGTGTTAGGTTGAATTATTATCTTCTTATTGTCCTTTTTTTGGAGATTAAGTATGATTTAAGGAAATGTGTGAGTGCCAATTTGACAAGGGGTGGTAAATTTGTGATGTGTCAATTTGACTGGGGTACAGGGTGACGAGATATTTGGTTAAATGCTATTCTGGGTGTGTCTATTAGGGTGTTCCTGGATGGCATTAACACCTGAATCAGTAGACTGAGTAAGGCAGATTGCCCTTGTCAATATGGGTGGGCCTCATCAATCCATTGGAGGCCCAAACAGAACAAAAGATGGAGTAAGAGAGAATTTTCTGTCTACCTGACTTTTCTTTTAAGCTAGGATATCCATCTTCTCGTATACTTGGACTGAACTTATACCACTGGTTCTCAAGGTCTCAGTCTCAAACTTGAACTACACCCTTGGTTCTTCCAGGTCTCCAGCTTACCGACTGCAGATCCTGGGACTTCTCGGCCTTTATAACTTTCAATATTGCTCCTCTAGGCTTGTGTGAGTCAATTCCTTAAAATAAATCTCGTGTGTGTGTGTGTGTGTGTGTGTGTGTGTGTGTGTCTTCTATTCCTTTTGTTTATTTGGAGAAACCAGACTGATAGTGGGTGAAAAAAATTTTACTTGTCTCTTGATTATGCTAGCCAGAGAACAGTTATGATTTCTTTCATTTCATGGCTTTCATTTTTTAAAGGAACACAGTCTTCAAATATATTAAACAATATCAATTGGACAGGAGATGCTTCTAATATTTTGTGGTTGGTGAGTCTATTTTTTGTGCTTTCCGTGGCAATATCACATTTGTCTGCATGTACCTTGCATGACTTAGATATCAAATGGCCAATTGCAGCAGTTCCACTTTGGCCCATCATGATAAATATTAGCAAAGAAGAATTTAGTGGTATAAATGTGTGAAGTGCAGCATGGATATGTGTATTAGTCTGTTCTCATGCTGCTATAAACAAATACCTAAGACTAGGTAATTTATAAAGGAAAGAAGTGTAATTGACTTACAGTTCTACATGGCTGGGTAGGCCACAGAAAACTTACAATCATAGTGGAAGGCAAAAGAAAAGCAGGTACCTTTTACACAGGGTGGCAGGACAGAGTGAGTGCAAGCAGGGGAAATGCCAGACACTTATAAAACCAGACCTCATGAGACTCATTCACTATTATGAGAACAGCATGGGGAAAACTGCCTCCTGATCCAATTACCTCCCCCTGGTCCCACCCTTGACACATGGGGATTATGGGGATTATAGTTCAAGAAGAGATTTTGGGTGGGGTCACAGCCAGACCATATCATTCTGCCCCTGGCCCTCCCAAATCTCATGCCCCTTTCACATTTCAAAACCAATCACACCTTCCCAACAGTCTCCCAAAGTCTTAACTCATTCCAGCATTAACTCTAAAGTCCAATTCCAAAGTCTCACCTGAGCCAAGGTAAGTCCCTTCTGCCTATGAGCCTGTAAAATCAAAAGCAAGTTAGTTACTTCCTAGATACAATGGGGGTACAGGAATCAGGGAAATACACCCATTCCAAATGGGAGAAATTGGCCAAAAGAAAGGGGTTACAGGCCCCATGCAAGCCTGAAATCCAGCAAGGCAGTCAGCTCTTAAAGCTGTAAAATGACCTCCTGTAACTCCGTGACTCACATCTGGGTCACACTGATGTAAGAGATGGGCTCCAACAGCCCTGGGCTCCTCTACCCCTGTAGCTTCAAAGGATACATTGCCCCTCCTGGCTGTTTTCATGGGCTGGCATTGAATGTCTGTGGCTTTTTCAAGCTCATGGTGCAAGCTGCAGTGGATCTACCATTGTGGGGTCTGGAGAATGTAGGTCCTCTTTGCACAGTTCCATTAGGTAGTGCAAAGGCTCTGTGTAGGGCTCCAACACCACATTTCCCTTCCACACTGCACTAGTGGAGGTTCTCCATGAGGTCTCCACCCCCACAGCAAACTTCTGCCTGGACATCCAGGCAGAATCATATATACATATATCCAGGCAAATGCATACATATACATTTCCATACCTCCTCTGAAATCTAGGCAGAGGTTCCAAAACCTTAGTCCTTGACCTCGGTGTACCCACAGTCTTAACACCACATGGAAGCTGCCAAGGCTTGAGGCTTGCACACTCTGAAGCCATGGCCTGAGCTGTACCTTGGCCCCTTTTAGCCATGGCTGGAACTGGAGCAGCTGGGGCACAGGGCACCATGTCCCCAGGCTGCACAGAGCAGAGAGGCCCTGGACACTGCCCATGAAACCATTTTTCCCTCCTAGGCCTCTGGGCCTGTGATGAGTAGGGCTGCCCTGAAGGGCTGCCTTGAAGACATTTTCCCCATTGTCTTAGTGATTATTTCGTTCCTTGTTACATATGCAAATTTTTGTAGTTGGCTTAAATTTCTCTTCAGAAAATGGGTTTTTTGTTTCTATCACATCATCAGTCTGCAAATTTTTTAAACTTTTATGTTCTGGTTTCTCTTGAATGCTTTGCCAT
Source organism: Nomascus leucogenys (assembly GCF_006542625.1). Taxonomy (NCBI): domain Eukaryota; kingdom Metazoa; phylum Chordata; class Mammalia; order Primates; family Hylobatidae; genus Nomascus; species Nomascus leucogenys. Next base: position 102,126,422 of record NC_044383.1, on the reverse strand, counting down.
TTAAAAATTTCTTCCACCAGATACCCTAAATTATCTATCTCAATTTCAATGTTCCACAGATCTCTAGGGCAGGGGCAAAATGCTGCCAGTCTCTTTGATAAAACATAGCAAGAGTCACCTTTGCTCCAATTCCCAAGAAGTTTCTTATCTCCATCTGAGACCACCTCAGCTGGGACTTCATTGTTCATATCACTATCAGCATTTTGGTCAAAACCATTTAACAAGTCTCTTGGAAGTTCCAAACTTTCCCACATCATTCTATCTTCTTCTGAGCCCTCCAAACTGTTCCAACCTCTTCCTGTTGCCCAGTTCCAAAGTTGCTTCCATGTTTTCAGGTATCTTTACAGCAGCCCCCCAACTACCTAGGTATCAATTTACTATATTAGCTTATTCTCATGCTGCTATGAAGAAATACTAGAGACTGGGTAATTTATAAAGGAAGAGGTTTAATTGACTCACAGTTCCACATGGCTGGAGAGACCTCAGCAAACTTACCATCATGGCAGAAGGCAAAGGAGAAGCAGGCACCGTCTTCACAGGGTGACAGGACAGAGTGAGTACAAGCAAAGGAGATGCCGGATGCTTATAAAACTGTCATATGTCATGAGACTCACTCACTATCACAAGAAAAGCATGGGAAAACTGCCTCCATGATTCAATTACCTCCACCTGGTCCCACCCTTGACCTGTGGGGATTATGGGAATTATAACTCATGATGAGATTTTGGGCAGGGATACAGCCAAACCATATCAATATGTTAACATCCACAATATGTTTGGGTTGTCTTAGTTAAGTCTGAATGGAGATATTAAGACATATTGCTTCATTATAAACTCAGCAGGATTGAGTCAATTTGTTTAACATGAAAAGATAAGTTGAAGGTTAGTCTGGCTGACTGTACAAAGAGCTGGACTGAAAAGATGTGAATTCACCATATGGCTCTGTCTATTACTGTTTTAGCCTCTTCTTTTTTCTTTGTCAAAATACTTAACTCCTGAGGTTCAGTTTAATCCTCTTAGATGTCTCATTCCCAAATTTGTTTGGCACATTTATGTTCATATTTTATAGTATAAGTGAATCATGTATAAGATAAAAAAGATCATAATTATAATACTTTAATATATGGGAAATTTAGAAAATTTTCACAATACTTTCTCCGAAAACAAGCCCCTATGTTTCAGGGGCTTTTGAATAGCCCCTTTCATCTGCTCTGCCACAATCCTCCACCTGTGCTGACCCAGTAGGAAGGACTAGTGTCAGGCTCTTTTCCTTCTCATTCAGTGTCTTGTTCTGCTATTACTTAGATTAGGCACCACTGACAAATTGAGGTCACCTGAGATAACACTGAATCACTGTCGGTAGAATAAAACTATAATTATTGCAGTAGTGGTTTGATATAAAATCAGAAAGCCTTGAATTTTGAAATATAGTCAATACATTTCTGTTCAGTATGGTTCTTGATTAAAGTTTTACATCCACTTTCTATAGGAACATAAAAAATTCGGTGAGTTATGGTGAGTTGCTTAGAATTTGATGAATCTTTCAAATACTTTCTGAATAAAAATGAATTCTAGTTTTTTCCTGTTATGTTCCTGCAAGAAACAGATTCTAGCTAATGCTTTGATGGGACCAATTCTGCAAAGAACAATATGTTCATTGGTCATGATACTGCAATAGCTACTTTCTAGAGGAACAATAAGATTTTATTTATTATTAACTCATATTGATAGCTTGTTATCAGCATGAAACCCTTAGTCACTGTCTTCTATTATCAGCTATCTACCATAAGGTGCAAGTCACTTTGTATGATTTGATCAACCAGAGAGTTTGGTCAGGGAGATCTTGTAACACATCAACTTCTAATGGGAAGAGTACAGCATAATATGGAATCTGCAATAACAGATGGCCCAAGGCATCAGCTTTCAACATTGCTCTTCTAGTCTTGTAGATAAGCTTATAGTTGAGTGCACTAACTAATCAAGACCCAAGAGCAGCATATGTGCTGTCATAATTAACTGGAAAAAGGTAGTACATTATTTCAGACCTTTGCACATGCTATAAAGCTTTGCTTCTCATAGTGTGGCCCTCAGACCAGCAGTATGCAACCCCGGAGAGCTTGCTGAGAATGCTGACTCTTAGGCCTGACCCCAGATACTAAATCAAAATCTGCATTTTATCAAGGTCCCCAGGTAATTTGTGTAATCACTAAAGTTTGAAAACACTGCTCTAAATTTGTGACAGATGGTGCCATCAAAGTAGGATTTTTAGCCTTCCTTGTATGTCATTTTAATTTATTGTTCTATTTTCTTCTCTAGCTCGATTTTTGTTTCAATAACGATGGATCTGCAGACCTTCCTCCCACAATATATAGGTGGCTTAATTTATTTGACGTTAAAGCTTGCTTCCTAAAAACCTTTCCTATCAAGATTTTCACAACACTTAAGTCATATTGTGGTAGAGTCTAAACCAGCTCTTAACAGAATCTTTGGTCTTTAGAAAAGTCAGAGTAACTAGTGTCCAACACTTTGATGCCATTGTTCTACTAATCCACTTCAACATTTGGCATTGACCTCCGCAGCTTAGACAAACTGGGGACTCTTTTGTGGAGCTTTACATAGGTTCTGCACACCTGAGAAGACATGTACTAATTGGGACAAATTCCCACCTATGTCACACGTTATACTTTTTATATTGGCAATGTGCAGTTAAGTGGTATCTGCCCAAACTACATATATCCACCCTGTGCACTAATGTATACAGTCAAATATAAGCCAGGAGATCCAGAAGAACTTCCTAATATATTTTCACACGCAGGTTGTATGTGGAGGGAAGGGATGGATGTGAAATATCAGCAGTTTTGACATGGGTGACTTCCTGACACTTGAAGAATGGAGAGAGCTAGAGAAGGGGCTGTGAGGTGGGGGTGGGGATTGCATTTTTTATTCTTGAGTAGACTCTGGGCTGCCTGAAAGGGGAGCAGCACCATACAGATAGAGTTCTATGGCCTTGGGGGAAGGAATTTTGGAGCATCACCCTGTCATAGATCAATGACTTAATGCATCAGGATGGATGACCGTTAACTAACGGATTGTAGCTCAGTCATTGCTGATTGTGGTGTTTTGAAGAAATTTGCCATAATTGCAATATTTGTATATTTCTAAAGGCTGAAGAGAATTATTGATGTCTGAAGACAACATGATATTGCAAGTTGAAGGTGTCTTTGCCTGTTAGGTAGAAAGCCAGTGATTCTCTGTTTCATTTAATATATTTCTTTTTTTTTTCCCATTATTTATTTATTTTTTTTCTTTTTCTTTTTTTTTTAAATTATACTTTAGGTTTTAGGGTACATGTGCACAATGTGCAGGTTTGTTACATATGTATCCATGTGCCATGTTGATTTCCTGCATTTAATGTATTTCTATTTAGAGAGGGAAAAGGAAGAACAAATCTCCTTTAAGACTAATTTTTCCATTTGGAGGTGCTTCCACATATCACTGATGTCCCCACCCACTGTCCCCCATCAGGAAGCACAAACTGTTCGCAAGTACTGGCTAATTTGGATGAGGTAATTAATTGTAGATGGCAATTGTGTGTTGGCAAGTCTTCTAATAACATGAGAACTCTTAATTACCTCAAAGGGTAATGTCTATGCTGTCACTGGTCAAATGTTTTTTCTAATACTCTTAAAGGGTATGGAACAAAATATCACAGAACAAGATGTGGACACAAATCTAGTAAAGACTTGTTGTCCCCTGTATTAATTTCCTGTGGCTGCTGTAGGAAATCATAAAAACTTAGTGCCTTAAAACAACAGAAATTTATTATCTCACAGTTCCGGAGGCCAGAGTCTGAAGTCAAGGTTTTGGCAAGACTGTGCAACCTCCAAGGCTCTAGGAAAGAATTGGCTCCTTTTCTCTTCCAGTGTCTGGTGGCTGCCTCAGTGTTCCTGAACTATGGTCTCATCACTCCAATTTCTGCCTCCATGGTCACATTGCTTCCTGCTCTTCTCTGTCAAAACTACCCCCATCTGTCTTTTATAAGGATACATGTGATTGCACTTAAGTCCTACTTACATACTTCAGGGTGGATGATACCTCCTCTCAAAATCCATACCTCAATTGCATCTTTTGCCTTAGAAGTTAATATTCACTCTTTTGCTTTATATGGTTATATGTAAAGATTGCATGGTTACGGCATGGATATATCTTTTTGAGGGCCATTATTTAACCCCATACATCCCACTCCCAGTTCTGCTAAGAAACCTTAGATAATTACAAACATTTTTTTTTGGAGGTGGGGGTAGGGGGTGCATCAGTTTCCATAAGTAGAGAATAAACAATCAGACATATCACCAAACCTTTCACTGTTTTGACTTAAAGTTTATGTCCTGGCACCAAGATCCTTTGACAGACAAGAAATCACTAGGAACGGCCTCTACCTTAGGAAGACAGAAGTTGCACTGACCTATTGACCTGGGAGAAGTCATCATTCAGAGAAACCTAATATCCCAACAAGTTATTACTAGCATGTAGACACTCATGTGGAGCTATACTAGGAGTTTTCTGAGGAAACAAGTCTAGCCACCAGTTATAGCCTGCTTGATAATGTAGTTTGATATTTTACTTATAAACTTAATATTTACCACTGAAGTGATATATTATGTATAAGTTAAAGGACTCTGTCTAGAGGTTTTCTTGCAGGTGACATCTGATATGCCCTTCCCAAATGTCTTTGGATAATTTGGATATTATGAGTTAGGGTGGGTGGCTTTCTTGGTGGATTATATTTTCCATATGGATCCCAGATGGGTGAAGTGTTAGAGCTGCGCATGCGCTGTCCAACAGACCACCCTTGTGTGCACTGAAACCATAGCTGGTGGAGAGATAGATGCCCTCTGGGATAGCAAAAGTGCTACCTATGGGAAGGAGAAAGTGTGGCTAGGAGCTTTGAGCCGTCTCTTGAGTTGTCATCAAAATGCTACTGACTCATGTTTCGTTACTGCTTGTGTCATTGCTCCACATGGTGAGGGAGAGAATGGAGAGGGGGTGTTGGAGAACACTGTGGGATAATTCACAGCTGCCTGGTAGGAATACATCACAAGAGATGTCTCCAACATCAGGAGAACTCTGAATTCTAAATGCATGAAATTATCACAATTTAAAAGTGAACGATGTGTGGTAGTGCTGTGGAATGCTTCTGCCTTAGGAAAAACATGCGGAGGGAACTGTATTAGATTTTGAACTTTTGGAGAAGGAACAGAAGCCAGAGTAAACGAGAGATACATTTTCCTCTGATCCAAGAAGGTGAAGCAGGTTCAAGCAAAATATATTGCCTGTACCTAATGCATTCAGCCACATTATTAGCCCCAAAGCAGCATTCTTAGAAATGACTCACCCAAATTTCATTTCTTTCTGTCAAAGTAGACATTCATAATATGAGTATCACTAGTAAGAGGTCACTTTACATGTTATATTAGAGCATTTTCCATCCAGAACAGAAAGCACCACTGTAGGTGTTCTGGGAAAACTTCTCAGTTGTGAACAACTTGCTCACATCCAGATTTATAAAATTTTCTCTTCAAGTCTATACTAAACAAATAATGAAATTGGAGAGTATGTTGTTACAGTAAATTATTTCATTTAACAAAAATTACCACCAAAGCATCTGAGAGATTTGCCAGAACTGTTAAACTTGAGAGGGGTTGCAGAGTGTAATGATTATCCAATAGATGAACTAAGTATATGCATGTGCTATTAGCCATGTGGAAATGCCAAAGTAATTTTTGGAAAAAAATCATATTTTATATTTTAAAAAGGTCAAAATAATAATGAAAAATAAGATTGAATTGAACTATGTAGTGTGCTTATCACTTTTATTTTGACTTATAAATGGGTACTCCCATAATCTTTGTAGTACTTAGGTCCTTTAAAAATCTAATTATAAGCCTTTTCTGGATACTATGTTCAGAAGTCAAGATGCAGTTGAGAATGGGCTATGATAGGGGTGTCTTGAGTCATGCCTACAGTACTACTATACTATATTACTAGTTCCCTTTTTGTTTATTGATCTTCAAGATGGATCCAAAGACACTCATTGGCCAATAGAAGAAAGCTAGAATGGATAGTTTTAACAGTTATTTAGTTAAAATAAGATGCAAAGTAAAAATGGTGGATAGGAGGCAGGACTAACTTGCAGCTCCTACTTGGATGGACAGAGCACTAAGTAGAGACCCATATTGTGAACTTTTGCTCCAGGCACTACTGCAGGAAAATACCAGGAAAGCCAAGAGAATCCACAGACCCTCTGAAGCAGATAGATTACCGCTCCAGGCTCTGTGGGATAGTGAGGAATTGTGAGTCAGCTTGCTGTCTCAGCTGGGAGGCTGGTAGCCTGGGGCAAGTTCTCAGCCCTGCTAACCAGCTGCCTGGAAATAAATTCGATGCTGTTGGTGGGGCATGGTGGCAGTGGCTGGGGGATAGCATGGGAGTTGGGTGAGGTCTGCAGCTGCTGGCTTTCTCCCACTTCCCTGGTGACGTGGGTGACACAGCAGAGGCAGCCATAATCCCCCCTGGGAACATAACTCCATTGGCCTGGGAACCACACTCCCATCCCCCACAGCAGCCATAGCAAGCCTTGCCCAAAGAGAGTCTGAGCTGAGACATCCCTAACCCTGCCCGACCTGTTGGTCTTCATCTACCCTCTCTGGTAGCCAAAGACAAAGCCCCACCTACCACCTGATCCTCCCTATGCTACTGCAGGTGATGCACTCTTGAAGGTGCCACCTCCTGGCAGAGGCCAACCAACACAAAGCTAGTGCACTTAACAAAAATACAACCAAGTGAAACAAGAAAAGTTCCCTTGTCCCTCTCACAGAGTGTGCGGCAGGGGGAGTAGCTTGCTTCTTCAGTGTCCTGCTCCTCAAACCTCTAGGGGAGCATATAGACAGGCAGGTTGTGGGGCTCTGTACCCATGGCAGTTTCTAGGGGTGGATGTTTACAGCTCATGAAGCCTCAGTGGGCATGTGTTACAGGGTGCTCTTTTAGTTTGGCTGTCTATAGGCAGCTTGTGTTAACCAGCTCAATTAGACCCTCTACCTTGTCGCAAGGACAGAGGGCTTTCTATATCCCAGGTTCTTGCCCTGGCATACCAGAATTGGATCACACCTGGGTTTAGAGTGTGAGTCCAAGGTTTTATTGAGTGGAGGTAGCTCTTAGCAGATGGGGGAAGCCAAAAGGGGGATGGAGTGGAAAGGTTTTCCCCTGGAGTCAGGCTGCTCAGCAGCCTGGGCTCTCCTCCAACGGCTCCAACCAACCTCTGTGTCATTCTGCCAGTCTGTGGCCTGCTGGTGTGCCAGTGCCTGCTCTGCTGGTATGCTTCTCTGGATGTCCAGCTACTATGTGTTCCTCCTCTCATGTGCTTCTCTTGATGTCCAGCTGCTTCTGTCTCTGCCTCGCTAGGGTCTTGGGTATTTATAGGCACAGGATGGGAGCATGGAAGGCCAGGATGGTCTTGGGAAATGCAACATTTGGGCAGGAAATGCCTGTCCTCACCTAGGTCCATGGGGATACAGCCCTAGCCAGGGACCATGCCCTCCTTTACCCAGCACTTCTCTTCCCCATTTCTGTATCATTTAAAGGGACCACACTCTTCCCTTCCCAGCACTTCTGTATCACAAGGACCCTCACAGAGTCCACTTCATTCTCTTGCTATCTCCACCAGAGAAGGTGCTGGTATTCACTGCTGAGAGATCTGAAGTTGGATCACATCACAGGACTCTCGGCAGACACTACCCAGTAAAAGCCTAGAGCCTGGTACCTTTACTGGGTGGCTAGATCCAGAAGAGAAATAACAATCACTGCAGTTCAGCTCTCAGGAAGCCCCATCCCTAGGGGAAAGGGGAGAGCACTACATTATGAGAGCACCCTGTGGGACAAAATAATCTGAACAGCAACCCTTGAGTCCTGGATCTTCACACTGATATAGTCTACCCAAATGAGAAGGAACCAGAAAAACAATTCTGGTAATATGATGGAACAGGGTTCTTTAACACCCCCAAAAGATCACACTAGCTCATCAGCAATGGATCCAAACCAAGAAAAAATCTCTGAATTGCCAGAAAAAGAATTCAGAAGGTCAATTATTAAGCCAATCAAGGAGGTACCAGAGAAAGGTGAAGTCCAACTTAAAGAAATCAAACAAATGACACAGGATATGAATGGAAAAATCTCCAGTGAAATAGATACCATAAATAAAAACAATGACAGCTTCTGAAAATCAAGTACACACTTAGAGAATTGCAAAATGCACTGGAAAGTCTCAGCAATACAATCAAGTTGAAGTAAGTAGAAGAAAAGACTTCAGAGCTCAATGATAAGGCTTTCAAATTAATCCAATCTGACAAAGACAAAGAAAAAAAATTAAAAAATGAACCAAGCCTCCAAGAAGTTTGGGATTACATTTAACAACCAAACCTACCTAAGAATAATTGGTGTTCCCAAGGAAGAAGAAAAATTAAAAAGTTTGGAAAACCTATTTGAGAAAAGAATTGAAGAAAACTTCCCTGGCCTTGCTAATGATCTAAACATTCAAATACAAAAAAATTCAAAGAACATCTGGGAAATTCATCACAAAAAGATTACCACCTAGGCACATAGTCATCAGATTATCTAAAGACAAGATGAAGGGAAGAAACTTAAGAGCTGTGAGACAAAACCATCAGGTAATCTATAAAGGAAAACCTATAAGTTTAACAGCAGATTTCTCAGCAGAAATCCTACAAGCTAGAAGGAATTGGGGTCCTATCTTTAGCCTCCTTAAATGAAACAATTATCATCCAGGAATTTTGGATCCAGTGAAAGTAAGTTTCATAAATGAAGGAAAGATACAGGTTTTTTTTTTCAGGCAAACAAATGCTGAGATAATTCACCACTACCAAGCCAGCACTACAAGAACTGCTAAAAGGAACTCTAAATTTTGAAACAAATCCTTGAAATACACCAAAATAGAATCTTCTTAAAACATAACCTCATAGGACCTATAAAACAGCAACATGATAAAAAAAATCCCAAGGTATTCAGGCAACAAATAGGATGATGAATAAAAGAGTACCTCACATCTCAATACTAACATTGAATGTAAGTGGCCTAAATGCTCCACTTGAAAGATACAGAATGGCAGAATGGTTAAGAATTCACCAACCAAGTTCTGCTGTCTTCAGGAGACTCACCTTATGCATAAGGACTCACATAAACTTAAGGTAAAGGGGTGGAAAAAGATATCCCATGCAAATGGACACCAAAAGCGAGCAGGAGTAGCTATTCTTATATCAGGCAAAACAAACTTTAAAGCAATAGCTGTTAAAAAAGACAAAGAGAAACATTGTATAATGATAAAAGGACTAGTCCAACAGGAAAATATCACAATCCTAAATATATAGGCATCTAACACTGGAACTCCCAAATTTATAAAATAATTACTACTAGACCTAAGAAATGAGACAGCAACACAATAATAGTGGGGAAACTTCAATATTCCCCCAACAGCACTAGACAGGTAATCAAGATGGGAAGTCAACAAAGAAACAATGGACTTAAACTATACCCTAGAACAAATGGACTTAATAAATATTTACAAAACATTCTACCCCATAACTGCAGAATATACATTCTATTCATCAGCACATGGAACATTCTCCAAAATAGACCATATGATAGGCCACAAAACCAGCCTTAACAAATTTAAGAAAATGAAATTTATATCAAGTATTTTTCTAAGACCACAGTGGAATAAAATTGGAAATCAACTTCAAAAGGAACCCTCAAAACCATGGATATGGAAATTAAATAACCTGCTCCTGGTCGGGCGCTGTGGCTCGCACCTGTAATCCCAGCACTTTGGGAGGCTGAGGCGGGCGGATCACGAGGTCAGGAGATCGAGACCATCCTGGCTAACACAGTGAAACCCCGTTTCTACTAAAAATGCAAAAAAAATTAGCTGGGTGTGGTGGTGGGCGCCTGTAGTCCCAGCTACTTGGGAGGCTGAGGCAGGAGAATAGCATGAACCTGGGAGGTGGAGCTTGCAGTGAGCTGAGGTCGCGCCACCGCACTCCAGCCTGGGTGACAGAGCAAGACTCCGTCTAAAAAAAAAACAAAAAAACCTGCTCCTGAATAATTGTTATGTCAATAATGAAATCAACATGGAAATTAAAAAATTCTTTGAACTGAACAATAGTAGTGACACAATCTATCAAAACCTCTGGGATATAGCAAAGATGGTGCTAAAAGCTGCTAAAAGGAAAGTTGACAGCATTAAATGCCTACATCAAAAAGTCTGGAAGAGCACAAATAGACAATCTAAGGTCACACCTCAAGGAGCTAGAGAAACAAGAACAAACCACACCCAAACCCAGTGGATGAAAATAAATAATCAAGGTCAGAGAAGAACTAAATGAAATTGAAACAAAAAAATACAAAAGATAAATAAAATAAAATCTGTTTTCTTGAAAAGAAAAAAATTGATAGACCATTAGTAAAATTAACCAAGAAAAGAAGAGAAAAGATCCAAATAAGCTCAATTAGAAACAAAATGGGAGATATTACAACCAATACTACAGAAATACAAAAGATCATTCAAGGCTAATATGAACACCTTTATGCACATTAACTAGAAAACCTATAGTAGAGGGATAAATCCTGGAAATATACAACCCTCCTAGATTAAACCAGGAAGAAACAGAGGCTCTGAGCAGACCAATAACAGGCAGTGAGACTGAAATGGTAATTTAAAAGTTACATACAAAAGAAGTCAAGGACCAGGCATATTCACAGATGAATTCTATGAGACACTCAAAGAAGAACTGATATCAATCTTACTGACATTATTCCAAAAGATAGAGAAAGAGTGAATCCTCCATAAATCATTCTATGAAGCCAGTATTACCCTAATTCCAAAACCAAGAAAGGACATAATGGAAAAAGAAAACTACAGACCAATATCCCTGATGAAAATACATGCAAAAATCCTCAACAAAATATTACCTAACTGAATCCAACAGCGTATCAAAAAAGATAATCCACCATGATCAAGTGGGTTTTATACCAGGGATGCAGAGATGGTTTAACATCCTCAAGTCAATAAATGTGATATACCACATAAACAGAATTAAAAACAACAATCACATGATCATCTCAATAGATGCAGAGAAATCATTTGACAAAATCCAGCATCACTATATGATTAAAAACCCCATCAAACTCAACATAGAAGGGACATAATTTAAGGTAATAAAAGCCATCTATGACAAACCCACCGCCAACATCATACTGAATGGGGAAAAGTTAAAAGTATTCCCCTTGACAACTGGAACAAGACATAAATGCCCACTTTTACCACTTCTATTCAACATAATACTGGAAGTCCTAGCCTGAGCAATCAGACAAGAGAAAGAAATAAAGGGCATCCAAATCAGTAAAAAGGAAGTCAAACTGTCACTGTTTGCAGATGGGATAATAATATGTCTAGAAAACCCTAAATACTCATTCAAAAAGCTCCTAGAACTGGTAAATGAATTCAGCAAAGTTTCAGGATACAAAATTAATGTACACAAATCAGTAGCCCTGCTATACACCAGCAGCAACCAAGCCGAGAATCAAATCAAGAACTCAACTCCTTTTACAACAGCTGCAAAACAAACAAACAAACAAACAAACAAAAAAAACATAGGAATATACTTAACCTAGGAGATGAAAGATGTTTACAAGGAAAAATACAAAACACTGCTGAAAGACATCACAGATGACACAAATAAATGGAAACACATCACATGCTTATGAATGGGTAGAAATAATATTGTGAAAATGCTCATGCTGCCAAAAGTAATCTACAAATTCAATGCGATTCCCATCAAAATTCCACCGTCATTCTTCACAGAACTGGAAAAAACAATCCTAAAATTCATATGGAACCAAAAAAGAGCCTGCATAGCCAAAGGAATACTAAGCAAAAAGAACGAATCTGGAAGCTTTACATTACCTGACTTCAAACTATATTATGAGGCCATAGTCACCAAAACTGCGTGGTAGTATTATAAAGAAAAGAAAACAAAACAAAAAAACAAGCATATAGGCCAATGGAACAGAGTAGAGAACCCAGAAATAACGCTGAATACTTACAATAGACTTATCTTCGACAAAGCAAACAAAAGCATAAAGTGGGGAAAGAACACCCAATTCAATAAATGGTGCTGGGATAATTGGTAAGCCACATGTGGAAGAATGAAACTGGATCCTCACCTCTCACCTTATACAAAAATCAACTCAACATGGATCAAAGACTTAAATCTAAGGCCTGAAATCATAAAAATTCTAGAAGATGACATTGAAAAAATGCTTCTAGACATTGGCTTAGACAAAGAGTTTATGACCAGGAACCCAAAAGCAAACATAACAAAAACAAAGATAAATAGATGGGACTTAATTAAACTAAAAAGCTTCTGCACAGCAAAAGAAATAATCAACAAATAGACAACCCACAGAGTGGGAGAAAATCTTGCAATCTATACATCCAATAAAGGACTAATATCAAGAATCTACAAGGAACTCAAACAAATTAGTGAGAAAATAAAAAGAATCCCATCAAAAAGTGGACTAAGGACATGAATGGACAATTCTCAAAAGCAGACATACAGATGACCAACAAACGTAAGAAAAAATGCTCAACATCACTAATTATCAGGCAAATGCAAATCAAAACCACAATGTGATACCACTTCACTCTCGCAAGAAAGGTCATAATCAGAAAATAAAAAATAAAAATAATGTTGGGGTGAATGTGGTGAAAAGGGAACACTTTCACACTGTTGGTGGAAATGTAAACGGGTACAACCACTGTGTAAAACAGTGTGTAGATTCCTTATAGAACTAAAAGTAGATCTACCATTTGATCCAGGAACCCAATCCTAGGTATCTACCCAGAGGAAAAGAAATCATTATATGAAAAATATACTTCCACATGTATGTTTACAGCAGCACAAATTGCAGTAGCAAAAATATGGAACCAGCCCAAATGCCCATCTATCAAAAAGCGGATAAAGAAATTGTGCTACAGACACACACGCACACACACACACACACACACACACACACATCATGGAATGCTACTCAGGCATAAAGATAAATGAAATAATGGCATTTGCAGCAACCTGGATAGAATTGTAGACCATTATTCTAAGTGAAGTAACTCAGGAATGGAAAACCAAACATCACATGCTCTCATTCATAAGGGGGAGCTAAGCTATGAGGATGCAAAGGCATAAGAATGATACAATGAACTTTGGGGACTTGGGGGAAAGGGTGAAAGGGGGTGAGGGATAAAAAACTACACACTGGGTATGGTGTACATCGGGTAATGGGTGCACCAATATCTCAGAAATCACTACTACATAATTTATTCATGTAACCAAACACAATCTGTTTCCCAAAAACCTATTGAAACAAACAAAAAAAATTTAAATACATTTTGTAACAGAGGAGTCTGTAGACGTAATTTTTAAATCTGGAAGATTTGAGAATTGTGGTATGATAAACAGTGTTTTACAGATTCAATTTCCCCTAAATAGACTTTTCAAAAGTGATTAACTTTTGGACTAGCCCAATTATTAAAGGCTAACAAACCCCGATGATGTTAGAAGTTTGGAGTAGTGCGTGCACTGGTGCAGCCTGGAGGTAATCAAAGGGCAATCAGACTCCATGTACTTGGCTAATACATTAACTAGAGAAAGCAGCCCCATTGTTTCAAGTGCCACTATGTCTCAGCCGGTAATAAATAAAACTAAAAAAAAGAAAAAGCAATATCCAAGTCACTCAATAATACCTTTGGATGCTTAGCACAGAAAGGTCAGCCTAATGCTATCTACATACCAGCAAAGGCACCTTAACTCCAATAACAGACAAGGAGCTGCAGCTCAGAGATGAGTGCTTAGTGCAAAATTAGGTTTTTTTTTGGTAGATATAAACTAGTGGACCAGAGTAGAGGACTCTCGTGGTGAAATAGTTAAGATCCTTACTAGTTAATAATGTGAAGTAGGTTTCCAGAACTGAAGCTGTTGAGGTAATAGATCTCAAACACTGTTCATAAATTAGAGAGCTGGTGGTGGAGGTGGTCGTGATGGTGGAGGTAACAGTGGGAGCAGTAGTCCTCTGTCTCAGCTAATGCATTGTTGCCTCCTCATAGTGATAGCCATGATTGGATGAGCCGCCACACATAATGGAGAGTGTCAGGAGTGAGTGTTATCTGGAGGACGTAGCAAGGTCTAACAACACAATGAGGTGGAGAGCCAATAAAGCTATAATTTTGAATACTTTACAAAGATGGATGAATGTTTCTTTAAAAAAGAGCACATTTGTTGTCAAAGATGGTACAAATGGGGCAACTCTCGCCAAAGGACGCAAGGAATTCCACCCATTATTAAGGCTGACAACATTCCAGAGAAGATGCTTTCCATGTAGTTAATACTTCCCAGGGTGTGAATTGCTGTAGTACTTTCTAGGGTGGGCAATCTTCATTGAGAATGGGTCCAGGGTGATTGTATAAAAAGGACTGCTTTTCATGAAAAGCTGAGATAAGTGTTGAGCAATGTCTCAGAGTTCTTTAGCAGCAAGTAACGAAAAACAACTCTTGTTTTTCTGTTAAAGGAATTAATTTTATTAAAATTAGCTTCCATTTCTGAAGGAAAAGCTTAAAATCCAGGCCGCAGAAGGATCAGGAATCAGGAAGCTCTGGAGATCTAGGGAGGAGAAACTGATGAACATTCTTTTTAGGGTTCTTCCAGTAAAATGAATGAAGTTCAGCTGTTTTCCAGCTTGTGACATTATATGACAAATGCTCAAAGTGTTCCATGTCTGATTGCTCCACCTGGGGCATATGTGTTCTGTTTGTTTAGGAGAGGGAAGGGCACTGTACTGAGAGATCAGTAGACATCTTGCAAGAGGAGAGGAGTTTCTCCCCAATGGAAAATAGTGAAGTAATGTTGCCAATACCAGACCTAATACTGAAGAGCAAAAACAGTGGACATGCCCTGTAGCCCAGACCTCATCCATGCCTATTCATAACATCCATAAAAAACATCAAACATGCCCCATCAATAGAACTATTTTATCTAAAATAAAAACATATCTATCTTGCCTTTTCCAGCTGCCTAGAGTGTTTATTTAACTTCGGTTTCACAATTTACAAATGACGAAAATTTGGTTCTGGCCAGATCACTTTCCTGTCTTGATGTCGTGCAACCTATGGATGTTAGATAAACCCACCACTAACAAGGATTTGTGCAATAAGAAAGAAAAGTTACACACACACACACACACACACACACACACACACACACTGCATAACAAAGCAAGCAAAAAAATAGAGGCCTTCTTTTTGCAACAAGTCATAAAGCTGCTGCTGAATCTGTGGCTTTCCTCCTTCATTGCATGCTCAAAATTCTTGCTTTCTCATATCTTTAGGATTCTTTACCCCATGCTGTCACAATGTATGTCTTCAACCCTGAGGGTTCTGGACCAATGGTTATCTTACCTTGTAAGATTACTGTGTCTTCTATGATAGTTATATAAAGAAATGCCAAGGGACTGCAAATTTCCATTCAGTTTCCCTCTATCTGCAGTAGAAGTCCTGTTTTCTTTTTAAAATTAGGGTGATTACCCTAGGAAACATCGTAATTCATATTCTTCCTCCTCTCTGTTTTTTTTATTTGTCTAGTGGCATGAAAAAAATGGCAGTTGGCCAAATGGCATTTTGAAGAATGCAAGTGAGTGGAACGATGATGAATCTCGGGTGAAAGCAATTTTCTGTTTGGTACCAAAACTTCTACACACCAGTTAAACTTTGAGTAACTGGCATGGAAAGAAAAACAAATGTGAGGGTTATTATGTAACAACTTGAAAAGGGTCTTTTCCACCTCTTCCCTTTGCTTCTTAGCCCCATACAATCTGGTTATGAGACAAACAGCAACATTTATTGATCACAGATTCACACATTATCCTAAGAGTCTCCCTGCTGGCCTCATTGCTATAGCTTATGGTAATAACGCTAATAAACTAAAAAAGCAACAACAGAGGATTCTTGGGGAATGAACTAATTGCCTTAATGTTTATTATAAATAAGTTTCTTGGTTAAAGGCCATGATGTTTAAGATATCTTGAGGGTTTGTAAGATGTTGAGGAAGCCCACAGATGAGAAGTCAAGAGTACAAGTTCCATTGTTCCATTACAGAATATGTATGTTCCAGTGAAGACAAATTGCTACTCTCTTAATTACAGAAAAGGTACAGTATAATAAGTCAATGGACACTGTGTGGACTTCTCAAAATATACTGTGTGGAGGCTGGCTCATGGCCGCTTACTGCTTCTGGAATATTTGTTTGTCAGAAGTAAAGTCAGGTCAGCCTCACTAAAGTAAATGTTGCTAAGCCCATGCCAAGCTACTATCACACACATAGCCACTGTTTTGTTTTTTTTTTTTCCTTTTTTTTTAAATTATTATATTTTAGGTTTTAGGGTACATGTGCACAATGTGCAGGTTTGTTACATATGTATCCATGTGCCATGTTGTTTTGCTGCACCCATTAGCTCGTCATTTAGCATTAGGTATATCTCCTAATGCTGTCCCTCCCCCCTCCCCCCACCCCACAACAGTCCCCGGAGTGTGATGTTCCCCTTCCTGTGTCCATGAGTTCTCATTGTTCAATTCCCACCTATGAGTGAGAACATGTGGTGTTTGGTTTTTTGTCCTTGCGATAGTTTACTGAGAATGATGGATTCCAGTTTCATCCATGTCCCTACAAAGGACATGAACTCATCATTTTTTATGGCTGCATAGTATTCCGTGGTGTACATGTGCCACATTTTTTTAATCCAGTCTATTGTTGTTGGACATTTGGGTTGGTTCCAACTCTTTGCTATTGTGAATAGTGCCGCAATAAACATACGTGTGCATGTGTCTTTATAGCAGCATGATTTATAGTCCTTTGGGTATATACCCAGTAATGGGATGGCTGGGTCAAATGGTATTTCTAGTTCCAGATCCCTGAGGAATCACCACACTGACTTCCACAATGGTTGAACTAGTTTACAGTCCCACCAACAGTGTAAAAGTGTTCCTATTTCTCCACATCCTCTCCAGCACCTGTTGTTTCCTGACTTTTTAATGATGGCCATTCTAACTGGTGTGAGATGGTATCTCATTGTGGTTTTGATTTGCATTTCTCTGATGGCCAGTGATGATGAGCATTTTTTCATGTGTTTTTTGGCTGCATAAATGTCTTCTTTTGAGAAGTGTCTGTTCATGTCCTTTGCCCACTTTTTGATGGGGTTGTTTGTTTTTTTCTTGTAAATTTGTGTGAGTTCATTGTAGATTCTGGATATTAGCCCTTTGTCAGATGAGTAGGTTGCAAAAATTTTCTCCCATTCTGTAGGTTGCCTGTTCACTCTGATGGTAGTTTCTTTTGCTGTGCAGAAGCTCTTTAGTTTAATTAGATCCCATTTGTCAATTTTGGCTTTTGTTGCCATTGCTTTTGGTGTTTTAGACATGAAGTCCTTGCCCACGCCTATGTCCTGAATGGCATTGCCTAGGTTTTCTTGTAGGATTTTAATGGTTTTAGGTCTAACGTTTAAGTCTTTAATCCATCTTGAATTAATTTTTGTATAAGGTGTAAGGAAGGGATCCAGTTTCAGCTTTCTACATATGGCTAGCCAGTTTTCCCAGCACCATTTATTAAATAGGGAATTCTTTCCCCATTTCTTGTTTTTGTCAGGTTTGTCAAAGATCAGATAGTTGTAGATATGTGGCATCATTTCTGAGGGCTCTGTTCTTTTCCATTGATCTATGTCTCTGTTGTGGTACCAGTACCATGCTGTTTTGGTTACTGTAGCCTTGTAGTATAGTTTGAAGTCAGGTAGCATGATGCCTCCAGCTTTGTTCTTTTGGCTTAGGATTGACTTGGCGATGCAGGCTCTTTTTTGGTTCCATATGAACTTTAAAGTAGTTTTATCCAATTCTGTGAAGAAAGTCATTGGTAGCTTGATGGGGATGGCATTGAATCTATAAATTACCTTGGGCAGTATGGCCATTTTCATGATATTGATTCTTCCAGCCCATGAGCATGGAATGTTCTTCCATTTGTTTGTATCCTCTTTTATTTCATTGAGCAGTGGTTTGTAGTTCTCCTTGAAGAGGTCCTTCACGTCCCTTGTAAGTTGGATTCCTAGGTATTTTATTCTCTTTGAAGCAATTGTGAATGGGAGTTCACTCATGATTTGGCTCTCTGTTTGTCTGTTATTGGTGTACAAGAATGCTTGTGATTTTTGTACATTGATTTTGTATCCTGAGACTTTGCTGAAGTTGCTTATCAGTTTAAGGAGATTTTGGGCTGAGACGATGGGGTTTTCTAGATATACAATCATATCATCTGCAAACAGGGACAATTTGACTTCCTCTTTTCCTAATTGAATACCCTTTATTTCCTTCTCCTGCCTGATTGCTCTGGCCAGAACTTCCAGCACTATGTTGAATTGGAGTGGTGAGAGAGGGCATCCCTGTTATGTGCCAGTTTTCAAAGGGAATGCTTCCAGTTTTTGCCCATTCAGTATGATATTGGCTGTGCGTTTGTCATAGACAGCTCTTATTATTTTGAGATACGTCCCATTAATACCTAATTTATTGAGAGTTTTTAGCATGAAGTGTTGTTGAATTTTGTCAACGGCCTTTTCTGCATCTATTGAGATAATCATGTGGATTTTGTCTTTGGTTCTGTTTATATGCTGGATTACATTTATTGATTTGCGTATGTTGAACCAGCCTTGCATTCCAGGGATGAAGCCCACTTGATCATGGTGTGTAAGCTTTTTGATGTGCTGCTGGATTCGGTTTGCCAGTATTTTGTTGAGGAATTTTGCATCAATGTTCATCAAGTATATTGGTCTGAAATTCTCTTTTTTGGTTATGTCTCTGCCAGGCTTTGGTATCAGGATGATGCTGGCTTCATAAAATGTGTTAGGGAGGATTCCCTCTTTTTCTATCCATTGGAATAGTTTCAAAGGAATGGTACCATTTCCTCCTTGTACCTCTGGTAGAATTCGGCTGTGAATCCATCAGGTCCTGGACTCTTTTTGGTTGGTAAGCTATTAATTATTGCCACATTTTTCAGAGCCTGTTATTGGTCTATTCAGGGATTCAACTTCTTCCTGGTTTAGTCTTGGGAGGGTGTATTTGTAGAGGAATTTATCCATTTCTTCTAGATTTTCTAGTTTATTTGCATAGAGATGTTTGTAGTATTCTCTGATGGTAGATTGTATTTCTGTGGGATCAGTGGTGATATCCCCTTTTTCATTTTTTATTGCATCTGTTTGATTCTTCTCTCCTTTATTGGTCTTGCTTGTGGTCTATCACTTTTGTTGATCTTTTCAAAAAAACAGCTCTTGGATTCATTAATTTTTTGAAGGGTTTTTTGTGTCTCTATTTCCTTCAGTTCTGCTCTGATTTTAGTTATTTCTAGCCTTCTGCTACCTTTTGAATGTGTTTGCTCTTGCTTTTCTAATTCTTTTAATTGTGATGTTAGGGTGTCAATTTTGGATATTTCCTGCTTTCTCTTGTGGGCATTTAGTGCTATAAATTTCCCTCTACACACTGCTTTGAATGTGTCCCAGAGATTCTGGTATGTTGTGTCTTTGTTCTCATCGGTTTCAAAGAACATTTTTATTTCTGCCTTCATTTCATTATGTACCCAGTAGTCACTCAGGAGCAGGTTGTTCAGTTTCCATGTAGTTGAGCGGTTTTGAGTGAGTTTCTTAATCCTGAGTTCTAGTTTGATTGCACTGTGGTCTGAGAGACAGTTTGTTATAATTTCTGTTCTTTTACATTTGCTGAGGAGAGCTTTACTTCCAACTATGTGTTCAATTTTGGAATAGGTATGGTGTGATGCTGAAGAAAATGTATATTTTTATGAGACCCTTGAGAAAATCCTACATCACCTGGAAACAGGAATGGGATAAAACCCGGAGACAGGCTATCTTTCCCACCTTGCTATTTAAGGTCCTTTTCAGCAGTGAGGGACTTTTGGTTTTGTGTACCTTCACATGGGATACAAATATATCAAACTCTGGGTCCATTGTAAGAGGCTCACCTATAAATTCATTCTTTAAGTATTATCATCAACCCTTCAATCATGCTGCTTTGTCTACTTATTTTTCAAAGAATCTCCAGAGTGAGAAATTTACCCCGCCAAATTGAACTTCTGCTTGGTTCCAGCATTTTGTTGAGAATCACCTTTCCCTGTTAATTCCTGTAGAGTACCCTCCCTGAGGCCACAGATATTGTTAAGGGGAATGAAAGTGTGCCTGGAGTACAGTTGCTAAGAGTGGGAACCACTTGCTCTTGCATTTTTGTTAGGCCTTCAGAGCCTCCTCAGACATGCCTCATATATATCTGGACTTGTCCAGCTGAATGATAAGGCAGAACTGATAGCACTTAGTTTATGGACAACTCAAATGCATGATCACTGAGCAATCCATGGTGGCCTGTGTTCAGTACCCATCACACTCTACGGAGAGTCAAGAACTGTTTTCCAGAAGAAATAGGTATTTGCCAAGGGGGACATTATTTCATTCTAAAACTCAAGAGGACTATGCTGTAATTCTTTTCTCAGAGCTTAATATAAGTGCCATAAATAATTCCATTCTACATGACATTTTAAGCACCATAATATCTGCTATGTTAAAAAAGGTGGCAGCATAGACAAATAGGCTGTGTTTCTACACAGGGTGTAAACGGGTCATAGCAGAACTTCCAAATGTGATTTACATTCCTTTCAAATTCTGAATGAGCATGGTCTTCTGATTTATTATTTTTTTGTTTCAAGTGGGAAGTGAATGGTGAATGGTGCTGGGACTTGATTTTATTTTAAAGACATTCTTCTGGAGCTGATTGTATTCATTTTCTATTGCTGCTATAATACATCAACACACATTTAATGGCTTAAAACAACACAAATATACTATTTTACAGCTGTGTACATCAGAAATCCAACACAGGTCTCACTGAGCTAAAACCAAGGTATCAGCAGGGCTGTATTCCTTTCTGGAGACCCTAGGTGAGAATTTTCTTCCTTGCCCATTCTTGCTTCTACAGGCTGCCTGCATTTCTTGGCTCTTGACCCACTTCTTCATCTTCAAAGCCAACAACATCACATCCTTGGGAAGCTTTTCTATCATCACTTCTCTCTCTCTCTAACATAGCCAGAAAAGTTCACTGCTTTTAAGGACTTGTGATTACATGGGACCTGCTAAGATATCCTGGAGTATCTTTCTATCTAAAGGTTCATACTCTTAATGACATCTGCAAAATCCCTTTTGCCATAGAAAATAACATATTCACAGGTTCCAGGAATTAGATCATAGCTATTCTGAGGGGTTGGGAGTATTATTCTGCCTATGTTATTGATTAATCCTGACAGTGGTGCCTTGAAGAGATAATCCATAACATCCAGAAGTCAGATACCCAGAAGCTCTCTGGTTCCTCTTTATTTGAAAGCTATTGTTCAGCTATTCCTTCAGTTTTTTGAGTTACCATCCAGCATTCAATAAATTTTTTACAAATTAATAAGACTTAGTTTTGCTTGCCTACCTGATATGGTTTGGCTCTGTGTCCCCACCTCAGATCTCATCTTGAATTGTAATCCCCACGTGTCAAGGGAGGGAGGTGATTGAATCATGGAGGTGGTCTCCCCATGCTGTTCTTGTGAGAGTGACTTCTCATGAGATCTGATGGTTTTATAAGTGTTTAGAAGTTCCTCCATTGTTCTTTTTTTTCTCCTGCTGCCTTGTGAAGAAAGTGCCTGCTTCCCCTTTCACCATGATTGTAAGTTTCCTGAGGCTTCCCCAGCCGTGCAAAATGGTGAGTCAATTAAACCTCTTTCCTTTATAAATTACCCAGTCTTAGGCATTTCTTTGTAGAAGTGTGAAAATGGGGTAATATACTACCTAAGAAATATATGTCATGAATTGGAAAGGGATGCTGCACTTGAAGAAAGGGAAGCTCTCCATTAAGACAAATTGGCAAAGTTTATAAAGCAGGCCAGAGCAGATGAGGAGCTGGGATTCACTATAGTTGTTAACATGTTAACAAACAGAGTGAGACTGAATTATGTGCTATTGGGAGTTAATGACCTTTGACTTAGCTGGGAGGTGGCTATAACCAGAGACTGACTCAAAGCAGGAGTACAGCAATTTCAGTTTAGTATACATGGGGAATTGAGAATCAAGATGGCATCTTCTGGAACAATAAGCTTTATGGCAGCTTTAAAGATGTAAAAATGGAGGTTATAGATTTGTCTGATGCAAAAATAAAGTTGTTCAGAAATTCCTGTCAAAGACAAAGGGCAGAGCAAGACCTCAAGGGAAATGAGAGCTAACATAAAGCAAATAAGGAGCGAATTTCAGACCAATTGTCAGGTCAGGGTGTAGGGCTGGACTTTGACTACAGAGGGCAGAAATTGCCCCACAGGGCATAGCAGTGACAGGTGGAACATCTCCTTACTCTACACATATACACAGAAGTGTATACAATCCCTGAGACACAAACCTTCAACTTTAGGCTGAAAATCTATATATCGTTGCAAAATATGCTGCTATTTTGCTGGACCCAGTGGCTCACACCCCTAATCTCAGCACTTTGGGAGGCCAAGATGGACAGATCACTTGAGGTAAGGAATTTGAGACCAGCCTGTCCAATATGGTGAAACTCTGTCTCTACTAAAAATATAAAAATTAGCCAGGCATAGTGGTGGGTGCCTGTAATTCCATCTACTCAGAAGACTGAGGCAAAAACATCACTTGAACCTGGAAGGCAGAGATTGCAGTGAGCTGAGATTGCGCCACTGCACTCCAGCCTGGGAGACAGTGAGACTCCATCTCCAAAAAAAAAAAAAAAAAAAGTCGAATATCTGTGGGAAAGATTCTTATCAAATTGACCTGATATTTTCTCATGCACTGAAGGAAAGGATTGGGTGGATGGCTTGCAAATAACTGGGCTCTTATTAGGAATACATTAAGGATAAGTAAGATAGGTTAGAGAGGAGACGAAGGCTGTCTTCTGGAAGATATTGAGAGGTGACAATGTGCTAGCAGCCCTCGCTTGCTCTCAGCACCTCCTCAGCCTCCGTGTCTCCGTCTGCTCTGGTCACACTTGAGGAGCCCTTCAGCCCACCCCTGCACTGTGGGAGCCCCTCTCTG
This sequence comes from Nomascus leucogenys, assembly GCF_006542625.1. NCBI lineage: Eukaryota > Metazoa > Chordata > Mammalia > Primates > Hylobatidae > Nomascus > Nomascus leucogenys. The sequence continues at coordinate 102,103,136 of NC_044383.1, read as the reverse complement.
GGCTGGCCGAGGCTGGAGCCGGCTCCCTCTGCTTGTGGGGAGGTGTGGAGGGAGAGGCTCAGGCGGGAACCGGGGCTGCGCGTGGCGCTCACGGGCCAGCGCGAGTTCCGGGTGGGTGCGGGCTTGGTGGGCCCTGCACTCCAAGCAGCTGGCCAGCGCCACCAGTCCTGGGCAGTGAGGGGCTTAGCACCCGGGCCAGCAGCTGTGGAGAGGGCGCCGGGTCCCCCAGCACTGCTGGCCTGCCTGTGCCGTGCTCGAATTTTCGCCGGGCCTCAGCCGCCTCCCCGTGGGGCAGGGCTCGGGACCTGCAGCCTGCCATGCCCAAGTACCCCCACGGTGGGCTCCTGCGTGGCCCAAGCATCCCCGACAGGCGCCACCCCCTGCTCCAAGGCGCCCGGTCCCATCCACTGCCCAAGGGCTGAGGAGTGTGGGTGTGCAGTGCAGGACTGGCAGGCAGCTCTGCCTGCGGCCCCTGTGAGGGATCCACTAGGCGAAGCCAGCTGGGCTCCTGAGTCAGGTGGGGACTTGGAGAACTTTGATGTCGGGCTAGAGGATTGTAAATGCACCAATCAGCACTCTATGTCTAGCTCGGGGTTTGTGGATGCAGCAATCAGCACTCTGTATCTAGCTAATCTTGTGGGGACTTGGAGAACTTTTATGTCTAGCTGGAGGATTGTAAATGCACCAGTCAGCACTCTGTGTCTAGCTCAAGGTTTGTAAATGCACCAATCAGCACCCTGTGTCTAGCTCAAGGTTTGTAAATGCACCAATCAGTACTCTGTGCCTAGCTAATCTGGTGGGGACTTGGAGAACTTTTATGTCTAGCTAGAGGATTGTAAATGCACCAATCAGCACTCTGTGTCTAGCTAAAGGTTTGTAAACACACCAATCAGTGCTCTGTGTCTACCTAATGTAGTGGGGACGTGGAGAACTTTTATGTCTAGCTAGAGGATTGTAAATGCACCAATCAGCACTCTGTGTCTAGCTCAGGGGTTGTAAATGCACCAGTCAGCATCCTGTCAAAACGGACCAATCGGCTCTCTGTAAAACAGAACAATTAGCTCTCTGTAAAATGGACCCATTGGCTCTCTGTAAAATGGACCAATCAGCAGGATGTTGGTGGGGCCAGATAAGGGAATAAAAGCAGGCTGCCCGCGCTGGCAATGGCAACCTGCTCAGGTCCTCTTGTACACTGTGGAAGGTCTGTTCTTTTGCTCTTTGCAATAAATCTTGCTGCTGCTCACTCTTTGGGCCTGCACTGTGTTTATGAGCTGTAACACTCACTGGGAAGGTCTGTAGCTTCACTCCTGAGGCCAGCGAGACCACGAACACACTGGGAGTAATGAACAACTCCGGACAGGAGGAATGAACAACAACTCCAGATGCGCCACCTTAAGAGCTGTAACACTCAACGCGAACGTCTGCAGCTTCACCCTGAAGCTAGCGAGACCACGAAGCCACCAGAAGGAAGAAACCCCAAACAGGTCCAAACATCAAAAGGAACAAACTCCAGACACACTATCTTTAAGAACTGTAACACTCACGGTGAGGGTCCACGGCTTCATTCTTGAAGTCAGTGAGACCAAGAACCCACCAATTCCGGACACAGTATCACATTCCCCTAGCACTCTGGTAGGTGCTTTTTATCAAAGTAGTTAATGAGAATGATATCCATAAGTACTTGGTTTATTTGAGTAGCATCTTTTACTACATAGCTACATAATTTTAGCTGGCAGAGCAATTCATTCTGTACACAACAAAATGACATCCTGCAGATATACTTTTCTCTAAGTTGTTGATTTTATCATGTTTTAGCTTCTAGATTAGTCTGCCTCTACTCTTAACTATCTGCTTGATCTGAGTAGGTCCCATAGCTTTTTGGGGTCTTATTCTTTACATCTGTGAACATAAATGCTGATTAAATGTGCTCAGCAAGTCATTTCCTCAATAGATATTTATCTAGCATCATGGTTAGAAATGCAAAGACAAAAACACTTTCTCCACCCCCATGATTCAGACAAATAAGAATTTAATTTAAAAAGCGTGATGAATTTCTACATAAAAGCATATGAAGGGAGCTACGGAGGTATGGGTAGAGGATGGAGGAGTGAAAAGGATGGAAAAGATGGGCTGTCCCTAGAGGTCTTCAGCATGTGTGGCGCCATATGAGTCCAGTGGATGCAGGAGTGAGTAGGGTGGAGTTGGCAACCTATTGGGAAGCCTAGGGGCCAGCAAGAGCTTGGTGCCGTCTGGGAAGAGTAAGTGATCCGGTGTGGGTGCAGCCTAACCATGAGAAAGTGAGAGTTGCTGCTGGATGAGAACTTGAAAACTAGCCTAGAAAAGCTGTTCCTTTAACCATCCCTGCTTACCCAAAATGCACAACACAAACATACACAAGTTCTAGCCTCTAGAAGCAAACAAACTCCACAAATCTATGCAGAGATGTCTCCGTGGCTTCACCTACTTGGTTCTGTTCAAAGGTTCACTCTTCATGGAGGCCTACATCACCTTTGCATATAATTAAATTATTTATCTAATTGATAGTCAAAACTGTCATCTTGCCTTCCTAACATTATCGGTTCCTGTTATTCACCTGTGTTTCTTTCCTTTTTTCCCCAATAGTACCTGTCGTATTCTAAAATCGCCATAGAATTTACCTCTTTATCATGTCACCTGTTTGCTCAGTCTCTCCCCAGCTGGAATAAAATCTCTGTAAAGACATGATCTCTTTCTTCTGATTTTCTCTATAGTAGTACCTGACACATAGCAGGTGCTCAATAAATATTTATTAAATGAATGAACTACACAAGAGTTCAAACTTAAAGGCCATGAAGTATTTATAGAACCGATATATGAGAACAGCAGGATGAGAGATGTGGAAGTAGATACACACTGAATTTGGAACTGTGATTGAGCAGGGAAATGTAGAAGAATAGTGGGAGATGGAAAGGGCTTGGGGCCTAAGAATTGGGACTTCACCTAAGTCCTTGTGGTTATGGGTAAGAAAGAATCTAAGTAAACATTTAAAATTAGGCTTCCAGTAAAAATAATTACAGAACTGTGTGCTTAATCTGAATTCTCAGGTAGCAACACCAATGGTGAGACCCTTCCACAATGCTGGATATAATATAATCTTCTTGCAATGTTAGAGCAAAAGAAAAGAGACATACAGGAGATGATAAAAATGTGACCCAGTTGATGCTAGAAAAACAAAACAGGGTATTTTGGAGGAAAGAAGATCTATACATATAAAATCATCTTAGGAAAAAAAGTAAAAAAATGCAAAAAAAGAGAACATAATTGAACAAAGAAGAAAAAGGTTTTAGGGAATGCAGACATTGATGGACAGTGTAACAGTAAATGAGAAATTTAGGGAAAAGGTTGGAAAATGTTTGACATTCACAGTATGACAAAACCTATCAGGCAAATTTGATTAAAATATTTTGAAGGCCATTTTACTATCTTTTGTCCATATTTTTTCTACTATACTTACTAGAAAAAAATGTCACTTTCTTTGTATGTTATTGGAATTATAAAACCCTCGGGTGACAAAACTCATTACCCCCAACCCTTTCACTTATTCAGCACAACACAAGCTTAACATTGGCAACATGTACAGAAGATTCCCTTACTAATTATAACAACGCTGTGAGCTGGAAAGACCTGGGACGATAATCCAGTAGATTGGTTATTAACCCAGAATTCATAAACTAAATGGAACAATGACCTTCTAAAATGTTGTGGAACATTTTGTATATGTGTATTTTTCTGAAGGGAGGGTCCACACTTTCCGTTACTGTCTTAAGAATCCATGACACCCAATACATTAGTCACTTCTAGAATGACCAACTGTCCTTGCTTTCCTGGGACTGAGGGGTTTCCTCAGAGGCTTTCAGTTTTAAAACTGGGAACGTCCTGGGCACACCAGGACAAGTAGGTCATCCTAATCACTGCTGTAACCCTTTTATATATGTGGAAACTTAAACCCAGAGGGTTGGCACAAATGTTCAGGTATTCAAAAGTTACTGAAAAAGCTGAGGCCTAATTTCAGAGTTCCTCTCTTTTCCATATAAATAGATAATTCACAGGTTGTAGTCTTTGCCTCTCTATAGCTATGCCATTTCTTCCTCTAAACTACCGAAGGTGAAGCAGTTACCATCGAAAAAAATATAAGTTCTACTTTTCTTTATATAATTTCTCTCTATAAGAACATATATGTGCTGTATATGCTCTCTATATAAATACAGAACTACAGGTATGTAAGGAGAAAACTGGTATAAATTGATAGACATAGGGAAATACGGTCTGAAAAGAAAGTTTTAGCAAGGTTCTGATCATGTTTCTCTTTCAAATTCAGCTGCCTCAATGCTGGTTTATTGCAATGTTAGTCACAGATGAACTAGGAAATGGATCCTGCACTTTGCTATTAAAGGAGTGTTAAATGCCTACTTTGACTAGATTTCTTTGCAGAAATGTACTTTCAACTAACATGTAAGTTTTAGAACAAGTTTGAGCACTGTGTAATTTATTGCTATTGATGGACTCATCTACGATGGCATCCTCTAAATCATATTTAATGGGATATAGTCTACGTTTTTCAACACGTGTTTTTTTTATTAATAGAGAGGCTGTATCATGATAAATATTATCTTAGAGTAGTAGTTTGGTTGTTAGGCTGACATGCATGTGACAGTACTGAGGTTTCAATTATCCACTTGCATCAATCAATCTTTTAGTTTTCAGCACTGTTGCCTGCAGTAATGTCACAGCTTTTCTGTCAGACAGAAGAACTTTGCGGGAAATGTTATTCATTACAGCTGCAAAGCTGTCACTGTGCCTGGCATGGCTTGTTAATGACAACATTTATTTCAAAAGAACCATGTTTCGCTTTGTGGCAGGAGAGTTGACTTTGAGATCGTAAAGTATAATGAAATGCCAAGAAGATGAAGTGAACAAAGTTTTCCAAAAATATACTAAAGTGATCCAAATCTGTTTTTAAAAAAGAAGAATATATTTGCATTCCTATTTTTATGCCCTTACTTGCGTTTGCAAATGAGCACCCTTGGAAACTGAAGAACTGTGTTTGGGTGGTTACAGAGAGATCCAAAGATTTTTCTCCAGCTCTGTTGAAATCAGATTGCAGGTATACAATAAATTAATTGACCAGGCTTGGATGAAACACAGAAAATGTTTAGTAACATATTTTCTTCTGAAAACCTTTGTGAAAGCTGCACAATGATTAATAGCAGTGCATAATGATTCATGAAAACAAAGATTCTTACTAATTTATGTGTGCTATTTTTAAAAATGTGTGAGAAAAGGGATATGAATAGCTATGTGAGGGACAGAAAATATAGAGGGATATAACTCAGTTTAAACTAAGAAAGTTAATTTTTAGTTTTATCAATGGATAGACTGACAAATAAGTTGCTTAGAAGTAAAAATGGCACTGCTGGTCATAAAGCTTCTGTTTGGCAGGCAGATTGACAAAAAGTCATAGTTCTTTGTATCTCCTCCTATCCAGGGATGGGAGGTGAAGGCCATTTCTTCAGCCCTTGAATCTGAGCTGGCCTTGTCACTTGTTTGACCAATGGAATAGGAGAAGCAAGGTTGCACTGGTTTCAAGTCTGGGACCCAGAGGCCTTGCACGTTTTCTCTGTCTTTCATGAAGCCCAGCCACAAATCTAAGGGCTGACCTGCTGGAGATCCCATGTGTATTTGAGATAAGCTGTAGTGCCAGCTGCTGGTCTTAGACCCACAGCCCCATCATCCTGACACCTGACCATAGAGGCATGAGTGAACCAGCCTAGATCAACATTCAGAGCAGAACTGCCAACCCACAAATTCATGAGTTAAACAAATGCTGATTGTTGAAAGCCACTAAATTTTGGAATGGTTTGTTATTTTAGCTTCTTTATTTGGGAGATGAGTGTATTAAAACAAATGATGTTTCAGTTTGTTTCAAGATCTATCTTTCATCAGTCACGTGAATCAAGGTGAAAGACTATAAAAGAAGATCAAGTATGACATAAACATTCATTATGTTTTTGTAAAAAGTTAAAATATCAATATGCACGTAAGTGCTATTGTCTATCCCATCTATTTTTCCTGATTTTTCTATGTATACTTCTACATCATATCTAGTTTCCGAAAACCTTTATTGGCTTCTCTATACTTATAGCATAAATTCTAAGCTCTTTAGAGGACATATTTGGACCCACCAGAATACTAGTTTCTGAATAGGCTAAGGTTTGCCATTTCTTACTGGCTTCGTAGGCTTTTACCTTGTTTTTAGGTATGCCTTTTTCCTTTTCTTTACCTGGTGAACAGCTCCTCATTCTTTAAAGCTCACTTGAAATATCTTGTTCTCTGTGAAGTCCCTCCTAACTGTCCCAGTCAGAGATATTGTAACATTAACATTTTTATTATAACTTCTACTGCATTGGATCATAATTTTTTTTTATAAATATGGTTATGTTTTCTCTTAGAACATGAGATCTTGGGAAGCTTGAAATATTACAGAAAACAGATAATAAACAACTACACTATCCTAGCATAAAGATACACGTCTTAATCACATGAAAAAAAAGAAGCAATAATTGATTTCTAAGCTCAGTATAGACAAAATTCATTCACCACTTTTTTTTTTCCCCAATGATCTCACTGGTCTGCCTTAAGTACATTAGTGAAGCTGAATGCTAGGAAAAAAATAAGAATATCTTAAAGAAACAGCTCATCCAGCATAAATAGGTGATTCCCCAGGTTCTTAAACACCAGATATTCTTCTTATTAATAGAAAAATACAAAAGACTAAAGGAAATTTAAGGTAGCAGCCTCATTGGTAGTAATGACTTTGTACCCGCATATAGGCTACCTTGAAGCTGTTTAAAGCCAGAAAATTTGTCATCTTCTAAAAGCTTGAGCTACTGAAACTCTGGAAGCTTTCCTTGCAAAAAAAAATGGACAAGCTGCATAATTGTTGTTTGCTAATTTTCCTGGGAGGAAAACATGAACTCACTTTGTCTAGACATGCTGATTATAATCCATCAAGCAATGATTAAAGAGTAATACTCTTCTTCATTATACAGAATGTTAAAGAGACCCTTGAATAACAATCAGAAATCCTGAAACACAGAACATAAGGAGTCACAGCCCCTAATATAGTTTTTGTGAAACAAAGGATTTATAAGCACATCTAGGCAGAAGAACAGTGATGAGAAATTCTCCATTCTTGATAAAAAGATAATGAAGCAACAATCATGAACAATCATGTAAAACCTGGTTCCAATAATTTAAAATTGGATAACATACAATCCAATCTTGAGAATAATTTAAATGTAACTACTTCAAGTAAAACCTCAATATATAAAGTATAACCTTACCTGTATTAACTGTGACAGTAAGTCCAGCACTGATATTATGGGTTCCATACTAACATACAGATTTTTATGTAATCATTATTTCATCTTTGATTCTATTTGTGTGTCTTTTACATATATATTTCTTTGCTCTTTTCTGTGGGCTTTTACTCTCTTTAGAGGACAGAGTATTTCTTCTTGGCTTTTTTGTTGTTACCACAGCTGAGTAAATGTCTGTTCAATTCTAGTCAATAATTTATTGATTGATGAAGGAATGAATGTTGGAGAAAATAAATGATCAGTTTCTATTAGTCCTCACTCACATAATTTGTAATTTCATGAAGTTAATCTGCTCCCTAAAACCTGCTCAAATAATTTCTCTCCTATAAAAATCTTCTCATATGTCCTGCTGTATTGATCAAACTCAGTCTCCTCAACTCATAACATTAACCCTCTATGAGTCTTCTTTGGCCATTAATTTTGTGCCAAAGATGATGTATTCCCATATTGACTGTATTTTCTTTCACCATTAACTTTCCGAGTATTTATCTCTTCTTTCTTTTCATAGTTTGGGAACTTTTGGAGTGTAGGGAATGTTTTGTTTATTTATTATTTATAGTGCCTTCCTCAAGTTCTCTTATATGCTGTAAGTTGTGCTCAAAAATTTATTGATTCTTAAAATAATTACTAATAACTGATATATCAATTTTTCACTAACATTTTATAAACTTGGCCATGTATACCTCTGCCAACCCCTTCAGAATTGTCACCCTCTCCTCATCCTTGTGAGAGTAGGTTTAAAATGATTATTACGGGATGAAAAATGCTCTCTCCCCACTAGATTGGATGGTATATGTTTAGGAGATCTAAAAAAAGTCAAAGTAATGAACATATGGGTAATTATTAATAGAAAGCAGGATTTTCAAAATATTTAACATATTTTAGTGAATGATATATCAGATTAATACTCTCAGTGATATCAGGAGTAACACTCAGGTTAAATGATCTATTCATTATCTGGATACATCCAAGAGTCTGTTGGCCAATTCCATTGCCTCATTTTTGAGCTTGTCTCGTTGTAAGACAAGGGATGCAGTCAGGGTCTGACTAAATGACAGTTATCAGCTGTCATCAGACCATTTGAAAGTGCAGTACACTGTCTGCCAACTGTTGGTGCCAGACACAATGGAAAATCACTTTACAGATTGCTCACAAATTGCATTAATATAGCTACTGAAGAGCTTCAATAAATTACACTAATTGGGTGGGGGCCAGTCTAAAAAGTCAGACACTTAAGGCCCTTAGGAATTCTTTATAAGAAATGCAATTTCTTAACTTTTAGGTTTCTAGAGTTGCACAAACTTGATTAAAGAAAGGTTTTAGCAGGCATCAGCTGTGATGAGAAAATGAATGATTTATTAGCATATTCATTGTGTGTTTATAAACAAATGGAGAAATGAAGCTGGAGGAATGACCAATATGATAGAATCAGAAATTTAAATGACCTTCAACAGGCTGAAATAGTGAGTTAGTATAGTAAAATAAAATTATTTCAGGTAAATCTATAGTTCTCTATATAAGCTTCTTGAAAAAGGCCCCAGATAATTGACATGTAGAGGTTGGGTAAGTCACAGCTGAACAGTAACATTATTAAAAAATAAATAGAAACACAGACAGACCAAAGACAAGAAAAAAAAGATAACACACACATACCTTAAGGGTTTTTAATAAACCAGAAGCTTAATATGAATGAATAATATCCTTCAAAATAAAATAATAAGTTGTGTTAATGTAATACTATCTTCTTTAATGCAGAAGTAATAGACTTCTCAGCACTGGTAAGACCTTGAAACTACAGTATTGTCTCAAGTTTTGAATAGCACAGAGTAGAAAAGATACATTGGCAGATGAGTTCAGGCCCAGAGGAAAATGACTGGACAGTGAGAAAGCCAGAAATCATGGCTTACAATGCGGAAAATGGGGACATTTTAGTCTAGGTCAGAATAAATTTAGGACCGACTTTAATATCTTGAACACTCAAATTAAAGAGTTGATCAGATATCTTTGTCTCCATAGAACAGTACAAATGAGTAAATGAAATGAGAGCCAGATACCAGTGCAACGTAAATAACTTTCTAACACTTTGTACCATTTGAAATTGCAACAGAATGCCTTGGGGTGCGGGTGGTGGGTAGCGAATTGTCAGTGACTGGAGTAATTATATAGTGTGAATTCTCAAAATAATATAGAAGACTTTTAGCTATGAACTTAGATCTTTTCCAACCATGAGTTGCAGTTGTTATCACATTCCCTTAAGTTTTATTTATTAATAAAACTGTATTTATCTATCAGACACCTCTCCATCATTTTATGTTTACACTGATCTTAAAAAAAGAACTTCCATCTTTCCCTTCTTACTCTGTCCTGATTTTCCTGTTTGCAGACGCTCTGCATCTTCACTCCCTCCTGGCCTGAGGGTGAGCCCCATAAGCCGTTTAGAACAGGCCTTACTAATAGCACCTCTTTCTGAGCATGATACAGGTTAATTTACCAAAGAGTAGAAAGCGCATTTCAGACTTCAGTGGCAAGTTGTTTTTCAATCCAGCTTTACTCATAATCTCCTTATTTTATTATTCAGCTACTATTGAGTAGGAGAATGGCAGAATGACTGAGTGTGGACTTTGGATCTAGAATGGCTGGATTTAAACTCCTGTGACCTTGGGCAAGTGACTTAACGTCTGTGTACTTCTGGTTTTATTTTTGTTCTTTTCACCTGTAAACTGGGCATAATAGAAGTACTTCTCTCATAAGTTGTGATTATAAAATGACTTAATTTATGTAAATTATATTGAATCATCTTGTCACATGCTAAGTGTTAACTATTATTAGTATTATTTTGAACTCAAAAATTCAGATTTCAGTAGGAGAAACAGTTACAGATAGAAATAAAAGAGCTGGAGCTCTGTTTTGGGTATGGTGTGGGAGGCCAGAGTTAGTTCACAGAGAAGGTAATACATCATTTTAAATTCTGAGTAGGAGTTTTTCAGACAAAGTGGGGTTAGGGAATGTGCATTCCTCCTACACAGGGTGGAAAGTATGGGCAAAGGCATGGAATGCAAAAGAATAGGACAAGCTCAATGTAAGAGCACAGGGCAGGAGTTGACAGGGGCAGGAGATGACACTGCAGGCCCAGCAGTGCCAGGCCCTGGAGGGCTTGCTGTACTTGCTTTTAGGGAAATTGGTCCCTCACTGCCCCAGCGGTGCAGAGCAAAGTAAGATAGAACAGAAGTTGGCAAGCCTTTTCCGTAAAAAAACAAAAACAAAAAAAACAAAATCAAAAAAAAAAAAAAACCCAAAACAAACAAAAAAACAGATAGTATTACTTTAGGCTGTTCAGACCCCTTAGGGCTTTTCTGTGAATTTTAAAAAAATCCATTAAAATGTAAAAATTATTCTCAGTTCAAAGGCTACACATAAAAAGGTAGTGGGGTGCAGGAGGATTGCTTGAGTCCTTAAGTCTGAGTCCAGCCTGGGCAACATATTGTTGAGAACCTGTATCTTTTTTTTTTTTTTTTTTTTTTTTTTTTGGCAGTGGGCCAGATTTACTGACCCCTAATCTAGACCTTAGATTCTACACAACATCTCCACCCTTAAAAAACTCGGCTGGAGCAAAATGTGCATGTCAGGAAATGCCTTGAACTGGACCACAGGTCAGGCAATATTGACACTAGCAATCAAGTCACTGAAGGATTTTATGCAGGGAGAACAATGCTGTAGTTCTGTTTGAGAAAGAACACTCTGACTGCAGCATCAAAGATGGAATAGATGACAAATGACTAGAGTGGCCTATTAAAGGTTTTGGATGATGCCACCAAGCAGTTTAAGAGAGTCAGTACCCTCAGCATTTTGATGAATGAAGACCGGGAAGTGTGAGGAGCTACGCAGATAAATCCTCTTTCTTCTGTGTATTATTCTGAGGAAAATTTTTAATGTGTCTGTAGAGAAAACTGATGTCTGTCTTCCCTGCTAATAAGGCCTTCTGTTTCTTAATTTAGCAGTACTTTAATCCTTGCTCAGCTCTGCTATCTAAAAAGCCCAGGGTATGGCACTAGTGGATGAAGAATCTGTAAAGAAATGTGAGAAAACAGGTCAGCAGGGATGGAGAAGTAACAGAACATGTATGGGAGTCATAAGAGAGAATTTCAGTGGGGAGTGATCAGTGGTGACAAGAACCACAGAGCTCTTGTCAGGCAGTCAGGCCTTGGGAGGCCAGTGATAATCTTGCTGGAGCAGTTTACTTGGTGAGATGGGGATAATCACATTGCAAGAGGGAATGGGAAGTGAGGAAATAGACATGGACTATATGCGGATTTGTATTTATAAAATCTGACATTGAAGGAAAGGAGAGACAATGTGCCATAAGCCCAAGGAAATGGAGCTTAGAGATAGGTTTTTCTTCGGAGTTTTTAATGTAGAAGAGCAAATATGTTTATATATAAGGAGCAAAACTAGGGAAATCATCCAACCATTTTTTTGACCTATCAGTGATCATTGTATCTCAAAATATAACATTTTGTTCTCACTCTACCCCTGAGTTTTGGCATTTCTTGTCACCTTTAACTTGTTTTATTTTTCACTTTTTTATATTCAGTCTATATATTTGCAAGTACATTATTTATTTCATGTCCCTTACCTCTCAAATGTAAGGTACCTTGGGGCAAGGACTCTTACTTGTTTGTCGATTTTGTTTATTCTCAACACCTGGAAGAGTACCTGGCTCACAAGAGTACACAATATTATTTTTGTGGAGTGAGTAAATCTGACACATGTAAGATGCACTGTTCTGGCACTTTCACTGACTTTTGAAAAAGTTTAACATGTTAAAAAGATATAAGGTAAACCAATTCTATTTTTTAGATAGAAATAACTAGTACCAAAGGCTAAGATTTTAAATAGATATAAGATTTTTTCAGCTAACCCTGACCCTCAGAATTATAAAAAAATGAAGGCCAGGCTGTAGTGACATCAGCAAAATGGCAGAATAGGACTTTCCATTGCTGCTCCCCTCACAGAACCATCAATTTTAACAACTATCCATGCACAAAAATACCTTCACAAGAGCTGAGGCATCCAGGTGAGAGATTGTAGCACTTAGGTGTATTATAGGAATTTTTTAAAAGATATATTGAGGATGGAAAGGATAGTTTCACATTGTGGAAAGGGCAGTTTCACATTGCTCCTCCCCCAAACCCAGTTAGCACAGTACAGAGAGATAGACACTCTGAGTAGGGGAAGGAGAGAGAAGCGAGCATCTGATTTTGCTGTGGACCCCAGAACCAGGCCTACCCTTTGAAACCTGGTTCCAGACTGGCCCCCACAACCCCAAGCTCCAGACTGGCACCTTCAGATGCAGGCCTGTTCTGATGCCACATCTCATGGTGGGTCCTGTGTACTTCAAGCCTGCCCCAGGCTCGAGGGAGGCCCTGCAGTCTGAGTCCCCAGTTGGGCACCCTTGGTTCCAGGCTCCAGATCAGCTTCAGCACCAGGTAAGCCCCTACAGTGTCAAGATCTAATCTGACCCCCACAAAGACCTAGGCTCTAGCTGAGCTTGTCCAATCAGCCTTATTTTGTTGTCGTTGTTCTGTTTTGTTTTGTTTTAAGCTTTTAGCAGCACGAAGCCATAGTTTTTAGTTTGTCTCTAGTGATAAACAGAAAACAGACATGAGGAAAGGGCTTTGCTGGCCCAACCAGTAACAGAAACTAAGAACCCATGACTGTATTCTCTCCCTTGGACACCCCTGCTAGGCCTTCCCCTGCAGATGCAGTAGAAAGCTACACCCCTCAAAACCCCTGGAGTTTGAGGTTTCGACTCAGGATCCAAGAGTTTGGGATTCCGGAGTTTGGACCTAGGACTCAGGCTCACCCAAGGCTCCAGACTGAACCCAGAATCCAGGACAGCCTCTGTGACAACATACTCTGAGTCTATCCTAACACCAGCCCAGAGCCCAGCCCCAGCTGCCAAAGTCTTCAGGCCCACTTCAGGCTCCAGACCAGCTCAGCACCATGTGAGTTCCTCTATCCCCAAACTCCAGCTGTAATCTGGCCCCTGTGGATGCACACTCTAGGCCCACCTAGTGCTAGGTTGGTGCCTGTAGCCCTAGGCCCCAGGCAAGTTCCTGTGGTTCCATGCTCCAGCAGATCCAGGTTTCAGGCCTGTACCAATAGACCCTGGCATTGAGCCAGCCCCTAAAAACTCAGACTCCAGTATCTCCCCCATGGTCCTGAGCTCCAGGTTAACACCTACAGAGCCAGCCTCTAGTCTGGCCTTCATGAATTCAGGATCAAGGCCTACTCCAGTGCTAGTTTGGCCCCTATGGATCTGGGCTCTAAGACCATTCCTGCAGACCCAGTGGACAGATCCACACCAGCGGACTCTGGATCTAGGGAGGCTCCTGTGGAGACAGAATCCAGGGCCATCTTGGCAGACTCAAACTCTAAGACTCCAGGAGTGTCTGGTGGAAATAGTCTATAGGCCCAACCCTGAAGACCCAGGCATCAGGCAAGACCCAGTGGAATCAGGCACTAGGCCTGCCCATTTGCTGATTCAGACACCAGGTCAACCTACCCAAGGACTCCAGTAGCAAGCCTGTCTGCAGGTTCTGCCAAATCGTCCACCCAGAATCTCTGGATAAGCTGACTTTTCATGCGGAAGCAAGTCTGTCAAGACTTGAATAGGTGGCTATGTCAAATGTGCAGACATCAACACGTGACCATACGGATCATTAAAAATCAGGGAAACATGACACCACCAAAGGAACACAATAAAGCATGGATAACTATATTCGGCCATTCTGACAATGCTTTAGAGAAATACGAGAGAATGGGTAATTTATAAAGAAAAGAGGCTTAATTGACTCATGGCTCTATAGGCTGCATAAGAAGCATAGTGGCTTCTGCTTTTGGGGAGGCCTCAGGAAGCTTCCAATCACGGTAGAAGGCAAAGGGAGAATGAGAAATCTCACATGGCAGAAGCAGGATCAGGAGAGAGAGAGAGAGGGTGGAGGTGTCACACACTTTTAAGTGACCAGATCTCATGAGAACTTACTAGCTATGGCGAGGACAGTACCAAGAGGGATGGTGCTAAATGATTCATGAGAAACTGCCCCCGTGATCCAATCACCTCCCACCAGGCCTAACTTCCAACATTGAGAATTACAACTGGATATGAGATTTGGGCAGGGACACAGGTCTAAACCATATCAGTGACCAATTCTAAAAAAATGAAGATCTATGAGCTGCCTGATAAAAATTCAAAATAATCATCTTTAAAAAGCTAAAGCAAGGCTGGGCGCAGTGGCTCATGCTTGTAATCCCAGAACTTTGGGAGGCCAAGGCAGGTGGATCACCTGAGGTCAGGAGTTCAAGACCAGCCTGGCCAACATGGCAAAATTCCGTCTCTACTAAAAATACAAAAAGTAGCCAGGTGTAGTGGTGGGCGCCTGTAATCCCAGCTTCTTGGGAGGCTGAGGCAAGAGAATCACTTGAATCCAGGAGGTGGAGGTTGCAGTGAGCTGAGATTGTGCCACTGCACTGCACTCCAGCCTGGGTGACAGAGGGAGACTGTCTGAAAAATGAAATAAAATAAAATAAAAAATTGATTAAAATAAAAATAAAGAGCTAAAGCAGCTGCAGGAGAACACAGATAGATACTACATGATATCAGGAAAACAATGCACAAACAAGATGCAAAGTTGAACGAAGAAATAGAAACCATAAAAAAAGAAGCAAAAAGAAATTCTGGAGCTAAAAAAACTCAATGGCTAAACTGAAACATTCCATAGAAAGCTTCAACAACAGGCTCAATGAAGCAGAAATAAAAAGAATCAATGAACTTGAAGAGAGGTTATTTGAATTTTTTCAATTAGAGGAGCATAAAAAAGTAAATAAAAAAGGGTGAAGAAAGCTTATTGGACTTATGGGGCACCATCAAGCAACCAATAGGCACATCATGGGAGCCACTGAGGGAGCAAAGAGAAAAATAAAAAGAAGGAAATATTTTTGTCATTAAATAAACAATGACAGAAAAATTTTCACATCTGAAGTGGGAAATGCATACCAATATTCCTGAATCCCAAGGACCCCAAAAAGATTAAATATAACGAGATCTTTTCTGAGACACATTATAATGGAATTCTTTAAAATCAAAGACAAAAAGAGAATTTTGAAAGCAGCAAGAGAACAGCAGTTCACCACATACAAGGGAATTATCATAGGATTGTATAAATGGATTTCCCAGCAGAAATTTTTTTACAGGTCAGGAGAGTGTAGTATGATGACTTTAAATTACTAAAGAAAAAAATTTGCCAACTCATAAGTGGGAGCTAAATAACATGTATATGTGGATATAGAGGGTGGAATGATAGACAATGGAGACTTGGAAGGGTGACAAAGTAGGATGAAGGCTCATGATAAGAGGTTACTTAATGGGTACCATGTACACTAACAAAATTGCACTGATATCTCATGAATTTATATATATTTAAAAAGAAAAAAACATTCCAATCAAGAATACTATGCCCAATGTGACTGTCTTTCAGAAATGAAGGAATGGTAAAAACTTTCCCAGATTAAAAGAACCTGTGAAAATTCATCACCAATATACCTGCATTACAAGAAATGCTAAAGGGAGTTCTTCAAGTTTAAATGAAAGGATGCTAACTAACAACATGAGAATAAATGAAAGTAAAAAACTTGGTGGTCCATAAGCCATTTTTAACTCTAGTAAGAATGTTAAGATATTAAATATAATTTTAACTATAGTAATTTGTTAATGGATATGCTTAATATATACAGACATAAATTGTGACAGCTATAAGAGAAAAATAGGGAGAAGGAGAATTTAAAGTGTACAGTTTTTCTGTGTGGTTGAAGTTAAAATGTTACCAGCTTAAAATATACTGTCATAAACTATAAGATCTTTCATGTAAGCCTTATAGTAACCACAAAGAAAAAATATGTGGCAGATATATAAAAGATTAAGAGAAAGAAATCAAAACACACAGTTACAAAAAATTCCCTATAGAGGCTAACAAAAGAATTTAGTAAAATTGTAGGATACAAAATCAATATACCAAGTCAGTAGTGTTTGAATACATTAACAATAACCTATTTGAAAAAGTAATAAAGAGAATCATCCAATTTATAATACTATAAAAACACTTAAGAATAAATTTAAGGAGATGAAAGATTTGTTCACTGAACTATAAGATACTGATAAAAAAATTAAAGACAACTCAACAAATGGAAGATATCCCATGTTCATTGACTGGAAAAATTAATATTGTTAAAATGTCCGTGCCACCCAAAGTGATCTGCAGATTCAATGCAGTTCCTATCAAAATTGCAAGAACATTTTACATAGAAATAGGAAAAAAAATCTAAAATTAGTATGAGACTACAAAAGACCCCAAATAGCTAAAGCAATCTTAAGCAAAAAGAACAAAGGTGGAGGCATCACACTATATGATTCAAATATACTACAGAGATACAATAGTCAAAATAACATGGAACTGGTATAAAAACAGACACACAGATCATTAGAAGAAAACAGAGACCCGGGAAATAAATTCATGCATTTTTGTCCTATTGATCTTCAACAAAGGAGCTAAGAATGCACAATGAGTAAATAAATCTTTTAAATAAATGGTGTTAGAAAACTAGATATTCACAGGCAGAAGAATGAAATGAGAAGCTCATCTCTCACCATATATAAGAATAAAGTCAAAACGGATTGAAGATTTAAATTTAAGCCTTACACAGTACATATACTAGAAGAAAACATAGAAGAACATGTTCTTCATACTGGTCTGGACAATGATTACTTTTGGAGATGACCTCAAAGCACAGCAACAAAAGTAAAAATAGAGAAATGGGATTACATCAAACTAAAATGCTTCTACATAGCAAAGGTAACAATCAACAAAGTAATGACAAAACCTTCAAAAGGGGAACATACATTTGTAAACCATATATTTGATAAGGGGTCAATATTCACACTATAATATGAGAACAAAAACAACCCAGTAGCAAGAAAACAACCTGATTTAAAAATGGATAAAGGTCTTGAATCAACATTTTTTAAAAGAAGACATACAAATGGCCAACAGGCATATTCAAAAAATGCTCAACATCGCTAATCATCAGTGAAATGCAAATTAAAACCACAGTGAAATATCACCTCACACCTTTCAGAATGGCTGTCAAAATGACAAAAGATAATAAAGGTTGATAAGGATGTAGAGAAAAGCGAATTCTTCTACGTTGTTGATGGGAATGTAAATTAGTACAACCATTATGAGAAACATATGGAGTTTGGTTAGAAACTTTAAAATAGAATTACCATATGATTCAGGAATTCCACTTCTGTGTATATTAATGAAGAAAATGAAACCACTATGTCCAAAAGATATTTGTAATCCTATGTTCATTGCAGCATTATTCACAATTGCCAAGATATGGAATCAACCTGTTTTCATCAACAGACAAAATGGATAAAGAAAATGTGATATATATATATATATATATATATATATATATATATATACACAATGAAATACTATTTAGCCTTATAAAACAAGGAAATCCTGTCACTTGCTAAAAATGGATGAAGCTGGAGGACATTATGCTAAGTGAAGTAAGTTTGGCACAGAGAGACAAATACTGCTATGATTTCACTTACATGTGGAATGTAAAAAAGTTGAACTCATAGAATAATAGAACAGAATGGTGGTATCCAGGAGCTGGAAGGGGATGGGTGATGGTAATGAAATAGGGAGAAGTTGATCAAAGTGTACAAAGTTTTAGTTAGACAGGATGTGTAAGTTTGGGAGATCTGTTGTACAGCATATGACTACAGTTAATAACACATGCACACCTTAGAGGTATTGTGGGTTTGGTTCTAGACCACTGCAATAAAGCAAATAGCACAAGTGAGTCCCACAAAGTCTGGTTTCCCAGTGCGTATAAAAGTTCTATTTATACTATAGTCTATTATGTGTGCAATAGCATTATGTTTAAAAAACAATGTACGTACCTTAATTAAAACAAACTTTATTGCTGAAAAATGCTATCATCTGATCCTCAGCAAATCATAATTTTTTTTGCTGGTGGAGGGTCTTGCCTCAATGTTGATGGCTATCAACTGATCAGGGTTGTGGCTGTTGAAGGTTGGGGTAGTTGTGGCAATTTCTTAAAATAAGACAACAATGAAGTTCCCCGCATCAATTGACTCTTCCCTTTCACAAAAGATTTCTCCATAGCGTGTGATGAAGTTGGATACCATTTTCTCTACAGTGGAACTCTTTTAAAACTGGAGTCAACCCTCTCAAACCCTGACAATACATTATCAACTAAATTTATGTAATGTCCTAATTGCTTTGTTGTCATTTCAACAATGTTCACAGTATCTTCACCAAGAGTAGATTCCATTCCAAGAAACCACTTCTTTGCTCATCCATAATAGGAAGCTCCCTCATCTGTTTAAGTTTGATGATGAGATTGCAGCAATTCAGGCATATCTTCAGGCTCCACTTCTAATTCTGTTTATCTTGCTATTCCAACCCATCTGCGGTGACTTGGTGACTTCCTCCACTGAAGCCTTGAACCCCTGAAAGCCATCTCTGAGGATTAAAATCAACTTCCAAACTGACTTTAATGTCGATATTTTGATATCTCCCCATGAATCACAAATGTTCTTAATGGCAGCTGCTTTTCAAAAAGTTTTCTGTTTACTTTGCCCAGATCACTCTGTATGGTAGATATAGCCCTATGAAATATATGTCTTAAATAATAAGGCTTGAAAGTTGAAATTATGCCTTTATTCATAGGCTGCAGAATGAATGCTGTGTTAGCAGGCAAGAAAACAATATTAATCTTCTTGGGTATCTCTATTGGAGCCCTTGAGTGACTACATGCATTGTCAATGAAATGAACAGTAATATTTTGAAAGATTTTTTTTTTCTAAGAAGTAGGTTTCAACAGCAGGCTTAAAATATTCAATAAACCATTTGTAAACAGATGTACTGTCATCCGGGCCTTGTTGTTCCATTTAATAGAGCACAGGCAGAATAGATTTAGCATGTTTCTTTTTTTAATCTTTATTTTTTTATTATGCTTTAAGTTCTGGGATACGTGTGCAGAACGTTCAGGTTTGTTACATAGGTATACACATGCCATGGTGGTTTGCTGCACTCATCAACCCTTCATCCACATTAAATATTTCTCCTAATGCTATCCCTACCCTAGCCCTGGACACCCGACAGGCCCCACTGTGTTATATTCCCCTTCCTCTGTCCATGTATTCTCATTGTTCAACTCCAACTTATTAGTTGAACATGAGGTGTTTGGTTTTCTGTTCCTGTGTTAGTTTGTGGAGAATTATGGCTTCCAGCTTCATCCATGTCCCTGCAAAGGACATGAACTCATACTTTCTTGTGGTTGCATAGTATTTCACGGCATATATGTGACACATTTTCTTTATCCAGTCTTTCATTGATGGGCATTTGGGTTGTTTCCAAGTCTTTGCTATTGTGAACAGTGCTGCAATAAACATATGTGTGCATGTGTCTTTATAGTAGAATGATTTATAATCCTTTGGGTATATACCCAGTAATGGGTTTGCTAGGTCAAATGGTATTTCTGGTTCTAGATCATTGAGGAATTGCCACACTGTCTTCCACAATGGTTGAACTAATTTACGCTCACACCAACAGTGTACAAGGGTTCCTGTTTCTCTACATCCACTTCAGCACCTGTTGTTTCCTGACTTTTTAATGATCGCCATTCTGACTGGCATGAGATGGTATCATATTGTGGTTTTGATTTCCATCTCTCTAATGACAGTGATTATGAGCTTTTTTCATGTATTTGTTGGCTGCATAAATGTCTTCTTTTGAGAATTATCTGTTCATATTCTTCCTCCCCATTTTTGATGGGGTTGTTTTTTTTTCCTTGTAAATTTGTTTAAGTTCCTTGTAGATTCTTTGTCAGATGGATAGATTGCAAAATTTTTCTCCAATTCTGTAGGTTGCCTGTTCTCTCTGATGGTAGTTTCTTTTGCTGTGCAAAAGGTCTTTAGCTTGATTAGATCCCATTTGTCAATTTTGGCTTTTGTCGCCGTTGCTTTTGGTGTTTTAATCATGAAGTCGTTGCCCATGCCTGTGTCCTGAATGGTATTGCCGAGGTTTATAGTATACTTTGAAGGCAGGTAGCGTGATGCCTCTAGCTTTGTTCTTTTTGCTTAGGATTGTCTTGGCTATACATGCTCTTTTTTGGTTCCATATGAAATTTAAAGTAGTTTTCTTCTAATTCTGTGAAGAAAGTCAGTGGTAGCTTGATTGGGATAGCATTGATTTATAAATTACTTTGGGCAGTATGGCCATTTTCACAATATTGATTCTTCCTATCCATGAGCATGGAATGATTTTCCATTTGTTTGTGTCCTCTCTGATTTCCTTGAGCAGTAGTTGGTAGATCTCCTTGAAGAGATCCTTCACATCCCTTCTACGTTTTATTCCTTGGTAGCAATTGTGAATGGGAGTTCACTCATGATTTGGCTCTCTGTTTGTCTATTATTGGTGCATAGGAATGGTTGTGATTTTTGCACATTGATTTCGTATCCTGAGAGTTTGCTGAATTTGCTTTTCAGCTTAAGGAGATTTGGGGCTGAGACAATGGGATTTTCTAAATATAGGGCCCTAGGATTTTTGGAAGGGTAAGTAAGCATTGGTTTCAACTTAAAATCACCAGCTGCATTAGTTCCTAATAATAAAGTCAGCTTGTCTATTGAAGCTTTGAATTTTGAGCACTTACTTCTCTCTGGCTATGAAAGTCCTAGATGGCATCTTTTTTCAATAGATGGCTGTTTCATCTACATTGAAAATCTGTTTAGTCTAGCCACCTTCTTTAATGATCTTAGCTAGATTATCTGGATAATTTCTATAGCATCTATATCAGCATTTACTACTTTACCTTGCACTATTATGTTATGGAGAAAGCTTTCTTCCTTAAACCCCATGAATCAACTTTTGCTCACTTCCAACTTTTCTTCTGCAGCTTCCTCACCCCTTTGAAGAGAGTTAGGGCCTTACTCTGGATTAGGTTTTGGCTTCAGGGAATAGTGTGGCTGGTTTGAGCTTCTATTCCAACCATTCAAACTGTCTCCATATCAGCAGTAAGATGTTTTGCTTTCTTATCATTTGTGTGTTCACTGGAGTAGCACTGTCAAATTTCTTTCAAGAATCTTTTCCTTGCATTTGCAGGTTGGTTAACTCTTTGGCACAAGAGGTTTTGTTTTTGGCCTATCTCAGTTTTCAACATGCCTTTCTCACTAAGCTTAATAATTTTTAGCTTTTGATTTAAAATGAGAGATATGTGACCCTTCCTTTCACTGGAACACTTAGAAGCCACTATAGGGCTATTAATGTGCATAATATCAATTTTTGTTGTGTCTCAGGGAACAGGAAGATCCACAGAAAGGAAGAGAGAAGGGTAAGTGGCAGGTTGGCAGAGTATTCAGAAGCCACATAACATGTATTGATTAAGTTCTCTGTTTTATATGGGCATGGTTTGTGGTGCCACTTATAACAGATATAATAACAATGAAAATATTTGAAATATGTGAGAATTACCAAAATGTGACATAGAGAACTGAAGTGAGGACATGCTGTTGAAAAAATGGTGCCGATAGATTTGCTTAATGCAAGGTTGCCATAAGCCTTCAATTTGTAAAATGTGCAATATCTGCAAAGTCCAATAAAGTTAAGTGCAATAAAATAAGGTGTGCCTTTATATTGTATACTTGAAAATTGCTAAAAGAGTAGATCTTATATGTCTCACAACAAAAACTGGTAAGTATATTAGGTGATGGATATATCAATTAGCTTATTTTAATCATTTCACTGTGAATATGTGTGTATGACATTATTACATTGTATACTATAAATACATACAATTTTTATTTGTCAGTTATAGCTTAATAAAGCTGGGGAAAAACTGGAGGTCAGTTTGCTAAGAATATTCTTATAACCACATTTCAGTGACAATAAATGTCACCCATTTGTAGTCTATTATAACCGAATTTTCTTGCCCAAATATGCATACTATTCTGATATCTTTCCATAAAATCTTTAAAATGCAAAAGCCTACATGCCTAACTTCTATCTAAAAAAATAAGGAATGTCTGGAAATGCTCTATACTTGGGACAAAGAGTTAAGAAGCATTTATGCGTACATATTGTGTTTTCAAAATTATTTTGCAGACTCTGCATTAAAACCTCTATTAAACATTGGTAAGTGCCATGCTTCAGGTGCCAGGTGGCTGTTATGGTTGCTGTAAAATAAAGGATTAATGTCAAGAAATTGAAGGTGGGGGGGGGAGTGGATACATAAAATAAAGAATAGATGCACAATCCCTAGCTCCTCAACTTCAAATTAAATGAGCAGGCAGACATTAGTCAATGAGGAGAGAAAAATAAATGAGGTACAGTCTTCCTCAGAAAGCGAGTGAGGCAAAATGGACTCTGTTCCCTCTATTTTGGTGCTGTTGGAGTCCTGTTGATCTGCTGATGATAATTTTATCAGCTTTCAACATAGATTGATTTTTTTAATTAGGGTCTGTGTTTCTCACATGCCTGAGGATATCGTCAAGTGCACAAAATAGGCAAGACGCATGAATGATCCTGATCAGAGGAAAAAATATGTATTATAATAGGGAGTTATTGATATTTATATTAATTAATATTTTGGCAAATGCACCTTCTAGGTGGTTTTGTAGGTGGTGATACATACTAGGAAATATACTGTTTTAAATTTCATATTTTGTTGTGAGAACCCGGAGGGGTTGAATCAGTAGAATCAAAGAAAACATAAATTAGTAATTAAGAAGAGTTTATTTTTGGTTATCAAACTGGAGACATAGATATGGTAAAGGAGGAAAGAATGGGCAGACTTGAAATTCTTGAGACTATAAGAGGGAGAGGAGTTAGAGGACAGTCTGTGCAGAGGACAATGACTGAGGTCTTGCGGGGAAGAATTTAGTTCAAAGGTGTCAGGCTGGTAACATTCAGAGTATTGATATGCTTGCTGTTTCCACTTGGCATTTTCACTGGGCATAAAGCAAACATTTCCTTACCTGTCCTTCCTATTGACCTATCTGGAGGAAATCCAGGAGTGGGAGATGGTAGAGTTCACATTATATTGCACTTTATCACATAAATCTTTTTATATTATCATTTTATGTCATAAGCATTTTTGTTTTTAATGGTTGCTAAGAATTTCATTATAAGATGATACCTTGTTTATTAAGTCAAGCCATTCTTGATAGTCTAAAAGGCCTGCAGTGGGCAGAATAATGGCTTTCCAAAGATATCTATCCTAATCTCAAGGAACCTGTGAATATGTTAGGCTACATTGCAAAGGGGAACTAAGGTTGAAGATGGAATTAAAGTCGTTAATCATCTGACCTTATAGAGATTACCATGTATTATCTGGGAGGGCCTAATGTAAACACAAGCGTTATTAAACATGAAAGAGAGAATCTGAGAAGTACTAGGGACCTTGATGGCTTCAAAGATGGAGGAAGGGGGCCATGAGCCAAGGGAAGCAGGCAGCCTCTACAAAATAGAAACATCCAAGAAATTGTTCTTTCCTAGAGCTTCCAGAACAAAAGCCCATAACTTCATCTTAGACGATTGAGATCTGTGTTTGATGCTGAACTGTGAAGTTTTAAATCTGTTATTTAAGCACTAAATTTTGCCTAATTTCTCACAGAAACAATAGAGAACTCACACAAAGTATCTTTTTAGCTAATATAGAGGCTTCCCAGATTTCAATCTAGACCTAATCTAATTTTCCCAGGACAGTATTATTGTAAAGTGTAAATCATTTCACTTCACAGCTCTTCTTAAAACACTTAAGTGGCTTCAAATTGCATTTCAGGATAAAATTTAAACCCTTTATAAGGCATATAAGGCCCTGCAAGATCTAGTCTCTGCTTATCTACTCTCTAAGGCCCCTCTCTTATTCCATACTATTCTTCTTTAAGTTCCTTAAACAAGTTGAGTCCTTCATATCTGTAGGTAGTAGGCTTAGGGGCTAAGCACACAGACTCTAGAACCAAAGTGGGTGAGTTTGAATCTTTGCTCTCCTACTTACTAGCTGTGTGACCTTAGACAAGTCATTTCACTGCAATATCTCTTTCCTTATCTATAAAATGCTATTAAATATATATCTATATTTGAAGAATGTAGAATAGCTTCTGGCACACAAGCACTATGTAAGTGTTGATATTGGCCAGGCACGGTGGCTCATGCCTGTAATCCCAGCACTCTGGGAGGCTGAAGCGGGTGGATCACCTGAGGTCAGGAGTTTGAGACTAGCCTGACCAACATGGTGAAACCCTGTCTCTACTAAAAATAGAAAAATTAGCTGGGCGTGGTGGTGAGTGCCTGTAATCCCAGCTATTCAGGAGGCTGAGGCAGGAGAATCACTTGAACCCAGGATACGATGGTTGCAGTGAGCTGAGATCGCGCCATTGCACTCTAGCCTGGGTGGCAAGAGTGAGACTCCATCTAAAAAAAAAAAAAGTATTGATATTATAACATAAAAAGGTGTATTCTTGGAGGACTCTGCTTTCTGCCCTTTGCATAGCGGGCTCTTCCTCATCCATCAAGTCTCATCTTGAAAGTCTCGCCAGATAGCTGTGTGGGGTATATCCCTTCTGCTCTGCTATTCATTATCAAGTGCACTGTTACTTTCTTTCAAGGCACTTGTCACCATTTGAATTGTTTCTGCATTTGAAAAAATCTGTGTTAACGATTCATTTACTTATTGATACCATTATTATTTGCCTGTTTTTGTGTTATGTATCAGTTGTGCCTCCTCCTTTATATCATACTTCCTGTAAGGGTAAGGATTCTATCTGCTTTTTTAACTTTCATGTCCGTAGTACTAAGCATGTAGCTATTTTACAATGGGTGTTGTTAGTTGTCCTGCCCTTCTTGGACATAGGATGCTTATCTTTACCAGCCCTCTTGAAGTGAGAAAAGGCATGGTCTAGCTGATAGCAGAAATGACACTTATTTTCCAGGGTGAGGCTCTTCAGGGCTCTCTTCTCATGAAGAGAAAATGGAAAATCTTAAAGCAGTGTGTTGGCATGGAGGTGCCACTAGACAGATGTACCCTAAAATGCTGAGTCACTTCAAAGAGGACAGCTGCCTCACAGTTCTGGAGACTAGAAGTCTGAGATGAAGGTGTGGGTAAGCTTGGTTCCTTCTGATGGTTGTAAGGGAAGAATCTGTTTCAGGCCTCTCTCCTTGGCTTGTAGACGGCCATCTTCTCCCTGTGTATGTGTTTCTTTACCTAATTTTCCCTTCATGCTTGTCTGTCTCCAAATTTGTCCTTTGTAAAAGGATACTAGTCATATCGGATTAGAAATCCACCCCACTCCATTATGATCTTATCTTAATTAATTACATCTAAAACAATCCTATTTCTGAATAAAGTCACATTCTGAGGTACCAGGGGTTAGGGCTTTAAACTATGGGTTTTGGGAGCCACAGCTCAACCTATAATGGTAATCACTATATACACACATTGAAGGGATAAATAGATGAAGATTTTTTTTTTAATGATTTTTATAACTCTTTGCCTACTATCTTTTACCGCATATTCTCCCTCATAACTGAAATTTCCAAAGAACTGAAGTATGCCTTTTCAGGAGTCAAAAACAAAACCGAAAACATTTATGAGAGAAGCCTGCCCAGCATCTAGGGTTATTTGTCTCTAAAGGCTTAACCATTATGTTTACCACCCTCTGCATCTCTGTGCCCGGTGTTTAGGTGCTATCTCTTCCTCCATGTTTAATTGTTGTTAACTTACTGAGTCTGAACTAAGGATGAGGACTTTTGAATTCATTTACTAAGACTTTGGGCAAGTTTACTATTATATTTATTAACTGTGGGCAGGTAATTTATCTTCTGGAATCTCAGGTTTTACATCTATAACAATGTAAAAACAGTAATATTTACATCATAGGATTTCTGCGAAGGTTTAAAAAAAAGATAGCAAATCTAACATGTCTAGCACAGAGGCAGGCACATGATGGATGCCAGAATGTTGGCTATTAATATTAACAACTAACATTTATTGAGTACTTATTATGTGCTAGGAACTACTCTAAGTGCTTAATAAATATTAGCCGATTTAATCTTTACAACTAGCATAATGATGTTGGCACCGTTATTTCTCCTAAATCTAAAAATTTTTCTGAGGCACAGAAAATTTGAGGAATCAACCCAATGACACACAAATAGTAAGTGGCACAGCCAGGATTTGAACTCATATGGTCTTTCTCTAAAGAAGAAAAAAACAACCTAAGCTTATTAAAAATAATATTTTCTAAAACCCAAAAATAACCAACAAAAACCTAAAGAACTCCTGAAACAGCCGTGGAAACCTTGGGAGGTGAAACACTTTTAGAATGCCAAGGTTTTGGCCTCAGAGTAACTTTTTGTTTTCATCCAAGTAGAGTTTTATGCTTTTGAAGTTAGAAATAACCTGCGCTCTGACCTCAAGGAACATGGACTTTTACTCTCTGTCTATTAAAATTTTAAATCCAGGTCCCACCTTCCAGGTAACTGCAGAAAGAGAGAAGAGAGAACAAATGGAGAGTCATTAAATTAAAATCACAGGAATTAACCATCTGAGAAAGGTCTCACTGTGGCAGAGCTAGCCTCAGGCAAAACTTTGAGAAGGTGATACCTACTGGTGGGTCCTGAAGGTCAGGGCTGTGAGGTTCCTTCCTACAGCTCCTGAGCATAGCCCAGAGCCTGGTTGCACTTGGCGAATGTTTGTAGAGCTGATTTAAGCTGAAGTTTGTCTCTGTGACCTCCAGGCAGTCCTCTCTGTGCTGACATTTCTCATCTTCACCAAATTAAGCTGGACGCAATTTTTCCTTGTGACTGGGTTTAAATACCTGTTATTGGGTAAAGCTTATCACCTCCTAAGAAGTATGAACATCTTCACAAGGAAATCAGTGATTCTCAACATCAGACAGTTTTGTCCCTAGGGCACATTTGGCAGTATCTGAAGACACTTTTAGCTTTCACTACTGGGTATAGTGGTGTGCTCTATTTAGTGGATACAGGATAGGGGTGCTGCTTAGTATCCTGCAATACACGGGACAACTTCTCCCAGCTCACCCCCCAGCAAAGTATTAGTTAAATGTCAAAGAGTAGGACTGATATTTTGAGGATAAGTGACTTTTGAAAACAGCACCATAATAATCAGTTTCTTCTTTTGTTAGACCAGACTCCAGACAAGAGAAAGAATATGAGGTCCTCTAGGACCCATTAATTTGATCCATGTGTCAATTGCGATTGAACTGAAAAACTGACAAATCCTAGTGTGGTTGTAACAGAATAGGAGACAGTAGCAAGAATAGTTAAGAATTTATGCTTTTTAGGCAACATGATGTGTGTTCAAATCCCTGCTCGACTTATCCTAAGTTGTGTAATTTTGATAAATGTATTTAGCTTTTCTGGGCTTCAGTCATTTCATTAATAAAATGCAGATAAGTTTACCTCATCTGATAGTAGCAAGAAGTAAGTGTACTAACGTGTGGAAGGTTTAGCTCTCTGCTAGACACATTTTAGTACTAAAAGAATATTAACTGTATTAGTAATAATAGTAATAATTGCTAGTATTAACAGCATGGTGTATCACAACACAAAACACACAATTAGAAAATTTCAGTTTTCTCATCTGTTATACTGGGATAATAATCTTGTATGGGAGTATAAAAACAGCTAATAATAATGGCAGCAATAATATTATCATGCGTAATACTTACATAATAATACTGGATGTATCAAGCAGTGTTCCAGGTTTTTTACAAGTTTTAACTGATTTAATTTAACTGTAACTCTATTGTGTAGGTAACATTATTATCACCGTTTTGCAGAAGAGGAAGGGTAAATGCATTCTAAGCTATAAAAAAATCTCACAGAAATGTTGATTGCTATTACTATTCATGCATGTCAAAGTTTTCTCCCAACATTATGTCATTAGTTCCATGTGACATCTCATGATGCTCTTAGGGGCTATTTGATGTCCCTGCTTCAAAGGTATTTACATCATTCCTGCAATATCTTTGTCCACTGAAAAATACACATAGTAATTATTTAATGAGAGCAGAGATACTGCCAAATATTTCTCACCATTAGCTTTCTTCCTAATGTCAGAACCAGAGCCAGCTCCTTGCTGTGTTTCCCCATGTCCAGGTCCTGGCTCACCCTGAGACTTCAGACCCAAAGGGGTCTTCCTGAGAGAAAGCACATAGAGGCCTCAGTTGATCATTGCCAAATCAGGGATTCTGAGGAAAGGAGTATGGATAACCTGGATTTTGTGATGCTTTTGTTATTGCAGTCAGAAGGATCAGTACCCACCAGAGCCCCACTTCCAACTTGATTTCATTTCTAAGATTTTTGGAGGAGGAGGGGAAAATAAAATCTATCCTACTCTACTCAGATGATGTCTTCCAAGGTGGCTCTCTTATGTTGTGGGTGGCTACCTGACAGAGATAGTTAATGACCAGAACCCAGGTTCCTTGGTTTCCATGCTGGTGACATATTACACAGCTGCCAGACCACAACTTTTTTTTTTTTAATTTTATTTTAGAAATGGGGTCTTGCCGTTGCCCAGGCCGGAGTGCAGTGACACCATGATAGCTCACTGTAGCCTTGAACTATGAAACTCAGGTGATTTTCCTGCCTCAGCCTCCTGAATAGCTGCGACTACAGGCATGAGCCATGGAGCCTGGCCTATAACTTCTGATTTGACACATTGATGCACTGATTTTCTGGAATTTGTTTTGTGGGTGAATTCTGTGACTTGGCAAGAAATTATCTGCCAGATCTGAGCAAATGTGGCCTAGATCTTGGTGGAAGTGGAAATAGATTTTTTTTTTTCACTCTGTAGGTCCAGGAGAAAGTGTTGTTTATACTTCCTTTGAAAGCTGA
This sequence comes from Nomascus leucogenys, assembly GCF_006542625.1. Taxonomy (NCBI): domain Eukaryota; kingdom Metazoa; phylum Chordata; class Mammalia; order Primates; family Hylobatidae; genus Nomascus; species Nomascus leucogenys. The sequence continues at coordinate 102,073,702 of NC_044383.1, read as the reverse complement.
GAGAAAAGTTGTACTGATGTTATTTAAAAAGTATTGTGAATAAAATGAGTGATGCTTGACTCAAGACAGAGAAAAAATTTTACTATGCCAACTTTTAACATTCTTTGGACACTCTAATTTGATATTTCCTTAATTGCTTAATGTGGCAATAATGCATCTTCCTCTCTCATTTTCTTATTCAAGAAGCAGCCATAGATTAGAAGACACTTCTGGGAATCTACCTTCATTACCATATATTGTCCTTGATTATAGTTTTTTTTTAGCAGGATTTCTATTAGGAAAGAAAATATATTGAGATGAAAAGAAAATATAAAGCCATATAATTCTAAATCTAGAAAGGTATATATGTTTTATTCTTCTAGTAATGTCTATGTTTTTGCTCTTCCTCTGACATAGATTATTACATATTTTTCTGATGTATATTCTAATGCTGAATCTCTTCTTTTCTTTTAATCTGGAATGATGCTGTCTTCACAAGCAAGGTCAAAATGTTGTTAAAGGGGCATACCTAGTTTTAAATAAGTATATTTTAAAGACTTTGTGAAGATTCTCCTTGTTACTGGCTTTCCTTCAATTTCAGAAAACATGTTGATTTTCCAAATATAACTTACAATTTTGTGTCAATGTTTAAATAAGAGAGTTGGTTACTTTTTTCTTCTGAATTAATAGTGTCTAATGTCAGTTCAGGGTTTGTTGGTTTAATGGTAATTTTTAAATTCTACTTTTGGTATATGGCTATTGTGCAAACAGTTGTTTTGCCTATAATTTGTTCCGGATAATAATCCCTGATATCACACCGGGAAACTTCTGTGTAATGTAAATTTCAATGTTAAATTATTTATGGCATATAAATTTTCTATCTGAAGGGGATCAACACACTGAATCCACTAATGCTAGTCTAATAGAAAGTTAATGGCTTATTCCGACTGATTTTGCAAGAACAAAGGGACATGCTAACCTTGATAACAGTGTTCAATTAGCCAAATGCCTAGGGAATAGATTTTCTATAGTCCACATTAAGTCTGCAGAACTACAAAGGTGGCAGCTTCTTTCTAAACCATATTTCTTATTGGATTTTCACCATTAAACCTGCAGAGATATGGAGCTGAAAATAAGTAACACACTTGAGTGAATAGTGGTCTTCTGAGACAGGTTGTCTATTCAGAAGTGAATGCCTAATGCTAACGTGTTGTTCAGGCTCAGGAAGTGTACACAGTACAATGCTCTAGAGAGATCATTGCTCTACTTTTCTAGTTTGAAAAGTAACTCTGAGAGGGAAGTGTGATGCCTAGTGATGCAGATTCAAGTTTCAGCAGTGACTCCACTACCTTCTGGTAAATCAAAAAGCAAACAACTACCCAGCCAGGCAAAATTCTCCACAGCTTCTTCAGTGTTTAAGCCATGACTCTGGTTTCATAAAAATTAAAAACTCCTGCTCATCAAAAGACACTGTTAAGAGAATGAAAAGCAAATAAAACTAATTGTGCATTTTGTAAATCATTTGTCTAATAAAAGACTTGTTTCCCAAATATATAAAGAACTCTCAAAACTCGATAAGAAATAAAAATAATGAAAAAGGGAGAAAAATATTTGAAGAAATTCTTCACCAAAAATTTATGGATGGAAATACGCACATGAAAAGACACCCAACATCATTAGTTAGTAGGAAAATGCAAATTAAAGCCATGAGATACCACTGTATACCTATCATGTGTACAGTTCAAGAAACTGATCACACGAAGTCTTTTGAGGATGTGGAGCAACTGGAACTGTCACAAATTGTTATTGGAAATGTAAAATGAGAAGACTATTTTAATAAACTTTCTCAAATATTTATACAAATATATAATCCATATTTATATATACACACATGTGTGTACATATACACGTATGTTTATACATACATATGTATGTATATACATATATGTATATACTAACATTCAGCCATTCTATTTTTGAGTTTTTTATGCAAAAGAAATGAAAGCATATATCCACACATGACTTACATACAGTTGTTCATAGCAACTTGATTGGTAATAGCTAAAAATTGGAAACAGCCTAAATATCCATCAACAGGTAAATGTAAGTCAATTGTGATGTAGCCATATAATGTAATACCACTCAGTAATAAAAAGGAATAAATTATTAATATAGGCAACAACAGCAGTAATTTTTAAAATAATTATGCTGCATGAGAAAAGCCAGACAAAAAAGTACATGCTGTACGATTCCATTCATATAACATTCTAGAAAATGCAAACTAATCCAGAGTTACGGAAAAGAAATCAGTGATTGTCTGGAGACTAGAACCCAGGGAAAGACAGGAGGAAGAAATTACAAAGAGGCACAAGGACAATTATTTGAGATAATGAATATCTTGATTATACCTGTGGCTTCATTGGTATACACAGATTTCAAAACTTATTAAATTGTACACGTTAAACATATGCAGTTTATTATATGTCCATTATACCTCAATAAGAATATTCTAAACAATAAAGAAAGATCTTTAAGAAATCCCCATCCAGGAGCTGAGGGGAGGGGATATTGGGAAGTTTGTTGCTCAGTGGGTGTCAAGTTTCAATTATGCAAACAAAATAAGATCTAGAGATCTGCCGATCAACACAGTACTTATCAATAATACTATATTGGTGGTATTATAGTAATAGGGATTATACACTTAAAATTTTGAGGGAATATCTTGATATTAACTGTTCTTATCACACACACACACACACACACACACACACACACACACACACAAACACAGGGAACTTGGAGGTGATGGATATATTTATTGCCTTGACTGAGGTGGTGGTATCATGGGTGCATGCATAAGTTCAAAGCTCATCAAATGGTATATATTAAACATATATATTTTAAATCAGTTATACATCAATCAAGCTGTTTAAAAATAACTCATTACCCTTTTTAAAGACACAATTTATCAATATGTGATTCTGAAAAAAAGAAATCTTTCCATTCCATGAATATTTCCCTTTAAATAAGTATATATCAAGTGTCATTTCCTCTTGAGCCACCATCTATTCTCTTTTATTGATATTTGCTTAGTCATTCTATACATGATTATTGAGCATGTTCTCTGTGCCAGGCACTGCTGGAACTTCTGAGGATTCATTAGTGAACAAAATACAGTGACCTCCCTGATGAAGCTAATGTTCTTGAAGAAGATAGGTATTGATTCATTATACAACAAATTACTTGGAGGCGTCTTTACAAAGTTATGTAAAAGAGAAGAACAGGGTGCTGTAAGGGAGAGTTAGAAGAACCTAATCTGGTCTGCAGGGTATTAAAGTCTTGCTTGAGGAAATGACACTTGATATAAACTTCTTGAGAGAACACATGAGTTCTGTTACTGAGTCAAAGCCCATCCCCAGGTAGTTGCCTGATATATGTGCTTTTGGTCTGTTTATTTTTTTGTTATCAAGTGTTTTCTTTTTTAGTTGACACATAAAACATGTATATATTTATGGGATAGAGTGGTATCTTGACACATGCATGCAATGTATAAATGATCAAATCAGGTAATTAGAATATCCATCACTTTGAAGACAGAGCGAATTTTGAATGCTCATATATATTTTTTGAGTTAAACAGACCATTTCCTTGTACTGAGTTAAATATTTTCTTAATAGCTTTTTTCCTGCTTTTCAAGTTAACCTTTGAATTCTTAAAGCACTATTTAATAACAACAACAACAACAACAACAAAACCAGTCTAATAAGATTAAAGTCGCATTTTTTTTAACATTTTATCCTGCCTTTAAAAAGAAAATCTACCATAAACCCATAACAAAAGGTACTAATTGGAGAAAGATAATTGTAGAAGAAATTTTCACCCTATTTTAAAAGAAGAGTGCTTAAATTGCTTGTTCACTTCTGATGGTTGCATTAATTGGTTTTTATTTTTCTTTGTGGATTGATATTTTCATTTAACATAAAATATTACCCGCTAGACCTCCAGAAAGGTGGTACTTGAGAATCAAAGTGATCATAGTAGCTTAGACTCTGAATACAGTGAGTTTTCTCAAACTCAAGCTTTTTTGACCAGCTGGCCATCTTCCTTGAGCCAATGCTCCTGCATTTGGAGGCTTGATGAAGCAGTTCCTGGATATATTTTTTCCTCATTTAATCTGCTTGGATCCATGTCAGATGTTTTTCAAATAAATTTCAATTAATATTTACTTGAGATCAGTGCTCTAGTCACAAAAGTAAGTTGTTTCTTGCCTAACACAGACAAGTAAATAAATTTAACAGGCTATATTTGAAATACCTGTTTAAAAATCAGAGCTAAAGCTATTTTAGATATGACAATATAATACATATAATAATGTATTTTTAGAATTGCCTCTAAAATATTATTTTTCTCTTTTTAGCATTCTTAGGTACACACTCTCAAGCTGTAATTCATCAGAAAGATAAGGTTAGAGAACACTTTTGCTGCATAAGTTCTGCAACAGATTTTGGCCAAAAACAATAAAACCAGACTTGATCTGAAGATGGGCATCAAGGAAAGCAAGGACCCTTATTTAACACAGAATGATGTGATGTGGAATTAGACGTTACTTCTGTATTACCACGGAGAAAGGAAAAATCTTGATAAAAGTCTGTGACCATCAAGGGGTTTGGAGATGAGAAATAGCTGCAGGGATTTTTCAACCCACACAAGTTTTCTTAGCTTTTCCCTCCCAGTGAGATTCTGATATGCTTTCCTAGAAGATATCTACTTCATTGCCCCATGAAGTACTCCCTTGCCCCCTTAAATGCTTTAATGAGCCTCTGTTACTAAAAGAGGTAACTTTCCTAGTACCCAGGCATGTTGGATGGTGAAAAAAAGTATGTGAACAGCTGAACTAGGGCATGAACATAGAGGGATGACCAAGGTGCAATTTAGCAATCTCAGCTCTGGCAGCATAGTTCTTCACTTGGGGAGCTTTGAAATGTTGTAATGCCTATTCCAAGCCCCCTGAAATTCTGATTTAAATGGTCTGGAGTGGGCCCAGGTATTGGTAATTTTAGCAGTTCCCTTTTGATTTCCACTCTGCGGTCAGGGTTGAGAATCAATGTTATAAATTAATCATTATCCTGTTGTTCAGATTTTACATGGAGGTTTTCCTAGTTTTTGTGTTCAACTGTCTTCCAAACAAGACATTCTTCTAAGCATCCTCCCCTTTCAGTTCTCCTCAAGTATAAAATCCCTCCTAGACCAAAGGAAAGAACTTAGCAAACCTCTTGCCACCACTATGGACACTGGCACAAGTACCCTGTTGGTAATTGCTGTGAGGCTGAACAAGCGCTAAGTCCACACACCACTGAAGGGCTGCAGCTTGAATAATGCCAAGCAGAGTGGCCCAGTCAGAGACGTTTTTCTGAATGGCTAGTCTTTATCAAGGACCTTTGTTTACGAAGACAGATGACATTTCTTTTGTCACAGCCTTAAGATGCTTGGAAATTTGGGGGTGAAGATGTCTATGATTTTACCTTATAATGCATGCTGATGGGACATTAGTGGGAAAGAAATATCACCAATTTTATGTACATTTATAAGTTAGGAGTCCAAGAAACCGAGCTAAGTACAGCATGATGGAGAGAGTTATGGCAACCAGCTCAGAAGGATCACAGCACAGTGAGTGTGCAGAGCATGGCTGGGAAAGATGAGACCGGGGTTTCATTATGGCTGTGCCATAAAACCATTACCTTGAAAAGTTCCTTCGGCTTTTGCTACTTTCTTTTCCTTCACCAAAAGGGTCCTGGGATAGGATTAGATGATACCTAAGGCTTTTATAACTCTAATATTATATAACCCTTCAAAAGCTACTGGTGGATATTTATTGTAAATATGTGAAAGACGTTGGAAGAAACAGGAATTTTTTTATTTGTTTAAAATGGTCATAAAATGTTAAAGCTATAATTTAGTCAGTCACACATTTAGTGACTGTAAACAAAGGGCTACATGAAGGTTGGAGGTTGAGCATCAAAATAAATCAGTTATGGTCTTTGCCTTTCCCAGGCTGACACATCATGAAAGGGCAAAGAAAATCACACTAATGACAGATAAAATAATTCAAAAGAATAATTTAATAGAGGTGTGAGGCTCAACAGGAAAATCAGAGGGAGAGGTAAAGGTCATTTGGATCATTTTAACATCATTGCTAAGAATGGGTTTACAAAATCTGGTTTTCTTCTTTGGACTTGTTGAGAAGACATTTTGGTTGTGGTGGTATACTTTTTTGTCTTCTTTGGTTGTAAGCCTCATGGTGTTAGCTGGGCACCTGTACTGGCTTGTTGCACAGTGCATGCTGCATTTGACAAATTGTAGAATAGAAGTTATTGTTGGTATTGTTTTCAAATGCACTCCATCGAAGAGCAGCATTAGCAGTGGCCTGATGCCCGCTGTATAGATTTGTCATCTTATTATGAGGAGCGAAGCCATTTGGCTGTGCGTCACTCTAGGGCTTTTTGCCACTCTGCAGTGGATTCTCAAATTAGGAGTGCATAATCCTGCCAACGTGTTCAGATGGCACTTTCACAAGTTGCTCAGGCTGTAAGCAGGATGTGGTGATAATCAGACTGGAGTCTGGATGGACATCCTGCTGCACCTCATACAGCTCCTCTCTCATGGTGACAGCCACGGAACACTGGGGCAATGAGCTCCATCACTGGGGCATGATGACAGTGCCAGGAAGGATAACAAACAGACTATACCTACAGAACCTGGTGGTGCTTGTGAGTGCCAAGAGGAACAGATTGTACTACAGAGGGTGTTTAGGAAGGCCATTAGGGCAACTTAAGTCATCAGAAGACTGTGACAGGAGACTTGTGATGCACAACAGTGATAGGCTTAGGTAGTGAAAAGACAAAGAAATGAAGTTGGCCACAAAGTCAAGATGAAGATAGCAAATGACATATTCTGTATTTGAACTGTGTGTCAATGTTAAGAACTCATAGAAATGATATACATTGCTGAAAAACCACTCTAAGGCAAGAAGGAATATAATGTCTGTATAGGAAGTCCCTTCCCCTGGCAGGGCTATTCAGGGTTATTCCAGCTAATGGGGATACCTAGGTGTGGCACGCAGGAGCAAACATTGCACACAGGGAAGTGGTTATGACACAGGTTTGTGGTAAATAAGAAGCTGTCAAAGGCCTTATCCAGAGCTTGTGGTTGTAGCCAGCTGAGACCCGGTGTATGCTCACTTCTCAGCTGATGCCTGAGGCTCAGACATGAGAGCAGAATGTCCATACACTTGTATGGTATTAGCGCCAAAGGGTGGAATCTGAATCTTGTTGAGATTATAAGCCAGAAGATGCAAATGAATTCTGGAGGAATCAGAATTAGTACTCCTACTTTATAAGGCTTTAGTTCATCTCTTAGCTCTGGATCTGAGAAACCCTCCGTGTGCATCAGAGAGTGAACTCTGAGCAGATGGCTTCACGGCGAAGATACTGATCCATTAACTGCATGAGTATTTTTATTAAGAGATGACAGAATTTACCACGATGCTAACTTTAAACTTAAGGAGTCATAGAATGTTTGAGCTGGAGGTTAATCAGACACACATTCAGTGAACAGTTATTGTGAGTAAAGGGCTGTGTGAAGGGTGGGGGTTGAACATAAAAATTACCCAAATATGGTCCCTGCCTCTTGATGATGGAAAAACTGACTGGAAACTAGGTTTTTTTCAGGGGAGTCTGTGAACATGATCATCACATGACCACTAATTGGGCACTGGAGTTTCAGAAGTCATAGTCATTCACTATATTATACCTTAAGTTTATATTGAATGCAGTCATTTTATTTTATTATTTTATTTTTTGAGACAGAGTCTCACTCTGTCACCCAGGCTGGAGTATAATGGTGCGATCTCAGCTCACTGCAAACTCCACCTCCCAAGTTCAAGTGATTCTCCTGCTCAGCCTCTTGAGTAGCTGAGATTATAGGTGTGCACCACCATGCCTGACTAATTTTTTTTATTTTTAGTAGAGACGGGGTTTCACTGTGTTGGCCAGGCTAGTCTCGAACTCCTGACGTCAAGTGATCCACCTGCCTGAACCTCCCAAAGTATTGGGATTAGAGACGTGAGCCACCAAACTCGGCCTCAATGCAGTAATTTTAAATGGAATTATTTTGTTTGTGATTGGTTACGCATAGATATCCCTCACTGAGTCACCATCCAGATGACGCAAAACAAAATGAAGCTGTATTAGGTGATATACTATATTTTTCAGTGTAAGGACCACCCTAGCTTTTCTGTATCTGAGGCTTATTTCCTCACTTGTTAGGAACCCTTTTTGAACAGGTTACTCTTCATGTTAGTTAGAGCCTTGCTGTTAAAAGTATCATCCCTGGACAAGCAACATTGGCGTCACTAGAGAGCTAGTAAGAAAGGTGGAAACTTTTGTCTCAACACAGACCTACTGAATCACAATTTGCATTTTGACAAGATTCCCTAATGATTTCTATGCCCATGAAAGTCTCAGAAGCTCTCCCTTAGAGTCCTCCCTAACTCTAGATTTGTAGTTCCAGATACCAACTTTATACATCTGGATAAATCATAGGCACCTCAAACTTATCCCACTGGAAATGGAATTTATAATTGTTCATCTAAATGGCTCTTTCTATGTATATTTTTCTCAGACCATTCTCCAAAAACAATCTTCCTATATTTTGAACTCAGTCGATGGCATCACTCCTCTACCTAATCCTAAGCTCCAAACACCAGGGTCATTCAACTCTGTCCTTTCTTGGCACCTTCCACATCCAGCAAATCCAATGGGCATGAGTGTGTGTCAGAAATACCTCTCTAGCATGCCTGGAACTCCGTTTCCACCTTATTCTTTCGGTTCAGCAACAGTCTTGTTTTTCAGTGTTTCCACTATTCTCTCCCTCCACTTCCAACCCACTCAATATCTCTTTGAAAAATATTTTCATTTTTCCAACTGTGAGTAATTAGCCGAAACTTCTATAGATGTTTTGTGAAAGCAGTAGTCAGTATGTGTTTTTTTCTCTCAAGACCTATCTTTATACACTTTCCACCACCCCAAATCCCTTCCATATATACACACACTTTTTCACCTGTTTAAGATTCAAGTTAGAGTAGAAAAGCAATTGCCAAGTCAATTACACTGGAAATTGCAAATTTGTCTCTTTTGCTCTAAAATAATCAGAATATTTCAATCATGGTTGTACCATCATATTAATAGAAGTAAGTTTGGTTTACCTCTGAATGTAGAAGTTTTAATAAAACAGAATGATATCTTCTGACCAAAAGAAAACCCCAAATAGTAACTTTTCTGTGTCCTTGTTTTGAAAGAGAGGTTATTGAAAAATCACCTGGGCTTAATAACATTTTAAAAATGTAGTTATTCATTTAATAAATTTTAATATGTGAATGATGAGCTATTACTAAGGGCAATACATTTAGAATTTTTTTCTGAAGAAGTTGTGTAATGTGTTACATGTATGTCCTTGATTTTAATTTTAATGTGATTTTTCAAATTCTTATAAGGCAAAAACAATATAGTGCTCACTGGGATATCTTGAGGGGGTTCTTACATAAATTATGCTACCTTTCTAGCTGTGACTTACCTACAGTTTTCAGCTGAACCTCCTTTTTGTATGAAACATGTACTGGAGGAATTATGTTTATTGCATTACAGGTTTCAGAGGAGAAAAAAGCAGAAATGGTTTTCTTTGCTTGGCATGTCAAGGATTTTATCCACTCCCTCTGACCTTTTCACCTTCTTTGTATAAGTCATGTCTATAATTCTTACCTGTAATGACAACATTGGTTTATTTTCTTTGCTATATGATATCTGATTTTAAATGGTTCTTTTCTTGCTCAAGTTTGGTGTGTATTTATTTATTTAATGAAAAACTGCACCCTTTATTGTGGCATTCACATATTAATGTTTAATGCAGTGAACATGAAAAATATATCAAAGGTATTACTTGCGATAAAACCTGAATCAGAGCCTGATCTGCTCAATATGGACACTAATGACTCCATGGTGGTTTCGAGAGGCCAGAGTGCTTGCTCCACAAGATTTTTAGCCTCAAGCTGAAAACCTTGGCCAAATGAGTTCAGCACATCCCTCAGGATTTATTATATTAGGCTGGCTGACAACGGGTAAGGGACAGATTTGTTCAGACCAAAAAGGGCACACTCTTCCAATGCAGTTAAAAGTAGCTAAACACTCCCTACTTCAAATCTCTGTTTCCACTTGGCAGGGCTTTTTCTGCTTTAAAACTAAGTGAAATTCCAATTTCCGTCATACATTTATCATTTTCTAACTGAGAAAATAATTTTGTGTTCTTTCCCTATAATAATACCTTTTATTTGTATAGCAATTTGCCATCTGCACAGTTTTCACTTCCGTTATTCCGTTTAACCTTCATAATAACCCTGGTAGTTATTGTCTTGTTGTTCTCATTTTGATAGATAATGGAGTTGAGGCTCTGAGAGCATAAGTGATTGTCCAAGGCCACACAGGTGGTACTTAAAGTCAGAACTCAAACCCAGGTTTTTTGACTCCAAGTATAGCTAAGACTCTTGACTATAGACCATTTTACAATAGTGTGGTATGTCTTAACCATACACATTGTAAAAGGTTTTCAGAATTTCTTTAGAAAGTGGATTGAAACACGGGAACATTTGTAATGAGTGTTCTTCTTTCAACTAGACCCAACAGTGAGTCATTTCACTGTTTTCCCTCAGAGCATTCTCATTTTTCATTCTATATACAAAATGCGGTGTTCATTACACTTGACAGTATTTTGGGAAAACTTGTTTTTAATATTAAATATTTCACTAGTGAATATTCAAGTGGCTTATGCCTGGCTCTGTTGATAGCCTGCTGTGTGACCTTGATAAGGTTACTTAACCTTTTTTATGTCTTTGTAAATTTAGGGTAAAATCTTTCTCTCACTTGGCAATGTTAATGCATAATTAATTAGTGCTACTAGAATGAAATCAAAGGCTTTGCCATTGAAATCAAGGGAAACACACCAGACAATATTACCCTAGATAATCACTGAGGCTCACTGCCCTGAGTCCGTGACTACAAATTTGGAGCTGAGATCCATTTGCTGTCATTGATGACAGTAGGTAGCACAATGCAGAACCAGAACTATTTTTACCATCTTGTGCCCCTCCCAATACATCCCAACACATAAAAACACTCCAAGGGTGAATCTAAGAGTTTTCTTTGTGCCCAGTCTATCTCTCAATCTTTTCTATATGTTGGTATTTTATATATGGTATATATTTTGAAAAATGTCAGTCTCCTCAGAGGGACATAATTACAGTTTTTGCTATTGTTATTTCTTCATTTTCGGTCAGGTAGTTGATGGTTTTATAGAGGTGTTTTTGGTAGTATTATTTATTTTTAGTGAAATACCTTAATTAAAGAATTCTCTGCAGACAGACCCTGTTCCAACATGGAAATGGTTTGGAAATACCTTTTCCAAAAGTGTTGTTCTAGCTTCTTGTTGGGTAGGAAGATATTGCAGAAATAGTAGTAATGAAGATAGGGACTGAGACAATATGAATTATTGTCTTGATTTTAATTGATAAAGAAACTAAGAAACTAAGGTTAAGGAATATTTTTACATATACAGAGATAATAAATCTCAGAGTCAGAATTTACATTGAGTTTTGTCTGATGACAAAGCCCTTTAGAAAGATAAAACAAAAACAAAGCAAAACAAAAAATAGAGATACAAGTTCTATGGAAGGTCAGAGGACAGGTTGGCTTATCTGTGTACATTGCTGGCAGATGTTCACAGTACACCACATTTTTATCTAAGCTGAGTCTAAAATGATGAGTAAGCATTGAATAGGCCATGAGAAGAGAAAACATTTGGCGTTGTCTGTCTTTTCATTTTGGCCATTTTGGTTGGTGTATAGTGGCATCACATTGTTGCTTTAATTTGCATTTCTTGGAGGAAAAGGTTGAATGCCACTTCATATGTTTATTTGGCTTTTTTTTTGAAATGTCTAATGTCTTTTGTCCATTTTTTCAATTGAGTTGTCTTTCTCTTACGGCTTTGTAGGTATTTTTCATATATTCAGTATACAAATTCTTTGTTGATTATGTTATATTGCAAATGTCTTCTGCTTTCTCAGTTGCTTTCACTCTATTAACAGTGTCTTTGGATGAATAGACATTCTTCATTTTAATACAGATCAATTTATCTTTTTTCCTCTTTGGCTACTGATTTTTGCATTCTGTTTAAGAAAATCGGCCAGGTGCGGTGGCTCACACCTGTAATCCCAGCACTTTGGGAGGCCGAGGCGGGTGGATCACTTGAGGTCAGGAGTTTGAGACAAGCCTGGCTAACACAGTGAAATCCCATCTCTACTGAAAATACAAAAAATTAGCTGGGCGTGGTGGCAGCGCCTGTAGTCCCAGCTACTCGGGAGGCTGAGGCAGGAGAATGGTGTGAACCCAGGAGGCGGAGCTTGCAGTGAGCCAAGATGGTGCCACTGCACTCCAGCCTGGGCAACAGAGCGAGATTCCGTCTCAAAAAAAAGAAGAAAAAGAAAATCTAGCTTACATTAAGGGCATAACGATGTCTTTCTCGGGAAATGTCACTGTTTTAGCATTTACGCTTATATATGTGATCCTTCTGAAAATAAATGTTGTGTGTGGTGGCAAGTTGTAATATAGATACATTTTGGATATACATTATGTATACAGATACACAATTAGATCCGACATCATTTATTGAAAAGATAATTCATTCCACATTTTCACTGCACAACCAGCTTTTAAATAAAGCAGTCAACTGTATCTGTGCAGCTGTGTTTCTGGACTCTACTCTGTTTCATTTGTTAGTTTATCTATCATTGCTCCAGACCATACTCTGTATTAACTAGTACTTTTTAATACACATTGTTACCATGCAGTTTTATTCTTCCTTAAGTTTTCTTTGTCTTTCTAAATTACTTTCATTTCTATATGAATTGTTACAACTTCTTCTACTCACACACACAAACATTTATAGACTCATGTACAGAGATTTGCTGGTATTTTGACTGGAATTAGTTTGAACTTTTAGCTTAGTTTTGAGGGAATTAATGTCCTTACAATATTGAATCTTCCAATGCACGTTCATGGCGTATTCCTCCATTTATATAGATCTTCAATATTTCTTAATAATGTTTTATAGTTTTCAGTATATTTTTTGCACTTTTTTTGGTTAAATTACCTCTTATGTGCAGTCTTATGCCACTTTCTTTTGATTCCCCTCTTACCTGTGCTTTGATCTGCTAACTGTCTGAGAAGTTCTCAATATTTTCCTGCTTAGAGTGGGCTCTCTTTTTCTAGGGGTTATTTTATGTGTATTCTTCTATGTTCGACCCCTCCTCTCTTGTTTTCTGTGAAGTCTCTGCCCTTCTCTGAATTACCTTGGCTTCTGAAGCTGACTCTACTTATTAGATGTTAACTACCATACTTAGATGTAAGTTGAAGTCTGTAGTATTATCTTTATCCTAGATACTCTGTAGTTATGCGTTGTGGGTGGTTTTATTTGCTCTCTCTTTGTGATCTGTAGAGTGTTTTGGAGGAAGTATGGAAATACAGATGTTTGCATTCACTATTGCCCTGTTGAAAACCAGTGTCTCCCTTCCATTTCTTCTCTCTTTGCAAACTTGCAGTACTTCCTCTAACCTCTTTCCTCTCAAATAGTAATCCTTAATGTTTCATCGTTAACAAAATGTAATTCATCAGAAGAGAATTACTACATATTTCTCCACCAGTCTTCTCATTAGTACTGACATATTCTCATTTCCTTCCTGTTACAAAGGATGAACAGTTCGTGCTTCTATCTAAGAGCAAACTGTACAATTATGCATTTCACCCACTTTCTAGTCAATTAGTTTGCAAAATGTCTTAGCTAATGCTTCTTTTCTTATCTTCAGTATCATTTGCTTTTATTTATTGGAAATTAACTTTTAGAATACAAACATGCTTCTCTTTTATAAATAAACAACAAAAAAGAAACAAAACCAGAAAAACTCTTTTGCTCTCACTTTCCACTTACAGCCTCTTTATCTTTATTGCTAAACTATGAATATTCTTTTATTCTATTTCTTCTCTCATTCTATCTTAAACTCACTCTGCATAAGATTTTTATTTTCATCACACCTCCAAAATTACTTTCTTCATAGCCTCAGCTGCCATCCAGTTGCAAAATCCAATGGGTATTGTTTCAGTACTCATCTCACCCAACCCATCAGCAGGATTCAGCACAGCTGGTCACTTCCCACTTCTTGAAGAAAGTTCAATCACTCTTTAGAACCACTGTCTCTCGGTTCTCCCTCCACCTCAATGCATGCACCATCAGAATCTCATTATTTTCTTTTTCCTTCTTATCTTTTTAAATTCTAAGTAATGGAATGTCATAGGGCTCCGTGCTTTGGGCCCTCTTTTATTTTATATCAACATTTATTGCTTAGTTTTTCATCTACTCCCATGGTTTCAAATGACACATAAATGCTACAACTCTCAGAGTTATAGACTCATGAAGCCTAGACTCACATAAACAATTATCTTCTGACATCTACCCATGGAGATTTAATAAGCATTTCAAACTTAAGATGTCCAAGATAAATTTTTCTTCTGCCCCAGATCCTACTGTAGTCTTCCTTGATTTAGAAAGTAGCAACTCCTGTCTACTTGGTGGTGCTCAGGTCAAAACTCTGGAGGCATTACTGACTCCTGCATTCAATCCATCAGCAACTTCTGTTTGTTCTACCTTTGAAATATATCCATATTTACTACTTCCACTACTACAGCACTATTCCAAACAACTGTTATTTTGCTTTGAAATTATTGCAGTAGCCTCTAACTGACCTGCCTTCTTCACTTTTGCCTCCTACAATCTATTATCCTCACAGTAGCCTGATTGATATTTTAATATAAAAGTTATACTATGTAACTCCTCAGTTCAAGATCCTCTAAAGGCTTTTCATTCCATTTATTATAAAATTCAAGACCATCCCCCAGTCTACCCATTTTGGCTCCTGCTGTCTCTCTGAGTTCATCTTCTACCTCATTTCCCCTTGATCACTGAGCTCCAGTCACACTGGCCTTCATTCTGCCCTTCAGTCACACCAGGCATACTTGGCTTCAGAACTTTTGCATTTTACATTCTCTTGGTTTATCATGTTTTTCTAGAGAAATCATCATGAATCATAACTTCACTTCATTCTGGTCCCTGATCTAATGTCTCATCAGAGAGGTAAAAGAGGCCTTCCTTGACCATCTACATCTACCTAATTAACACTCCTCACAACTGTTCCTATCTATGCTTTTACATGCACAGAATTTATTACCACTTGGTTTGTGTGTGTGTGCGAGTGCTGTGTGTGTCTGTGTATCTGTGTGTGTGTGTATAAGCAAGAACAGTGCTGTCAAAGAGTAAGAACTTAGTAAATATTTGTTGGATGAAAAAAATTGCTTCATTAAATGCATATATTTTCATTAAATTTTAAAATGTTGTAATTCGAAAATACACATTTGCCAATCTATGTGTGGTGTTTTATGAGCTAGATTCATTTTTATTTGGGCTGGACTGAGTAAAACCACTAAGATCCAATAGAAACTGCATTTGTTTCCTCATAACACTGTTCATCTCTTATCCAGATGCCACATTAGGTTAATATGAAAATCTGGGTCTGTACTGAGAAAGCTAATCTTACTACTTAAATAAGAATACCTAGGAGCATTGAGCTCACTCCAGTAGTAATGACAAGATTTTCAAAACAGCAGCTTGCTCTAAGAAAATAAAATTTATACTAGGTGACTGTCAATTTTGAATTTAAGATAACAAGTGGAGTCAGATTCTTCTTAATAACTATTGTTTAGTTTTGAATATTACAGAGATACTATGCTTTGGAAATATATTTAATTTCTTGCCTTTTCAATAAAATATTGTAGTTCATTTTTACTTTAACTTCATTTTCTGTAGCTGTTTTTTGTATTTCCTTAATTTGAATTTCTTTTTGATCATCCTACATTATGGTTGTTGTCCTGGTAAATATAGATGAGAATTGTTATATATTTTGCAGGAATGCTGATAGTAAGTCAGGCTGATTGCAGTCTGAGTCATATAAGTGATAATGCTGCATAAGTCTAAATGTGCTATATCAGTATTGTTAAGCTTGTTATGATGACAAATATTATTATTATGGATATGAATTTTACTCAATTCAAGAGTACAAGAAATAATATTTCTTATTTAAAAATCAATTTACACTTAACTCAGAGGTCCCATCTTGCTTAGCTAGCTGAAAATTCAATTTTGTCATTATTATTCAACCCCTTCCCTTACCCAGACTTGTGCGAAAGTTCTCAGATCCTCTACAGCATCAGCACATTGAGCTGCGCCCTCTGGTCAAGGGCAGTTAGCAAAAAAACTAAAAACAAAACCCAAAACAAAACAAAACAAAACAAAACAAAACACCATTGGTTAGTGATGGAGTGCTTGTCCCAGTCCACAGACTGTTTTTCCTGTTTTGGTTGTTTTTCTGCTTCCATGCCATTCTTGGAGGAGGGTACTGTTCAGTGAGGCTGGGAGTGCAACATTCCTGTCTTGTAAAACATAAGAAAATTCCATCCCTCTGAGATTCTGGTTTTTTATATCAGTTAGGGCTCAGATTTTCTTCAGCAGAACTGGCTCTAGCCAGTTTAAGCAAAATGGGCAACTTATATGGAAATAAGTAGCTTATAGAATTTCCAGAAGTCAGGAAAATAAATTTGGATACTTTGCAACTTGATAAATGCTTAACCACCTCATGAGACCATTATATAATAACAGGAAAGAATAACACTACTAGGCTATAGAAATTGATATTTTGTTTTACTGTTTCCTGGTGGTATAATAACACATTAGGACACAGGCATACGTTGGTTTAATAAGGAAGTTTTCAATAGTTTATTTTGTATTTTTGAGCAGAATTGAGGCTGTCTTCCTACTGGTTTTCAGGGTACCCTCATCCACACCATCATAAGTTTCTACCTGTTTGGGAGGGGAATAGAAAAATCTCTGAGAAATATAGCCATATTAGGTTTACTTAGTAATTTGCTTCAAGTCAAGCAGACTAAAACCTTTACTGTTGCCTTTAGTGATAGAAACACAATGATTATTTTATGCAGATGCTCTTTATCACTTACATGGGCAATGGCAAATAACTCCATTTCATGGTTCGATTCATAGAGTCATCTGAGGGAGCATTGTGCAGCTAGTGTGATCTTGGTTGGTCAATCAGCATAAAGTCTGCTCAAGAACAAACGTGCTTAGTAGCCATACTAAGGCCTTTTAAAGGTTGAAGCCACTGATTTGTAGCTACTATCTTCAGGAATTCCCAGACCAAAATGTTTTTCTCTGTGGGAAACTGTGGCCTTCATGAGGCACATTTTCATATTTTTTAAGCAGACCTAAAGCTGCTTCGTTGGGAAGTCTTGGCCTTATCTTCAGGTAATACTATAGTTTTCAGCCAATGAAGGTAAACTGGAAAGATTTTTCTTTAGCCAGTTAATTTTTTATGAGAAAATACCAGCTTTTATTACTGAGTACTTATCAGTATAATTTAAATCTCCTTTTAAATACACAAAGTATTTATGTTTCAGACATTTGTCATTCAGCTATAATTATGGTTATTTTATTTTGTTTTCTTGTTGTTTCTCTTTCTGCATAACATTTTAAACAAATTTGAATTAGCCACTAAAACTTAAGCATTGAGACATTTTACAAAAAAATATAGACTTGAGTTTTCTCTTGAAAAATGGAAGCTTTGGCAACAGCACTGAAGCCACGCTGAAACATTGAAAATAGAAGGCAGGAACTGAATAGCTGCTGAACAGCTTCTCTGCTTAGATGCAGTTCTGGTCCAGGCCTCCCACCTTCTCATGCCTCCCACCTTCTCATCATATTCCTCCCAGCCCACTTCACTCTGTTACCTGCCTGGTCTCCTAAGCAGTTGAGTTTGCAACATCTGGTCTTGGAATGTATTCTCTTTAATCTGGAATTTTGAGGAGTTTTTCAATGTTTGTGATTTTTTTTTAAGCCTTGTATGTCAAAATGTTCAATCTGTATTTTTTTTGAGGTGAAGAAGATTCATAGCTTTTATTAAGCTATCATAAAAGCTTAAAAGCTATCCTTTTGGGTGAGTCCCTATTCTAAATCTTTATTCCCCCCAAATGTTGATAGTCTATGTACGTGTTTTAATGTACTGTAAATGTTTTGAAATTAGGTATACTATAAATAATGTAATAGAAATAATGTTAATAATCAATAACGAATAAAAGAATACTCTCTAGCAGCTAGCTTGATCTTAAAGCATATTCCAGTCTCGTTCTACTTCTGTAAGTTACAGAGGTCTTGGATTGCTCTAGGACAGTGGTAAAGAATTGCAGAACCTGAAGTTTAGCAATATCAGATTGTGCTCACAGTAACTTGGGGAGTCCCTAATAGTTTAGCATGTTTACCTAAGTAAGTGTCACCATAACAAAGTGTCATAGAATTGATTGCTGAAGAGAGAAACATATTCTCATGGAGGGGCCTATCTGCAGCTGACCAGCCAGGAATAAAGCACGGACTTAGGAATAGAGATTTGGGGTGTATAGCAATGAATACACCTTTCATAGAACACCTGGCAGGAAAACCCTATAGGAAATCAAAGTCTGGTGAAGAATACCACCACTCATTGTCTGACAGCACTTGTGATTTGTCTTTCTTAGGTATTCCATTATCTTCATCAGTTTTCCTTTTCAGAACACTTTAGTGGGCCATAAGGATTCTTCATTGAGAACTTCTAAGAGGAAAATAAATTAGAGCATTATAAATTAAGTGCTTATATAATGATATACAGAACCTTGAAAATATTTTCAGAAAAGGGCATTGGTATATCTAGAGAAAAAACACTGAGTTGTATGTGCTCTCTTCCCTGTGGGTATATTAGAAGCATTAGAATCACTTATTTTTTCACATGAATGAACACTTGGGGTCTATGGTAAATGATCTGGAATTTTGCCAAACTCCTGATATGACTGTAGCCCCGATACATCACCATGACAGCTTTTAGTATTGTGCTTATGGGTTGGAAATCTATACAGTTGTACAAAGAAAGAATTATCTGGTAAGAAGCTCTCTGGTTTATTTCTGATTTAAAAAAAAGCTACCCTAGAAAAAAAGAATTTTGGGAAATTGCTTCAAAGGAAAGAGCAGGAATAAGAAAAAGGTTGACATATTGTTGTTTTTTCCATAAATCATCATGCAAGTTTGATAGTTTTTATTTTTGAAGTTTTGTTGAATGCTGTTTTATTTTTGTGAGGCTATGTTATAAATACAGTGATAACTGGGGCAGTAATAAGCACCTGTAAATGGTGTTTCTTCAGTGATGGTTTATACCTGAAGGTGTCATTCTGCTTCAAATTATCCGCACCCTGTGAACAGACTTGGCTCGGGGAGGGAGGGAATGGTTAAGCGCGCCATAAGCAGAGGGTTTTGCTGTTCAGCATGGATGAAGAACAGTTAGGCAGGGTAGTGAGGCAAGCATCTGGGGTGAGCAGAGGGCTGCTACAGGTTGAGGTGGGGGCAAATGGGGCTCCCAGTAGGGGAGCCAGAACAGTGCCTGGCTCTGACTTTGTGTGGAGTTGGAGAGAAGACTTAGCGGATGCATCCCTTCCAATCTCCTCTGTCACTGCTGCTTCCTTACCTGGCCCTGTGCCTGGTACCAGGGAGCAGGCGGAAAAGCCCTTTTCCTCATCTATGAAAGCAGCTGAGCACCTGCCCTCAAACTCCAGATCAATACTAGGGTATAATGCAATGTTCTGGACTAGGTTCAATATTACTAGTGACAGCTCTCACATTTAGATAAACATAAACTTTTTCTTGTCATCTTGAAAAATATCTGTTATAGAATTCAAAAAGGATTCATATAAGGTGGTCTTTTAGTCCATTTTATAATAAGCAGGATATGAATGTGTATATATAATGTAAAAATGAGACATAGGGCATAGAAAGAAACTAAACTAGAAACTATATTTGCTTTTCAGTCTTACTGAGCTACTAAGTTACTACACTATTAGGCCTTTTCGATCATTAATGTGTACACAAATCCCCTGCAGATATTATGAAAATACAGATTCTGATTCAGGAGTTCTGGGGTGGGGCCTGAAATTCTGTATCTCTAACAAGCTACTGTTTGATTCTTCTGTCCATGGTCCCCAGACCACATTTAGAGTTAGCAAGGCTCTCTATGACCTATGTGAAACACTTGACTGACCTCTGTTACTTCCCACTTTACTTGCTTCAGGTTTCATGTCAAATGTCACCTTCTCCCTTTGGTCTTGACTATGTTAGCTAAAATGGCAATTCCCACTGTCCCTCTGTCCCCTTAACTGGCCTCATTTTCTTCATTGCATTTACACTATAAATTCTAACTTAAATACTTATGTATCTGTAGTTTGTTTCTTCCTAGTAGAATGTAGGCTCCAGGAGAAAAATGGGTTTATTTACCTATTTATTTTGTTTTAGTATTGTGCCCTCAGCATATAGAGGAGTATGTGGCATATAGAGGAGAATAGCATTGAATGAATGAATGGCTGGATGGGTGGATGGATGAATATATGAATTTTCTTCGCCTTCATGGAATGTGTGACACTTTCTCTGGAGGCAAGGGTCTTTTGAGAGACTGAAAAATCCTTGCTTCAGACTGAGTATGGGCAAGAGCAGTGTGAGTAATACCTAGATTCAACTTGTCACAGACTTGGATGTAGGCTAAAGGGAGTTTGAAACTTTTTAACTGGTCTGGCTCTCGGTATTTTGCAATTTCCATATCTTTGCAATAAAAATAACCAGAGTACAATCTTGCCCAGAGAAATGAGGCATTCTTAATTTTTCTAGGCTTTGAAAGATATAGTTACTCAGGATTACATGGGTAATTAAAGCTACTTCAGGGATCCTTCTTCCAAATTATTTCAGCTATTACCAGACATAGGAAACCCTTCTGCTCTCTTCCTGCTTATATTTATCTTGTCTCAACACAGAATACATATTGTGGGGACAAATTGAGTTTCAGGTCTAAATGAGGAAAGCACCTGAGGACACACTCATAATTGCAGCTCTCAGGAGTGGAAGCCATAGGAAGCAGAGGTCAATTCCAATTGTAAGGTGTGATTTGTAAAACACCAGAACAGGCAACACAATTGTAATAGCAAATCAAGAAAGTATTGTTTTATTCTGGGTAGAAAGGAGGCAGAGGGCGCTATGGGAGTCTCTTCTGCTACATCACACTGAACAATAGTAACTTTCATCAAAATAGTCATCTTTACATTGTATTTATGTATAAAATAATTTATGTGAATAAAATATTGAAATAAAAATTTCATTTTCAGGGCTAAAACTCATATTTTAAAGCAACTCCTAAATAAGTGTTCTGTCTTCTATTTGTATCATAGAGCAGAAGGCCGTATATGCACAAAAGCCATAGATCACTAAGAGACTGTTTCCCTAATCGAGGCTTCCTGCAATATTCTAACCCCAGATTTAAAACAAATTATTTCAATTAAGTTAACTAAGTTGCAGACCGTTAAGAAAGGAAAAATGTGATTTGAATTGGTCTTTGTTCTTATGCCTTGTCAACGATAAAAAAGAGAATAATTTTGATTCAGCTAAAAACTGATTTAGGTAAATTAGTAAAACAATACTTTGAGCCAAAAGCTTTGTTTTCTCTCTTTAATTTTATAACCTACCTGCTAATTTTCTCACTTGTGGTGAAGCAAATCATGAGATTTGTGGATGATTGTTTCTATAACAGAAGACCCTAAACCATTTCTGACAAGAAGCTCTCCCTCATTTCCAATTATTTCAGGAACACTGCAGGGAAGTAAAAAGAGCATCACAATGAGATAGCATGCTGACGATAGGACTGCTGGGGAGGGAGGACTTTCTCTCTGTTGAGAATCTCTTTAAACCACAAGGTCTGGAGAGCTCTACCAGGCAACACTTCTGGATGTACTTGCTGTAGAAGCCTAGTCTACCTGCCAGATTGAAAAATTCCCATACATAGAGCTTTGTTGCCTACAAATCCGAGTTAGAGATGACATAGTGCTGACATTTTCTTTGGATGTGCATTTGCTGAGAAATAGAGGAATAGATATTGGATTCTCATAAAATGACCACCAACCACAGTCATTTTTCACATTTGTGAAACATGTAATTAATGGGAGAAATTAAATATGTCAAAAATAATAAAATGATTAATAAGTTAATAAGATCTTCCCACTGTGAACGCCATCAGCATTATAGATTTGTGTGAGGTGAGTCCCCTTCAGTGAATGAGGTGTAAAATTAAGGCCAAGGCATGGTCAATGAAGAAGAAAGTGATGTTGCCTACATACATACATATAGACATGCCAAAGCATTTTTCATGATTAATAATGACAACTTTTTTTCTGTTTGATTTAGTTTACAGAAAACTATTTTCTTAGATTCGAAGTATTATTGTTAAGAACATAGCTGTTGGGCTTTACCAGGGGTTACACCTTTCACCATACAATAAGTATTACAGAAAATAAAATTAAGAACTTACAAAAATATTTAAGGCTCATTTATCTATCTTTCTAGCTCACTTCATGCAGTTAATCAGGCTTGACAAGAATGTTGATTTCCTTGAGATATTTGGTTAATAAAGCTTTCCTTCAGTAGTGGTGGTTATATAATCATGTGCAGTAGGCATAAATCTTACTGTGCATACCAGGAATAAATAACTTTTGGAAATTTAAAGGTATGGTGCTAGGTCATTATCATATCACCTACATTTGTAGGTCACAAGGAATTCTACTGGTGAAACAAATAATTTCACAATATTGGAATAACTATTAGCTAATAAATAACCACTAGCCAGCAATAGAGGAAAATATTATTGTGTAATTTAGTTTTTGCCATTAACTGAAAGGACTATGCTATTTCATTTTGTTTTTTAATAATAACTTTTATTTTAGATACAGAGGGTACATGTACAAGTTTATTACAGGGGACATATTGCGTGATGCTGAGATTTGGGTTATGGACCCCATCACCCAGGTAGTGAGCATAGTACCCAACAAGTAGTTTTTCCACCCACAACCCTCTCCTTCTCTCCCTCCTCTGCTAGCCTGCAGTGTCTGTTATTCCCATATTTATGTCCATGTGTGCTTACTGTTTGGTTCAGGATGTGAGTAGCCTGTTCCCAACAATAGTGCCCTCTCAGAGCAGAACAAAGATGGTTAAATATTTTTCAATATAGCAACAGTGTTACTGGATTAATATGCCATTTTGCACTGAGTATACAAAAAGCATGGCCAATATTTGGTTATACAGAATGGTAAAATGAATAAAAATTCCCTTTTAATCAAAAGGGAAGACACCCTGATAGAGTCTTTTTATTAAATGGTCAAAAAGCAAATGTCATATCTGCCTATTGTTCAGTCACTTTCCAGTCAGCGTTCTTAAGTGATTCCATAGTGTCATGAAATGCATGTTGAGTGAGGTCCTTTCCACTCTGCTGTGGCCTCTCCTCTCGAACTGACATTAAACAGTGCACATCACTGTCACTGTCATAGCACGAGCTGCATATTTTGGGCAAAACTGATCTCACACGGATATCAGATACTACAGCCAGTACTACATGTTCAGAATTTAGAGCTCCTACTTTAGAAATAATATTTTTCACTTGCTTGTATTGTTTCTTTAAATTTTGATATTAAACAGTCTTCAGTGGGCCCTATAATTGACCCGTGGAAAAGTTTAATATAAATATTTGTATTTATAGCAAATGAACTAATGATGGTGTGGCTGAGAAATAGGCATTATTTTAACATCTTCATTTATACACTGTGTGTGTTTACATACATACATATGTATACATATGCATAAATATTTTTGACCCCCATTTTCTACATAAGCATCTTTTGTTCTCTTCTTTCTTATAGAGCAAATACCACTTTTATGCTATTATCTTGTACACAGACTAGAAAAATGTCAGATACCTATGGGATACATAATCAGCTGTATATAATCAGTTAGATTCATTGAGGATAATTTTTAACCTCTATCTGTTAATGTTCTGCCCCACAAGTAATGGGACTCAGAAATTTTTGTGAATACGTTGACTGGATTTTTCTGCCAAGTCTGATATTTTAGCACACAAATCAGTCTTAGGAGTAAGAAAAAATATACCATTGTTAACATTAACTAGCAGTATGTGACCTTGGAAAAGTCATTTTAATTCTTTGAGCTTTCCTTTTTCCACATTTATGAAATGTTAGCTTTGGAAAAGTTGAAGGTAATATTTTGAAAAATAAGCATTAACTATTATTTAGACCAATTATGAAACAAATTAATGGAAGAAAAAGGTTAACTGGGGTTTCTGACTTTTTATTTAGATTCAGAATAGAATTTTATTCTGGGTAGAATTTCCTTATTTGAAGAAAATGACTAAATGAGAGATATTTCTTTCCCCCACCCAAACTGCCCTGAAAAGGATGGACTAACAGAGGATGTCACATCAAAAATGATCAAAAATGGGTTGTATTCCAGGAGAAGGCATGCTGGAGTGGTCAGTTTGTTGATGCATGATATCTTGAAACATAAGTGGTGGGTACCAGAGGGAAGTGTGGACAAACAGTGGTTATCAATGATGTCCAGCTTGGTGTGTCAGTGATAGAAAGATGCTCCACAAGGCATATGAAGCAGTTTCTAAGATGAGGCCATGTTCTGTAATGTAGACAGGGTGACACATCATGAATATCAGGAAAGTTACTCAATAGGCATTAGGGATGAACATGTGGCAATATTCTAGACTATGGTGGCAGAAATGTATCAGACAGAATTACAGACTTGGAGCTGGTACAACCTAGGCAGATTATGAAGGTTGCAACTGAGGAAGGGAAAAATAAAATCCTCTTCACAATTCTGGGAACACAGATTAGTCCATGAATGTCATCTTTGGATCCCTGGCTCCTACTCCAGAGCCTGACACACAATAAATGCCTAACAAACACTTGTCATTAAAATAAACATCAAGTTATGGATTAAGATGAGTGGTGTGAATTTTATCTTGATAAATAAGAGTTACAGAGATAGGCCAGTTTTTGTATTCTAATTTTTTTGTTTGATTTATGAAAGCAGTCAAATGAAAAAAATGTATATTTTAATATAAAAATAAACATGAATATTATTTATTAGACAGGAAAATAATAAAACTTTAAATACTTTGTTTATGACTTGTATTACCTAAGAGGAAGTTTTATATTGTATTTATAGCAATTTGTGAGCTTGTTGCAATTAAGGGCTGGTTTTGATGCCTGGCACAATGTAACCACATAATAAATGTTGATAAAATAAAAAATGCAATTTATAATATGCTTTTTTGTAAACATCAGTTTAATTTATAAGTATGTGAAATAATTATATTAATGAAATCATTGTGGAAGAGATGGAACACATAATTGACAATGTCTGAAAAAAATACACTATTATCTTAATTATAGGGTTAATGACATACTTTGAAAATCATTTTGTATTTTGTTCATTTCATCAATTTTAGGCAAAGCTTAGATGTTTATGGTTTCTTTCTAAGAAAGTATGCAACTTTTTATAGTGTAATTTTTGTAAGTGGTACTCATAAGTTTTGGTCAAACATAACAGATTTTAAGTAAAATTATATCCTAAAAAAAGGGGTATAAAACAAATTTTTATGTTAAATTTGGCCTCTGAATATAATAATATTTATAGATAACATGAAACAATACACTAAGAATGGAAAATTTAAGGATAAAAGTATTTTCTAATAGAATATGGATAATAATGGGCACAAAGTTCAAATATTCTATTGACATTAGAATACTATAGATGAAGTTTGTATTCCTTTGGCACTGAGTCCTTGGAAGAAAGATATGTAATCTATGTATAGCCTGATTCTATTTTGTGTCTCTTTTATTCACAGCACTTAAAACTTTTTGCCATTTCTTCTAATTGGGTTTGTTTATCTGGTATGATATATTTTCATGGTTTACTTAGTAGCTCTTATGTAGCCTGGTAGAGATTTTTGATTTGTTTGTTTAGCATACTTTTGGGAAGAGAAAAGCAGCTATATTCCAACATATAACACAGGTACCATTAAAAGGATAGTTACTACAATATATTTTTTTCTGAAAATATGGGTTTTCTTTTAGTAATTTTGCTTTTTAAAAAGCATAACTATAAACTAGAAGGATAAGGAAATTTTTGTCTATAGATTTCTATTTTTAATGTTGTCTAATATGAATTATGCATACTAGGCACAGGGATTAGAGATTTTGCTCTTCTGCCTATTCTTATATTTGCAGCATGGTTACATTAATCCCTTTAGTGCATAGATACCAAAATGAACTGACTGATTAATATTTCTGATTACTTCATGCAATATAACAAAGCAATATACTAGGCATGGGAGAAGTAGTACAAGACAATACTCTCCGAATTAAAGATATTGATAAAACCCAAAGACGTTTGCATGTGTCTATTTGGCTGTGGTTAACTCATTTTCATATTATTTCTTTTTCACATATCCTTTTCATTTCCATTTTCTCCTTAAGTACAATTTTCTAATCTGTACAAGTTTGAGTTTAATATAGAGTTCTAGTTTCTAGCTAGAACATTCTGCAATTCCATAAATCCGACATTTCAATGCTTTTTCTCTTCACTGACTTAAATTTTTAAATTATTATTATTATTTTACTGAGGGCTTTGCCATTCTCTATTATTTATGCTACCCCAGGTTGTTTCTTCCCCAAAAAAAGCAGAGGTGATATTGACCCCTTCAAGGTAACCAGGCTCAATCTTGTTCAACTTGTCACTCAACAAACACATACCAAATAACTACTGATTTAAAGCTTTGTACTCCATCCAGGGTAGGGTATGGAGGAGCGAGAGTTTATACTGCCATTCCAGTCCTGTGAATTCCATCCTTTTAAAGATGCGAATCCCTTTACTTTAAGTGTATGTGAGTCCTTATGTGTTAGGTGAGTCTCCTGAAGGCAGCAGATAGTTGGTTGGTGAGTTTTTATCCATTCTGCAGTTCTGTATCTTTTAAGTGGAGCATTTAGGCTATTTATTTTCAATATTAGTATTGAGATGTGAGGTACCATTGCATTCATCATGGTATTTGTTGCCTGTGTACCTTGTTTTGTTTTTGCTTTTTACCTTGTATTTTTGTTTCATAGGTCCTGTGTAATTTATACTTTAAAGTGGTTCTGTTTTTATGTGTTTCCAGGATTTGTTTCAAAATTTAGAGCTCCTTTTAGCAGTTCTTGTAGTGGTGGCTTGATAGGAAAAAGGCATTTCATGCAAATGGACACCAAAGGTAGCTATTCTTAGACAAAACAAACTTTAAAGCAACAACTGTTCAAAGAGACAAAGAGGGACATTATATGATGGTAAAAGGCCTTGTCCAACAGGAAAATGTCACAGACCTAAACATATATGCACCTAACACTGGAGCTCCCAAATTTATAAAACAATTACTAATAGACCTAAGAAATGAAATAGACAGCAACACAATAATAATGGGGGACTTCAATACTCCACTGAAAGCGCTAGACAGGTCATCAAGACAGAAAGTCAACAAAGAAACAATGGATTTAAACTATACCTTGGAACAAATGGACTTAACTGATATATACAGAACATTTCATCCACCAACCCCAGAAAACACATTCTGTTCAACAGCGCATGGAACTTTGTCCAAGATGGACCATATGATAGGCCACAAAATGAGTCTCAATAAATTTAAGAAAACTGAAATTATATCAAGCACTCTCTCAGACCACAGTGGAAGAGAACTGGAAATCAAATCCAAAAGGAACCTTTAAAACCATGCAAATACATGAAAATTAAATAAGTGCTCCTCTATGAGCATTGGGTCAAAAACAAAATCAAGATAGAAATTAGAAAATTCTTCGAACTGAACAACAATAATGACACAACCTGTCAGAACTTCGGGGATACAGCAAAGGCGGTACTAAGGAGAAAGCTCATAATCAAAAAGACTGAAAGAGAAAAAACTGACATTCTAAAGTCACAACTCAAGGAACTAGTGAAGCAAGAACAAACCAAACCCAAACCCAGCAGAAGAAAAGAAATAAGATGAGAGCAGAACTAAATGAAATTGAAACAAAAAAATGCAAAAGATAAGTGAAACAAAAAGCTGTTTCTTTGAAAAGATAAATAAAATTGATAGATCATTGGCAAGATTGACCAAGAAAAGAAGAGAGAAAATCCAAATAACCTCATTAAGAAACAAAGCAGAAGATACTACAACTGACACCAGTGAAATACAAAAGATCATTCAAGGCTACTATGAACATGTTTATGCACATAAACTAGAAAAACTAGAAGAGATGGATATATTCCTGAAAAAATACAACCCTCCTAGCTTAAATTAGGAAGAATTAGATACCCTGAACAGACCAATAACAAGCAATGAGATAGAAATGGTAATTCAAAAATTACCAGCAAAAAAAAAAAGTCCAGGATCAGAAGGTGTCACAGCAGAATTCTAGCAGACATTCAAAGAACAATTGGTACCAATCCTTTTGACATTATTCCACAAGATACAGAAAGAAGGAACCCTCTCTAATTCGTTCTATGAAGCCAGGATCTCCCTATTACCAAAATCAGGAAAGTTTTGGTATTAACCAAAAAAAAAACAACAACAACAACAGAAACAAAAACTACAGACAGAAATCCTTGATGACCATAGATGCCAGAATCCTTAACAAAATACTAGCTAATCGAATACAACAACATATCAAAAAGATAATTGACCATGATCAAGTGGGTTTTATACCAGGGATGCAGGGATGATTTAACATTTTTAAGTCAATAAATGTGATACATCACATAAACAGAATTAAAAGCAAAAACCACATGATCATCTTAATAGATGCAGAAAAAACATTAGACAAAAATCCAGGATCCCTTTATGATTAAAACTCTCAGCAAAATCGGCATACAAAAGACATACCACAATGTAATAAAAGCCATCTATGACAAACCCACAGCCAACATAATACTGAATGCGGAAAGGTTGAAAGCATTCCCTCTGAGAACTAGAACAAGACAAGGATGCCCACTCTCACCACTCCTCTTCAGCATAGTACTGGAAGTCGTAGCCAGAGCAATCAGACAAGAGAAAGAAATAATGGCATTCAAATTGGTAAAGAGGAAGTCAAACTGTCACTGTTTGCTGACGATATGGTCATTTACCTTGAAAACCCTGAAGACTCCTCCAGTAAGCTCCTAGAACTCACGGAAGAATTCAGCAAAGTTTCTGGATACAAGATTAGTGTACACAAATCAGTAGCTCTTCTATACACCAACAGCGACCAAGTGGGGAAGCAAATGAAGAACTCAACCACTTCTACAATACCTGCAAAAAAATTAAAATAATTAGGAATATACCTAACCAAGGAGGCTAAAGATCTTTACAAAGAAAACTACAAAACACTGCTGAAAGAAATCATAGATGACACGAACAAACGGAAACACATCCCATGCCCATGGGTGGATAGAATCAATATTGTGAAAATGACCATACTGCCGAAAGCAATCTGCAAATTCAATGCAATTCCAATCAAAATACCAGCATCATTCTTTACAGAATTAGAAAAAAACAATTCTAAAATTCATATGGAACCAAAAAAGAGCCTGTATAGCCAAAGCAAGACTAAGCAAAAATAACAAATCTGGAGGCATCACACTACCTGATTTCAAACTATACTATAAGGCCATAGTCACCAAAACAGCATGATATTTGTATAAAAATAGGCACATAGACCAATGGAAATGAACAGAGAACCCAGAAATAAACCCAAATACTTACAGTCAACTGATTTTTGACAAAGTAAACAAAAATATAAAGTGGGGAAATGACACCCTTTTCAACAAATGATGCTGGGATAATTGGCTAGCCACATGTAGGAGAATGCAGCTTATCTCTCACCTTATACAAAAATCTACTCAAGATTGATTAAGGGTTTAAATCTAAGACCTGAAACTATAAAATTTCTAGAGAAGAACATCGGAAAAACCCTTCTAGACTTTGGCTTAGGCAATGATTTCATGACCAAGAACCCCAAAGCAAACACAATAAAAACAAAGATAAATAGTTGGGACCTAATTAAACTAAAGAGCTTTTGCACCGCCAAAGGAACTGTCAGTAAACAGACAACCCACAGAGTGGGAGAAAATCTTCACAATCTATACACCTGACAAAGGACTAATATCTAGAATCTGCAACAAACTCAAACAAATCGGTAAGAAAAAAACACACACACACACACAATCCCATCAAAAAGTGGACTAAGGACATGGATAGACATTTCTCAAAAGAAGATATACAAATGGCCAAAAACATATGAAAAAATGCTCAACATCACTAATGATCAGGAAAATGCAAATCAAAACTACAATGAGATACCACCTTACTCCTACAAGAATGGCCATAATCAAAAAATCAAAAACGGTAGATGTTGGCGTGGATGTCGTGATCAGGGAACACTTCCATGCTGCTGATGGGAAGTAAACTAGTCCAGCCACTGTGGAAAACAGCATGGAGATTCCTTAAAGAGCTAAAAGTGGAACTGCTATTTGATCCAGCAATCCCACTACTGGGTATCTATCCAGAGGAAAAGAAGTCATTATACAAAAATGATACTTGCACACACATGTTTATAGCTGCACAATTTGCAATTGCAAAATTGTGGAACCAACCCAAATGCCCATCAGTCAAGGAGAGGATAAAGAAACTGTGGTATACATATATATGATGGAATACTATTCAGCCATAAAAAGGAATGAATTAACGGCATTTGCAGTGACCTGGATAAGATTGGAGACTATTATTCTAAGTGAAGTAATACAGGAATGGAAAAGCAAACATCGTATGTTCTCAATGATATGTGGGAGCTAAGCTGTGAGGATGCAAAGGCATAAGAATGATACAATGGACTTTGGGGACTTGGGGGAAAGGGTGGAGGGAGGCAAGGGATAAAAGACCACAAATAGGGTTCAGTGTGTACTATTCCAGTGATAGGTGCATCAAAATCTCACAAATCATCACTAAAGAACTTACTCATGTAACCAAATACCACTTGTACCCCAATAACTTATGGAAAAATAAAAGGTAAAAATAAATAAATAAAGATGAGAATCCTTCTTTTTCCCCTTTAAAAGCAACCCAGTGTTAGTTGAGTACATGACACGTGCCAGATCCATGCATTATTTCCATGCTAGGTGCTTAATATGCATTTTTTCCTGCTATTTTTGACCTATAGCCCCTTCCTCATCCCTGCCCACAGTATGTCCTTTTCTTATAAAATTCTGATCAAATACATATAAAATTTGTCATTTTAACCATTTCAGTGTATTATTCAGTGGAATTACATTCTCAGTGTTGTAAAAACATCACCAATATCACAAATATTGTCTACCAATATTTTTCATTAACTCAAAAAGAAACTCTGTACTCATTAACCAGTTACTCCTCATTCTTTCCTCCACAAAGTTCCTGTGAACCTCTAATTTGCTTTCTGTCTCTGTACATTTGCCTATTTTATACAGTTCAGGTAAGCAGAATCATATATTTTTCCTTCTGTATCTGGCTTATTTCATTTAGCATAAGGTTTTTAAGGTTTTTCCTTGTTTGAGCATATATCAGAACTTTATTCCTTTTTATGTCTATTTTTTCATTGTATGCATATACCACATTATGTTGATTTATTCATCTGATGATGGAAAGTTGGTTTTTTCCACTCTCTTCTAAGTTCGTCAAGATTCTAGCTTTTGTAATCATAGATCTAACTGGTATTTTGATTTCTTATCTATTTCTAGTGCTAAATGCTAAAATTAAAACATGCTCCCTCCATGTTTCCTTTGTCTTTACTCAATTCAGAATTAGTTTTTAAATGCCCCTTTCATTCCTTAGTTTATTTTCTCTTTCCACTAATGACTATCTTAGCGTATGTGTGACTAATTTTTTCAGAGGTATAATTTCCTTGTGCCAGTGTGTTTACATAGGAGTCTAAATTATTACATAATAAGGACATATCAAAACCACAATTAATGTTCATTTGAGTTAAATTTCTCCTACTCCTTGCCCATGCCTATGTCTTGAATGGTATTGCCTAGGTTTTCTTCTAGGGTCTAAAACACCAAAAGCAATGGCAACAAAAGCCAAAATTGACAAATGGGATCTAATTAAACTAGGGTTTCTGCACAGCAAAAGACTACCATCAGAGTGAACAGGCAACCTATAGAATGGGAGAAAATTTTTGCAATCTACTCATTTGACAAAGGGCTAATATCCAGAATCTACAATGAACTCAAACAAATTTACAAGAAAAAAAAAACCCCATCAAAAAGTGGGCAAAGGATATGAACAGACACTTCTCAAAAGAAGACATTTATGCAGCCAACAGACACATGAAAAAATGCTCATCATCACTGGCCATCAGAGAAATGCAAATCAAAACCACAATGAGATACCATCTCACACCAGTTAGAATGGCAGTCATTAAAAAGTCAGGAAACAAGGTGCTGGAGAGGATGTGGAGAAATAGGAACACTTTTACACTGTTGGTGGGACTGTAAACTAGTTCAACCATTGTGGAAGTCAATGTGGCGATTCCTCAGGGATCTAGAACTAGAAATACCATTTGACCGCAATCCCATTACTGGGTATATACCCAAGGATTATAAACCATGCTGCTATAAAGACACATGCACACGTATATTTATTGCGGCACTATTCACAATAGCAAAGAGTTGGAACCAACCCAAATGTCCAACAATGATAGACTGAATTAAGAAAATGTGGTACATATACACCATGGAATATTATGCAGCCATAAAAAATGATGAGTTCATGTTCTTTGTAGTGACATGGATGAAGCTGGAAACCATCATTCTCAGTAAACTATCGTAAGGACAAAAAACCAACCACCGCATGTTCTCACTCATAGGTGGAAATTGAACAATGAGAACACATGGACACAGGAAGGGGAACATCACACACCAGGGCCTGTTGTGGGGTGGGGGGAGAGGGGGAAGGATAGCATTAGGAGATATACCTAATGCTAAATGACGAGTTAATGGGTGCAGCACACCAACATGGCACATGTATACATATGTAACTAACCTGCACGTTGTGCACATGTACCCTAAAACTTAAAGTATAATAATAAAAAAAAAAATTCTCCTAGTAACACTGTAGTGAAAATGAGTCTGTTTTTTTTTTTTTTTTCATTTCATTGATGTTTCGTGATTTCACCCTAAAATAATAAAGGGAAATTTAAGATATTTATTTTGTTTAGTGAAACACTGGCATCAACCCTCAAACAATTATTTAATCTCATTGCTAATTTAATTTTATTATAGATATATTTTAAATTTTTATAAGGTTATTTATTGTATCTTAATACAATGTACAGTTGACTCTTGAACAATTGGGGGCTAGAAGCCCCAGTCCTTGTGCAGTTGAAAATTCATGTATAACTTTTGACCTTCAAAAAATTCAACTATTAATAGCCCACTGTTGATCAGAAGCCTTACCAATAACATAAACAGTCAATTAACATATATTTTATATATTGTATGTATTATTTGCTGCGTTATTACAATAAAGTAAGGTAGAGAAAAGAAAATGTTATTGAGAAAATCATAAAGAAGAGAAAATATATATTTGCTGGTTTATTAAATGGAAGTAGATTATCCCAGAGTTCTTCATTCTCATCATCTTCAAGAAGGCTGAGGAGGAGGAGGGAGAAGAGAGGTTGTTCTTGCTGTCTTGGGGTGGCAGAAGCAGAAGAGGTGGAAGGTGAGGCTGGAGAGATTTATTGGAAATTATCCATGTATTACTGGACCCATGCAGTTCAAACCCATATTGTTCAAGGTCAACTGTATTTACAAAAGTCAAATTGAAGCAGAAACTACTAAGGCTGTGCCCATGTAGAAAATTCTTCCATAGTTGTTGAACTTCATATAAACACTTTCTACCTAACTAAGTTAAATTTTTTTTTTACTGGTCAGATATTAGTAAATAGGAATTAGAAAATGAGTAATCTATATACTTTATTCTTAAGATAAAAAATAGTTTGGACCAGGCACATCAATGAATTAAATTTAACAAGAATGTTTGTGGCAATTATGATGGAGTGTAAATGTCTCTAGAATGTCACATGCTAGCTATTTTTCATTCCCTTTAATTTACACTCGAAGGCTTAAAGAGCTGTGGGCAAACTGCTTCAAAGAAAAGAACATCACTGCTGAAACAAAGCTAATGCAAAATTATTTGAAAACTAAAGAGTATTTTTAAAACAATAATGGAAGAATGCAGAGCTTTTATGTAACAAAATATAAGCCTTCATGAAAAGGATTTTTCCTTCTTTATTGTTCATATCTAGCACACCCCATTCATTTTTTATTCAGTCCTCAATTTTTTAAGGCTGCATGGATGAGTTGGTCATGTGAGGGTTTGGATGGAAAAAAATTAAAAACAATTTATGTTACCATAAACATGCTGAATTTAACACTTCTCGTATTTCCATTTATTTTAGTTAATGACATGCATGGAAACACATACAAATCATATCTTTAACAATCTTTGGATGAATAAAATAAGGAAAAAAGGACAGTTTATGCTACTATAAATTATAGTTGGAAATCTGATGATTGAGATTTTCCATACGTGGTAGGGAAGCCAGCACAAAGAGTTCATCCTTTAGTTTATCCTTTTGATTGTCTTCACAATCAATACTGATTTCTGTGGTTTCATTGATCTGGCCACCGTCCACATTTAGTCTCAGCTTGGAAAGACCCAACACTTTATCTCTGTCTCTTTCTAGCTGACTGGCCTTGAACCAAGGAGATGCTCCCTAATTGTTGTGAGAGAAAAAAGTGAAAGAAGACCTTATTACCCAGTATTTCTCAGAAGAAAATATGGCCAAATAGCACTTTACAGTCCAATGCCATTTCGACTAAGTATTCTTTTTACTTCTTTAGAAAAAATGCAATAAAGCACAAAACAATATAATAATACTTCAGCACTCCTCTGTCTCACATTCTGTGGATGCTCAGCAAATATCAAACTAAAACTAGAAACATTGTGTGTTTATAAGTTTAATTCAACTTTTTAATGTACTGTTCATGATAAAATATGTAGCTCAGGAGTTATTAATTGGGGCTCATTGACCCCAGGAATACGTGGGGGAATGGGAGTTTTTTGGTGTTTGTGAAAATTCTAACACTATACACACATTTTTGAGTGCATTTTTCTCAGATGATATTAGTTCATGATGAACAAACAGGTCCTATTTGTTTGGAACTATTCTAAGGGTTTTTACTCATTTGATCATCATGGCAAACTAGAATGTAAATATTCACAGTATCCTTGTATTACAGTGAAAAAAAAGAGATGTATTATACAAATATTGTATGTAACTTGCCTAGGGCATCACAACCACTAAGGGGTCAAGCCAGCATTTTTTTCTTTTTGTTTTTTTTGAGACGGAGTCTTGCTCTGTCACCCAGGCTGGAGTGCAATGGTGTGATCTCGGCTCACTGCAACCTCCGCCTCCCGGATTCAAGTGATTCTCCTGCCTCAGCCTCCTGAGTAGCTGGGATTACAGGCGCCTGCCACCATGCCTAATTTTTTTTTTTTTTTTTTTTTTAAGTAGAGACGGGGTTTCACCATGTTGGCCAGGCTGATCTCGAACTCCTGACCTCGTGATCCACCCACGTTGGCCTCCCAAAGTGCTAGGATTACAGGGGTGAGCCTCCACGCCCGGCCTTGTACTCTTAATCAGCACAAACACTGTGCTGTCTTTAGATAGGAAATAGGTTTTAGAACTTTTTTTCTCAAATTTTAGAGCAGTTTGTGACCAAAAGACAATAAATGTCTACTGGAGTCTACTAGCCCACAGAAATGTAGTTTTCGTTAGATATGCTATTGCTTAAAGCGATACATCTTCCACATCTCAGAAAAATCCAATGAAGTCACCTGTGGTCACGTTATCAAGCAAAAGAGGCTTGCTGCCCCGTGCGCTAGAAGCCAATACTATGACGCTGGGTTTTTGAGAAAAGAAAACATTTTACTGCAAATTGACTCACAAGGAGACAGTAGTCCACCTCAAATCTGTCTCCCTGTGCTGGCCTTAAGGTAGTCATTTTATTAAAAAACATTTAGGAAGTGGATTCTGGGATTAGTACGTGATTGGTGGAAGGAAAGAGAAGAGCTGGAAAGTCTTTGGGAATGCACAGTTATCCATTCATGCTACCTCATGGGTCCCACGTGCAACTTCGGGGAGTTATCATGAAAAGTATGGTGGAAATGTGAAGTCAGCAAGCTCATTCTGTGCAAACTCCAATCGGCCATATTGGTTCCAATGGATTTCAGCCAGTTTTGTTATCTTATAAACCTGGGAAAAGGGAGTTTCAGCATTTCAGCAAGTTGTTTTTCTGCCTTCCTGCAAGCTCAAGGATTTCTGTTAGTCATATTTCTTTAACTGTTAGGGGCATAGTTTCAGTCACTTGGATGTTAGGTGTTTTTCAGGTTTGCTTTTTCATATAATCTGGCCATGCAGGGTGTCATATTGCATGCAGCATACAAGACAATGGATAAAAGATAAGAATCAAGATTCTGGCAAAGCAAGTAAATGAATTGATCAAAATCGAGGAGAAAGTTAAAATTTAAGTAGAGACTGTAGTGTTCTGTAAAACGCAGTTATTTAGTCAAGCTTCGGGTTCCTGGTGGCCAAAGCAAAATGTGAAACAATATTATTTAAATGATTTGCACTATTTGAAAACCTATCACTCCATAAAGAGAACAATAAATTGTTTAGTTCAAAGTCAGTAGTACATCTCTTTCTATGATTATATGGTGAACACTTTTTAAAGTAGCATATCTTTAGTAAATGTAATAGCAGTCTTATGGACTTCATTGCATTCTCCCCCAGTTCCAAATTCATATGTTGAAGTCCTAACCCCCAGTAACAGAATATGATTGTATTTAGAGATAGGGTCTTTAAAGAGGTAATTAAGGTAAATGAGGACATATGGGTGAGCCCTAATACAATAGGACTGCTGTCCTTATAAAAAGAGGTTAGGACACAGACCTGTGTGTGTGTGTGTGTGTGTGTGTGGTGTGTGGTGTGTGTGTGTATACAAAGGAGAAACCTTGTGAAAACCCAAGAAGGTGATGAATTGAAGGCCAAGGACAGACGCCTCTGGAGAAAGCAAGGATACTGACACCTCAACCGTGGACTTTTAGCCTCCAGAACTATGATGAAGTAAATTTCTATTGTTTAGGCCACCCAGTCTGTGGTATTTTATGTT
Source organism: Nomascus leucogenys (assembly GCF_006542625.1). Lineage (NCBI taxonomy): Eukaryota > Metazoa > Chordata > Mammalia > Primates > Hylobatidae > Nomascus > Nomascus leucogenys. Next base: position 102,036,259 of record NC_044383.1, on the reverse strand, counting down.
AGCCCTAGCGAACTCATATAAACAGCTTCCTTATAATACTTTACCATAATTTATGCTATGACATCCTGATTTTACAATATCCATCATGATAGCTGAGGAAGCAGGGCAAGCTGATTGAGGACACCTCACTGCAATTCTAAGGACCCCAAAACAGTGTAATTCAAACATAGCACCTTCTCTCTCTGGGCAGCTTTATTCAGAGATGAGATACAGGCTCTTCAGAAGTATGAATGGAGTGTGTGTGTGTGTGTGTTTGGGCTGTTCATAAAAACCTTTGCTGCAAAGGGCACATAAACTTCATGGTAAAGCATGAAATAAACTATTGTTTCTGTGTTGCTAATTAAGGATTAAAAACAGACTATTGGGCAAAAGACTTGATGACCTCTGATGATAGAGAAAAGGCCCTACCAAGAGTTGGCTCCTTCTAGTTCTTGGTCATCCTGGTTCCACACCAAGAGAAATCTTGTTCAGGAGCAAGAATTTTACTGGAGAGAATTATGGCTTAAATATGACAAGTGAAAAAAATGCATGGCATGATGTTAAAGCTGCACATCATAGGCTTGTACAGAGTATTTTCAAAGCGTATGTAGACAGAATCCCACTATAACCAAAGAAAATCTCATTAACATAGGCATATAAATGCAAATTTACAAAACAATTAAACTTAATGGTAATTAGCTGTACAATATGATTCACTATGAAAGTCTTATCGTAACTTATGAAAAATATAAAGAATTAAATTTTTTGTACCTTTTTTGTAACATATGTCACCGGGATTATAATTATTTGTTGAATTGGTTGTGTTCTCACTACTCAGTCACATCTTTGAGATCATGAACTCACTTAATTTCTTACTGTTTTTTATCAGTGAGGCTTAAGTGTATGTTGAATGATAAAGTAAACAAAATAAATGAATAAGTAAAAAATGAACACAAAAACATTTGAATTTGTATAGCAATTGGATTATCAAACTTTGCAAACATTACGCCCTCTTTAAAAATTTTTTTATATTATACTTTTTAAGTTCTGGGATACATATGCAGAACGTTCAGGTTTGTTACATAGGTATACATGTGCCATGGTGGTTTGCTGCACCCATCAACCTGTAATCTACATTAGGTATTTCTCCTAATGGTATACTTCCCCTAGTCCCCCACTCTGAGAGGCCCCGGTATGTGATGTTCCCCTCCCTGTGTCCATGTGTTCTCATTGTTCAACTCCCACTTATGAGTGAGAACATGTGGTGTTTGGTTTTCTGTTCTTGTGTTAGTTTGCTGAGAGTGATGGTTTCCAGCTTTATCCATGTGCCTGCAAAGGACATGAATTCATCCTTTTTATGGCTGCCTAGTATTCCATGGTGTATATGTGTCACATTTTCTTTATCCAGTCTATCATTGATGGGTGTTTGGGTTGGTTCCAAGTCTTTGCTATTGTGAACAGTGCTGAAATAAACATAAGTGTGCATGTATCTTTGTAGTAGAATGATTTATAATCCTTTGGGTATATACTCAGTAATGGGATGGCTGGGTCAAATGGTATTTCTAGTTCTAGATCCTTGAGGAGTCACCACACTGTCTTCCACAATGGTTGAACTAATTCACACTCCCACCAACAGTGTAAAAGTGTTCCTATTTCTCCACATCCTCTCCAGCACCTGTTGTTTCCTGACTTTTTAATGATCGCCATTCTTTTGTTTTTGTTGTTTTTGAAACAGAGTCTCCCTCTGTCACCCAGGCTATGCAGTGTCACAATCTCGGCTCACTGCAAGCTCCGCCTCCTGGGTTCATGGCATTCTCCTGCCTCAGCCTCCCAAGTACCTGAGACTACATGCACCCACCACCATGGCCGGCTAATTTTTTTGCATTTTTGGTAGAGACGGGATTGCTCTGGCCAGAACTTTCAATGCCATGTCGAATAGGAGTGGTGAGAGAGGGCATCCTTTCTTATGCCCATTTTCAAAGGGAATGCTTCCAGTTTTTGCCCATTCAGTATGATATTGGCTGTGGGTTTGTCATAAATAGCTCTCAATATTTTGAGATACCTAGTTTATTGAGAGTTTTTAGCATGAAGGGCTGTTGAATTTTGTTGAAGGCCTTTTCTGCATCTATTGAGATAATCATGTCATTTTGTCATTGGTTCTGTTTATATAATGGATAAAATTTATTGCTTTGTGTTTGTTTAACCATCCTTGCATCCCAGGGATGAAGCTGACTTGATTGTGGTGGATAAGTTTTTGATTTGCTGCTGGATTTGGTTTGCCAGTATTTTATTGAGGATTTTTACATCGATATTCATCAGGGGTATTGGCTTGAAATTTTCTTTTTTTGTTGTGTCTCCACCAGGTTTTGGTATCCAGATTATCCTGGCCACATAAAATGACTTAGGGAGGAGTCCCTCTTTTTCTATTGTTTTGAATAGTTTCAGAAGGAATGGTACCAGCTCCTCTTTGTACCTCTGGTAGAATTTGGCTGTGAATCCGTCTGGTCCTGGACATTTTTTGGTTGATAGGCTATTAATTACTGCCTCAATATCAGAACTTGTTATTGATCTATTCAGGGATTGGGCTTCTTCTTAGTTTAGACTTGAGAGGGTGTATGTGTCCAGGAATTTATCTGCTTCTTCTAGATTTTCTAGTTTATTTGCATAGAGGTGTTTATATTATTCTCTGATGGCAGTTTGTATTTCTGTGGGACCAGTGGTGATATCCCCTTTATCATCTTTTATTGTGTCTACGGATTCTTCTCTCTTTTCTTCTTTTTTAGTCTGGCTAGTGTTCTATGTATTTTTATGATCTTTTAAAAAAACTACCTCCTGGATTCATTGATTTTTTGAAGGGTTTTTCGTGTTCCTCCTTCAGTTCTGCTCAGATCTTAATTATCTCGTCTTCTGTTAGCTTTTGAATTTGTTTGCTCTTGCTTCTCCATTAGATATGAGGTGTCTATTTTACATCTTTCTTGCTTTCTCTTGTGGGCATTTAATGTTATAAATTTCCCTCTAAACACTGCGTTAGCTGTGTCCCAGAGATTCTGATATGTCTTTGTTCTCATTGGTTTCACAGAACTTATTTATTTCTCTCTTAATTTCATTATTTATGCAGTAGTTGTTCAGGAGCAGATTGTTCTGTTTCCATGTAGTTGTGCAGTTTTGAGTGAGTTTCTTAATCCTGAGTTCTAATTTGATTGCACTGTGTTCTAAGAGGCTGTTTATGATTTCTCTTCTTTTGCATTTGTTTAGGAGTGTTTTATTTCTAGCGATGTGGTCAATTTTAGAATAAGTGTAATGTGGTGCTGAGAAGAATGTATATTCTGTTGATTTGGGGTGGACAATTCTGTAGATGTCTATTAGTTCCACTTGGTCCAGAGGTGAATTCAAATCCTGAATATCCTTGTTAATTTTCTGTCTGGTCTATCTGCCTAATATTGATAGTGGGGTGTTAAAGTCTTCCACTATTATTATGTGGGAGTCTAAGTCTCTTTGTAGGTATCTAAGAATTTACTTTATGAATCTGGGTTCTCCTGTATTGGGTGCATATATATTTAGGATAGTTAGCGCTCCTTGTTGCATTGATCCCTTTATCAATTTATTATTATTTGGTAATGCCCTTCTTTGTCTCTTTTGATCTTTGTTGGTTTAAAGTCTGTTTTATCAGAGACTAGGATTGCAACCCCTGCTTTTCTTTTCTTTGATTTGCTTGGTAGATATTTCTCCATCCCTTTGTTTTGAGCCTATGTGTGTCTTCGCACTTGAGATGGGTCTTCTGAATACAGCACACCGATGGTTCTTGACTCTTTATCCAATTTGCCAGTCTGTGTCTTTTAATTGGGGCATTTATCCTGTTTACATTTAAGGTTAACATTGTTATGTGTGAGTTCGATCCTGTCAGTATGATGCTAGCTGATTAATTTGCCCATTAGTTGATACAGTTTCTTCATAATGTTGATGGTCTTTACAATTGGTTATGTTTTTGCAGTGGCTGGTACAGGTTGTTCCTTTCCATGTTTAGTGCTTCCTTCAGGAGCTCTTGTAAGGCAGACCTGGTGGTGACAGAATCTCTCAGCATTTGCTTGTCTGTAAAAGATTTTATTTCTCCTTCACTTACAAAGCTTACTTTGGCTGGATATGAAATTTTGGGTTGAAAATTCTTCTTTTTAAGAGTGTTGAATATTGGCCCCCACTCTCTTCTGACTTGTAGGGTTTCTGCCAAAAGATCCACTGTTAGTCTGATGGGCTTCTCTTTTTGGGTAACCCAACCTTTCTCTCTGGCTGCTCTTAACATTTTTTTTCTTCAGTTCACCCTCGTTGAATCTGATGATTATGTGTCTTGGGGTTGCTCTTCTCGAGGACTATCCTTTTGGTGTTCTCTGTATATCCTGAATTTGAATATTGGCCTGTCTTGCTAGGCCAGTAGTTCTCCTGGATAATATCCTGAAGGGTGTTTTCCAGCTTGGTTCCATTCTCCCCATCACTTTCAGGTATACCAATTAAATGTAGGTTTGGTCTTTTCACATAGTCCTGTATTTCTTGGAGGCTTGGTTGTTTCTTTTTCATTCTTTTTCCTCTAATCTTGTCTTCACACTTTATTTCATTAAGTTGATCTTCAATCTCTGATATCATTTCTTCTGCTTGATGGATTTGGCTATTGATACTTGTGTATGCTTCATGAAGTTCTTGTGCTGTGTTTTTCAGCTCCATCAGGTCATGTATGTTCTTCTCTAAACTGGTTATTCTAGTTAGCAATTCCTCTAACCTTTTTTCAAGTTCTTAGCTTTCTTGCATTGGGTTAGAACATGCTTCTTCTGAAGAACTATCTTCTGAAGCCACCTTCTGAAGCCTAACTTCTGCCAGTTTCTCAAAATCATTCTCTGTCTAGTTTTGTTCCTTTGCTGGCGAGGAGTTGTGATCCTTTGGAGGAGAAGAGGTGTTCTGGTTTTTGCAATTTTTAGGCTTTTTGTGCTGGTTTCTCCCCATCTTTGTGGATTTATCTACGAAGATTTATCAAAGACCAAAATCTTTTATTTTGGTGACTTTCGATTAGGGTTTTGGTGTAGAAGTCCTTTTTGTTGATGTTGATACTGTTCCTTTCTGTTTGTTGGTTTTCCCTCTAACAATCAGGCCCCTCTGCTGCAGGTCTGTTGGAGTTTGCTGGAGGTCCACTCCAGACCCTGTTTGCCTGGCTATCACCAGTGGAGGCTGCAGAACAGCAAAGATTGCTGCCTGTTCCTTCCTCTGGAAGCTTCGTCCCAGGGGGCACCTGCCAGATGCCAGTGGGAGCTCTCCCATATGAAGTGTCTGTCGACCCCTCCTGGGAGGTGTCTCCCAGTCAGGAGGCAGGGGAATCAGGGACCCACTTGAGGAGGCAGTCTGTCCCTTAGCAGAGCTTGAGCTCTGTGCTTGGAGATCCACTGCTCCCTACAGAGCTGGCAGGCAGGAATGTTTAAATCTGCTGAAGCTGCACCCATAGCCGCCCCTTCCCCCAGGTGCTCTGTCCCAGGGAGATGGAAGTTTTATCGATAAGCCCCTGACTGAGGCTGCTGCCTTTCTTTCAGAGATGCTCTGCTCAGAGGGGAGGAATCTAGAGAAGCAGTCTGGCTACAGTGGTTTTGTCAAGCTGTGGTGGGCTGTGCCCAGTTTGAACTTCTTGGGGGCATTGTTTATGCTGTGATGGGAAAACCACCTACTCAAACCTCAGTAATGGTGGACACCCCTCCCCCCACCAAGCTGGAGCATCCCAGGTCGACTTCAGACTGTTGTGCTGGTAGCGAGAATTTCAAGCCAGTGGAACTTAGCTTGCTAGGCTCCGTGGGGCTGGAATCCACTGAGCTAGACCACTTGGCTTCCTAACTTCAGCCGCTTCTCCAGGGGAGTAAAGGGTTCTGTCTCTCTGGTGTTCCAGGAGCCGCTGGGGTATGAAAAGAAACTCCTGCAGCTAGTTCGGTGTCTGCCCAAATGGCCATCCAGTTTTGTACTTGAAATCCAGGGCCCTGGTGGCATAGGCACCGGAGGGAATCTCCTGGTCTGCAGGTTGTGAAGACAGTGGGAAAAGTGTAGTATCTGGGCTGGAGTGCATGGTTCCTCATGGCACAGTCCCTGATGGCTTCCCTTGGCTAGGGGAGGGAGTTCCCCGACCCCTTGCACTTCCCAAGTGAGGCGACACCCCACCCTGCTTCTGCTCGCACTCCGTGGGCTGCATCCACTGTCTAACCAATCACATTGAGATGAACCAGGTGCCTCAGTTGGAAATGCAGAAATCACCCACCTTCTGCATTGATCTCACTGGGAGCTTCAGACTGGAGCTATTCCTATTCGGCCATCTTGCCAGATGCCAACATTATAACTTTTAATAATAATTAACAAATACATTTTTGCACACTAGTTATTTTTCCATAAGATGAGATTTGATAATACTAAATTTTTTTAACATTACATTTTGGAAGATGAGTTAAAGATAAGAAAATGCTCTCAGTAGGTATTAAATGCAGGATAAAAATATGCATACATTATAATTGTTTATGTATAAAACACACTCACTCAAAGTGCTTTTGCCTATTCTCTCAAGACAACAATTATCAACATGGAAGACTTCTGAGACCAAATATAGGCAGGGGTTTTTCCCCATCACCAAGTGAGCAATGAATTCTGTAGTGAACACCAACTGAGCATTCTCCAATTCAACTCCAACATCATCTGGAGATAGAGTCAGGTCTCAGAGCTTGGGGACTCAGTTTCCCAAGCTCCCCCATGCCCACTCCTCCAGACACCTTTTGCATGTCCAGGCCATCCTGAACTTCTGATCAACTGGCTTCAAGTTGGGGTTCCCACAATCCTCTCTTTGGGTTTGATTAGTTTGCTGGAGTGGCTCACAGAACTCATGAAAATTTACCATTTTATTATAAGGGATATTACAAAGAAGACAGATGGAGAGATGCATAGGGCAAGGCTTATACAAAGGAACATGGAGCTTTCATGTCCTCTCTGGGTGCAACACCCCCCAGGAACCTTGACATGTTCAGCTATCTGGAAGCTCTTCAAACCCTGTTCTCTTGGGTCTTTTAATAGGGACTTTATTGGAAAGGCAGGATTGAAGCATGGACAACCATAGTGAAATGTGATTGGACAGAAATGATGTGATATAAACTCAGTAAGGCCTGTCTGTTCAGATTCTTCTTGTCCTCTGTGCAGCATGCTTTACTCCATGGTAGGGGGCAGGACCCTTTCTGAAATGATTGTTTTATGACTCACCATCAGATTAGAATCCTGCCATGGCCAGCTGAAAGGAGAGCAGGAGAAGTTCAGAGAGAGAGATTGATTCTGTTTACTATAACAAGGGCTTTGGGAATTATTAGCCAGAAACTGTAGACCAAAACCTGTATGTATGTGTGTATATTTTATGCACACACACCCCCACACACAGAAACACACACATATATATGCAGATACATATATATATACACACATATGTATGCACGTGTGTATGTGTATATCACAGTAGCGCACACACATATAGAAATAAAAGAAAGTAAACTTAAATGTTAGCTATGGTTATGACCTGGGTGAAGAAATTCATTCTGGAATTCTTCCCAGTCAAGTTTATTGAAAAAAAATTAAATATATAAAATTTATCATTTTAGTGTGTAGTTCTATGAGTTTTGACAAAGGCAGGCCTTCCTCTAAGTTTTTGGTGGACATGTAATCACGACAGTCAAAATAAAAAAGAGTTCCATCACCTCAAAAAGTTTCTGCATGCTCCATTGTACTCCTTCCTCCCTGGTCACACACCAACACACGCAGCCCCTGGAAAACACCAATTTTTCTTTCTTTATAAATTCTCTCATCCAAAATACCATATTCGAGAATCACGCAGTATGTAATTTTTGAGTCTGGCTTCTTTCATTTAGCATAATGCTTTTGACATACCTGTATGTTGTTACATGTACCAGTATGCATTTTTCCAGGTTTTGATAATAAGTATAAAGCTGCAATAAACATTTACATGCAGGTTTTTCTGTGAACATATGTTTGTTTTCTTTAGTACAAATATTGAGTGGAAATACTGGTTTGCATGGTAAGTGTATATTTAATTAAAAAAGAAACTGTCAAACTTTTTCCAAAGTGATTGTAGCATATTGCATCCCAACTGGCAATATATGAGAGTTCCAGGTGTTTAGTCTTGCCAGCACATGGTATTGTCAAGTTTTTGTAGTCTTAGCCACAATAATGGGTATGTAATGCTATCTTATTTTGGTTTTAGTTTGTATATCATTAATGACAACAGATGTTGAGCACTTTTTGATGTGCTTAATTGCCATTTAGATATCATCCTCAATTAACATATCAATTCTTTCTCATTTAAAAATCAGATTGCTTGTTTTCTTATCATTAAGACCTTTTATATTATATCAGATATGTGTTCTTCAAGTATTTTATTCCAATTGGTGGCTTGTCTTTTTATTTTAAGTTTTATTTGAAAAGTAGAGATTTCAATTTTAAGGAAGTCCAGTTTTCCAATTTTTACTTTTCAAGATTATGCTTTTTGTGTCATATTTAAATTTCTTTTTGCCTAACCCAAGGTGACAGAGATTTTCTTCAATATTTTCTTCTAGTAGTCCTTGTGCCTTTATTAGGAGGAAGGGTATTTAAAGAGGTAATAAAGTTTGAATGAGTCATAAAAGTAGGGCCCAAATCCTATAAGACTGGTGTCTTTAAGAAAAAGAGATGCCGGAAGTGCTCAAACACAGAGAAAAAGCAATGTGAGACCGCAGCTCACTAAAAATGACTATTTACAAGCCAAGGAGAGAGGCATCAGGAACCACCAAACGTGATAGCCCTTTGATCTTGAACTTCTGTCCTCCAGAACTGTGAGAAAATAAATTTCTGTTGCTTATGCCATCCAGTATGTAGTATTTTGTTATGGCAGTCCAAGCTGTCTACCATGAACAGTATAAGTCCTTCAACTTTGTTCTATCTTTTCAAAATTGTTTGAGCTATTCTGTTCCTTTGCTTTCCCACTCCTCCCACCCTACCAAATTAAAATTTGATGGCAAATTTCCACAAAAAAATTTGCTGACATTTTTGTTGTAATTGTATTGACTCTATAGATCTATTAGGATGGAATTGACATCTTAATGTATTGAGTCTTCTGATCCATGAACCTAAAATATATTTTAATTTATTTAGGTCCTCTTTTATTTCCTTTATAAGTGTAGTTTTTAGTATATAAATCTTGAGTTGTACTTTATTACATTTATATCTAAGTAGTTAATGTTTCTCAGGTTATAAATAATACTCTGTTTCAATAGGCTGTTTATTCCAGTTACCCATTGTTCATTGTTAGCATGTAAAAATACAATGGATATTTGTATATGGAGTTTGTATTCAGTAAAATTGTTAAATTTATTTATTAGTTATACTAGCTTCTTTGTAGATTGTTGAGATTCTGTATGTAGATAACCATGTCTTTCTTTCAAAACTGTATGTCTTTAAATTTTTTTGTTTTTATTTATTACACTGAATAAGACCTCCAATAAAATGTTAAATAGAAGTGATAAGAATGGACATTTTGTCTGTTCCTGATCACAGAGAAAAACACTAAGTCTGTCATTAAGAATGGCATTATATGAAGGCTTGTAGTAGATATGTCAGGTTGAGGAAATTTTCTTCTATTTGTTTGCTTATTTTAACATTAATACATACTGAATTTCATAAAGGCTTTCACTGAGATGCATATATTGAAATCATCATATGATTTCTCTTCTTGTAATATGGTGAATTACATTGATTTTCAGTTATTGAACCAAACCTGCCTTCCAAGTATGAAATCTATTTGGTCATGATGTATTAGCTTTTGCATATGATGCTAAATTTGATTTGCCAATATTTTCCTCAGGATTGTTCATCAGTGTTTATAAAAAATGTCAGTCTGTAGTTTTCTGCTGTCTTTTACTGGTTTTGGTATCAGTGTAATCTTGTAAAGTGTCTTGGATTGCATTTCTTTCTCCTCTATTCTCTGGAAATGATTTTTAAAAATTGGTATTATGTGTTACTTGAATTCTTGATAACATTTGCTTGTAAGCCGACTAGGACATAGACTGACATTTTAGTTTAACAAAAATTATTCTTGGAAGTTTTGCAGTCATGAATTCAAATTCTTTATTGTTACAGAATAAATTATCTATTCCTTTTGAACATGCTTTAGTAGTTTGTTTCTTAAAGTTGTTCAATTTTATATAAATTGTTGAATTCACAAGCATATAATTTTTAGAGTATTCCATTATTATTATTAAAGTGTTTGAGGAATTATTAATGAAATCTTCTCTTTTCTTCTTAATATTGACTTTATAGTTTTCTATTTAAATTTATCATTTTTATTATTATTTTCAGTCATCTTTTAAAAAAATTTTTTTTCTCTTTCAGAATTTTCTTATTTCTGCATACTTTGGGTGTAATTTATTCTTACATTCTTTGTTTCCTCAAGAGGATACTTAGATAATTTTTTGAAATAATTAAAATATTTAATGATATACATTGCTTTGTAAGCAGTTTTTTATTTGCCTATAACAAATTTTGATACCTTGTGTTCTCATTTTCATTCAATGAAAAATGATTTCTTCTAACTGGTGTGAGATGGTATCTCATTGTGGTTTTGATTTGCATTTCTCTGATGGCCAGTGATGATGAGCATTTTTTCATGTGTTTTTTGGCTGCATAAATGTCTTCTTTTGAGAAGTGTCTGGTCATGTCCTTCGCCCACTTTTTGATGGGGTTGTTTGTTTTTTTCTTGTAAATTTGTTTGAGTTCATTGTAGATTCTGGATATTAGCCATTTGTCAGATGAGTAGGTTGTGAAAATTTTCTCCCATTGTGTAGGTTGCCTGTTCACTCTGATGGTAGTTTCTTTGGCTGTGCAGAAGCTCTTCAGTTTAATTAGATCCCATTTGTCCATTTTGGCTTTTGTTGCCATTGCTTTTGGTGTTTTAGACATGAAGTCCTTGCCCACGCCTATGTCCTGGATAGTATTGCCTAGGTTTTCTTTTAGGGTTTTTATGGTTTTAGGTCTAACATGTAAGTCTTTAATCCATCTTGAATTAATTTTTGTATAAGGTGTAAGGAAGGGATCCAGTTTCAGCTTTCTAAATATGGCTAGCCAGTTTTCATGGCACCATTTATTAAATAGGGAATCCTTATCCCATTGCTTGTTTTTGTCAGGTTTGTCAAAGATCAGATAGTTGTAGATATGTGGCATTATTTCTGAGGGCTCTGTTCTGTTCCATTGATCTATGTCTCTGTTTTGGTACCAGTACCATGCTGTTTTGGTTACTGTAGCCTTGTAGTATAGTTTGAAGTCAGGTAGCATGATGCCTCCAGCTTTGTTTTTTGGCTTAGGATTGACTTGGCGATGCAGCTCTTTTTTGGTTCCATATGAACTTTAAAGTAATTTTTTCCAATTCTGTGAAGAAAGTCATTGGTAGCTTGATGGGGATGGCATTGAATCTATAAATTACCTTGGGCATTATGGCCATTTTCACGATATTGTTTCTTCCAACCTATGAGCATGGAATGTTCTTCCATTTGTTTGTATCCTCTTTTATTTCATTGAGCAGTGATTTGCAGTTCTGCTTGAAGAGGTCCTTCATGTCCCTTGTAAGTTGGGTTCCTAGGTATTTTATTCTCTTTTTAGCAATTGTGAATGGGAGTTCACTCATGATTTGGCTCTGTTTGTCTGTGATTGGTGTACAAGAATGCTTGTGATTTTTGTACATTGATTTTGTATCCTGAGATTTTGCTGAAGTTGCTTATCAGCTTAAGGAGATTTTGGGCTGAGACAGTGGGGTTTTCTAGATATACAATCATGTCATCTGCAAACAGGGACAATTTGACTTCCTCTTTTCCTAATTGAATACTCTTTATTTCCTTCTCCTGCCTAATTGCCCTGGCCAGAACTTCCAACACTATGTTGAATAAGAGTGGTGAGAGAGGGCATCCCTGTCTTGTGCCAGTTTTCAAAGGGAATGCTTCCAGTTTTTGCCCATTCAGTATGATATTGGCTGTGGATTTAAAAAATCAGAAAATAACAGGTGCTGGAGAGGATGTGGAGAAATAGGAACACTTTTACACTGTTGGTGGGACTGTAAACTAGTTCAACCATTGTGGAAGTCAGTATAGCGATTCCTCAGAGATCTAGAACTAGAAATACCATTTGACCCAGCCATCCCATCACTGAGTATATACCCAAAGGACTATAAATCATGCTGCTATAAAGACACATGCACCACGTATGTTTATTGCAGCACTATTCACAATAGCAAAGACTTGGAACCAACCCAAATGTCCAACAACGATAGACTGGATTAAGAAAATGTGGCACATAGACACCATGGAGTACTATGCAGCCATAAAAAATGATGAGTTCATGTCCTTTGTAGGGACATGGATGAAACTGGAATCCATCATTCTCAGTAAACTTTCGCAAGGACAAAAAACCAAACACCACATGTTCTCACTCATAGGTGGGAATTGAACAATGAAAACACATGGACACAGGAAGGGGAACATCACACTCCAGGGGCTGTTGTGGGGTGTGGGGAGGGGGGAGGGAAAGCATTAGGAGATATACCTAATGCTAAATGATGAGTTAATGGGTGCAGCACACCAACATGGCACATGGATACATAGGTAACAAACCTGCACATTGTGTACGTGTACCCTAAAACTTAAAGTATAATAATAATAAAAAAAAAGAAAAATGATTTCTTAATTTTCTTTTAACTTTTTTCTAGACTCATAGGTTATGTGGAAGTATGGTGTATAATTTACAAATATTTAAAGATTTTCCTGGACAACCTTCTCTAGTTTATTTCTTGTTTAATCCATTGTGTCGAGAAATTGTATCATTTCAATTCTTTTAAGTGTGTTGTGTTTTTACTAAAATTATTCCTAGGTATTTTATTTTAGAACATTTTTATAGCTCTTGTACATGAAATTGCCATTTTTAAAATTTGTTTTAGATTGTTTTCTGTTGGCATTTGCAAATGTTACTGATTTTTGTATGTTGATTTTGTATCCTGCAACTTTACCAAATGTGTGTATCAATTCTAAATTTTTTGTTGAGTCTTCAGGTTTTTCTAAATATCATATCATGTTGTCTGTAAACAAGGATAATTGGACTTCTTCCTTTCCAGTTTGCATACCCTTAATTTTTTCTTTTGCTTAATTGCTATCTCTAGGACTTCCATTGCCATACGGAATAAAAGTAGTGAAAGTAGGCATCCTTGTCTTGATTCAGATTTTAGTGGAAAGGCTTTCAATTTTTCCCCCTTCAGTATGATACTAGCTATGGGTTTGTCATACATGGCCTTTATTGTTTTGAGTTGTAATACTTCTATCCCCAATTTGTGGAACATTTTTATCATGAAGGGTTATTGAATTGTATCAAATGCTTTATCAGCATCTATTGAAATGATTATATGGTTTTTGTCCTTGATTCTGTTGATGTGATGTATTATGTTTATTGATTTGCATAGGTTGAAGCATTCTTGCATCCCTGAGATGAATTCCACTTGATCACGGAGTAATTTTTTAATGTGTTGTTGGATTCATTTTGTTAGATTTTTTTTTTTTTGACAGAGTTTTGCTCTTCTTGCCCAGGCTGGAGTGTCACGGCACGATATCGGCTCACTGCAACCTCTGCTTCCTGGGTTCAAGCAATTCTCCTGCCTCAGCCTCCCAAGTAGCTGGGATTAATAGGCACCAGCCACCAAGCCTAATTTTTGTATTTTTTTTTTTTTAGTACAGCGGGGTTTCACCATGTTGGCCAGGCTGATCTCGAACTCCTGACCTCAAGTGATCCACCTGTCTCGGCCTTCCAAAGTGCTGGGATTACAGGTGTGAGCCACCATGCCAGCCTGTTTTTTTTGTCTATGATTATCAGGGATATTGGTCTGTAGTTTTATTTTTGTGTATGTCCTTACCTGATTTTGGTATCAGAGCAATGCTGGCCTGATAGAAAGCATTTGGAAGAATTCCTTCCTCTTCAATTTTCTGAAGTAGTTTGAGAAGAACTGATATTAGTTCTTATTTGAACTTTTGGTAAACTTCAGTAGTAAAATGATCAGGTCCTGGACTTTGATGAAAAACTTTTAATTACCGATTCAATCTTATTACTTGTAGCACTTAGGTGGGGGTTTCTTCCCCTCTGAGGCAGTAGGAGACTCCTGATTATATTGATATAGAATCCTTCACCTAGGATTATTTTCTGCTCCCCCTTGGGGGATATTTTCAAATTTTTATTCTTCCTTCTACTTTAATGCATTTTCATTGTACCCTGCTGCCCTAAGTGATTTCTGGATTTTTTTGTTGTTGTTGCTTTTGTTGTTTTTCTATAGGGAAAAGGGTGTGGGTAGAACTTTGTTCCTTTCCTGCAGCTCTGGCTGCTTCTCTCCTTCAGAATCACAAAATAATGGGACTTTCTCGAGTCTCCTGCTTCATCCCTAATCTTCTCATGAGTACCCATTAGCTGTCTGTGGAAAACAGCTGAAGAATGGGTACAAACTCTTCTTAAATCTGCAGTTTCCATGGATTCTAAACTTTTACTCTACTTGGCCTTTCTAAATTTGTTAAAAATTTTAAATGCGTTATCTTTATTTACATCTATGATGACTTGTGTCTTTTACTCCTGGGCACTGCTTTAAGTGAGCCAGTGCTTTTGTCCTATCTATTCTTGCAGACATTGTTTTCCTTGGGTTTTGAGCTATGTGGTTGCTCTGAGTCCTCAGCTCTTTGATAGGGTCAAGAAAAGGTTTATATGGGCTGTGTCTATACAAAAATAAATTAGAAAAGAATTTGTTCTTCTTATTTTAGGCAAAACCCAACTGTTTAGTGATTGATTGGTGTCTAGAAATTTATAAATCAAGCGTCATCTTATGTCAAATAAAATAGAAAGTTTTTTTTCACTTTTGGTATTTTTTTACTATATAATCTGTCTTATCTCACTCTTTAGTCACACAGTAAATATGTTCTTGTTACTGATTTAAATTTTGAGCAACACAGAAAACATTCTTTGAAGCTACTCTTTCCATGTTTGGAAAGGAAAGAAATCAAATATTCATTAAACAAAAATTTTAAATTCATAATATTAATTCAAGAAATACTATGTACTCTTAGCTAATTAGCAGAAAAGTACACATAGCTCTTTTTTCCCCACCAGAGGCATTAAGATCTGTAGGTTTATTAATGCACATATTTATTTGGAAAATAGAACTTGGATTTATTTTTTCAAATGTTACGACAGAAAAGTTAAGCTGACCATGGATGATTTTGTTTCTTGCCAGTACCATCATTCATTATATAATGTTCTTCAGGCTTATTACCATCTACCTTAAATACCATTATTTTATTTTTAAATATTTCATTTGAAATATTCAAGTATTCAGATAAAAATTACATTTTTACTTGATATTTCTGGGAACTTCATAGCTTCATGCAGTTTTGGTGGGATTCATCTGTCATTGTTTCATGATACTTCAAGTTGCAATCAGCCATGCAGGAATTTCTTAATGATGATAAATATGCATCTTCAGTTTATCTTTATTTTATATATTTTCTGGGGGGATTCTGGAAAAATCTTTTTGTTGGACAGTGTAATTAAGCAATATCTTTAAAAAATATTTTTAGATGACTTAGACTTTCTTATTAATCAGATAAATCAGCAGATCTTCAGTTGAATAGTGAAAATAAAGATGAGAGTAATATAAAATACTGATTTAAAGTTATTAATGCAGAAGATTTATTCAGATGCAAATACTATAATTCTGAAACTTTACATATTTTAAGAACTTTTCATTTTAGACTATCACTTGGGAGGGGGGAACTTGAGATTTAAGAAAAACATTATGAGTTCACTACATCTGGCATTGTAACATCGTTCCCTTCTACATAAATGTGGTTCATGGTCCCCTTTGTGGTTAATGACCAGTCATCAATCAATGGACTCCTGCACATTGGGCTTGGCTGTCTCTCAACAGTGCCACAGGTGGTTAAAAAAAACACACACACACAAATGTGAGCCAGAAAATTTAAAAAGACTCAAAAGGAAAGAATATTGAGTCACCTATGGAAATGAGAAATGTGGGTTAAATACAATATCTAATTAAGGAAACTGTTGGTTAAATGGATGTTCACATTTAGTAACTAATTAAAGTATAATAGACAAATTGTGTTCTCTTTGAGTTGTTATCATATCTGAATTTGCTAGTTCTCTGCTCTGGTTTGTCTGTTGACAAGCCAGCCTGGGGGAGCAGAATACTTTAGGTGGAGGGAAAAAAGAGATGTTTCTTTGGGTAACTGGGATGGGGTGGGAAGAATAAAAAAGAGAAGGTGGAAGCAGCACATGTGACCTTCTCAGGTAATGGTCACCTGTCCCTGGTCCAGCACCCTAGACCTGTGTGTGAGATCAGAGAGACACAGGCCGTATTAGAGGATCCATAGGTTGTCAGGTACACAGAAATGTGCTGGTAGGGACGACACTGCAATTCTAAACAATTGGTACATAACATTTATAGAACTGAATGTTCTCTCAGAGAGATCTGCTTGAGGAGTTGCCTCTCTCAAGGTTTTTTCCCCTGGCAAGGATGTCAGTGCAGCTTGTCAGAGCAGAAAACAGGACTTCAGGAATAACTCGGTTGAGACACTACTGGGAGTTCTAGAAACGACTCAGTGAGACTTTAGGGTAGTACAGACTAGAGGATATCCATTATGCCAGTGAAGGTTATAGCAAGTGAAATTGGAGTTATTAGTGTGAATGAACCTCAGTAGGACAAGAAAGCCCACTTATCGCTCAGACTGGATCTCAAATGTAATTTCCTCATAGAAGCTTCCCAGTATAGATGGGATCTCTTATGTACATTATCAGTGTCATTTTGTTTCTTGGTGCTTATAAA
The DNA here is from genome assembly GCF_006542625.1 of Nomascus leucogenys. Classification (NCBI taxonomy): domain Eukaryota; kingdom Metazoa; phylum Chordata; class Mammalia; order Primates; family Hylobatidae; genus Nomascus; species Nomascus leucogenys. Next base: position 102,019,329 of record NC_044383.1, on the reverse strand, counting down.
AGTTTGATTCATGTTTTAATTCTTTGATTAATATTTTTTCCATCAGACTATAAGCTCCAAGAGGGAGAGGACCACAGAAATGCAGCACAGTAGGTACTCAATAATTTTTATATAAATACATGAGCAGATGGATGAATGAATGATATGTTTGCTAGAGCAGTCTCACGTAAAATTCATTACTTCTTTACTAAATATTAATTGGTCTTTGAGGAAACTGCCAGAAACTTCTTTGGTCATTTCTTCTCTGATAAATTTTATGTTGGTTTTTGGGCTCATACTTATGATGGGGAGAAGCTTCAGTCAGATCCCACTGAGGAAATTATAGTTCTACTACAGTATACCGAAGCAACTGTTAGAAACAGTGAACAAATTTAATCAATAGATTAATTTGAATAACTGATGCCAAGTAGCTAGTTGGTTTGATTTTTATCCCTTATTGAACTGACTTAACAGCTTGTTTTCATGCTTTGTAACCATCTCAATGCCTATTGACACACAATACTATCATTTATTGTTAGCAAATAATCTCCCCTAAGAACTGGAATTTGACTGCTGTATTGCTCTGTGTACTTCTGATTCGAATTTCTGTTTTTCTAATGGTATGACTTAATGATTTTGCTCTTGTTGTTGTATACAAAAATTTTATCAGTTTAAACATATATTGGACATATAATATTTTGTTTCTTAATTTTAACATATGCAATTTTAAAACATGCATATTTTAAAGTAAACTTTAGTAATTCTGGATATCACAAAAATTTATAAGTGGGCAGCAATATGTTGTGAAGAATTATATCTCTTAATTCTGATGGCTTTATAAAACTTGATGCAATTTTATAGGGGTGGTAAGATGATTTATCTTGATATAACTTTTCTGTTTTTTATGCTTCTTTTAAAAAAATTTTTAGTACTAATACTTGAGAATAACTTTACTACCCTTATATAGGTTTTACTTCCCAAGAAGTTATAATAATAGAGTAGAGTCATTTTGTTTATCATCTGATAATACTTTTGAATACTTTTTAGTGCTATTCATTTGTAAGCTTATGGTGTTTTAAATTAACATAGAATCATAAGTTTTGTATCATAAGTTAACATGAGAGTATAGCAGGACTGCATATTATGCAAATTGACGTTTCTGCCTCTAGTGGAAGCAAGTGACCTAAATGAAGGCAGCCAGCTAAGTGTGGCAAACAGGAGAATGTTTGCCTTTCTAAGTAAAGTGCTATTACTTGGTTCCGGCAGGAATGCAGGCTGCAAAGACTTTCAGATTTTCTGATTCTTGTTTTGTTTTTCTTTTCCCAACTATAAAATTTGCATAAGTTTTAAAAAATCCTCCTGCCTTAAAATCAGACAGATAAATGGAAAACTTCTGGCTCCTTCACTTAAACCATTTATCGCAAAGTCCATTACATTCTAAGCATTCAGTAAATGATAGCTATTATATTACAACTAGAAAAACTCAAAGTTGAATTGACCTCCAGTTTCTGCGTTTCTTAAAACGAAATGTTTCAATAGCATACTCTGGCCTAACTATGGGGATACATGTGTGCATATGTATGTTAGAAAATAAGAAAGAAGTTACTGGAATTTCTGGGTAAATATAGGCAAAATATGTATGTTAGAAAATAAGATAGATGTTACTAGAATTTCTGGTTAAATATAGGTAGAAATAGGGCAAAAACAGAAAGATCAATGACATAGAAGTGTATTTTCTGCCAATTCTATAAACTTCATTTCTCAGAGATGAAGTGCTTCATTCCTATTTGTTTTCTTAGATATATATTATCCATTTACTACCCCATCAAAATTCATTTGTTATTTACCCATGCTTGGTTCTCTCAAGGGTCTTTCTAAGCGATTGAGACTAATCTGATGAGTTCATGTTCTAATCGCATGTAATTGCTTAATGTCTTATCTCTTCCTGGTAGCTTTTGCATTTTAACACAGGTCTTCAATACCTTAGCCCAGTGGGGTTTGTAATAAGATAAGAATGACCAGACCATGCAGGCCCTTGCAACTAAAGGATACAGCAGTTAATATTTGTGGATAGGCTTAAGAATTCCAGCTACTGACAAGACCAGGCCAAAATATTTTTGGGAAGGAAGATGTTTCAATCTCCCTCAAATCTATGTTAGGGTAAGATTTAATAGTTGGAAAACTCTCTATTCTGGGTTGCATATATCAAAAGTAATTAATAATTTGACTTATTTGAAAATGGTTTTAACCAGTCGTGTTGGAATTATATAAGCAGATCATTAGAAGGCAAAAAGGGGATGAATGGGAAAATCTCTCTTTTTTAAGCTCCATTTATGCTGACAACTTCTGCTTGTTCTAAACACATTAATATTATCTTACTTCATTAACTTTGAAAAGGAGCATTTTGGAATCATTTTCAATTCCTATAGAGCCTCCCACCTTTTTTCAGAGTTCTTAGGAAATATGTACTCACAAATTAGTTTTATGAGTCTTACACATTTCTGTTCTCTGCTCCAGGTTTGTTTCTGCTGCCAAGGTCTAAAACAGCTATGAAGTTGTGTCTTATTGTTTCTTCCAGTGGCCTGCAATCCACTGGGGACCATTTCCTCTATTGTCCAGCAAGCAGTTTAACTGAGCACTGCAGTCACCCCCATGCCCCATCCTTGCCTCTCCTGTGCGCCAGTATCTTTGACAGGCACAGCTAGCATTTTTGCCCATGTATTGAATTTTCTGAGATTTCTAGTGTTGCCATGCTCTCTGGAATCTTTGGACTTCCAATGCCAGGTCACATTCTCAGCAAAGACATGTAGATCACCTCTCCTCTCTTTTCTGGTTTACTTTGTGGTCCAACTTTTTGTAGGGTTTTAGATGAAATAATTCTTTCAATATTAATTATAGACTCTTCTTGAGGCAGTACAAGTTGGGGAATAAACTCAACTAAGGTGTCATGTCCTGTTTAGAAGAAACAATGATTTTAAGAGTAAAGAATTTGTTTTGACTACTCCTGGGTACCTGACTTCACTACTTTTAGATAAGCTTCCCTCACTGGAGACTATATGTCATAAATGGTCCCCTGGATTCCACTTTGCTGACTGTCATATACAACCACACTTCTGTAGGGACACAACTTATAGTCCTATGGGGCTGATATACATCTTCAACTGTGACTTTTCTTGGGACCAGAATTCAGTCTCTGTACTTAGATTTTCCAATTTATACTTGTTTAAGCTTAGAGAATTTGTTTTGAGAATGTAGCTCTAAAAAGTGTAGGCTTTTTTTAATTCCATTTTTCAGGATCTACAGTAATACTTTCCCACCTTTTCCTGCAAATTTTCAGATAGATAAATTACCAGCAAAATAAAATTATCTGCCTAAAATCTGTGTAGCCTAAGACCATGCATAGAACTTTAACGGAGAGGTCAAAAGACCCAAAGGATAGCTATGGGGTCATTTTTAATTATTCCACAAATGAATCAAAATTAAATCTGAAACATTTTAAAGATATTATACTTTAACCAATTAAACCAAAACAACTATAATCTCAGTACTGTTTGTGTGGCGTAGTATTGATTGCCTACACAATGGGCCATTCTATCTTCATCTGTGTATCGTAACTGCCATCTTTTTCAATGGCAATGAGATCAGTCCCAAAAAATAAACTGCTTTCATTTAATTATGCCAACCCCATTCCCTTTTGGCAATGATTGGCCTAGGAGTAGGCATATGACCAGACTGACTAAGATAAAAGGGGGAGTACAAGAAACTTCTATGAAGTGTTTTTGTTTTTTTTTTTTTTTTTTCCTTATCAAAGAAGGGAAGCATGTGAGGAAGACTCATTCTCATTGCCCTGAAAATACTCATGCTTCTTGTTTAGAAGTGGACTAAGTATTTGGAGCTATAGCTGTCATCTTGGAATTATGTGAAGTAGGCCTAGAGTAGCAGAGGGAATAAGACCTACTGCTCAGACTCTTAAAGTTGTTGAATCAACCCCTGACTGCCAGCCTCTAAATTTCACTTTGAATAAACAGTATAGGTCCTGGTTAATTAAATCATGGGGTGACAAACAATCTGCAGGCCAAATCCAACCTACCACCCATTTTTGTTAATAAAGTTTTATTGGAGCAGAGTCACCACATTTATTTATGTATTGCATAATAGCTCCTTGCACTACAGTAACAGAGTTGATAGTTATGAGTGGCATAATTGAGTAGTTGTGACAGATACAGTAGTTATGGATTGCAAAGCTTAACATATTTACTATCTGGCTCTTTGCAGGAGAAGTATTCCAACTTCTACATTAGGCCAGTATAATAGTCCCCCCTTATCCACAGTTTCACTTTCCACTTCTCTGTGTTCAACCATAGTCCGAAAATATTAAATAAAAAATTTCAGAAATAAATAATTTATAAGTTTTACATCGCGTGCTATTCTGAGACAATCCTCCCTTTGTCTAGCATATCCATGCTGTATATGCTAACCCTGCCCATGAGTGCTTAGTAGCCATCTTAGTTATGAGATTGATTGCTATAGTACAGTAGTACTTATGTTCAAGGTCAATAGTAACCTAACACTACATTATAATGCTTACATCATTCACCTCACTTCAACTCATCATGTAGAAATTTTATAATCTCACATTATCACAAGAAAAATGGTGGGTACAGTACAATAATATATTTAGAGAGAGAGAACATTCACAAAACTCATTACGATATATTGTAATTGCTCTATTTTATTATGTTATTTTTGTTAATCTCTTACTGTGCCTAATTTATAAATTATACTTTATTATATGTATGTATGTACAAGAAAAAATAACACATATAGGGTTTGGCAATATTCACAGTTTTCAGGCATTCCCCAGGAGTCTTGAGACATATTCCCTTGCAGATAAAGGGTGATTTCTGTGTTAGAATTTTCTATTATTGCCATATCAGTGCATCTGAAGTGATAAAATTCTAACTCTAAACATCTACATTTGTTGGTATAACAACCACATTTTACACACGATATGCCTGTTCAACCTTGATAAATTCTTTTCTAAGTAAAAAACAGATTTTAAAAAGAGATAAAGTATTGAGAAACTTATGTCTGTGTTTTAATTTACCCCTAAACTCCAGCCAATATTTTGCACTGAGAAGAAATCCTCTTCTTAATTGTAGCCTAGTGAGATTTAAAATAACTTGACTTTTTTTCTTTTAGAATGAGATGTTTAATGGAAATGCTTTAAAGGCCCAAGCTAGTGAGTGAAGCACTATTGTTACAGCTATTTCAAAATGACATTTATGCAGACTGTGTAAAATGTTCAGAGTCATTAAGTAGCATTCTGTGGCCAGCCATTTATCCTTCCTCAATCATGTAATAAAAGAACTAATCATGATCAAGTCCCAGCTTTTAAAAAAATGCATTTTTTCACATACTGCCCCAAAGCTTAAATAAGTCAAAAAGGATTTAACAGCAATTGCAATACCTGTGAACTAAATAGTTGTAAAGTGGAATGAGCGTGTGATGTTTCCTGGGGGTATTCTTTCATATGAAGATTATTAACTGGGGCTTAATGTCTCCATCATGTTTCCTAATATATATGACACAGAGATCTACATTTAAGATTAGTATTATTAACGTGTTAGTCTACCATAGAATTGGGATTTAGCCTTTCCTCTGCTAATCATAGAATGGTGAAATTGAGATAGCAGAGAGGGCCACCTCCTTCCATACACAGGCTTCCTCTGCTGATCTCACTTCTACCCTTCATGATTAAACTGCATTGAAAGATTTCTTTCATGATTCAAGAAGATGGCTTTTTTAATATTTGTTTTAATATGAAAGAAGGATATACTCATTCATCATCAGAAATTTGTTAAAACAGCACTTCTGATCAACCATCGATGATGAATGGGAGGATCTTTTCTTCGTACAGGAGAGAATATTACACAAATCTTCTTGAGACTTGCCACAAATCTCTCTTAATAAAATTTAGCTCATCAGTTTTAGAAGATGAAGAGGTTTTCAGTCATAAAAGGGATAGTGACAATGGAAGATGGTTCAAAGGCCTTTTTATACTATGTTTATGCTTATGAGTAGGTACAGGCATAGCTGGTATTATGTTTGTTTTCAAAAGAAAAATCTAGGCTAATAACATTTGTTATGTGAAGGAAAACCTGTCATATTGTCATATAGTCTTTGATATTTAATTACTATCAACTGAACATGGGAATAGTACTAGATATTGTGAGACGTTACAATGAAAAAGAAACCAATAAACAACATTCGTTTAGGAACTAGAATAAACATGTATTAAATGAAAGATAGGGCTATGCCCATTAAAATGACTATATTCATGCAGTCCTTCAGTAGTTACTCAGAACTTGCTATATGTCAGGCTTGATAGGCCCAGTGGTACATCTGTGCACAGAGCAATGCTCCTGTTGTCATGGAGCTAATGTTTAACTTGTTCCAGGTGTCTTCCATTTGCCACTTGAGATTCTGGTCAATAAACTAGGTCATATTTTCAAGCATTCAACAATTCTTTATAGCTTGGCAGAAAGTATGCCTTATCATTTCTATTAAATGTGTCGTTATTTTATCTTCAGGATAAAGTGATGAGCAAATTTGAATCAGATACTACAGTCTAAGCAGTTTCATTGGCTGCTAGGTCATCATAAAATAAAGATCTAGAAAATGTGTCTGGAGTCTTAGAAGCATTACTGTCCCATGAATCAATTCTGTGTCAGAATTTTTGAACGTATCAGTAGATCAATTTTGCATCATTCATTCCATTGATCTCCCATTGCCATTATTATGCAGGTCAGCCATGCAGCTGGCAGACATGCATTGCAAAGTGGAGTTTATCCATGATGCAGATAGAGAATAAGTAAGAGCAGTCATCACAGAACTGAGCTACACATGATCTTTGGTCACCAACACTAGCCTCTGAAAGACTGCATATCAATTCAGTGATCTCTACAGAGTTCAGGGTTACAGACTGAAAAACTCAGAAAATTTTTTTTCTGCCAGCTAAGCATATGTGCTTCAAAGTATAAAAGATGGAGTATTTGAATGTTGTTGCACTTACTGAGGAAATTTAGGTAGATATAATTGCCTTCAAATTCAAATTACAAAATGTCTACGATGCCTTGGATCATCATGAATTCTCCATCGTAAGTGTTCATTGTGTTCTACCTGTGTCTCTAATACCTCCAGTGCCATTTAATTGAATCTAGATGTTACCTAAATCTCCATGTCTCCGTGGATGTAGCATTTTGTCTTAAAATCTACCCTTATAACAAGGAGATAATAAAGGCTTAAACCAAAGATTGCAATGAAACATTTGGTGTGGCAGAAGTCTAACTGGATACACTATCAAATTCCTTCCCTTGAGGTAAACAATTTGCAATGGAAAGGGGCACCTTAGCCAGAAAATAGCACAAAATCTATTGAAAATAAATGATGAAATGAACATGATTTTTAAAAGTGTATAATTAACTTTGAATTGTTGTGATTGACATTCACTTTTAAAACTCACAGAGTATTATGAGAGATCTCTATTTATGGAAATGGGATCTATATGCCTTGCATTGTCAATGATAAATGGAAATTCTTTTGGACCAAAGCAGCATACAAAAATGTGTGAAGTAATATGAATCAGAATATGTAATATGTAACCATAGCTTACTACTTAATAATATGTAGCTTACTACTTAAAATTTAAATAGGTAACATAGTTAAATCATCCAGATCTAAATATTGACCGATAAATCATTCTAGTTAATTCAGGGTTTCTTAAACCTAGCACTGTTTTTTGGACAACATAATCCTTTGTGGTAAGGGGCTATCCTGTAATATGTAACCATAGCTTACTACTTAAAATTTAAATAGGTATCATAGTTAAATCATCCAGATATAAATATTGGTCCATAAATTATTCTAGTTAATTCAGGGTTTCTTAAACCTAGCACTTTTGTTTTGGACAAATAATCCTTTATAGTAAGGGGCTATCCTGCATATTGTAGGCTGCTTAGCAGCATCTATGGCCTCTACCCAGCAGACACCAGTTGTACAGTCCCTGGGATGACAATCGAAAATATCCCTGGATATTGCCAAATTGGGAGAACTAGTTGTGGTTGAAAACTACTGAATTAACTACCCCTTTTTATCTTACATTATTAATCAACACAGCAAGTTGCTATGCATTAGTATGTTAACATCTGAAACATAAAAGACAGGAGGAGTTGTGAATGGATGTAATGATCAATCAACTATTTGCATTTATAAAAAATAACTACTATCTGAAGTATGTTAGCAATTTTAAGAATAACAGTACGACAAACTGTAGTCTAATATTAAAACTAACAAGAGCATAATTAAGTCTTATTTCTATCATTGGGAAGGCATTTTAGGTTCTTGCAGACTTTGGAGACGTTATTAGTGATATTATCATCATACTGTAGAAATTCAGGAATGAAGTAAATATAGTTATAGAATTTTGTCCCAAAATAATAAAGATAAAAGTTTCACTGTCTTCAGCACTGATCAGAAGACATATAATCCATTGTGTAGGATTCTAGAAATTCAACTTATAGGAAACATTGGCAAGTATATAAAGATTTCAGGAGAGAGCACTAAGTTAAAAAATTTAAAAAAAACATTTTGGAGACATCAGATGGAAGAAAGGAGTGGGCCATGGCACAGCTATTTACATTAAAAAATTAAAAGTTGGAATATGATAATTTCTGTCAATAATTTGAAAATTGTCATGTAAAAGTAAAAGTTTACCTATGCTATTTTTCTCCAGAAGGTAAACAGTTTGACAGATGGCATTTTAATGATGGTGCATAAATTCGTTCCACTCAGCCTGATTGACAACTCATCCTTCAGGTTTCAGTTTCAGTGTCATTTTAAAATCAAGTCCTTCCTTAGTCCCTTTGTTTAAATTGGATCTCCATTATTGCACCCTATCTTTTACTTCGTAGTGCTTATCACAATGTGCAATTAATAATTTATTTGGGTGTTTAACCTTGGTTGAGCCACTCGAGTAAGTCCTAAGAAGAGGTGTGCTGTCTCATTTGCTCACTATTACATCATTGACACTTAAGTTAGGGTCGGGAACCCAGCATTCACTGGCTTATGAGATATATGTTCAGTTAGTAATTGAGGAACATGAGTAATGTATTTAAAACAAGGTTTTCAAGAATAAAATAGTAAGGCTAGCACAAGGGTGCTTCCATACTCATTATAACAATTTTGTTTTGTCCTCCAGACGTGAGATGTGTTTGATCTGGCTTAATTGGCTCATGAGAGCAAACTGTGCAAATTTCTTTCAAACTTCAAAATCAGTAAAACCATGAAGGTAGCTTCAAGTTAATTATGATGGGAGATTTATGCCACAAAAAAAGGAAATACAGATGTTTAGCTGGTTGTCGACCATTAACCAACACATCTCTAATGTTCAGTATATTTCTATACCAGCAAGAAAGTTGAAAATGAGGCCTCTGATTACACTTTCTACTCTGAGTCTTCACCTCCACATAAGAGGCAGCGCTAGAATAAAACTACAGAAAATGGAGGACTGGGTTGTTTGGAACAACTTTTCTGCTGAGAGCAATCATAAAAGCTGGACGTAATATTTAAAGAAATAGTTTTTAATAATAACAGCATGCTACCAAGGCAGTGAGAATTTATGAAAACAAGACCTGAAAGAGCAAGGAAGCCATGAATAGTGAGTTGACATTTGGTGCTGATTTTCTTCTTGAGGCTGTTACCAATTCCAAACTTTTAGCTGAGGAGTTGCAAAGCTGAGCAGAGCACTGGAGGTATGGAAATTAAAGTCAAAACCTACCAAACAGAAGGATCTCTTGTTAAATGCAGGATTATAGTTGACAAATAGGAAAAGATGAACCTGAAATGAAGCAACCTTAACAAAAATTGAAGCTCACTTTTGAGTCAGCTTAATCATTGATTGGACTAAGGTGATCTGCCCTTAACTTAGCTACCTGCTAAAAGCAAAAGTTAATCGCTGTTGGAGCTTCAAATTATTTGTATATTTTTTATACACAATGCCAGGTACTTAAACAAAAATGTCTTCCTAAGCTTATAGGAAGACAACATTTGACTAAAATAAAATAAAAAAAAAACAGGAGGAATAGACTTACAAGGTGTATTGGTTTTCTATGGATGTATGGATGTGGTAACAAATTATCATAAACTTAGTGACAGCGTGAACTTAGGAACTACAGTCCTTGAGGACAGAAGTCTGAAATGAGTCTCGCTGGGCTAAACTCAGTATCAGTAGGATTGTATTGTTTCTGGCGGCTCTAGAAGAGAACACATATCTTTTGCTTTTCCAGATGATGGAGACTATCTGAATTTCATAACTAATGGCTCCATTCCTCCATGTTTTACAGCCAGCAACCTCAGGCAGAATATTTCTCATACTGCAAATCTCTGGTTCTGCCTCTTTTATTTCCTTTTTTACTGATAAAGGCATTTATGATTATATTAAACCCTTCAGGATAATCCAGAATAATCTTTCCAGCTTAAAATTAGCTTATTCATAAACTAAATTCCGTCTGAATCTTAATTCCCATTTTCTTTGTAACCTAACATATACACAGGTTTCAAGTTAGATGTGGACATCTTTGGGGATTCATCATGATACCTAACACACAGGTTATCTAGAAAATTAAGTTATATGGCACACTTCAAAATGACTATGTGTTTGTACAATTCAAAGACAAGATGGAGAATTTTAGCAGATAAATGGAAACTATGAAAAATAATCGGTGAAAACAATAGAAATTTGAAGAAATAATGATAGAGAATTTTAAAAAACTGAAGAAATGTATTGAGCTATGGTTTCGAGAAGTTCTAAAACTCTAAGCATGGTAAATGTAAAGGAAATCACATGTAGGCACATTATAGAAAAACTGCTGCGAGCAAAAGACAAAGACATTCATATTAAAGAATCAGAATAAAAAGGCGCATTAAATCTCAAAAAGGAATAATAAGAATGACAGCTGACTTATGATAAATAATGGAAACGAGAAGTTAATAGAATGATATCTTGAAAGCACTGAAAGAAAATTATTTCCAAACTATAATTTTATATTCAGTGGAAATATATTTTAGAAAATAAAAATTTTTTTCACAAAATTACTCCAAGAAATTATCTCTATCCATGCTACACCAAAATAAACACTTGAGAATGTTCTCTAGGCAAAAGGAAAATAATCACAGATTTGTCTGGAGATTCAGTAAATATATTTGTAAAGATAAATAAATATTCACTATACAAAACAATAATAATGTGTGTTAGGTTTCAAATATATTTAGAATTAAAATACACAACAAATATAACACATAAATCAGGAGGAGGATAAAGAGAGTAATTGTGTTCTATGGTTCGTGTATTGCCTGAAAGTGGTAAACATATGGGGTGACTGTAAGTTCTGGTTTGCATTAGGCCTCTTATCAGACATAATTAATGATAGGGTGCTGTTTCACTCTCAAAATGTCCTGTGTTGAATGAAAAATTACATTTTCATTCTTTAACAGTATTAATTTTTTATTAGAGTTTGATAAATCAAGAAGTCACATTCTAATTTTATGAGTAAACACTGAAAGAATGGTAATATAATTTAAATAATCTAATAAATGGGAAATAAAATTAAAATGATGAAGAAATATTTTAAAAGGGAAGACAGGAGAGAAAAAGGAACATAGAATGTGTACAACTATAAACCAAATAAAAATATGGTGAATTTAAGCCAATATTTATTGGTATTTTGATTAAATGTAAATAAACTATATACTCCAATTCTAAAAGACAAAGCTTGTCAGACTGAATAAAAAGGCCAAATAACTTCTACCTCGAAGTTGCTTAGAAATGATATACTATAATTAGACATACAGGTATATTATAATTAGACATACATCCCTCAAAATAAAGAGATGCAGGAGAAAGTAGATGAAGCTACACTAATATATAACAAAGTAGATTTTAAGTTAAAAACATTACTAGAAACAGAAAGGCACATTGTGTAATGATAAAATGTTTTATTCACCAGGAAAATATTATCATTCTAAATTTATATGCTCTTAATAAAATATAGAATAAAAATATAAGGTAAAGATGATAGAACTAAAAGAATTATAGAAATGCACAATTATAATGGAAGATAACACACTTTTTTCAGTAACAGATAAGAAAAAAGATGTAAAATTAATAAATTTATAAAAGTTTTAAACAATGTAATGATTAAATTTTGCCTAACTGATCTAGTGAATATTATATACAGTAATAAAAGAATACACATTATTTTCAAGCATAGATAAAACACTTTTTAAATAATTGACTGTATGTTGGGCCACAAAACAAATCATTTCAAATCTCGACTTAAAATATGCAGAGCATTTTCTCTGACTATAGTGGAATTAACCAATAAATTAATTACAAAATGATAATTGGAAATCCCCACATGTTTACAAATTAGGCAATGCATTTCTTTTTATTTTATTCTTATTCATTTTTATTTTTATAGGTTCAGGGGGGTACATGGGCAAGTTCATTACATGGATATGCTGTGTAATGGTGAAGTTTGGGCTTCTAGTGTACTTACCTCCCTAATAATGAACATTCTACCCAATAGGTAATGTTTCAACCCTCATCCCCCTCTACTCCCTCCTTTTGGAGTCCCCAGTGTCTATTATTTCTCACTGTATGTGCCTATGTACCCATTGTTTACCTCCTGCTTTTATGAGTGAGAACATGCATTTGATATTCGATTTTTGAGTTATTTCACTTAGGATAATGCCCTTGAGCTCACCCGTGCTGCTGCAAAAGTCATGATTTCATTCTTTTTTATGACTATGTAGTAGTATTCTGAGGGGTGGATATGACACATTTTCTTTATCCCATCATCAGTTGATGGACACTTGGGTTGATCCCATGACCTTGCTATCTTGAATAGTGCTGTGATAACCATATGAGTGAAGGGGTCTTTTTGATAAAATGATTTCTTTTCCTTTGGGTAGGTACCTAGTAGTGGGATTGCTAGGTTGAATGGTAGTTCTATTTTTAGTTCTCTGAGAAATCTTCATACTCTTTTCCATACGGATTGTACTAATTTACATTCCCACAAACAGTGTATAAGTGTTCACTTTTTCCACATTCTCACCAACATCTGGTTTTTTTTTTTTTGACTTTTTGATAGTGGCCATTTTGACTGGTGTGAAATGGCATCTCATTGTGGTTTTAATTTGCATTTCCCTGATATTTAGTGATGTTGAGCACCTTTTGATTTCTCTTTTTTTTTTTTTTTTTTTTTTTTGAGACAGAGTCTTGCTCTGTCGCCCAGGCTGGAGTTCAGTGGTGCAATCTTGGCTCACTGCAAGCTCCGCCTCCCGGGTTCACGCCATTCTCCTGCCTCAGCCTCTCTGAGTAGCTGGGACTACAGGCGCCCGCCACCACACCCGGCTAATTTTTTATATTTTTAGTAGAGACAGGGTTTCACCATGGTCTCGATCTCTTGACCTCGTGATTCGCCCGCCTTGGCCTCCCAAAGTGCTGGGATTACAAGCGTGAGCCACCGTGCCCGGCCTTTGATTTCTTTGTTGGGCATTTGTATATTATCGTTTCAAAAATGCCTTTTTGGCCCACTTTTTAATGGAGTTGTTTTTTTTTTTTCATTTGTTTGAGTTCCTCATAGATTCTGAATATTAGTCTTTTGTTGGATACATAGCTTGCAGATATTTTCTCCCATTCTGTAGGTTGCCTGTTTACTCTGTTTATTGTTTCTTTTGCTGTACAGAAGCTCTTTAGTTTAATTAAGTCCCAATTGTCAATTTATGTCTGTGTTTGATGGCTTTTGAGGTCTTAGTCATAAATTCTTTGCCTTGGGTTTTCCTTGGGTGTTCTTATAGTATTTTTAGAGTTTCATGACTTACATTTGTCTTTAATTCATTTTTTTCTAAATTAATGAAAAACGACATTGGTAATTTCACAGACTTGTGTTGAATATGTAGATTGCTTTGGGCAGTATGGTCATTTTAGCAATATTAATTCTTCCAATCCATGAGCTTGAGATATTTTTCCATTTGTTTGTGTCATCTATGATGTCTTTCATCAGTATTTTGTAGTTCATCTCGTAGAGATCCTTCACCTCCTTGGTTAAATGTATCCCTAGGTATTTTATTTTGTGTGCATGGCTATTATAAATGTGATTGAGTTATTGATTTGGTTCCCAGCTTGAATGTTGTTGGTACATAGAAATGAAACTGATTTTTTTACATTATATTTGTATCCTGAAACTTTACTGAAGCCGTTTATCAAGTCTAGGAGTCTTTTGGAAGAATCATTAGAGTTTTTCTAAGTATAAAATTATGTTATCAGCAAACAGAAATAATTTGTCTTCTCCTTTTCCAATTTGAATACCTTTTATTTTTTTCTCTTGCCTGATTGCTCTGGCTAGGATTTTCGTATGTTGAATAGGAGTGGTGGGAGTGAACATCTTTGTCTTTTTCTAGTTCTTAGGGGGAATGCCTTCAACTTTTGCCCATTCAGCACGATGTTAGCTGTTGGTTTGTCTTAGATGGCTTTTATTATTTTGAGATATGTTCCTTCAATGCCTAGTTTTTTGAGGGTTTTTATCATGAGGGAATGTTGGATGTTATTGCATGCTTTTTCTGCATCTATTGAGATATTCATATGGTTTTTCTTTTTAATTCTGTTTATGTGGTGAATCACATTTATTGATATTCATATGTTCAACCATTCTTGCATCCCTGGAATAAAACTCATTTGATTGTGATGGATTATAGTTTTGATGTAGTATTAGTTTTTGTTTGCTAGTATTTTGTTGAAGATTTTTGCATCCATGTTCCTCAGGGATACATACTGGCCCATAGTTTTTGTTGTTGTTGTTGTGTCCTTACCAGATTTTGATGTCATGATGGTTTCATAGAATGAGTTAGGGAGGAATCCCTCTATTCATTACTTTGGAATAGTTTTAGTAAAATTGGTACCAGTTCTTTTTAGACCATGCATTTCTAAGTAATCTATGGGTCAAATTAGAAAACACAAAGTATAATTTGAAATAAAAAATGATAAAATATTGCATATAATAATTTTAAGATGCAACTAAAGCTATACTTAACTGGGAGATTATGTCCTTTATTAGGTATTATAATTAAAAAGTGGCAAAAAAGGAATGAACTGTACTTCCAATTTGAGAAGCTAAATCAATTAAGCAAAAAGAAAGCTGAGGATGGACATAATAAACTAAGAACATACATTACAGATAGTTATAAAAGAAAAACATAGAAAGTGTCAACAAAGCCAAACATTGTTTTTATTGTTTGTTTTTTGTTTTTTGTTTTGAAATTTTATTTTATTTTTATTTTTATTTTATTATTATTATACTTTAAGTTTTAGGATACATGTGCACAATGTGCAGGTTTGTTACATATGTATCCATGTGACATGTTGGTGTGCTGCACCCATTAACTTGTCATTTAGCATTAGGTATATCTCCTAATGCTATCCCTCCCCGCCTCCCCACCCCACAACAGTCCCCGGTGTATGATCATTCCCCTTCCTGTGTCCATGTGTTCTCATTGTTCAATTCCCACCTGTGAGTGAGAACATGCGGTGTTTGGTTTTTTGTCCTTGCGATAGTTTGCTGAGAATGATGGTTTCCAGTTTCATCCATGTCCCTACAAAGGACATGAACTCATCATTTTTTATGGCTGCATAGTATTCCATGGTGTATATGTGCCACATTTTCTTAATCCAGTCTATAGTTGTTGGACATTTGGGTTGGTTCCAAGTCTTTGCTATTGTGAATAGTGCCGCAATAAACATACATGTGCGTGTGTCTTTATAGCAGCATGATTTATAATCCTTTGGGTATATACCCAGTAATGGGATGGCTGGGTCAAATGGTATTTCTAGTTCTAGATCCCTGAGGAATCGCCACACTGACTTCCACAATGGTTGAACTAGTTTACAGTCCCAACAACAGTGTAAATGTGTTCGTGTTTCTCCACATCCTCTCCAGCACCTGTTGTTTCCTGACTTTTTAATGATGGCCATTCTAACTGGTGTGAGATGTTATCTCATTGTGGTTTTGATTTGCATTTCTCTGATGGCCAGTGATGATGAGCATTTTCTCATGTGTTTTTTGGCTGCATAAATGTCTTCTTTTGAGAAGTGTCTGTTCATATCCTTCGCCCACTTTTTGATGGGGTTGTTTGTTTTTTTCTTGTAAATTTGTTTGAGTTCATTGTAGATTCTGAATATTAGCCCTTTGTCAGATGAGTAGGTTGTGAAAATTTTCTCCCATTTTGTAGGTTGCCTGTTCCCTCCAATGGTAGTTTCTTTTGCTGTGCAGAAGCTCTTTAGTTTAATTAGATCTCATTTGTCAATTTTGGCTTTCGTTGCCATTGCTTTTGGTGTTTTAGACATGAAGTCCTTGCCCATGCCTATGTCCTGAATAGTATTGCCTAGGTTTTCTTCTAGGGGTTTTATGGTTTTAGGTCTAACATTTAAGTCTTTAATCCATCTTGAATTAAGCTGTTCTGCAGCCACCGCTGCTGATACCCAGGAAAACAGGGTATGGAGTGAACCTCTAGCAAACTCTAGCAGACCTGCAGCTGAGGGTCCTGTCTGTTAGAAGGAAAACTAACAAACAGAAGGGACATCCACACCAAAATCCCATCTGTACATCACCATCATCAAAGACCAAGAGTAGATAAAACCACAAAGATGGGGAAAAAGCAGAGCAGAAAAACTGGAAACTCTAAAAAGCAGAGCGCCTCTCCTCCTCCAAAGGAACGCAGCTCCTCACCAGCAATGGAACAAAGCTGGACAGAGAATAACTTTGACGAGTTGAGAGAAGAAGGCTTCAGACGATCAAACTACTCCGAGCTACGGGAGGAAATTCAAACCAATGGCAAAGAACTTAAAAACTTTGAAAAAAGATTAGACGAATGGATAACTAGAATAACCAATGCAGAGAAATCCTTAAAGGAGCTGGTGGAGCTGAAAGCCAAGGCTCGAGAACTACGTGAAGAATGCAGAAGCCTCAGGAACCAATGCGATCAACTGGAAGAAAGGGTATCAGTGATGGAAGACGAAATGAATGAAATGAAGCAAGAAGGGAAGTTTAGAGAAAAAAGAATAAAAAGAAACGAACAAAGTCTCCAAGAAATATGGGACTATGTGAAAAGACCAAATCTACGTCTGATTGGTGTACCAGAAAGTGACGGGGAGAATGAAACCAAGTTGGAAAATGCTCTGCAGGATATTATCCAGGAGAACTTCCCCAAATTTTGTTTTAATAAAAATGACAAATCCTAATGATATTAATAAATCAAAATGAGAGAATGCACAAAAAATTAATATGGATGATTTAAAAAGTGACATTATTACAGATAGTACAGATATCACAAAGATAAAAGGAGAAATTACTTGGAAACTCAAGCTATGAGGAAGCATAATATATACCCCCAAAAAACTGACAAGTAGATTTACAAGAGGGAAAATTAAATGCCAGTATTTTTCATAAACATGTTCACAAAAACCCCAAATGAAATATTAGTAAACCAAATAGGTTAATGTATAAAAAGGAAAATAAACAGATTTGTGTCTATTTTAGTAATGCAAAATGAGTTTAACACTTGGAAATCAATGAAAATTACCACATTGGTAGAATAAGTGAGAAAAGATAATCATAATAAAGTGAATTTTAATAGGTAACAACTACAAGTAACTTAAATATTCACTAAGAATAGAATAGAGAAATAGATTGTACTATACTCATACAATGTGAAATTACACAGTGAGAATATTAGTAAATTACTTCCACGAAAAAATCGCATGGGATAATCTCAACACTAGAATATCAATCAAAAGAAACCAGACACTTATCTTCCATTTATACAATGTGCAACAGCAGACAAAGCTATAGTATTTGAAATAATACTGATAGGTGTCTTCTGTGGTGTTTCTAATTTTTTTTATTTTCTTGGGATGTGGCTATGTTGGTGTGTAATTTTGTCATTAGAATAAGAACACTTTCATCTATAATTGTCACACTTCAGTAAAATAGTCTATTTTTTTTAAAAAAATGGCAGTCTCATAGACTAGTTTACTTCTCATTTGTTTTTGACAGAAACGGCCCTTTGACTCATAGTTTTTTTAACCAGTTGATCTTCTGTTATTGAATTACTCTAATCATATCTATGAAAATGATTAAACTGGTTAATTTAGGTAGGTATGGCCTTAGGGGTGATATTGTATCTTTTCCAATCAACTAAGTGTTTTATAAATATAAGATATGGCAATGAGAGCAGTAGATAGGGGAGATTCATATACCATATAGTAATACAAAATTATTCAATAAATTGAATGAATAATACAACAAATACCAATTTTAGGAAGGACGTTTGTTATTGAAAGGTACTTATCCATCTTTAAATAACTTATGTGTTATTCTGGATGACCTTCAAGCAAAATACACGTAATTGAATATTTGTGAATTCAGTGTTGATTTCTGAGCATGGGGTCCGTTAACTATTTCTCAGGAGGTGTTCCAGTTTCTGGACATAAGCACTGATCAGCAAGTCAGCCTATTCAAATCTGTGCAGCTACCACTATTAGCACTCCAGCCACCATTAAAAAAATATTGTGTGTTCTTTAATAGCAGCACATATAGACATCTTTATTCAAAGGTCTATGAGCTATAACATGCTTTCTATTGAAGTGTTTTCTGTTATGGGTCTTTTTTACCCGGTTTTTTTTTTGTGTGTGTGTGTATGTGATACCAGGGCTGGGGACTAAATAGGTCGACAGTGAAAAACAGCAGGAATAATAGAAATCAAGTATTTGGTCCTTCAAGTAATATTGAATAAATCCTTCTTCTTTTTTAAAAATGACATTTTTGTTTCCTTTTTGTGGCAAAATGAATGCTAATCTTATTTTAGCAGAGAAGAGCAGGTATTGCTTCAGAATTTCAAACTTCTTTATTTATTGTACCAAAGGGCAATTGTTGAGAGCTATTCAGCAGATTGAGCTCAACTCATACCTCCAAACATGAAATGACATCCCTCCAAAGCAATTTCAGTGACACAGAGTCTTTCTGCCCACCAAAGGGAAGTATTTTCTAGGTCACAAGCAGAGACAGGTGTTTATTAGTTTGGGCTTTCAGATAATCTTCCCACTGCCCGGAAATCCCATTAAAGAGTACTGTAGTCCTTTCAGCTTTATGACTGAGGCAAAGATACCCCTGTCTGGAAAGAAGCATGTTTTCAAGATGTCAGTATGCTTGATTTTGTGAGAGATGATGACTGAAGGGAAGGCAAGCATTCTTCACAGAGGGCATAAAGCACCTTGAACTTTTTAAGCAATAGCCTTCTTCAAACCATTGAGCATTGAGGACAATTATTTCCCATTTGCCAGAGTACTACAATCATAGTTTATGATATTTTGAAAGTATAAAGCCAGGATCGGAACCTTTGAGATGGAAACTTCCGCCTGCATCAGCAGGGTGCATGTTGTAATTTACTCCATTTTTCATGACGGTGGTTCTGGAAACTGGCAACAGAGGAAGCTTTGACACTGTCTGCGTAACATAACTGAGGCCTCTCCTCTGAAGCTCACACATCTTTTAAAGATCTATACTCTTTTGAATACAAATCCAATATCATCTTCATCTAAAGAAATTTATAGCAAACAGAGAAAGTTCCTCTAATGAGAAGATGTTGAGGTGTGACCTAGGGACTAGTATTTTTACAAATGTCATTTTTCATTATAGTTTAGTGACCTAATCCAGACATGGGTTTGTATCCTGGTTCTTCACTTGGTGGCCTTTTCTTAGAAGTGAATGCCCATGTCTTAAGGCTTGGGATTAAGTAAGATCATGTTTACAAAATATCTGCCATGCAGTGGGTGCATAATAAATATCAGTTGCTGCTTCTGGTAGCTAGTATGATTTCCTTAAACTGGAAAAAGCCATCAACAATGCATTTGTGCATGTGAATAAATGTATCCCAAACACCTAAATTCAGACAGAGAGAACTCCAAAATGAGGAAGATCCATTCCCATGGTTTGTGTAAAATTGAAGAAGTCAAAGGTGTAAAAGCCATATTTCTAATTATGCCACTGGCCTTTGTCACAGTAGAGAAGCAGCTAAAAACTTCAAAACAGAAGAGGGAAGGGAAAGGCGTACAGTCTGGAGCTTGTATCAGGAGATCTGGGCTGAATTCTTGGCTTTCCTGCTTAGTGGTTGAATGATTTTGGTAAATCACATAAATCTGTGTGAACCTTCTTTGCTTTATGTCTTAAAAGTGGATGATGACATCTCCTCTGGCTTTCTCACAGGGATGTTGTAAAAATAAAATTGGATAGTATAGGTCTGCATACGTATTGTGGTTTGTTTGTAAGCAGCTGCAGTGGAAACTTTCACGCTGACCACAGTGTGGTAACAGCTAGGGGTTTCTCTCCTTTCCCTGAACTGAATTGCAGAGCCCTCTTCTCTACTAAAATCCACTCAGAGAAGCAATTTTCTGTATGAAGACCACCATCTCCTTCACCCCCACCCCTAGGTTTCAGGTTTGAGGAACCAGAGCTTTGAAAGGAGAACTCCAGATAGGGAGACAGAGAATCAACTCTATAGTAGTAAGTTCTCCATATTTATTGACCATCTGTCATCCACAGGAACCCGGTTCCCGTGTTCCTCTGTTAATGATATGGTACCCAAATCAACTAAAATTATTTTGTCAGCTTCCCTTAGCATAGCTAAAAAAAAAAAACCCTGTCATTTTCAAAAGAAACTTTAATAAATATATTTTGAACACAGAAACAAAATCACTTAAAAAATACCAATGAAACCAAAACTTTTTTTTCTGAAAATTTATATTAACTCTACAGGGTTGATTGACCTTGTTTATGTTTACTAGAAAATGACACAGACAAGTACTGAAGAGGAGCTGTGTACTTTTTTGAATCACAATATCACAACCCCTTCATAATAAAATATTTATTAATTTATAAAGAATTGTCTGTGTGGTAAGAGGGAGCACGTTCTCTTATAAACCTGTTATTCTTTAAAATTACTGCCTCTTTTCTTCCTTCCACATTTGTCAGAAATCCAGCTCACCTTTACTGATTCACTTCTTCACCACACTTTTGTCCTTAACCTTGACATCTATTTTCTATTGCCGACAATTTTCTGATTCCAGTTTCCTTCAGGTTACCTACAAATTACAAGTTATAAAATCTTGCCGCTTCTTCTCATTCCTTTCAGTAATCTCTCCTTTAGTCAGGATTCTTAGTTGTTTGTGGCAAAAGCCTTACTGTGAAGAGATAGAACAAGGTTAAAGCCAACTGTTCATACCATGTTCAAATAAGGCAAACACCAAGCTGTAACCAATCTGGCTGTTTCTGTACCTCACTTCCATTTCCTGTACATTACTTTCCATTTTTTATCAATAAATCTTCCACCATGTGGCTGCGATGGACTCTCTGAGTATACTTTGGCTCAGAAGGCTGCCCCATTGGTGAATAGTTCATTGCTTAATTAAATTCCTTTAAATTTAATTCAGCTGAAGGTTTCTTTTATCACTATGTGTATCAAAACATCAAATTATATTGTAATAAAGCTATTATTTTCAAATACAAAAAAAAGAACAAGGTTAAAAAAAGACAAGGGGGCATTTATTACAGTGATTCTAGGGAAGTGTACAAATTAAAAGAAAGTAGTAGTAAAAAAAATCAGTCATAGGAAAGCAAGAATCAATGCAGAAATAGGACTCTCTGGGATTTGAGCTGTCAGAAATCTCTCTTGCAATCTTTCTTTACTTCTTTCTGAATATGCTACTGAGGACTAGATTTTCCAAATTGTGGAGGAAAAAACCATTAGTCACCACTAGTCACACGTTTCAAGCTCATATTTTTACAGCTTTGTCAACCTTAAGGAGAATTCTTCCTCATCCCTTCCTTCCATGTATAGGGGAAGGATTCAAATAAATTGGACTTTGGTTCTATGAGGCTCAGGAGTTGTGGTCAGGGATTGAAGTACCATGTTTGGTCACGTTTGGGACTCTTAGCATACCTGTGTCTCAGGCGAGGGTGGGAATAGTATTAAAATGGATGGCCCCAGTTGGAACCACAATTGGTATTGAGAAGCAGATGTTCTCTAATTGCAAGAAGAGGGGAGGAAGTGCTGTTATCTGAGGACAGGAATGTGGGCAATCCAAAACAATGCATATCCACTATAGTCCTCTGAATTTGAATACATTGTTGGCAATCTCCACTTCTTTGGTTTCTTTTTTCTTTTATTTTGAGACCCGGTCTCACTATGTTTTGCAGGCTGGTCTTGAATTCCTGGGCTTAAGGGATTTTTCCCTCCTCAGCCTCCCAAGTAACTGAGACTGTAGGTACGCAACACCATGTCCAACTCCACTTTCTTGATTTCTGTGAGATCACATTTCTGGTTAAGCTCCTACTACTCTAATATTCTTTCTGGGTCTTTTTTCCTGGCTTGATTTCCTCTAAATGTAGGCATTCCCTTATAGTCTATTGTTAGGCCAGTTCTCTTTTCTGTCTAAATACTTCTCTCTTGGAATCCTCATTTACTTTTGTAGCTAAGCAATCCTCCCTACTTAGAGGATTCCAAAATATATATCTCTATTTTCTTTCTACTAAGTCACAGACCTATATTTGGACTATACTCTTAATAAATAAAGATGGATGAATTCAAAATCAGACTTATCTTCCCACTCTTTTACAGTTCATCATCTATCTTGCTTTCATTTTTACCTATTGCCTTCAGAATAAAACCCAGGAATGGGGGATTGCTGAGAAGTTTGAAGTTTTGATCCATACTCTCAGAGGCAGGAATGTGAGGAGGCAGCCATTAGTACTACAAAAGGTTACTAAAAGTTTAGAAACTAGCAAACAATAGGCTAAAGTCTTTGATCCAATGCTGAAAATTTAGAGCATGTAATCAAGGTAATGGGACACGGGACTCAAGAAAGCATTGTGATTAATATTCTTTTCCAGTGTGGTTTTGGGTTTTCAGGCTGCCTTTGAGTGTGCTTTTCTATGTCTTACAACTTTTTAATTTTTTAATTTTTATTTTTTATTATACTTTAAGTTTTAGGGTACATGTGCACAATGTGCAGGTTTGTTACATATGTATACATGTGCCATGTTGGTGTGCTGCACACATCAACTCGTCATTTAACATTAGGTATATCTTCTAATGCTATCCCTCCCACGTCCCCCCACCCCACAACAGGCCCTGGTGTGTGATATTCCCCTTCCTGTGTCCATGTGTTCTCATGGTTCAATTCCCACCTATGAATGAGAACATGTGGCGTTTTGTTTTTGTCCTTGCGATAGTTTGCTGAGAATGATGGTTTCCAGCTTCATCCATGTCCCTACAAAGGACATGAACTCATCATTTTTTGTGGCTGCATAGTATTCCATGGTGTATATGTGCCACATTTTCTTAATCTAGTCTATCACTGTTGGATATTTGGGCTGGTTCCAAGTCTTTGCTATTGTGAATAGTGCCGCAATAAACATACTGTAAACTAGTTCAACCATTGTGGAAGTCAGTGTGGCGATTCCTCAGGGATCTTGAACTAGAAATACCATTTGACCCAGCAATCCCATTACTGGGTATATACCCAAAGGATTACAAATCATGCTGCTATAAAGACACATGCACATGTATGTTTATTGCCCTACAACTTTTTTAAGATCCCACATAATATTTATATCATACTGGTCATCCTGGATCAAAGCTTCCTCCCTCCCCTTTTTTACCTCTACATAAACTTAACTATCAGCTTCCTTCAGTTTTAGTTCTACAGCACCTCATTCCTGTTTTTTGTTTCTTTTAAAAATTACTGTTGCTATTCCTGTAGTTCAGACCATTTTTATTTTTCTAAACTACTGCAATAGCTTCTGAATTGGGCTCATTTTCCTAGTCTCTTCCTGGTTCAATTCAACCAGCTTACTGATGACGCAGAAATCTGTTTAAAGCACAGCCCTAATGATGCCACTTATTAGAGAGAAGGAACTGGAATGGGAAGATAAAGGGATATGTAAAGTTGATGGACTATCAGATGTAGACTTTTTGAAATGTAATTTTTGGAGATTTAAAGATTACTTAAGATAAATATTCTTAAGAATTTTGGTTAGTTGTTTGTGTTTGTGTGGATGGAAAGATAAAATATTTGGCTAAAAGAACATCTTAAATGATGTTATCACAGATCTAGCTAATGCCGTGTAATTCATCACCTGGAAAATATTGATGAAATGCATTTCTTCCTTGTTATGCTAATCTAATTGTATTAATAAAGCTGCTCAATGAAGAAAAGAGTGATGATGAAGAGCACAGATTCTAGATTCAGAAGACTCCATTGCAGTCTTGGTTTTCTAACCTAGTAGGTGTGCAACCTTGTAAAATTATTTAATGTCTTTGAGTATCAATTACCTCTGCTATAATATAAGGATCATTGTGAGCAGTTATTTATTGAATAATTAATATTAAATTATTTTGTTAATTTATTTTGTGGATAATATCAGATAATATATAAAAACACACCAAACAGTAAGTAGTACATTAATAGTAATGCTAATAACTAACATTTATTGAGTAATTACTATGTATCAGGTGCTGTTCTAGGCACTGCTCATCAGTAGTGCTTAAGATGGTATTAAATCCTGATAAGATGTTTTACATAAGATGCCATTATTATTCCTTTTCTTAATACATGAGTAAAATGATGTGCAGAGATGTAATAGTTTGCCCAAAGTCATACAGCTAATA
Source organism: Nomascus leucogenys (assembly GCF_006542625.1). NCBI lineage: Eukaryota > Metazoa > Chordata > Mammalia > Primates > Hylobatidae > Nomascus > Nomascus leucogenys. The sequence continues at coordinate 101,994,510 of NC_044383.1, read as the reverse complement.
TGTAACAGAATTAGAATTCTAAGTGATAGTCACACTTAGTCTGGGATTTTATACATGATGCTACGTTACCTCCGTGACCATGGTAATCATTTCATACTTTTCACATCTCAAGCATGCAATCATTTTGCATCTCTAGAATGCACTGAGGCTGGACGTAGGAATAAGCAACTCTCATTCTCATAATTCTTCAATGGTCTTCCATTGCCTATAGAATAAAAACCCAATACTTATATAAAGCCTTTGATAATCTTGTTTCATTGACCCTTTTCACCTTTAATTTTTACTGTTTACCAATGGTAACATTTTGCTACACTTAATCTCATCAATTCAGTAAGAGAATCAAGAGTCCACTTTTATGCCATAGCCATTTCTCTAGAGTTAACATGTGTTGGAGTACTGAAGCAATACTGAAAAGTCTTACATTTTTGTTTATTTTTACAGCAATCTGGACCAAAGCAAGACTGTGATCTATTGAGAAATAGTTGTGCCTAAATCATCTGCTTACTTCTTAGAGAGCATATTAGATTTAACAGCTCAGTTTTGAAATTTGTTGGAAAGAATCCAAGCATGGAGTTTTAAAGGATTGGCCAGCTGACTAATGCAACAGTAATTTGGGGAAAATTAGAGAATTTACCTTTTAGAAGACTGGGTAGAAAATACTTTTAATTCATCCTGAGGGAACTGTACATGAGGAGTTAATCAGGGTAAATACTTTGGTGGTGATTGTGGTCCACCACTTAGGAAAACATTCAAACATTTCTGGCAAAAAGAGATTTTCTTCTGGGTCCCTATTTAGCTTTGGGCTATTGATCAGATGTTTTAGTGCTGCTGTAGTCATTGAACTACAGATGGGTAGATCCTGCAATCTCAAAAATGCATAGAAATTATCTTTAGAGCTATGTGAACTCGCTGGTTCAGTTACTGATAAAGATGTAGGCTCTTAATTTATCTTATTGAAACTGCACAGTTGATAACACCTCAGGTCTGCACCAGTCATTGCCAGTCATTGCCATTCGTGTAAAACTCAGAGCCAGCTGTTGTTACATATCAGCATTTGAGTTTTGCTTTTGAGTGGATAATTCGCTTATAAAGGAACTGTATTTAAAATATTGTTAGATATTTTCAGATTGAAGTTTTCAAAGAGAATATCTCATTATGTACCCTTGAACAGACTGGTCCTCCTGAGTTAGGGAGGTCTGTTTGTTCTGTCAAAATACAGTGCTTTGGAAGAAACACAGGTTTAGATACAAGGAAGGGGATTTCTGTAGTGCTTACCAGGGCAGCAGAATCGGCTTTGTTGATGAATGGAACCATGGCTGTTGCAGCTGTTTCTGATCTCCTCTGGCATCCCGTGCTATATGTTTATCACTTGAAACAGCTAAGTGTTCTTTCTCAGGTTTATGTAGATTTCTCTCTTTCTGTTTTCATTGAGCTAATAAAATGACCAAAATTTTGATTGTCTTAAGTGTCATGAGACTATAAATCATCTATTGGTATTAAGAAGAAAAACATGCTTAAAAGAAAGAGTAGATGAATGCTATAAATTTGATAGATTTTTAGAGGGTCACCTATAGAATGGGATGACAAATAGAACTAACAACTTGTCTTTGCATTTGTGCATAATTTTGTACTCTATATAGATATCTGATTAGATATAGGGACAACAATGTTAAAATACATTTTTACTTAGCCCTCTCTAAAATGGAATTAAGAAAAAAAGTTCTGGTAATTAGACATTTTCTAAAATTGTTTTCTAAATAATTTTCCTCTAGAATAATATGTAATTTAATATGACTCTTTCTGTGTCTGTGCTACTAGGCGCCTTTGAGGCCAAATGGAGAATGGGATTGCTTTTTGAAACCCTTGAACTATTGCTCAAGATGTTGCAAAAGGTCTCCCTCCATCAGCATTTCTTAGGACACTAAATAAATCTGCACATTTCTAAAATCCAACTCAGACATACAGACTCAGAATTCAAAAGGTGAATCTGGGAAATAAGAATTTTGAACAAGTTTATTAGGAGAGTCTTGTTCTGAAAGCTTGAAACAACAGAAACACAATATTTTTTAGTTGAAGAGCAATGAATCTCTTTCGGATTGAGAATCTTAATTATGCTTTTGGCAAACTTAGAAATAGAAAAGATGACCCCAAGAGGCCCAGAGAAGAAAATATAAGTGATATTGCTTGTGCTGAGCTTGAAGAGAATTATCTCATTGTGAGGCAGGATTTAGATGAGAAACTAGCATAGTTTTGAAGTAGCAACTATTCTATTGCCCCTGAATAAATAAAACTCTGTGCTAGATACTAGAGATACAAAGATGACTATATTATCTATTCTCAAAGCGTTTACATTATTTTGGCAGATTGATCTGAAAACAAATAATGGCTACAACAGAGTTAGTCACAAGGTCAGTCACAAAGGAGTCAGAGAACAGAGAAGGATCTATTAAATGAATTCTTGAAGGAAGAGTTGAAATTTTCAGCTTATTGGTAATGGGAGAGTGTAGGCAAAAATACTGACTTTTAGACCAAATGATGATGTGTATAAAATCATAGACATCTGAATCGATAATATATTTCTGAACTATAGATAAATTGATGTGACTGAAGTGTCTAGACCTGTATGTTTTATATAGAGGTTTCAAATTCTAGCCACACGATGATTGTAATTCAGAGTAGGTTCTGGAAGCATTGTCTAAAGTGAAGAGGCCTACAAGAAGGCTTAGTTATGATCTTTCCCTTTGTTTATTTTGTAACTATTGCGGTAACTAATTTGTAACTATTGCTATAACTATTCCCTTGTAACTATTTTGACCTCTTTTCTTTATCTGCATACTTTCCCTAAATGACCATATCCTGTCCTGTGTCTTTAAATACCAACTCTGCTGAGGACTTCTAATGCCTATTGTTAGCATAGGCTTCAGATTTGTATCTTATTTCTTATGGATTTGGCATCTTAATGCCATTTGCATCTTAATGACAACATATTATACGATTTAATTCTTGATTTAATCCTTACAAGCTTATGCCTTTCTCAGTTTTCTCCATCTCAGTCAACAAGTTCCTAAAACCAAAGTCCTAAGGCTCTTTCTTAATTTTTCTCCCCCATCCACTCATCCATCAGTTTTTATCTGCAAAATTTTCTGGAATATAGACTATTCCACAATTGTCTACCTCTTGCCATTGCTCTTTATCAAAAGGCCATCATTATGAGTACTCCCTTGCTTCTTCCTTACAACCCGATAATCTATATTCTTGCATTAGGAGTTATCTTTATGACACGTAAATCAGAGCACTCACTCAGGCCTTGAAACGTTTTCTATTTCTTTAGAATAAAAGCAGCTGTTCCCTGCGATCTCTAAAGCCCTAACCTAACTTCAGTTTACTTCTTTTATCTTATCTCATTCTCCTTTTCCATCCTTTATTGAGTTAAAGTCATGCTGGCCTTTCCACTTCCCTAGTGTGACAAACTAGGTTCTGCCTCAGGCATTTGCCCTTGCTCTTCCCTTTTTCCTGGGATACTTTTCCTTGGATCTGAACAGAAGTGGCTTTTTCTCATCATCCAGGTCTCAATTCAAATGTCCTTGTTCCAAAGAGCACTCACCTGATAACTCTGTCTAAAATAGCATGTTTAACAACCAGCTTCTTACTCTTCTTCACATTACTGTCTTGTTTTCCTTTATTATATTTATGCTATTTCTAATTATTTTATTTTCCCCCCACTAGAATGTAAGCTTTGTATAAATGGAGCTCTTTCCCTTTTAGTCACAAATGTATTCCTTCTACCTGGAACTGTGTCTGGCATGGAATACACTCCATTTATAAAGGGAGGTTCCCTTATAAATATCTGTTGAACAAACAAAAAAGTGAAGGTAGTATTTTTAACTTAAAAAATGATGAACATATTTTATTGAATTATACACTGTCCAAAAGACCAGCCACCAGACATATGTGGCTATTTATGTTCACTTTAAAATTAAACTTGAAATTCTAAATTCTGTTTCTCAGTTGCATTAGCCACAAGTGTTCAATAGCCATATGCGACTAGTAACTACTATATTAGAGTAAGATAGAACACACCATTTTCACAGAAAGTTCTATTAGATAGCACTCTATTCTATATAATGAATGTGTAAGCCCCATAATAAAAGAGTAGATGTTAAAGGAAGAAAACTTCTAACCAAGACAGATTATATATATTAAGGAGTAAGTGGAAAGCTATGGGATTTTCATTTTTAGAGCTCTCTTAAATAGGGTAAATTCTCATCTAAGAGAAGGCTTTGCAGCCACATAGCCTGAAGGTGGGTCTTTGAACTTTTGACCTCCCAAAGTCCCTTCTGAATGTATACATAATTATTCTTGCAATTATAATTAAACTTGTATTGTGCTAGCCAAATGATAAGTCTTTCACAGAATCTACAGCAGACATGGTCTTTGATCTTAAGGAACTTTTTCAAGACTCTTTTCAAACTGTATGTAAGAATATATCACATTTTGTAAGAGCTTTAATGAAAGGATTCATGATGATTGATGATTCTGAGAAAATATGAGTGACAGAGCCCGGGATTTCAAAGCATTTACGTGTCCTATTTAATTTACAAATTAGAAAAAATTGACTTGTCCTATTTAATTTGCAAAACTTCAGAAACTCGCCAGTTTAAACTACTAACAGTTGTAACCATGTTTTATTAGATTGTTACCTAAGGGCTTGTCAGAATTCTAGCAGGCTTGTGTATCTTCTACCTCATTCCCAGATTGCATTAAGTCAGCCTCCCGTGTTAAGGTAACCAGTCAGAGCTTTTCGGAATAGTCCCTGAGACAATATTATAAAGGAGCGTTTTACTGAGTCTGAATACAAATGTATCTGTGGGGCTTGTTTGGTTTCAATTCAAGTCAAGTGACAAGAGAGGACATTGCTTGTCTGAGAAAAATGCGATCACGGTTCAGAGATTTTTTTGTGTTCCATATGCAGTGAGCATGCTGAGAATGGAGCAGGAAGAACAGAGGGATAGAAAACTCTTGGGCTTGGAAAACCAGCTCCAACCTAACTTTACAGAATGGTGAACCTGCATGTGGCTCCCACCTGGAGAAAGGCAGCTTACTTGATATTCAGAGGAATGAAATAGCATCAGAAAAAGCTTTCTCGAGCTGTTTTCATCTTTTTTGGCTTGCAATGCCATCATGTATTTTGGGCAAATAGAGTTTGCATCAGTTCAGTTGACAGGACTTCATGAATTTTAATATGCTAACTCCATATTCATGTTAGTATTGATGCATCTTTGCACCTTTTTTTCTTTCATTTTTTAGTAAAAAGCTGGATATCTGACAAAAATACAGAGCACTGTCACTCTGTAAAGTGTTGAAACCATTAATGCAGGTTAAGAGAAAAACCGCATGAGTTTGTGAAATTTGCACCAACAAATTCATAAGCTATAGCTCAGGTTTAACTTTGGTGAGTAAAATGTAACACACATTTCATCATTCTGCTTCTAGGCTTGTGAATTTGTTTAAATTTGGACTCAACAAAATCTTTGAAACCCTTCAGTCTTAGGTTTAGACAACCTAGGAGTCAGTCAGGTCACACAAGAGTGTTTAAACTTTGTATGCTTGCAGAAAAACTCTTAATGCATTTTAAAGATTATGTTCACACATAAAAGTTGAATACAAAACTGTAGAACTACTACACAGTTATTTATTGTCCAAGAAGACTGAGTTTGACACTTTGGAATGATGCATTCACATAAGTAACTATGGTTCTCCCGATTTACATATTCAGAGTTGGTATTTGGTCACCTTCATGTTCAGTTACCCAAAGAGGGAACATAGAAATTGTAATCTGAGGTGCAGAGAAACATAGCACAAAAGGGAAAGCTTATGCTAATAGATAAAGATACACAAATTTACAGTTGCATGAAAAAAGCAGTTCAATCAGCATATTTGTTTTCCCAATTCTGCAGCATATTACTGTGGGAAGACAAGATTTGTTTCTTGAATAGGCAAAGCCAGAACAAATCCCTATTCTTGTTACATAATAGATGTTATTTAGAGACACAGAAGTATATAAATAGCTGAAAGGTTGCAGTTCTAGATACAGTAATTCAGAAGACGTGAACACAGGTGTATCATTGCTCTGCTTGATATTGTTACATTGTTATCATGTCAAATTCAAGTCCATCCTAGAAAATCCAGGAAGAGCTTGTATCCACTTTCACTGAATTCAGCTAGTTGTTAGATTTCCTGTGGATTGCATCCCCTTAAAAGTTAGCTCACCACTTCAATGTTCCTCTTTTAAAATGTGTTGCTTAAACAGCGTTAACAGTGAGAATATAAAACTTCACTTTTTGAATTTTTATTTAGAAAGAATCAGAAGAATTTCTCATTTGGGGGCAAGAGAATTAAGTTCAAATATTTAACCACATATTAGAGAATATATAAATTTAACTCCTGACTTTCTTCCCAAGAATTATATTGGTATATAGATTTCCTTAATTTTATTAAATAAAATATTTTTGGCAGTGACTTTAGGCATTTGTTCCGAGTGGTCATCTCAGTCCCAATGTCAAGGAAAAACAGTGTTTCTAAGATCATAGATAGCATATTTATGTTGAATAAAGAAAAGCTGAAGAAGCATCTTTCCTTTAGCTCATTACTTCAGGAATGAGAATAGCTTTTATTTGAGACAATGATTCCACATTTATAAGAGTTTAAGCCCATAGGGAGGGAAAATAGTTAGCAAAGGGCAAGGTCAGGTTGCTAAATGATGGAATAAGGGAAGAGTAGCCATAGGACTTTAAGGCTGAATGGGGCTTTAACAATCATTTGTCTAGTTGAATGTAAGCCCATGATGGTGGGGGCTATCTTACTTATTGTTTTGTTTCCCTAGTAGCTTAGCACAGTGTTGGCAAGAAACAGGAGATTAATAAACATTCGTTGAATAAATAAATACAGCAGTGAGTTATGTGGTAGATCCAGTATTCAAATCTAGGCCTTTTGACTTCCAATCTAATTCTTCTTGATGAATCTGTGACTTTTTTCATTTTCACAAGCAAACTTTTAGTTACTTGAACATAGTGAAATCAGTCAATGATCTTTACAAGCAACCCCATTTTTAGTGGGTGTTATTATTTGAATATGTCTCCCAAAAGTCATGTGGTAGAAATGGAATCCTCTAATTTATATGTTGATTGGAGCTAGGGCCTTTGGGAGATACTTGGAATTGGATAAGCTAATCAAGGTGAGTCTCCTATGATGGGACTGCAAGCTTTATAACAAAGGGAAAAGAGACCTGAGCTGACACACATGCTCTTGCTCTCTGGCCAAGTGGTACCCTCCACCATGTTGTGATGTAGTATGAAAGCCCTTGCCAGAAGCTGTCACCATGCCCTTGAACTTCCAGGTCTCTAGAACTGTAAGCAATACACTTCTTTATAAATCACCCAGTTTGTGATATCTGTTTTAGCAATAGAAAATGAACAAAGACAGTAGGATAAATGCTTTCCTGGAAAAGATGAACTCTTGTCACAATAAATCTAACTCATTTTTTAGTAAATTTATGGGAAAACAAAAAGTCATCATTTAATATTCAGTCATAAAAGTCTAAGATCTGGGGTGACCATTTGCTTTCAGTTTGTCTGGGACTTTACTAGTTTTAGCACTGAAAGTCCCATGTCCCTTGAACCTTCTCAGTCCTAGGCAAATCTGAATGGTTGATCACCCTAACCAGATCTCAAAAGGATATTCTAGGACTGGGAAGGAATCCTGAGGATATAAGAAACCCATAGGAAAAATATGATGCACATTCTTTTCAGCATAACAATCTCATGGTAATATTTTGAGAAATAATATAATTTATATATTTACAGATAAACACAAAATGTCAAAGAAATATTCAAGCTATACCGTAGAAGTTTCTGAGGGCCTCTGGCATGTAAAAATTACTTTGGTTGAAAGGTATGAGAAAGTCTGACACCTTGGTTAGGATGGAGGAGTATAGGTAGATACAACATCTATACAAGGTTATAGAGTTGAAAACTCTCACAGGACTAACAAAGGTCTGCTCCTATAAGGCTTTAATAAAAATAAAGTGTGTGGTGTAGCAAGAGAAAAAAAGTACATGCAGTTACTGAAGGGTCCAAGACTTCCAGGTACAACCCCCAGGGTCCTTTTTCAACAGGTAGAAAGGATATGTTTATCTGGATCATTAACCACAAATGGATGTGGGAAGTATTTTGGTTTCGAGAGCGATCAGGCACAAATTTATGGAATGGGGGCAAAGGGGGGAATTTGTACTCTGCTAGTGACACAGCTAAAATTAGACTGAGTAGCCAATGAAACCAGGTACAATCCATCAAAGTCTATATCCTAAACCTTGTAAATAAGCTAGTAGTTGGTACTTACAGGGAAGTTTCAAACTTCAGACAGTGTACTATGCCTAAAATATCTCATAGTGCACTGTTTGAAGTGGATAGTTTGGATAGTTACTCGAGGTTATTCCTTAGTGTTTTCATAATAAGAAGATGAGTTTAAAATGGAGTTATGATCAACCTCCATAAAATATTGAAATTAACTGGCTTGGAGATTGAATCGCAATGTCTAAAACTAGGAGATAATTTTTAATATCTTAATGTTAATTTCGAATCAATTATAAAGTATTACCTTGTTATTTAGGTAGTAAACCTATGAAACTTAATTTTTTGTGAGAAGATTTGAGAGGACTATATCAATGGCTTCAAACGTGTTTAAGTGACTCACGTTGACCTGAACATGATGAGCTTTTTTAGGAAATGAGGTTTGCAGATATCCTAGAACTTTCAGATTGATATATACAAGGCTGAGACACCTCTCCACCATAATTCCATAGATGCCCTGATAATTGGCATTCTGCTCAGGGGGTCACACATATTACGGTGATATTTCTCATGTTCTTAATTGAGTCATTCTATCAAGGCTCAAGATTTGAGAGGTGGCAGCTAGAAAATTTGGTAAGCTAGACCGGGCGTGGTGGCTCACGCCTGTAATTCTGGCACTTTGGGAGGCCGAGGCAGGCAGATCACGAGGTCAGGAGAGATCGAGACCATCCTGGCTAACACGGTGAAACCCCGTCTCTACTAAAAAATGCAAAAAATTAGCCAGGCGTGGTGGCGGGCGCCTGTAGTCCCAGCTACTTGGGAGGCTGAGGCAGGAGAATGGCGTGAACCTAGGAGGTGGAGCTTGCAGATCTCGCCACTGCACTCCAGCCTGGGCGACAGAGCGAGACTCCGTCTCAAAAAAAAAAAAAAAAAAAAAGGAAAAAAAGAAAATTTGGTAAGCTAGTCTGTGCTAGTGGGTCGGGTCCCATAATCAGGCCCTACTTACTTATTTTGTCACATTCTCCACTATTCTCCATTATCCTGCATCCCGAATACCTATCTCCCGTTTGTCCACATTGAGTTAGTTACTGTTTTCTGATCTTTCAGATCTTTTGACGATAGGGTTCCCTCAACGTGTCCTTGCCTTTAATGGTGGGGTTCCCTCTACTTGGAAAACTGACAAAATTCAGGCATTTGTCTTTCTCTTAATTTTTGCGTTTTTTCTTTTTGTGGGTCAAAATCACATACCAATGGGTCTATTGTAGATGCTCATAAATATTTGCTAAATAAATGATGGAGTATTAACGCATTTACCTCCTGATACACATATATGTATTTCAGTGGAATAATGCCTTTACACATATGAATGGTCCAAATATATTTTTTAATTAAGGAGGAGAAAAACATTTCTCTTTAGATGTAGCCTCACACTAAGCTTCAAATTGCACCCTCATGGGAGATTTACTACACACAGTTGCCCTACCCACTTCCCATATTGATGTTTAGGAGAATCTGGTGGTCTTGAGTCACACCCAGATCTAGATGTACCCACTTCTAGCATCATGGAAAGTGTGTAAAAAAGAGATAGAAATAGACTCCAGTACGCAATAAGTATAATTTAACAATCTAGAAAGTAGTAGTGAAAAACAGTCATTTCTGAAGAGTGTTATACATATATGTGCATGTTATTTTCCAAACTCAGGTGAAAACGTAAATAAAATAGAACCATAAAATTATAAATTTAAGTACTTAAAATATAAAATGAGATAAGTAAAAAAATACAGAGTAAAATATTATTTCAGTTTTAATTTAAGATTTCTTTTTGGTCCTAGGTATCATTTATAGTTTTTTCTTTCAAAAAATCTCATAAGAATATATTCATTTCAATTAAAAAATATATTAGTTTATTAATGGCCATATTTAAGCAAAGAAGTAAGACACATTTCATAAAAACAAAACAAAACAACACAAAACAAAAACAATGCTTTTTCTCCCTTATAATCATATTAGTTCATCCACATAGAAACTGATTTTTAAAATCAGTTTCAGCCCAATTAATTTTTAAAATGAATTTGTTCGAGTATTCTCCCATCTTTTTCTTTTTGCAGACAACTTACCTTTGAGCATAAGCCTTGTGGACATCTTTTTGCAATGATGAAACAGCCCCCCAGCATTTGAAGTTAATTACACTAGTATAACTTTTTAGCTTGGTTTTAGTTTTGTTTCTTACTAATTCATGTTTTTGGAGGGGAAGGTGGGGAAGTTGGCAAATTCTTTTGGTTATTTTATAGGCCTGTTTTCTAAACCATAGAGTTACAACCCTTGAAAAATCAATGATTCTTTCATTGCTTGCCCCCATGGCTAAATTCTACCAGGATCCTCTCAGTAGACACAATCCTTTGAATTTAAATTTGGACTTGGTGTCACCTGTTATGCTTATAGCTCTTCTTAGTCCCCTCTCTCTCTCCACATAACTATAGACAACAGTTATGAATCAATCATAATCAACTAAGTTTTTTGTTTTTCTCCTAGTTCATCACAAAGAAAGGCATGTGTCCTACAAAGATTTAATCTCTGTGAATTATGGGAAGGAGAGCAACTGGGTACAGGGGAGGGCTTCTGGCATGTTGGTATATCAAATGGAAGCCTGATGGTAAAGCAAGAAAAATCCTGCATGGGCTAAATTGGTAGAATGAAAACACAAAAACAAATGTTTATTATTTTTCTGAGCAGAAAAATTACATATCATCATCATTGAACATTCAAAAAATATGAGAATAGTAAGAATATAAAATCATCATTCTACCAAGAATGTTAATATTTTTAATGATCTTTATATATTACAAATTTGAAATCGTGTTATATTTAGTTTGCTTATTTTTTTCCTATTATAGCATCCTAATAATTATTAATGTGATTTTGAATAGCTATATATTCCTTGTGTCTGTGGTCTATAATAACCTGGAATTATCCTGATGGAAAATTTGGAGGCCATGTCCGCTCTTAGAATTTAATTTTCTATCTTGCTGAATATGTATTTGTTTATTTTTTTCTGTGAATTTTAATTCCTTCAATTGCAAAGGGGACACAGTGCACAAGTAGTGGCCAGTGAGCTGTTCAGTACAGTGTAGTTCACAGGATACCTATGGAAGCATTGATCCAGAAGGAGTGTGACAACTTCCTAGGAAAGAGTTCCAGCAACTTGCCAAAAGTCGCTCAGTAGGTGGTGGAGTCAGACTTTTGAAACAGCAGTTCTTGTTCCTAAAACTTTTATTCTCTACACTATGCCACATTGTAAATCAAAGAATAAACCTGGCAGCTTGGAGCATATACAGGGGGCGGGGGAAAAAAAAAAAAGAAATTAGAAATGTGTAATGGAGAAACTAATGATTTGGTGTTTTGTAAGACAGTCCATGGTTTTTATTTTTCCCTTCAAATGGAGGATTTGATGGGAGAAACCATCAAGGAAAAGATCAGCCTTTAGTAAAGCCCTTTGTGTATGCCTAGCCTCAAGTTTCCCTCACTAATACCAGGTTGGCTAGATATGCTGGTTACTTGAAAAACAAATTAGTGGCTACATCAATAGAGCACTTGTCTTAGACAATGAGTATTTTTTTTTAAGGAAGATTGATCTTACATTAATTTTCTCTGTTGTTTTTCCTACAAATCCTTTTGTGCCATATTTGTCTTTCAAAATTTATTTGATTGATCATTAGGAAAACTGGGAAACTTGTCAAAATTCAGATTCCTGGGCCTTATCTCAGACTGAACTTAAAACTGTAGGAGTAAGGGAACATGATTCTTCACTTTTAAAAAGTTCTGCAGGAGTCTATAATGATCAGTCTAAAGCATAAGACAAAAAAGCTGTTTGATCATGCTAAGGGAAAGTGCTTTATTATAATTATAGTTAATATTAGTCATTTCTTTATGAGTACTTACATGAGCCTAATGTATTTTATCTATGTAATCTTATGCATCAGAAATATAGATTAAAATAATACTATATCTCTACAGATGAGAAAATTAATAATCAGATAATTTAAGATTAAAATTTAAAAATTAAAATAATGACACATACACAATACAAAGAAGGTAGAAGGCAGATGTAGGGTTCTAATTAGAGTGTGAGTAATTTCAAAGCTCACTACACATAATCGTGGCCAGAAAAGTCAGACAGGGTTCTGAGACTGTTTTTTGTTGTTGTTTTATCTTGACAATGAACTCCCAAGAAATGTTTTGAATTGCCAAGGATAATTTTAACTGAAAATCTTATCATAACTAGTCTAGAATTTTTGGCTTTCATGCACAAAGCCATACCCAAAGTGACTTGGATAAGATGAAAAGGCTATAAAACGGACAATATGGTAAAGGAACTCTCACGTATTATTATTCCAAGAATCACACCAATCTTTTCTGTACATTGCAGATAGACCATAAGCACAATTAAAACTTGACAATCTGTGATTGCTAAATTTGCTTTTATTATCCACACCCAGAGTTGTGTCCTTTGTGGATAAGTGTAATGACACTGGCATATATAATCTCTGATGTTTCTACTCATGGCACTTAGTCACTGTAAAAGGTATTTCAAGGGTATACTGAAAATAGGACTCCACATCAAATGTGTTAACTAATGTGAGCTTCTGAGTCTCAGTTTGGTTTGGACTGCTCTTCTGAAGCAATTTCTGAACAGGGCAGTATTTTAAAGTCATGAAATCCTCCAGAGGCAAGAAACAATGCATTACAAATCTGCATGGAAAGGTAACTAGATGAGAGCTGAATGTAATTCTTTTGTAGCAGGCAGGGCAAATTATAGCAAGGTGCCACTGCAGCAAGTTTTTGAACAAATCCATAAAAAAAAAAAAAAAAAAAAACTCAACTGAAGATAACATTGCAGCTGAGACTTGGCCAAAGGCCGTATTTTTCGAAGCCCAGGAAAAGCCATATATTTCTCACCTTCAAACACGGCAGTTTAATTGATGATCTCCCTTTGTTTCGGTTTTCATTCTCCTTACTCCTACCATTACTCTCATTATATGCCTTAGATGATAAATTGTCAGTGTTTACGAATTTTCTTATATGATCCAAATTTCATTACTTGACCCACAGCCTAAATCACCTTTATTGAGTATAGTCCTTGATCATTCTCCTTAAATTCATAGTTTGTTGGCACAGCCCTGGAAATGGTATCCAGAAATTACACACCTCCCTTCCTACTCTCATACACAAATTTACTCCACCCACACCCACACGTCCAGGCATATGCATTTGCAAATATATCAAAAGTTGCACTTTTCTCTCAGCTTCTTTTTATTTTTATGTCACCCACTCCCCTTACCACTCTCAATTGTTTCTCATCTCAGAGAGCTAAGAGGCCACAAACCCAGAGACAGCAAATCATGTCAGACACTGCCTAGGTCTGATATTCAGGAAAACTACTTTATTTGGCTGGATCCACTCTTGACTAGGGGTGTAAAATTGGGCAACTTGTGTTATTTTTGCAACATCATTTTTTTTTTTTCAAAAAGAAGCAACAAACAAGCTTATATTTGAAATCCTAGATACAAATGACTTCATAAGTAATAACATTTTTAATGACTAAAATAACAAAAACAACCTGGTGTAAGAAATTAGCAAGTCCTGGGAACTGCAGAAGAGTTGAAAATGATATGCCCAGTATAAAAACATAAAAAATGTATGGCCCAAATTAAACAAAGAAGCAAACAAGTAAAACAATACCAGAATATCTGCTTCCTGAAACAGCAGTGTGCAGCCGCTGTTAGTTCGTCTCTCTCTCTCTCTCTATTTCCCACTGCTAGAATTATATGACCTTCTAGTCTGAAAATCCTCCTCAGAAATAATTTCTAACAATAGCCGAAGGTAAAGAAGAAAGACAAACAATGGCATTAAATTATTTTTAGGCTTCCTAATTCAGACCTCATACTCTGGACCTAATGACAGCCCAATAATAAGGAGTGATGGTATTAATGAAAGGCACAGGCTTGAGAGCCAGACGTAGTTCACACTCAGGAAGAATAAGCTTTGTTAACATCATGTTAGAGATAATGAATTCATCGACTTTTGAAGAAAAAAACAAGATACGTTCAGGGCAAACTATGTGTACACTCTATAATGAGAATCATATACCACTGGTTACTTAGTTAAACATAAATCATTTACAAAAACTAGCAAATAACATGCAAAAGATTATTACTTATAAAATTGGTGAAAACCTTTAGCTAAGAAGGATAAGGTAAATGTTTGTGGCCCACCCCAATCCTCTCAGCTGTTCTTCAGGAGCCAGCTCAGTTTTTTCAGTGAACCACAATATTTTATGTCACTCCAGCCAATGTGGAGGTATTGCTTCCTTGTGTTAATTTTGTCTTGTTTTTTTTTTCCTGTGTTTTTCAATGTGCAGAGTAAGAAATACGTCTTCATAATTGTGTTTGAAGGAAGTTGAAGTGTTGAAAATACCAGCTTCCCACTTGTTTCCCCTTAAATAAATATTTAGATCTGAATGCAAGGTGTTCTGAGTCACAGAACAGCATTCTTCTTGTGTTACTTTTGACTACTTTAGAAAATAAATTTAACTTTCAGATTGGAGTCTAACCTTCAATTCAGTTCGCCACATATTTTGTGCCAAGAATGAATATAGAAGTAGGAATTAAATATAGAAGGAAAAATGAGCACATTCTTACTCTTGAGGGAGTATATTCATTTGCAGAATGTAGACACATATAATAGATAATTTCAGTACAAGGTGATAAGTACAATAATACAAGTCTCCAAGGTGACTTAACGGTTCAGAGTAGAAACAACTCACCCAAAAAAAAAAAAAAAAAAAAAAAAAAAAAAAAAAAAAAAAAAAAAAAAAAAAAAAAAAAAAAAAAAAAAAAAAAAAAAAAAAAAAAAAAAAAAAAAAACACCAAACTGGAGTTGGGGGTTAGAGGACATATAAATTTTCTGACTGTTAAGTATTTTGATTGTCTTACAGAGTGATAAGCAATGAGCTGGAAGTGGAGATATTCAAAAGCTATGTGTGTTCAGAAAATTTCAAGTATTCTATATTTCTTTAGCGTAATATATGATTCAGAGAATACTGAAATAAGGGCTTGGGAAGAAAACGGTAACAAAGGGACTTGTACACTATACTAAAAAATTTAGACTTTGACCACTAGACCAAGGGGGAACCATTAAATGTTGTAATCTAGCATTATGATAGATTTGAATGGCATAACATGGAACTGGGAAAAGAGTTAAGAGGCTACTGTAGTACAAAATAGAGAAGAGATATTTAAAAACCAAAAAAAAAAAAAAAAGAAGAATAGTTAAGACCTAGTTGGGATTAAATAAGACAGCCTAAGTGATTGATTGGATCTCAGGAGTAAAATAAAGGAAACAGTTGAGGCTAAATTTTAGATATACATTTTGTAAGATTGAGTTGATGGTAATAATATCAAGTAGGATTAGAAAATCTTATAAGGAATATGCTTTGGCAAGGAAGAAAATAAAGAAACAATAGATTCTGTACACGTTGAGGCTGTGATACACATAGGACAACTAGGAGGAGAGTATAGCAGGGAGTAGGATTTAGATTCACAACTTGTGGAAGAAAAAAGCCTAGAACTATAAAGTGAAGAACCAAATGAGAACCATGAATACAGATGAGATAATCCAAGAAGATCATACTGTAAGGAGTATGATTACCATGGGGGAAAAATGGAAAAGAGGACTAGGAAAGACATGGAGGTAACAGGAAACCAAAGGAAAGTATTAACCGTTCAATTCTGGTTGAACATAAAAATGATAATTTGTGATGAACGGGTAGTGTTTATCCCAGAAATGCAAAGTGGGTTTTACTTTTGAAAATCAATGTGATTCACCATATTTACATCATACAACAATCTATGATCTTTGCAATGAATACAGAATATTTAGCAAGATCTGGCATCAGTTGATGATAAAAACTCTCAGCAAATTAGGGAGAGAGGGGAACTTCCTCCAACTAATAAAAGACATTATAAAAAATCTATAATTATTATCAAACTTAGTTTCAAAAGACTGACTAATTCTCCCCTAAAATCAGGTACAAAGTAAGGATGTCTACTCTTACCATTTCTAGTTAACATTGTATTGGAAGTCCTAACCAGTGCAGTAAGACAAGAAAAATAAATAACATTATGCAAATTGGAAAGGAAGGAATGAAACTGTCTTTATTTGCAGATGACATGAGCACATATATAGGAACTGATAAGAAATATACACAACATACTAGAACTAATAAATCAACGTTAGCAGTATTACAAGTCATAAGGTCAATATACAAAAAATCCTTATATTTTTATACAGAAAATTATTGAAAATTGAAATTTTACAAGTTCCAATTAAAAGAGTGCCAAAATTCATTAAATATGTAAAGGTTTGTTTATAAAACATACGCACTACCTTTATAAAACATTTAAGGTAATTTAAAGATTTAAAGAAATAGAGAGATATACTATGTTATTGTATTGAAAGATTTGATATTTGATACAAGTAAGATATTAGCTCTCCCCAAATTGTTCTACAGATTTCATGCAGCCTCATTAAAATTTTCACTTAAATGACTCAGCAATTTGGCCCCTAGGTATGTGAATAAACATTTAATGCATATTCTAAAAAATTTTATAGAAATTCAAAAAAACCTAAAATAATCAAAACAGTTTTGAAAGAGGAAAAAAAAGTTGGAAGACATACACTACCTGGTTTCAAGACTTACTGTATAACTACAATTATCAAGTTGATGTTCCATTATCCATCTATTAAAATTAAATGGAATATAGGGTCTAGAAATAGGCTCATTATAAACGGTTGATTTATTTTTGTTCTGCTCTTCAAAGGACACTATTAAAATAAATATTTACACCTAGTACTGGGAAAAAATATTCACAATATGTGTATATAAAAAATGACTTTGTAAGGAATACATTAGGACAAAACACACCTTGATAATAAGACAAGATGTACCTCAAGAAAAAATATACATAAATAATAGGACAAAAGTTAATTTTAAAGTGAAAAAATATATTAATGCTTCACAAAAGAAAATACAAAAATAGCTAATAAGCAGGCAAAAGGAGATGGAAAAATGGCCAATAAAAAATTCAATAAAAAGTTCAACATCTTTAATCATCAGGGAAATGAAAATTAAAATCATAGTGAGATAGTATTACACATCTATTTAAAAGACTGGCAATACCAAGAGTTGGAGAAGATTTGGAGCAACTGGAGCTCTCATATACTTTTGGTTTAAATGTAACATGGTACAAGTGCTTGGGATCATTTTAGCAGTTTCTTAAAACGTGTTCACTGAGATAACTCAGCAATCCAGTTCCTAGGTATTTAATCAAGAAAAATAAAAGCATAGATGCATACAAAGACTTGTATTTAAATATTCATAGCAAATATATTCATAATAGCTAACATTGGAAATAACCAAAATATCAATTGATAAGTGAAAGACACATTATAGTATATCCATGTAATGAAATACTACTCATCAATTAAAAAGGAACAAACTATAGACATACACAACATGAACACATCTCAAAAATATTATGTTGAGTAAAAGAAGCCATGCACAGCACATTATTTCATGTATGTAATGTGAAATTTTTAGAATAGGCAAAATGAATTTATAGTGACAGAAAGCAAATTGGTGGCTGCTGAGAGGTTATGTGGACTAGTGACTGCAAAAGGACATAAGAAAACTTTTTGTATTGATGGAAATTTTTTTTAATTTTATTATTATTATACGTTAAGTTTTAGGGTACATGTGCACAATGTGCAGGTTTGTTACATATGTATACATGTGCCATGTTGGTATGCTGCACCCATTAACTTGTCATTTAGCATTAGGTATATTTCCTAATGCTCTCCTTCCCTCACCCCTACCCCACAACAGACCCCGGTGTGTGATGTTCCCCTTCCTGTGTCCATGTGTTCTCATTGTTCAATTCCCACCTATGAGTGAGAACATGTGGTGTTTGGTTCTTTGTCCTTGCGATAGTTTACTGAGAATGATGGTTTCCAGTTTCATCCATGTCCCTACAAAGGTCATGAACTCATCATTTTTTATGGCTGCATAGTATTCCATGGTGTATATGTGCCACATTTTCTTAATCCAGTCTATCGTTGTTGGACATTTGGGTTGGTTCCAAGTCTTTGCTATTGTGAATAGTGCCGCAATAAACATACGTGTGCATGTGTCTTTATAGCAGCATGATTTATAGTCCTTTGGGTATATACCCAGTAATGGGATGGCTGGATCAAATGGTATTTCTAGTTCTAGATCCCTGAGGAATCACCACATGACTTCCACAATGGTTGAACTAGTTTACAGTCCCACCAACAGTGTAAAAGTGTTCCTATTTCTCCACATCCTCTCCAGCACCTGTTGTTTCCTGACATTTTAATGATCGCCATTCTAACTGGTGTGAGATGGTATCTCATTGTGGTTTTGATTTGCATTTCTGTGATGGCCAGTGATGATGAGCATTTTTTCATGTGTTTTTTGGCTGCATAAATGTCTTCTTTTGAGAAGTGTCTGTTCATATCCTTTGCCCACTTTTTGATGGGGTTGTTTCTTTCTTGTAAATTTGTTTGAGTTCATTGTAGATTCTGGATATTAGCCCTTTGTCAAATGAGTAGGTTGCGAAAATTTTCTCCGATTTTGTAGGTTGCCTGTTCACTCTGATGGTAATTTCTTTTGCTATGCAGAAGCTCTTTAGTTTAACTAGATCCCATTTGTCAATTTTGGCTTTTGTTGCCATTGCTTTTGGTGTTTTAGACATGAAGTCCTCGCCCATGCCTGTGTACTGAATGGTATTGCCTAGGTTTTCTTCTAGGGTTTTTATGGTTTTAGGTCTAGCATTTAAGTCTTTAATCCATCTTGAATTAATTTTTGTATAAGGCGTAAGGAAGGGATCCAGTTTCCTACATATGGCTAGCCAGTTTTCCCAGCATGATTTATTAAATAGGGAATCCTTTCCCCATTGCTGGTTTTTGTCAGCTTTGTCAAAGATCAAATGGTTGTAGATATGCAGCATTATTTCTGAGGGCTCTGTTCTGTTCCATTGATCTATATCTCTGTTTTGGTACCAGTACCATGCTGTTTTGGTTAGTGTAGCCTTGTAGTATAGTTTGACGTCAGGTAGCGTGATGCCTCCAGCTTTGTTCTTTTGGCTTAGGATTGACTTGTCGATGCGGGCTCTTTTTTGATTCCATATGAACTTTAAAGTAGTTTTTTCCAATTCTGTGAAGAAAGTCACTGGTAGCTTGATGGGGATGGCATTGAATCTATAAATTACCTTGGGCAGTATGGCCATTTTCACGATATTGATTCTTCCTACCCGTGAGCATGGAATGTTCTTCCATTTGTTTGTATCCTCTTTTATTTCATTGAGCAGTGGT
This sequence comes from Nomascus leucogenys, assembly GCF_006542625.1. Classification (NCBI taxonomy): domain Eukaryota; kingdom Metazoa; phylum Chordata; class Mammalia; order Primates; family Hylobatidae; genus Nomascus; species Nomascus leucogenys. Next base: position 101,974,711 of record NC_044383.1, on the reverse strand, counting down.
CTGTAGTTCTCCTTGAAGAGGTCCTTCACATCCCTTGTAAGTTGGATTCCTAGGTATTTTATTCTCTTTGAAGCAATTGTGAATGGGAGTTCAGTCATGATTTGGCTCTCTGTTTGTCTGTTATTGGTGTATAAGAATGCTTGTGATTTTTGTACATTGATTTTGTATCCTGAGACTTTGCTGAAGTTGCTTATCAGTTTAAGGAGATTTTGGGCTGAGATAATGGGGTTTTCTAAATATACAATCATGTCATCTGCAAACAGGGACAATTTGACTTCCTCTTTTCCTAATTGAATAGCCTTTATTTCCTTCTCCTGCCTGATTGCCCTGGCCAGAACTTCCAGGAGTGGTGAGAGAGGGCATCCCTGTCTTGTGCCAGTTTTCAAAGGGAATGCTTCCAGGTTTGCCCATTCAGTAAGATATTGGCTGTGGGTTTGTCATAGATAGCTCTTATTATTTTGAGATATGACCAATCGATAGCTAATTTATTGAGAGTTTTTAGCATGAAGCATTGTTGAATTTTGTCAAAAGCCTTTTCTGCATCTATTGAGATAATCATGTAGTTTTTGTCTTTGTTTCTATTTATATGTTGGATTACATTTATTGATTTGCATATGTTGAACTGGCCTTGCATCCCAGGGATGAAGCCCACTTGATCATGGTGTATAAGCTTTTTGATATGCTGCTGGATTTGGTTTGCCAGTATTTTATTGAGGATTTTTGCATAAGTGTTCATCAAGGTTATTGATCTAAAATTCTCTTTTTTGGTTTTGTCTCTGCCAGGCTTTGGTATCAGGACGATGCTGGCCTCATAAAATATGTTAGGGAGGATTCCCTCTTTTTCTGTCGATTGGAATAGTTTCAGAAGGAATGGTACCAGTTCTTCCTTGTACCTCTGGTAGAATTTGGCTGTGAATCCATCAGGTCCTGGACTCTTTTTAGTTGGTAAGCTATTGATTATTGCCACAATTTCAGAGCCTGTTATTGGTCTATTCAGAGATTCAACTTCTTCCTGGTTTAGTCTTGGGAGGGTGTATTTGTCGAGGAATTTATTCATTTCTTCTAGATTTTCTAGTTTATTTGCGTAGAGGTGTTTGTAGTATTCTGTGATGGTAGTTTGTATTTCTGTGGGATCAGTGGTGATATCCCCTTTATCATTTTTTATTGCATCTATTTGATTCTTCTCTCTTTTCTTTTTTATTAGTCTTGCTAGCAGTCTATCAATTTTGTTGATCTTTTCAAAAAACCAGCTCCTGCATTCATTAATTTTTTGAAGAGTTTTTTGTGTCTCTATTTCCTTCAGTTCTGCTCTGATTTTAGTTATTTCTTGCCTTCTGCTAGCTTTTGAATATGTTTGCTCTTGCTTTTCTAGTTCTTTTAATTGTGATGTTAGGGTGTCAATTTTGGATCTTTCCTGCTTTCTCTTGTGGGCATTTAGTGCTATAAATTTCCCTCTACACACTGCTTTGAATGTGTCCCAGAGATTCTGGTATGTTGTGTCTTTGTTCTCGTTGGTTTCAAAGAACATCTTTATTTCTGCCTTCATTTTATTATGTACCCAGTAGTCATTCAGGAGCAGGTTGTTCAGTTTCCATGTAGTTGAGCGGTTTTGAGTGAGTTTATTAATCCTGAGTTCTAGTTTGATTGCACTGTGGTCTGAGAGACAGTTTGTTATAATTTCTGTTCTTTTACATTTGCAGAGGAGTGCTTTACTTCCAACTATGTGGTCAATTTCAGAAAAGGTGTGGTGTGGTGCTGAAAAAAATGTATATTCTGTTGATTTGGGGTGGAGAGTTGTGTAGATGTCTATTAGGTCTGCTTGGTGCAGAGCTGAGTTCAATTCCTGGATATCCTTGTTAACTTTCTGTCTCATTGATCTGTCTAATGTTGACAGTGGGGTGTTAAAGTCTCCCATTATTATTGTGTGGGAGTCTAAGTCTCTTTGTAGTTCACTAAGGACTTGCTTTATGAATTTGGGTGCTCCTGTGTTGGGTGCATATATATTTAGGATAGTTAGCTCTTCTTGTTGAATTGATCCCTTTACCATTATGTAATGGCCTTCTTTGCCTCTTTTGATCCTTGTTGGTTTAAAGTCTGTTTTATCAGAGACTAGGATGGCAACCCTTGCCTTTTTTAGTTTTCCATTTGCTTGATAGATCTTCCTCCCTCCCTTTATTTTGAGCCTATGTGTGTCTCTGCACGTGAGATGGGTTTCCTGAATACAGCACACTGATGGGTCTTGACTCTTTATCCAATTTGCCAGTCTGTGTCTTTTAATTGGAGCATTTAGCCCATTTACATTTAAGGTTAATATTGTTATGTGTGAATTTGATCCTGTCATTATGATGTTAGTTGGTTATTTTGCTCGTTAGTTGATGCAGTTTCTTCCTAGCCTTGATGGTCTTTACAATTTGGCATGGTTTTGCAGTGGCTGGTACCAGTTGTTCCTTCCCATGTTTAGTGCTTCCTTCAGGAGCTCTTTTAGGGCAGGCCTGATGGTGACAAAATCGCTCAGCATTTGCTTGTCTGTAAAGTATTTTATTTCTCCTTCACTTATGAAGCTTAGTTTGGCTGGATATGAAATTCTGGATTGAAAATTCTTTTCTTTAGGAATGTTGAATATTGGCCCACACTGTCTTCTGGCTTGTAGAGTTTCTTCTGAGAGATCAGCTGTTAGTCTGATGGGCTTCCCTTTGTGGGTAACCCGACCTTTGTCTCTGGCTGCCCTTAATATTTTTTCCTTCATTTCAACTTTGGTGAATCTGACAATTATGTGTCTTGGAGTTGCTCTTCTTGAGGTGTATCTTTGTGGCATTCTATGTATTTCCTGAATCTGAATGTTGGCCTGCCTTGCTAGGTTGGGGAAGTTCTCCTGGATAATATCCTGCAGAGTGTTTTCCAACTTGGTTCCATTCTCCCCGTCAGTTTCAGGTACACCAATCAGAGGTAGATTTGGTCTTTTCACATAGTCCCATATTTCTTGGAGGCTTTGTTCATTTCTTTTTATTCTTTTTTCTCTAAACTTCCCTTCTCACTTCGTTTCATTCATTTCGTCTTCCATCACTGATACCCTTTCTTCCAGTTGATCGCATCGTCTCCTGAGGCTTCTGCATTCTTCACGTAGTTCTAGAGCCTTGGCTTTCAGCTCCATCAGCTCCTTTATGGACTTCTCTGCATTGGTTATTCTAGTTATCCATTCGTCTAATTTTTTTTCACAGTTTTTAACTTCTTTGCCATTGGTTTGAATTTCCTACTGTAGCTCGGAGTAGTTTGATCATTTGAAGCCTTCATCTCTCAACTCATCAAAGTCATTCTCTGTCCAGCTTTGTTCCGTCACTGGTGAGGAGCTGTGTTCCTTTGGAGGAGGAGAGGTGCTCTGCTTTTTAGAGTTTCCAGTTTTTCTGCTCTGTTTTTTCCCCATCTTTGTGGTTTTATCTACTTTTGGTCTTTGATGATGGTGACGTACATAAGGGTTTTTGGTGTGGATGACCTTTCTGTTTGCTACTTTTCCTTCTAACAGACAGGACCCTCAGCTGCAGGTCTGCTGGAGTTTGCTAGAGGTCCACTCCATACCCTGTTTGCCTGGGTATCAGCAGCGGTGGCTGCAAAACAGCGGTGGCTGTAGAACAGCGGATCTTGGTGAACTGCAAATGCTGCTGTCTGATCGTTCCTCTGGACATTTTGTCTCAGAGGAGTACCCAGCTGTTTGAGGTGTCAGTCTGCCCCTACTGGGGGGTGCCTCCCAGTTAGGCTGCTCAGGGGTCAGGGACCCACTTTAGGAGGCAGTCTGCCCATTCTCAGATCTCCATCTGCCTGCTGGGAGAACCACTACTCTCTTCAAAGCTGTCAGACAGGAACATTTAAGTCTGCAGAGGTTACTGCTGTCTTTTTGTCTGTGCCCTGCCCCCAGAGGTGGAGTCTACAGAGGCAGGCAGGCCTCTTTGAGCTGTGGTGGGCTCCACCCAGTTCGAGTTTCCTGACTGCTTTGTTCACCTAATCAAGCCTGGGCAATGGCTGGCACCCCTCCCCCAGCCTCACTGCTGCCTTGCAGTTTGATCTCAGACTCCTGTGTTAGCAATCAGCGAGACTCCATGGGCGTAGGACCCTCTGAGCCAGGTGCAGGATATAATCTCCTGGTGTGCTATTCTTTAAGCCCGTTGGAAAAGCACAGTATTAGGGTGGTAGTGACCCGATTTTCCTGGTGCCATCTGTCACCCCTTTCTTTGACTCGGAAAGAGAACTCCCTGACCCCTTGTGCTTCCTGAGTGAGGCATTGCCTTGCCCTGCTTCAGCTCGTGCACAGTGCACTGCACCCACTGTCCTGCACCCACTGTCTAGCACTCCCTAGTGAGATGAACCTGGTACCTCAGATGGAAATGCAGAAATCACCCTTCTTCTGCGTCGGTCACGCTGGGTGCTGTAGACCAGAGCTGTTACTATTCGGCCGTCTTGGCTCCACCCTCAATGGAAGTTTTTTATATCTTGACTGGCAAATGCATCAGTCTTCACACTTGAAATGTATACATTTTATTGTACCTCATACAATTTATTAGAAAAAATAAAACGTATATATTATTAATGCAGAGATAGAAGAGTTTGAAATGTTTAAAAGCTGTTGTCAAAACACTAATGGAAAGAAAAAATTGAAGATCCTGGAGGAGATGGATTAAGTAGATTAATGGAGTAGTGCCTTCTGTTGCAAACTTATTTTTATACTTGTCAAATTCCACTGCTTGTGGAATTTTAATGTTAGAAACTAATACCTTGAATTGGACACCATTAAGTGTCAAATTTCAGTTCCACCGTTGACTTTAATTTCTCTTCCCTTTAGGGTATTTATTTAGCTCTCTGTTAAGTATTGGCTTAATAAATCTCTTTACTTAGAAAAGAATGTATGAAATAACTCAGATTATTGAAGAAATATCGTGGACATTATTAAATATTTAAATTTTAAAAATTGTAATAGAAATATCAAAATAGACTTTGTAAAACATTTAAATTGTGAAGCGTATAAAAGTCTAAAAGGGACAATTTTATTTCAAGGTTTTTAATAATAAAATATATGCTAGAAACTAGCTTATTATTTAACTAACAACAAAATATCTTCACACTTTTCTATTTTCCTGGATTCATGAAATAATGTGTAACCTAGAAAAATATATCTGAGTATAAAAAATTTTTGTCAAAATTATTTTCTTTAAAAAAAAATAGCTGTGTTTCTACCTTCAGGCTGTTTAAGTAGAAATTCATTTTGAAACAGAACATTAGAACATCTAATTAAGACATTACAAGAGAAAATAAAGTTATATAATAAAAATACTGCAATTAAACCTGCCTAATTTCAAATTCCAAGGTCATAAAGATGTTCTTTTAATTAAAAGCCTTAGCCAAAATTGCCACAAAAGAACACCCATTAGATCGTGCTGTAAATAGAAATTGAGATATGAGGAGTCTGAGAAGCCTAGTATTAAAGGCAGGGACCCAGATTTTAAGCCACAGCTGGTGTAATCAATAAATACTTGAAGCAACAGTCATTAAAGAGAGTGCTAAATGATAATACTGTAAAACAGCCTTAATGTCACATTTATGTAATAGGGATTCATCTTCTAGAGGCCTTCTACTGACTATTTGTATGCTGTCCAAGGAGATAGCCTTATACAAATGTAATGCAGTGGCTATTATAAAAAAATTGCAACACATTCTGGGAAAATAGGTTCAAATGTCATATTCTCTAACACACAATAGAAAACATGCAAAAAACACGAGATATAAATTTATCAGAACTGATTCACATAGTAGGTAGGACAATAATTTTTATAAAATGGGTTAGGTATGGACTCTAGCTTGCAAGTCTCAGACACCCAGCTTGAACTAGCTTAAGCAAAAGGATGAAATTATTAAAAAGGATTATGGTATCTCAGATAATCTAAGGGAAAAGTTGAACAATAAATATACAGAAAAGGAAGTGATGCATCTGGGCCTCTGAACTAATAGGACCAGAGCTTGGAGATTATTAGAGCTTATCTATTTATTTATCTCTTGTCTGCTTCTTTTCTTTGTTTTTTCAATGTTTTATCTTGCTGAAGACTGACTTTCAATGGAAAATATGACTACAATATTTTATGTAACTTCTCAGTCCCATATGATAAAGACTGTGCCTTCTCTTAGTCCTGTACCCCAAAAATCTATGGGTGAGGGGGTGCATTATTTGGCTCTGCTTAGGTCAAATGCCTAACTCTGGACCAAGGGACTTCAGCCAAGTGAGAAGGATTGCATTGTACCATGGCTGCTCATTCAACAGGTCTGGAGATAGATTGGACAAAAGGAAAAAGATTTCAACTATGCAGAGAGTTCCTTAGGTGACCATGCACTTCCCTTCTGTCTTCAAGGTAGTACGAGAAAGGTTTTAATGAAAAATATTCATACTAAGAAACATTAACAGAGTTCAAGTAGCAATCCGTAAAACTAGGTATAACTGAACCAATTTAAATTATTTTATTTAGATTCCAGGAATACATAAGGCTATCGCATTAGTCTTATAGAGGGTGCTTAATTTTCCAGATTTATTTGTGATCTTAGAAGAATAATTTGAAGTATGTTTGCTATTTGAAAATGTAAGTTAATGATTTCTTTTAAAAAATTTTTAGTCTTGTGAGAATTAATAAATGCATTTGTGATGTTCTAGGATTTCAATCTCTAAGGCCAGTTCGTTGGGAGAATAAAGTTATCTTTTAGTCAAGGGAATGCACAACTCAGGTTCAGTGAGGTCTCTAGTAAGAGAGTTTGTGGACAGTAATATATGGAAAAAGAATATACATATACACATTTACCAAGCACTTCAATATGTGTCACTGACTGCTTAGCAAAGATGAACATACTGTCCCAAAATATGGAATAATCAATATAGGAAAGAACACATATGCAATTAATTATATTTCAATATTATATAATGTATACCAATTTCTCTTGTTTTTCTTCCTCTCTGTCATCTTTTGTGGGATCCTCTCCTGCAAATTAGTCATAAAAAGAGAAGTTATCAACTTATTTAGAACATATATAGCTTTTTAAACATTAAACAAAATTCTAATGCTAAACTCTAGAAATGCTTATTAAATGATCTGAGTTTGTCCTAGGAACCTTTATTTTTATAAATCTCTCCCAGATATTTCTGATATGCATACGTAATTAGAAACTAATGATACTGATCCTGAGACTCTGCCAGTGTCATTGTTTTCTTAAATTCTGCATATTTTCCATATATAATCGCATGTTATCCCATGTTTTATCTGTTTTCTCATGGTGAAGCAGCAGAAATTTATATTTCCATCACACACCTGGTATTCAGACAAGCACATTCAGCTGCAAACTAGATGGCTCTACTTGCAAGTTCCACAAGCATTTCACAGTCAACCTGTCCAAAATTAAATTCTTTATCTTCACTCAGCTCTCCCAACCAGTTCTTTCCATTTTACTGTCCTGGTCACACCATCATTTGCCTGCAATTGCATGTCAGAAAGCTGACATGTTTTTTGACTCCTCTCTCTTCTTCATCTGTCTCTCTCTCCTTCTTCATTCTTCCCCTCAGTTCAGATGCTCATCATACCTATCACAATGCAACTGTCTATTAACTGGCCCTGCCCACAGCCTAAATCAGAAGAATGCCAGAGTGACCTTTCTAAATGGAAACAGACTCACACAACCCCCCTGCTTAAAACTCTTCAGTGGTTCCTCATATCTTCAGTAGGAAATTAAAGTGCACTTGTACAATACACAGGGTCCTTCTTCATTTTATATATAGTTTTTGTTTATTATTTGTTTCTTTCTTTAGAATATAAGTTTACTTAAGGCATCAACATAGCCTGCCTTGTTGATTATTTAATGTCCTAATCCTGAAATAAGCTTGGAATATTGCAGTTGCCAGCTACATATTTGCTTAATGGATGAGTGTGTGAATGAAAGACTGAAAGAATCTAATCTCTACATACCATTTCGGCTTCATCCTTTGCTGTACTCATACTGAACTATTGCAATTGCATGGACAGACTGTGATGCCGCATAACAACCTGCTTCCCAAACTGCTTTCTCATCTTTTCAAATTCTTCCTATCCCTCCAATATTTTTTCTTCACTCCCTCCCCACAATGTAAGCATACACACACACACACACGCACACACACACACACACACGTATGTTCATACATATATGCATATATTCTCATATCTACACCCACTTTTCCTTAGCTAATTCCAGCACTTTCAAGCAGGCTCTTATTATCAGTTTTTTGAGGAAATATTTTCTGGCATCTTTCTCATGACGTCTCTTCTCACTTGCAAAGATAATCAGGTGTGCTGTCTTTATTTCTACAGCAGACTGTCCAATTTCTAAAATAATATTCACTGCATCATGTCATAATTGATTGTCTTTGTTGTTGTTTATCTTCTCTAACAAATATAATGTTATTTTGTTGGCTGTAAGACAGCCATGTCTTTATTTTCTGAATCCTATTGTCTGGCACACTGTTTAACATATACTAGGTGATAAATGCAGATGAATGGATGTATGAATAAGTGAAGTACCAAGGAAACATAACAGGATGAGTGACAAATACTATAAGAATGTTAATAAAAACTATGATGTAAAAGGATGAGTGATATTAAAGAATTTATTAAGCAAAAGAATTTCACACTATTAATCCAGAAAGAGACACAAACCATCTGTTGAGTAATTTAATTGTACATTCTAGCCGACATCACAAATCTGTAACACTGTAAATGATAAGATCCTGTAAGCATTCTCCTAGGTTTTAGACTCCTTCACTGCTGGTGTCTGTTAGTTACACTATTTCTGCAGAAGATAATAATGGAAATAATGGAAGACACGAAGTTAAGGAATTACATATAATGAAAGTACTAATCAAGTCAATTAATTAAAGATTTCTCAAAAATTTAAAGAGACATGCTAAAGGTATGTAGATTAACAGGAGTCTGAGAATTTTTCTTATATACAATAAATTTTTAAAATACTAAGAAGTAAAATGATGAAAGGTAATAATGATAACATAAGGATATTAGTAATACTCCATATTTCTTTATTGAGAGCTTATGTGCCAAAAACTGTGCTTAGAAAAGTTTTTATACTCTATTAGAAATCAAGTGACAATGAATTGCAGTTTTTGTTGCCAATTGAATTATATATTATTTATTAAAGCATAATATTAATAGAGTGGATTCTGGAATTGGTTCATTTGGCCTCAATTCTGGGCTCACCATTCACTCAATAGGTGAATTTGAGCAGATTATTTAACGTCTCAGAATCTCAGTTTGTTTCCTCATTAGGAAACAAAAGGAGTAACATAGGGATATGAGGATTCCATGCATTAATACAAATAAAACCATTAAAACCATGAGGAGAGTGCCTTTACACATAAAAGATTAGTAAATATTATTATTATTATTGCTATATCTTCCACCAGCAGAGTAACATACTTTCCCATGGTATTTGTGCACTATAAAATATAATGTCTGACTTAGCAGACAGCTTTCATTGCAGCCAAGTGGAAGAGGAAGGTAAGATATCAATAAAGAACGTCACTAAGATTAGTTAACAACATCAAAAATTGAGAGCAGATACCAGATTCTACTGGCTTATTTTGAAACACAAGTTCTCTGTTTAAAGTACATAATAACAAATAATGCATAAATGCCTATTTTTTTCTGATTGTAAAATTACACGCTTATTACAGAAAACATGAACAATATGATGTATAAAGGAAAGTTACTTGTATCTGACTATACAGTGTTAACCACTCAGAATCTTTGTGCAGGTATTCGCTGTTACATTATCTGCCTCTAATAATTTATATGTTTAAAAGCTCTTGCATCCATAATTTTAGTTATTCAGAGAGTCTCAGAACATATGCTGTAAATTTGTGTGTTTGTGTATGTGCGTATGTGAAGGAAGATGGTTGGGAGAAATGAAGTTCTTAATAGAGATTCATGTTACTTTTTCATTTGTAGGTAGTGGTGGCTTGGATAGCTTGAAAAAGACCACCAAATATTTTAATCCTTAGAAAAAATTCGCTTATCTAAATAAGTTATGTAGGAGAAATCTATATTAGTATACATCTTTCCATCTAGTCATATTATCTTATATAACTGAGATCAAACTGTCTTTTAATTTTGTTTCCCTGTTTTCTCCTCTAACATTTCCTTAAGTATTTCCTTCTTTTCAATTAAAAAAAACTCTGTATAAGCATAACTTTAAATAGCTTCACTAAAGACCATACTGTGATGTGAAATTGAACATATAGGCGTTATGAGTCTAGAGCCCGTAATCTGTGATATCTGATATGCTCAGCCTTCAAAAATCTCATATGCCTGTATGACTTAGTCCTACAAAAATCTACCACTTCCTCAATGGTGGGATATCAGCAGAAAGGTAATATTAATGAATTTAATAATAACCATTTTAGGGCCACCACGTATAAAAAATAGAGAAAAAGATAAATTTTATCACCCCTTTATCTATATCAGAAAAATTCTCAACAAATGCATCTGGCTTATAATATTTAATCAGGTAGAATGACTGTGCTGATTATCTGAGTGATACTATTTGTGATGGTTAATATTGTCAACTTGATTGAAGAATGCAAACTATTGTTCCTGGGTGTTTTTGTGAGGGTGTTGCCAAAGCAGATTAACATTTGAGACAGTGGACTGGGAGAGGAAGACCCACTCTCAAGCTGGGTGGGCACCATTTAATCAGCTGCCAGTGCGGCTAGGATAAAAGCAGACAAAGGAACGTGGAAGGACTAGACTGACCTGAGTCTAATCTAGTCTAGACTGACCTGGCCTCCATCTTTCTCCCATGCTGGATGATTCCTGCCTTCAAAATGTTGGACTCCACATGTAAGCACCAAGGGGTTCACCTTTCCTGCTACCTAGACAGAGCCAACTTATCAAGACAGGGGAATTGCAATAAAAAGGGTAATTCACGCAGAGCCAGCTATTTAGGAGACTAGAGTTTTATTATTACTCAAATCATTCTCCCTGAGCGTTCTGGGAGCAGAGTTTTTAAGGACAACTTGGTGGATGGGGGTAAGCCAGTGAGCCAGGAGTGCTGATTTCTTAGGGATGAAATCATAGGGAGTTGAAGCTGTCTTCTTGCCATAGAGTCAGTTTCTGGGTGGGAGCCACAAGATCGGATGAGCCAGTTTATTGATCTGGGTGGTGCCAGCTGATCCATCAAGTGCAGGGTCTGAAAAATATCTCAAACACTGATCTTAGGAGTAGCTTAGAGAGGGTCAGAATCTTGTAGCCTCCAGCTGCATGACTCCTAAATATAATTCCTAATCTTGTGGCTAATGTTAGTCCTGCAAAATCAATCTAGTCCCCAGGCAAGAAGGAGGTCTATTTTGGGAAAGGGCTGTTACCATCTTTGTTTTAAACTATAAACTATAAACTAAGTTTCTCCCAAAGTTAGTTCAGCCTACTACCAGAAGCAAGATGGAGTTGGAAGTCAGATCTCTTTCACTATTTGTCATAATTTTGCAAAGGTGGTTTCACAAGTTCTTCAGCTTTTGAACTCTTGGACCTACAATAGTGGTTTGCCAGGGGCTCTCAGGCCTTCGGTCACACCTGAAGGCTGCACTGTCAGCTTCCCCACTTTTGAGGTTTTGGGACTCAGACTGGCTTTCTTGCTCCTCAGCTTGCAGGTGGCCTATTGTGGGACTTCACCTTGTGATCGTGAGTCAGTACTCCTTAATAAACTCCTTTTCATATATACAATTTTCCCATTAGTCCTGTCCCTCTAGAGAACTCTGACTAACACAGTATTTTACTTAGTTCTCTGACTTTGTAAAGCAGGGATGTGAAGAGAGAGGGGTAAGTTGTCTAATTAAATGTAGTGCTGGGAAACCTGAAGGCTACTTTACTCATTTCTTTCAACTCTTCTGTACTTTAAACATCATTAAAGCTGAGAAGACCGCATGGAGATCTTGATGTATTGGTGGTGACAATGAAACAACAAGAATAGCAAGAAGAAATAACAAAAGTAGCAGTAAAAAATGAAGCCAGTCTGCTTTGGAGAGATTCTTCATGTACACTGTGTGGCTATGGAATAACTTACTTTTTCAATTTTTTAAATAGTATAGGATGTATGGGTAATTTAAAATTTTTCTTCATTAAAAATAATGATGTGATGACTCTTTTAACGCTTAAATTTTTGTTTGCATTATGAGTTATCTCTTAGAATTGAATACATTAAGAAGATCATAGCACATGTTAAAAAATGATGATCCAGAGTATTTGTGCCATTTTTTGCTCCTCCACAAAATTAGGAGAGTGTATTCGTCCATTTTCATGCTGCTGATAAAGATATACCCAAGACTGGGGAAAAAAAAAGAGGTTTAATTGGACTTACAGTTCCACATGGCAGGAGGCAAAAGGCACTTCTAACATGGCAGTGGCAAGAGAAAAAGAGCAAAAGCAAAAGCAGAAACCCCTGATAAACCCATCAGATCTTGTGAGCCTTATTCACTACCATGAGGACAGTATGGGGGAAAACCGTCCCCATGATTCAAATTATCTCCCACCATGTTCCTCCCACAGCACATGAGAATTATGGGAATACAATTTAAAATGAGATTTGGGTAGGGACACAGAGCTAAACCATAAGATTCTGCCCCTGGCACCTCCAAACCTCATATCCTCACATTTCAAAACCCATCATGCCTTCCCAACAGTCCCCAAAGTCTTAACTCATTTCAGCATTAACCCAAAAGTTCACAGTCCAAAGTCTCATCTGAGATAATGCAAGTCCCTTCCACCTATGAGCCTGTAAAATCAAAAGCAAGCTAGTTACTTCCTGGATACAATGGGGGTACAGGCATTGGGCAAATACAGCCATTCCAAATGGGAGAAATTGGCCAAAACAAAGTGGTTACAGGGCCCATGCAAGTCCAAAATCCAGGGAGTTAGTCAAATTTTAAAGCTCCAAAATGATCTCCTTTGACTCCAGGTCTACATCCGGGTCATGCTGATGTAAGAGGTGGGTTTCCATGGCCTTGGGCAGCTGTGCACCTGGAGCTTTACAGGGTACAGCCTCCCTCCCAGCTGCTTTCATGGGCTGGCATGGAGTGTCTGCAACTTTTCCAGGCACACGGTGCAAGCTGTTGGTGGGTCTGCCATTCTGGGGTCTGGAAGACGATGGCCCTCTTCTCACAGCTCCACTAGGCAGTGCCCCAGTAGGGACTCTGTGTGGGGGCTCCCACCTCACATTTCCCTTCTGCACTGCCCTAGCAGAGGTTCTCCATGAGGGCCCTGCCCCTGTAGCAACTTTTGCCTGGGCATCCAGGCATTTCCATATATCTTCTGAAATCTAGGCAGAGGTTCCCAAACCTCAATTCTTGACTTCTGTGCACCTTCAGGCTCAACACTACTTGGAAACTACAAAGACTTGGGGCTTGCACCCTCTGAAGCCACAGCCTGAGCTCTACATTGGCCCCTTTCAGCGATGGCTGGAGTGGCTGGGACATAGGACACCAAATCCCTAGGCAGCACACAGCACGGGGACCCTGGGCTAAGGCCCACAAAACCACTATTTCTTCCTGTGCCTCCAGGCCTGTGATGGGAGGGGCTGCCATGAAGGTCTCTAACATGGCCTGGTGACATTTTCCCCATAGTCTTGAGGATTAACATTAGGCTTCTTGCCACTTATGCAAATTTCTGCAGGCTCGAATTTTTCCTTAAAAAATGGGTTTTTATTTTCTACTGCATTGTCAGGCTGCAAATTTTCTGAACTTTTATGCTCTGTTTCCTTTTTAAAATGGAATGCTTTTAACAGCACCCAAGTTAGCTTTTGAATGCTTTGCTGCTTAGAAATTTTTCCGCCAGATACCCTAAATGATCTCTCTCAAGTTCAAAGTTTCACAAATCTCTAGGGCAGGGGCAAAATACTGCCAATCTCTTTGCTAAAACATAACAAGAATCACCTTTGTTCCAGTTTCCAACAAGCCTCATCTCTGTCTGAGACCACCTCATCCTGGACTCTATTGTTCATATCACTATCAGCATTATTATCAAAGCCATTCAGCGGGACTCTAGAAGGTTCCAAACTTTCCCACATTTTCCTGTCTTCTTCTGAGCCCTCCAAACTGTTTCAACCTCTGCCTGTTACCCAGTTCCAAAATGGCTTCCACATTTTCGGGTATCTTTTCAGCAATGCCCCACTGTACTGGTACCAATTTACTGTATTAGTCCAGTTTCACACTGGTGATACAGACATACCCTAGACTGGGGGGAAAAGAGTTTTAAATGTATTGATAGTTCCACTTGGCTGGGGAGGCCTCAGAATCATGGCGGGAGGCAAAAGGCACTTCTATCATGGCAGAGGCAAGAGAAAGTGAGAAAGAAGCAAAAGTGGAAACCCCTGATAAACCCATCAGATCTTGCGAGACTTACTCACTACCATGAGGACAGTATGGAGGAAACCGCCTGCATATTAAAATGATCTCCCACCAGGTTCCTCCCACAGCACATGGGAATTATGGGAATACAATTCAAAATGAGATTTGGTTGGGGACACAGAGCCAAACCATATCAGAGAGTGTCTATTTCTTCATGAATCAAAGAGAGATGGGGCATGGAGAAGAGGGCCACCATCCTCCAGACCCCATAATGGTAGATCCACGGACAGCTTGCAGTGTGTGCCTAGAAAAGCTGCAGACACTCAACGCCAGCCTGTGAAAGCAGCCAGGAGGGAGGCTGTACCCTTCAAAGCTACAGGCACAGAGCAGCCCAAGGCCATGGGAACCCACCTCTTACATCAGCGTGACCTGGATGTAGACCTGGAGTCAAAGGAGATCATTTTGGATCTTTAAAATTTGACTGCCTCACTGGAAGCTTTTCTGTTTTTCAAAAACAGAAAAGTACAACAAATTTAAATCATATATGAAGGATAATCAAATAGGCATTAAACATTAAGATGGAAAACTAGTAAACATTTCACATATGAATATCAGAGTAAGTTTTTACAAATTAAGACTTGAATAGGATATTAATGATTTTAACAACAGAGGGAACAAGAGGAAGGTACAGAAATTATTTGGGATATTTACTTAATGAAGTGCTCCTTAAAATTAATGCAAAATTCCAATTTATGAATAACTGAAAGACTTGAAAAAAACATGAATAGCTTCCTGGGGGTAAAAGGGCCCTGGATTGGCAGAAACGCAGATATTGATAAATGCTAAGGGAGTTAGGAAAACAAGCCAGAAAGATAACTAATTCTTTAAAAAAAGAAGAGAAAGATAATAGGCAAAGGAAAAAGATATTTTAGAGTACTAAATTCATTGGTAATTGATAAGGAATATGTGGAGATTTTGCTGGTGTTGGTAATGTGAAAAACCTTTAAATACCACGTGAACAAAATACTTAAGATCCAATACGATAGTGGGTATGAAAATACTCTGAAAACTACAAAGCATCATAGCAATGTAATATATGATTATTATATTATGAATTCCCATGATTAGACCACAAATTATTTGAGAAATAATCTGTTAGTATACATCTGTGACAGAAAAATAATCATAATGGAAGATGTCATTTTACTGGTGGCCCAGTTTGTGTTATGAAGGCATTTGTTCTTAACTGAGTAGTTTTCCAAGTAGTTCTGAATGCCAGTGAGGAATACTTTCTACTATCATTTTTTAGACTAAATAAAAACTAGTAAATTTTATCATATGTTAATGAGATTGAACAAAAGCAGTACTAAGGAGCTGAGCAGTTAAATTAGCTTCTAAAATATAAGCACTACAGTAGATAATAAATTTTATAATATTGTCTCATCTACTTACTATAAACATATGTGGCGCAGGCTCTAAGTTTATGAATAATGGCTTCATTTTGAAGTAATTAGGATTCAATGCTATTAACAGCAGGATGTCTGGATAATTATATTTTAGAATGAAATGTCTAAGAAAAGGCATTTCTGTTCTTATGATAATCATGTGTGTGATTAATGGTATAAATGACAATATCCAATATACATACAGAACAGCAAAAATTAACTGTATCTATCATGAGTGACAGTATGAAAATTAGATGAAATCAATAATCACAAGTAAGGGATGGCTTTGTTCATATTGTTGTGTTCTCCAAGGCAGGGCCAATTGAGGTAGCGGTGAGGGGGAGGAGTACAGATGGGACTTTTGCCATTCTATCTGGAGTCTCAGTGAAGACAAATCAGTAGATATCAATTATGTGCATTGTCTAAATGTTCCACAGTCTAAAGGATGCTTGAGTGCCAAAGGAACATCTGAGGATCCAATTGTGAAAATTGCCATAAGCAACCCTTTCAGCAGGAAAATTCAGTTCTAGGATTTTTTGTATTTTTAGAGTAATGTACCCAGGGACATCTCCCTGTGAAATGAGACAGTGGAACTGTTCTAAGGCAAAGTGCACAGCCTTAGGCTTCTGCCTCAGGGATCAGGACATTTACCTCTGTAATGAGAAGCCTGCAGGACTCCAAAGCCAATGAAATGCACTCAGTTTTTCTTTTTTTCCTTTTTGACATATTTGGCTTTTCTTCACTCCTGTCCTCCACAAATACACACGTGCACACACAGGCACATAGAAATATTTGAGGGTCTTTTGTTGTTGTTTAGTCTTAGTTATTACAAGACTTTCATAAACTCTTTTTCATTTTTAAGAAAACTTTCCTAAGAGGTGTCTTGTAGCTATTTATTCTGCCTTGCAAACCTCACGTATATATCTCACTATATCTACACAATAGACACCTATCCATGTCTTTATACTAAGTACTTTTTCCATTCTTATTTCTTTACCATGTTATTATTACTATTTCCCAGGGTCTTTAAAAACAGCTTAATGTTTAAAAAATGTAAAATATAGATAGAGAATAGTATATTACCATATTCTTATTCTTCAGCTTAAATTATTCTGAATTCATTACCTTCCCTACTAACCTTCCTCTGGATTATTTTGATGCAAAATCTAGGCTTTATATAATTTCACCCCTAAGTATAGTAACATGTATCTTTAAAATATAAGAATTGTCATTTAAAACATAATCATGGTGTAATTATCTAACATACTCTGTCCAATCAACCCCTGATTTTTCCGTTCTGTTCTTAAACCAAATTTGCTGCTTTATAGTTCTAACTGCATCATTAAACAAATAAACATGTTTTTGCCCTCATCCTCTTGTCCTTAAAATAAAATCCTTTTTTTTCCTAAGGATCACCTGTTTCAACTATTTGTTACTTAAACTTACATTTTTGATGATCTCAAATTCTTCACTTTTCTTTGAGAAGCATCATTTTATTTTGCTGTAGAAAATAATGTAGAAAATGGCCACAGAGAAGGAAAGATGCACTCCACAAAGCAGAAGTAGCATGAGCAAAGAAACAGAAGCATATAAAGTGCATTTTGAGTTCAATTAAGTCCAGCAATTTCCATATGGCCAGAGCCCAGGGAGGCTGGTAGATATTAACAGATGATAAGGATGTAAAAGAAAGCAGAATTCCAACCTGTGTGTCATGCATGCATGCTTCAGCTCTTTCTAAAAGGGTGTAGAAACTGAGGGATTTATGCAGGAAGGTAACCTGATAAGAATAGAATTTTACCGAGACTCGTAAAAGACAATGTGGAAAATATATTTGCAACTACACAAGTCAGCAGCCTATCCCAACATTTAAAGTGAGAGACGCTAGGGACTTGGCAATACCCTAGGCCATCCTAAGGTAATGACAATGAACAGGGACAGATTTCAGATACATGACACTGAAAGAAATTGATGGAATAAAGGAGGAGAAATCTTTGATGACTTTAGATTTTGGTTTTACCTCAAGTTTGAACTAACTGAATAGATTTTGATGCAATTCAATGTATGGAACATAGAAAAACAGATGAAGATGGGGTATTGGGAAAGGAGACAATGAAAGTTTGGGACTTTAGCTTGGGACATATTGAGCTGGGAGATCCTGTGGCATGTATTTAAGGCGAAATATGTAGTAGGCAGTTAAACCAATCCAGCATAGGATTGAAATCTGTACTGAGGAATTAGACCCAAGTTAATCCTGTTCAGTTGATGTGGAAGCCTTGAGAATGCACCTGGAAGAAGAGTAGGAGGCCAGAACAGTAGAAATTTAAGTCCATTGACCAGGCTGAGTCCATGTCCACCAGGGAGACTCCCTGTCAATGACTGAGTGCGAGGGTGCAGCAAGAACCAGATAGCAGACCTGCTCCTGCCAGTGCCGGAACTCCTTTGTTGGCCAAAGGACTCCCTTAAGGGCTTTGTCAAAACCTTCATCCCTAAGGACATGTCAGTTTGGGCAGCTTCCATCCAAGCCTCTCTCCCAGCCTTCTCTGCTTTCTTATTACATGTTCCAACTCTTCCTGAACCCTCGCATTTCCCCTAAAAAATCTTTACTTATTTAAACCCATCTTGCTGGCATCTGTTTCTCAGAGGACTCTGACTAATGCAGTGGGTGACTGAACTTATAATGGTGTTGTAGAGCTTGTTAAAAAAACATTGACCATCCCTTGTTCAGAGTTGGTCAATGTTTTTGAGGGATCAGCAGAAGAGGAGCATTGTATAGAGGTTCTGAAAGATGTAAGACCTAAAAGGAAAGCCTTTAATCTAGGCATTGCTTACCATAGAGATAGAAGACCAAATCTTTGTCCTCGGATGATCCCACATCCTTGTATGGTCCCTTGGATGCGTGGTTAGTCCCATCATGTCTCTCACTTTAATTACCATTTTCCAGTAGTCAAAATACAAGCCATAAGTGGTATCTTTTCCTAAAATGCTCTTATTTTAGTATAAACCACCAATTCTTCCCCACCCACTAAATGATTTCAGCTGGGCGCTCTGGAACAACTACTGTTGATTAAGTCAGTCCCCTTATGTGTTCATCTTGTTTGTTGAATGTTCCCTTTTGCTTCCTTCCTTAACGAAAAAATCTCAAAGGAAAGACATCATAGCTCTTTAAGATTAACATTTCTAATAAATACCACTGGCTATTGGTTAATGACCATTTATTCTGTGCTAGGTATTGTTACTTGCTTGGTATACTTTATTTTATATTATTGATCTTTCAATAATCCAGTAAGATAATTAATGCATCCATCTTTAACAGATGGGTAAAACTTCCTAAAGTCTCTTGAATGGAAAGCAGCAGAGTCAAATGCAAATAAACTGATTCAGGGCCAGGGACCTCTGAGCCCTTCACTACCATTTCCATATTCTCCAGCATTCCACATGCCAGGGAGTCTGCAGAAGGGATTGGTATTGTGATGGTTCTGTGATTCTTCCTTCCTCTTGAAAAGATCCTTCCTTCTCTGAGATTCATTCCTCATCTACCAAACTTGGTTGAGAATTTTGATTTCTTGTCTGTGGTATCTGTGTCTCCTCATGTCCTACCAATTTTCTAGGGACAATGTGGCTTATTATTCACAACCTTGGTCTCAAGATTTTGTGGCTTCTTGGAACCAAGCAATATTGAATTCAAATACCCCTTGACAAAGAGTTCTAACAGACACACTCTGGATCTTTCCCTCACTTTAACTGCACTTGCTTTGGAAAAGGAAACCATAATCATTAATCATAATTATTGATATCTCTTATTTTCTCATTCCTAACTTGCCTACTGTTTGCATTCATCAAAACCTTTAGAATATGGTTCATTCCATTCTTCCAGTCTATGGCTCCTCTATTAGTTTTACTCTCATTTCCAAGTAGATGTTTTAGCTATTCTTCTTTTATACAACCGCTCTTTAAGATGTTCATCTGTGTATAAAGTCTACCTGACTTAAAGGGCTAAGTCAAAATATCACCAACAGATATTATCATTATTATTTTTTACAATCTGTTATTAGTGTCCTAGTAGAAGAGAGTGATATGAAACAAATGGTGTATCAAGAATCACATTCCCTGGTCAAGCAACACTTCTTAATTTAACTATTTAAGACAGTGAAGGGAAGAAGGAAGATAAATTAATATATTCTAAATAGTTTCTAACACATTATTGTTTTTTAAATACAGTGAAATAGTAATGACCACAATTTCAACAGACTCACCAGCTCTTTATAAATTATGAAAGTTTTATTAGTAAAAATATACTCCCATGTACATGTTATATACATATGTGTGTGGTCGTGTGTCTATATATTATATTAGCTTGTCTAATCTACAATCAGTTTGCCATGGATTAAGGTAACTATAATAGGTTACAAGGATATTCAGGTAAAAGCTCTGTGTTGAGAACCACTGGTTGTCATTAAAAAAAGCTAACTTGGCTTTTTTACTAAGAGACTTTACATTTCACATACCACCTGGTATATTCGCCATGGTCCAGGGTCTGGCCTTTATTTGTGTGTGTCAGTAAGTCCGATCTTTCAGCTTTTAGAGTATATCCATTTCACTGATAGACACCCATTAAGGAAGTTCATAAAGCTGATGCATAAAATAAAAGTCACTTTATTAATTAAAAATAGCATAATTGTAGTAAAAGAACAAGCCAAATTATAATCAGAATATTATATTCCATATTGCTAAACATAGAATGAAACGAAAAAGGATATTAGTGAAAGGATTTATTTAATAGCATCTGTTTATTGTATCTTAATGCATCTGTTTCCACAAAGGGCATCAGGAACTGAGTTGTTTGGTTCTTAGCCAAGACACTCTCTTCCCTGCAGTGTCTGAATAAGTACTATTAACATTTCCCTCTGTGAATTCCTGGTTTTTACATTTTTATTGCTGTTCAAACCTATCTCTTTCCCATCAAAGGAATTTTTCTTTAAACATGATAATATAGCATAAATGTCAGCCACAGAATCCCTGCCTGTGGAGATCTAGGTAAAACTGCCTGTTAAATTCCTAATTCTAGAGCTTCTTGGAGTCCATAGCCTTTCCCAAGATTTCTGTGTGTTCTCAGAGGACAGTTATTATTTTAGTTATTCCTCTGTCATTACATTCCTGCTTCTTCTCCTTCATGATCAGATGTGATAGTCTGTCCTTTATAAATTTTTACATACATCTACACATGCCTACTTACAGAAAACATTAATGATTACAGTAGGCAGATTTTGCCAATGCATTGTGTGTCAAAGGCAGGCTTCATACCAGTATGTTTGTTATGTGCTCCTTAAATAAATCTCTAGGCTGGGCACAGTGGCTGACTTGTGAGCCACCACTTCCCAGCACTTTGGGATGCTTGGGAGGGTGGATCGCCTTATCCCAGAAGTTCGAGACCAGCATAGGCAACATGGTGAAACTCCATCTCTACAAAAAATACAAAAATTAGCCGGGCTTGGTAGCTCATGCTTGTAGTCTCAACTAGTTGGGAGGCTGAGGTGGAAGAATCACTTGAGCTCGGGAGGCAGAGGTTACAGTGAGCTGAGATCTGGCACCACTGCATTCCAACCTGGGTGACAGAGTGAGACTGTCTCATAAATAAATAAATAAACAAATAAATAAATCTCTATTAGACACTCTGTCTCCCAGAATTACTTGTAGTCTAACTGTCATTATGGTTTTCTCTCTGGATCTTCCTCTGCAGGCAGAGTCGACCTCATATTTCTTGTACTCCTCTTTCTTCCTTCTTCACATCCTGTTACTTTCCTCTCTTTTTCTACACTGTTCTCCATCTTCCAAATTCTTCTTTCTTTGTCCTGCAGAGGATAAATGCTGTATCTGATTTTTCTAAACTTGAGCTCTCCAGACTTTCAGGAAGCCTGCGATATGAAAATGTTCTTTATTTACAGGATTTCTGCTAATGAAGCGATTGTATTTTTTAAATGACAATTAAAAAAGTTACTTCTTATAGTGTCAAATCTTGAGGAACTGGGAACTTTTTGGTTTTCAAGATGACATCATACCTCCATTATGTGTTAATCTTATCAATTTACTTTCAGGGAGAAATATTATACCCAAGTTTTTTTAGACATTTTCCATTTACATCTGCGTATCACCTACAGTTTGAACCCTATTATCAAAACTTAAAAAGACATTGCCATCATTTTGACATCTGGAAGTTTAAGCTATATTTATCCATTTGTGTAACTATTTGGCCTCTATGGATGGGAATGTTGAATCTAATCAGAATAATTTAAAAATTCTAACTGTAGTATAAAGAATTCCAAAGTGCAGAAAACTGTCATCCAAATCAATCAAAAGCCTTTTGAAGTTTTAATGCTTCAATTTTTTTTAAATTTCTAATGGTCGGAAAAAAACTTCAAATAAATATGCCCAGAGAGTCATCTTTAGTTAATTGATTTACAATTTAATGACTTCTAAAGGGTCATATTACTTTATTCACAGCAACAATTTTACTTTCACTGAATTGCATAATTTTTTCTTAGTTGCTAGCTGTTACCCAAGTTTTAAAATTATGATAATACTACTACATAGACCATCTATTTAAATACTAGAGATGTAGACATTTCAAGAAGCCCTAAAGAGATTTTCTCACTGCAACATAAGCTGGACAGGTCAGTATCTTAACTTCTTTTTGTTTTATTATTGTTTTCCTGAAGGTATCTTGGGCTAAAAGCTATAAAACACTTAGGAATTCAGAGTTCTTAGTCTCACTTCTCTAACACTTGCTACCAAAACTCCACCAGCTAAAATAAATGTGTGTGTTCTGGTCCCTTTTTCATACTTGAAAGCCATGGTGGAATCTAAAACCACAGAGAAGAAGCAGTGACATAGTGCAATCAATTTGTAAGTTATTAGAGAAAATTTTTTAATTATTCAGTGTCTTTTGCTATAAATCCATAGACCATGTCTAGAGTAGGGACTATGTCATACTTTACGGGCTCAAGCCAGTCTTCCTGGGTTCAAATCCTACATTTGCTCTTTACCAACTGTTCAAGTTGAGTTAACTAAGCAAAATCTTTTGTGTCTTAGTTTTCGCCCCTAAAATAGAGATAATTCGGATAACTACTTCATAAATTTGTGATGAAGATGGAATGATCTGATATATGTAAAGAGCTTAGCAAAGTGCCTAGCATGTAGTAAGCACTATACGTATAGTAGCTATTATTTGTTTTTCAGTTGTTAATATAATGGGTGCTTATTGATATCTGTTGCACTCATACTTTTAAAAATTACACACTTAAAATATCTGAATACGCCATAGGGCACATTTCCACAATTCAGTAGAAGGAAGTTTACAGTTATGCAATAAACCAAACCAGGGAAGCCCAACTATACCTCAATATAGTAATCAATAATGCCTAAAAGAAAGTTGCCAATAATTTAGGATTCCTAGTTATCCTTATATTCTATCTTGATAAAAAAGAAGTAACCAAGAAAGCTAGGTCACTTTTTAGGAAGCAGTTCAGTAGAAAATGCTATTAGCATAGGATTTAGCACCAGAAAGTACAAATACAGTATACATATTTTTGTGGTAGTGAAATAGGAGTCACTTATACACAGGGCGATCATATAATTTATTATTAAAAATGTGACAATTTTAATGAGTGACAGAGTATATTTCATTATGGACTTATTGATCAAGGTCTTGGACACTGTCAAACATTCATCCACAATATTTTTCCAATATTATTTATAATAACAAGTTAGGTACATAGGGTACATAGGGAGGTATAATACTTCTATTTGTGTAAGTACAGGGAATTATCTGGGCATGAGAGGATAATGTATTCATTATTCCACCATGAGATACTTTTCAGAGATACTCTAAAAAGAGTTGATGTATTTCCAAAGGAAGCCTACCACTCTTAGGCCTTGAGAATAGTAAGTAATGTTATTATGCAAAACTTAGAATTTACACTTGATGTCTCAGAGCTGCAAACCCAGTATATATACCACCTGGTTAAATGGAATAATGGCACCTCAGGCTGTGCAGGAAAATGGTTTTCTCAGAAACCTCATTCTTGGAGGCTGTGATTGTGGAACTTGATTTGGTTTTAGCAATTCACAGTCACTGCCTCCATAATTGACAGCCCAAACTACTTATCAAAAGACAGTTTTTATGAGGAGACCATAGTGATAACCAACCCATGAATTGTGCTACAGGCTATTGGGGATTATGGTTTTGGCTCATTCTCCAGTAAAAGAATGCATAAAAGAGAGAAGATAATCACTGTACTTTAATAATTAAAGAAAAATGACATCTAGAGATATTCATTAATTCATTCATATAGAGGTTATTGAAAAGATAAAATTTTCCCTTTCTTTTGAAATTCTATTATTTATATATGTGTATGTATATATCTATGTATACACTTTATTGAAATATTTATAATTGTATTATTTGTGTATAGTTACTACTCTAGTAATAGGAATTATATAGAAACTATAATCTAATAATCTCTTACTATAAGAAAATAGGAAGCTCTTTGAGGGTAGGGGCTAGATAAATATATAAAAATAATCTTTTGTCCTAAGCATGGTGCTTACTTCATAGTAGGTCGTGAACATGTCTATTGATTAAATGTACAGATTTTATTAGCATCATTTTAGTAGTATGGGCTTATGAAATATGTACACTTCTCTGAAGGTATCCTGTACTGTGAATAAATTAGCTGTGGCATGCTTAGAGAGAAGGCAGTGATGGAGTGCAGACTTCTTTGATCCTGGGTTTGTAAGGGTTATGAAGCAGGGATGCAGTGTGGGGAACACTTATGCCCTTCTAACACCAGTGATGTATCTGAAAAGTTCATATTCTCACTCAATAGATTAGTCCCGGAAATAAGACTTTCCTTGCTTGTGAATTAGTTCTTCCTGTCATATTTTACTCTGTGCTACAAAGTTTCCTAAATATTTCTCTATGAGCCCTCAAAAATCATTACACCTCCCATAGCATGGTCCTCTTCTAGACTACAAACTCATTTTTAAGATATCTTCTTTCCTGATAATTAACTTATAAGGTTTAACTTCTATGATTAGGCTAGAAAGGCTACTTAGAGGTAAGCTATTTTTAAAAACACAAACAAATAATACCATTTTACTGAACACCAAATTAATTCTAGGCAGTTATTTTCTGTACCTAAATTAACAAACGAGTGGAAGTTTATTCAGCAAAATACCAAGTGAATCATTAGAGGCCAAACATATCTATTTTTAAAGCTATTGAACTCAGTATAATAACAAACTACTCTCTAAGTCAAGTCATAACTGAACATATACCTCATTTGGTCCAAGCTCCTGATAATTAGTGGGACTTAAATCTTCCTGGCATACTTCAGAATGTTTAATCACAAGCATCCAGTATTTATAGCACTTATTTTCATTCAGCCTCCGCCTCTTTGGTTTCATTAGCATGCATTACTCTCCGGGAGATTTGGGCTGAGTTTATAGGAGCATTGCCAAATGAGTTAGGATCAAAATATTTAATACATTCAATTACTGTTGCTTATACAGTCAGGCCACGTGGTTGGGTCCTGGAAACACATTTTCTTTAACATGCTGTGGTGACATGGCTGTCCTGGAATTTTTTAAATTCATGCTGGATTGTGAAGTGATATTTAAAATGGAAGTATACTCAGCATTGAGAATAAAACTAAAAAGACAATTAGTAAATAATAGCTTAAGTTATATAGATGCATAAAATGAAGACCTAAATATTTAATATAAAGAAATAAATATAAACATCTAGAGTTCACTGTCTTTGTGTTGCACAGTCTAGAGTTACCCAGGGAAGGACTGAACTTAGATGGCCCAGGCAAAGTCAGAGAGTAACTGAATGGCATACTTTCCTCTCTCAGTTGACTTCTCCCTCACTCAGCACAAGTTCTCTGCCTTTCAATTCTTCTTTTTCAGGGTTCTGGCAATCTCAAAATATAGATTGAGCATCATGAATCCAAAAATATGAAGTTTGTAATGCTTCAAAATCCTAACTTTTTGAGCACCAACCTGTCCCTCAAAGGAAATGCTCATTGGAGCATTCCCAATTTCAGATTTTCAGATTAGGGATGTTGAACTGGTAAGTAAAATGCTAATATTACAAAATCTGAAAAAAATGGGAATCCGACATACTGTTGGTTCCAAGCATTTTGGATAAGGAATAGTCATTCATTTTCCTCTACAGTTATCCTAGACCTCTCTCATCAATAATTACTTTTCTACTATCTTTTTAAATTTCAAGATCTGTTCATGTTAACTAACAAATTCATGGTCATGCATTTAATGTCATTCATTGATTCATACATTTGTCATTTCAGGCAACATAAATGCATAACAATAACAGCCATCAGAGGGTCAAAGTATTTTAAACCCAATGGGACACTAAGTGGATATTGCTGGCAACAAGGTAAATATAGGTAAGGTTTTTGGGAGGCAAACTTTTAGGAAGCTGAGAAATAATGTCCTAAATGCATATTCCTACTTGTAAATATCATAAGGCTGGCCGGGTGTGGTGGCTCATGCCTGTAATCCCAGCACTTTGGGAGGCAGAGGCGGGTAGATCACCTGAGGCCATGAGTTCGAGACTAGCCTGGCCAACATGGTGACACCCTGTCTCTACTGAAAATACAAAAATTAGCTAGGCGTGGTGATGGGCACCCATAATCCCAGCTGCTTGGGAGGCTGAGGCAGGAGAATTGCTTGAACCTGGGAGGCGGAAGCTGTCATGAGCCGAGATACACCATTGCACTTCAGCCTGGGCATCAAGAGCAAAACTGCGTCTCAATAAATAAATAAATACATAAGGCTTCCCCATTATAAAAGAGGAAAAAAGTGTAATCAATTATTACATATAGTCAAAGGAAAGTTATTAAAATATAAGGAAGAAAAACCCAAAACTCTCAGAAAACTAGGAATCGAGGAGAATATCCTCAACTTGTTAAAAGACATCTATTTTTAAAAACACTATAGCCAACATTATACTTAATGGTGAAAGACTGAATGATTTCTCCTTAAGACAGGGACCAAGGCAAATATTTTTATTCTCAGCATTGCTATTTAACATAGCACTGAAATTTAGATACTAAGTTTTAGGAGAATCAATTCCAACAGTCTCTTGGTGCATGGGGACACTCAGGCTTTTTATGAAACCTTGTAGAGTGTTATGTCTTAGTTGTTAAGCCCATGGGATGTCTATTACGAGCTTTAATCTGGTTTGCATGGGAGGAGGCTGAAATTGAAGATGGTAGAATTCAGTTCCCAGGTACACACTTGAGGTGAGCCATGGGTAATGTGCATTCCCTGAGCATGAAAGCTCCAAGAATTCCCTCTTGATCAACTTCCCTCATTCCCGCCGGGTGAGTAGAAATCGTAGCTTGAAAGTTTACATAATGAGATGGTGTAGCTTGACAGCTTACATAATGAGATGGTGTACATGCCTTCTGCTTCCACCTTGCCTCTCTTTTGGTCTGTATCGATGCTGGCAAGGTAGAAAACCTGAGCATTTACCTACGGACCCCAGGGAAGGGCACATATAGTAGCTGAGAAATATGTACCTTGTTTCTGTCAGAGCCACTTAGGTGCAATAATGTCATTCTTGTGTGTATATTAAAGTCTTAGGCCCCACCCCACAAAGAGATTCTAATTTTGTTATCTTGGGTGGGGTCAGGAAATCATTTTTAGAAATGCCTCTGGTGATGAAAATCTAAAGCCCAGTTTGAGAACTATTGCCCAACAGCTACTACAAGGTAGATGCCTTAATACCCAGGACTTAACAAAATTTGGCGAGGGGAAGTGTGCAGTTGAAGTTCAGAGCCTTGAGACAATTGGCTTTGGCAGTGCCAAGAATGGACCAGGAGCTGTCACAGCTGTGAATCCAGCAAAGACAGAGACCAACATGCAGAGGCCAAGCTGCAGGAGGCACCTCATGGGTCAGGAGGATTGGAAGTCTTTTCTCCAATGTTCCCAAATTAAGGAAGATTCCTTCACATCCATTGCAATCTAGAAGGATGAGGAAATAAAAATACAGGAAAAACAGAGCATTTGTTCTATAGAATTTGAATTATATCCATCAGGTCATAGTTTAAAAAAATGGTAATGACTGTTTAATATGTTCTTTTCTTAAAATGTTGGTTTTACCCAGTTTTGAAAGCCTCACTGGAGGCTGATCAGTTCCCCTTCTACAACGGCTGATTTTAAGTTCATATTCCAGCCACTTCCTTTATGAACTCTCACACTCAGAGTCCATTATGCAAAACCCTAATTGCCTAGGGTCCAGGTACCAGACAACTGGGGGCAGCCTCTGTGCTTTGGAGCTGGAGAATTAAAATTAGCCAATCTGTAGGCATCCCCAAGAAACCTAACCCCAGCCCACTTGCCATACATAAGTTGCCACTGTCGTCCCTGCTTGCTGTTAACCCTGTCCCTGGATGCAAAATTCTATGGCCTAATGTAGCAGACTTCTCTCCTTTGGAGTTCTGAATAACAAGGAGTTCTGCCTTTTTTTCTGTGTGTGTGACATTGTGTTGTATCCTGCCATTACAAAAATTTAAATTTTATAAAACATTATGTTATGTTTAATGGACCCAATTAAGCATTCATCACTTCCCCATTTTCCTACTCATCCCGCACTTCAATTTTCACAGAGAAAATTGAAGTTATGAGCAAAGATGCATTAAGTCACAAATAAAATGACTTCTTTTCATGTTTAGATGTGCACTGAATTTTTTAAATGAAGAAAGCTATCATAATATTGTGATGAATTAAGCAAGGTCTGATCCTCTACTGTTTAGCAGCATCTTTTAAATCAATACATTATTTCTGGAAAACTTTACTTACTCACTTGCCACAGAGGAATCTTTTTGGGCAGAGGGTTTCAGAGGCAATAGCAAGGAAGGAGAAGACTCTGTTAGATGGAGTTTGGATAAAATAAAGGCCTGAATGTTCTCTATAATCAACACATTCCTTCTAAGGCTGAGGAATATGACTGTCTCTTGTATGTGAATGCTGACCACATCCTTCCAGCTGTTCTTTTGTGACTTATTTTCTCCTTTATTTTCTCTTTGAAGCATATACAGGAAGAAGTGAGGAGGGGAGAGCAGAAGGAAAGTGAAAAAAGCAGAGGCTAAAAAGAGCACACAATAAAACATAAAAAAGGGTACCAGAAACCCTAGGCTTTTTCTTTCAAAACTTCACTCAGTTTTTTATAATGCCTTCAAATATTATGATACAGTGAAGACTATTTTTGAAAAGAACGTGTTGTTCACTAAAGGAAAATGTATCAATAATAAAAGAGGATATCAATTCAAACTTCCAACTTAGGTTATTAAAGAGACATGGACCAAAGACCATACAGATATGTAAAACTTCTAGGTTGTACAAAAGCATGTAACATTGTACAAAAACAAGAACTAGAAATACCATTTGACCCAGCAATCCCATTACTGGGTATATACCCAAAGGATTATAAATCATGCTACTATAAAGACACTTGCACACGTATGTTTGTTGCAGCACTATTCACAATAGCAAAGACTTGGAACTAACCCAAATGTCCATCAATGATAGACTGGATTAAGACAATGTGGCACATATACACCATGGAATACTATGCAGCCATGAAAAAGGATCAGTTCATGTCCTTTGTAGGGATATGGATGAAGCTGGAAACCATCATTCTGAGCAAACTATCACAAGGACAGAAAATCAAACACCACATGTTCTTACTCGTAGGTGGGAATTGAACAATGAGAACACTTGGACACAAGGCGGGGAACATCACACACTGGGGCCTGTCGTGGGGTGGGGGAATGGGGGAGGGATAGCATTAGGAGAAATACCTAATGTAAATGACCAGTTAATGGGTGCAGCAAACCAACATGGCACAGGGATACATATGTAACAAACCTGCACATTGTGCACATGTACCCTAGAACTTAAAGTATAATAATAATAATAATAATAATAAACATGTAACATTAGGAATTTTGTGTTCCATATGCCTGGTATATTTGCTTTAGGTATGTCAAATTTATAAAGTTGTTAGCTTGTATTTTAATAATGTGCTCTCTAGAATAGGGAGGCCCCTTGAAGGTAAAATGGGTTACAGATTTCTTAAGATAGTGCAATCTAATGGAAAGGGTCAGGTAGAATAAGTTTAATAATGACTACAACAATAATCAAATATAGCAGTGTGGTCTGAGTTTATATCAGCTGTCAAAGAATGCATAATGAACCATCCCCAAGACTTGTAACTTAAACAATCATTGAATATTTCCCTCAATATTGTGGATAGCTTGTGCTTAGCATGGTGGTTCTTCTGCTGGTCTTATCTGGGCTCTGTTGAACAGCTGACACAGGACTGTCCAAAATAACTGCATTCACATACTGGTTATTGAGAGATCTTGTTTTACCCATTCAGGTTAGACTAGTTGTCTTACAGCATGGCAGCTGAGTCCCAACACAACATAAATGAATGCTTCAAAGTCTCTTAAAGCTTAGATCTAGATGGCACACAGCAATACTTCAACCACATTCTCTTGGTCAAAACAATTTACAGGGAAGCCAATATCCAAGGGAAAGAAAAATGCACTCTGTTTCTTCATAAAAGTGGCAAATTGCAAAAGTGTAGGTAAGGATGGATGGTATAGTTAAGGTTATCTTTTAAAATAATCTAACCACAGACTTTAGTTTTCTCATTTATAAAATACGGGTTTAGATCAGTTATATTAATAACCTTGCAACTAAAATTTTATGATTAAAAAAACACTTTTACAATTAAAACGACTGTATTTTTTTCCTTCATTTTAATTTTAGGTTCAAGGGGTGCACGTGTAGGTTTGTGACATGGGTAAATTACATGTCACTGAGGCTTGATGTGCGAATGATCCTGTCACCCAGGCAGTGAGCATAGCAACTGATAGGTAGCAGCCTTTCAACACACACCCCTCTCCCACCCTCCCCCAGAGCAGTCCCCAGTGTCTACTGTTCCCATCTTTGTGTATTTAATGTTGAGTCCCACTAATAAGTGAGAACATATGATATTTGGTTTTCTGTTTCTGCATTAATTCATTTAGGATGATGGCCTCCAGCTATGTCCATGTTGCTTCAGAGGACATGATTTCATTCTTTTTTATGGCCTCATAGTATTCCACAGTTTATATGAACCACATTTTCTTTATCCACTCTGCTATCAACAGGCTTCTTAGTTGACTGTATATTTTTGCTATTGTGAATAGTGCTATGATAAACATATGTATGCATATGTCTTTTTGGTAGAATGATTTATTTTTCTCTGGGCTCATGCGTAGTAGTGGGATTGTTGGAGTGAATGTTAGTTCTGTTTTAAATTCTTTGAGAAATCACTACACTGCTTTCCACAGAGGCTGAACTAATTTACCTTCCCACCAGCAGCTTATAAGTGTCCTCCTTTCTCTGTAACCCCACCAACATCTGTTTTTTTTTTTTTTTTGACTTTTTAATAATCATCATTCCGACTGGTGTGAGATGGTATCTCATTGTGGTTTTGATTTCCATTTCTCTAATGGTTAGTAATAATAAACATTTAAAAATATGTATTTGTTGGTCACATGTATGTCTTCTTTTGAGAAGTGTCTATTTATGTCCTTTTCTCATTTTTAACGGGTTGTTTTTTATTTGCTGAATTGTTTAAGTTCCTTATAGATTCTGGATATTAGACCTTTGTTGGATGCATAGTTTGTGAATATTTTCTTGTATTCTGTTGATTGTTTCTTAGGCTTTGCAAAAACTCTTTAGTTGAATTAGGTCCCACTTGTCAATTTTGTTTTTGTCGCAATTGCTTTTGAGATCTTAGTCATAAATTTTTTGCCAAGGCTGATGTCCAGAACAGTATTTCATAGGTTTTCTTCTGGAGTTTTTATTGTTGTAGGTCTTACACTTAAGTCTTTAATTCATGTTGAGGTAATTTATGAGTATGGTGTAAGCAAGTGGTCTAATTTCAGTCTTCTGCATATGGCTAGCCAGTTATCCCAGCACCATTAATTGAATAGGGAGTCCTTTCCCTATTGTTCGTTATTGTCAACTTTGTCAAAGATCCAGTGGTTGTGGATGTGTAGCTTTATTTCTTGGTTCTCTATTAGGTTCTTTTGGTCTATGTGTCTTTTATGGTATCATTAGGTCTGTTTTTTATCTGTTTTTGTATACTGCTTTGGTTAATGCAGCCTTGTAGAGTTTGAAGTTGGGCAGCGTGATGCCTCTGGCTTTGTTCTTTTTGCTTTGGATTGCCTTGGTGACTTGCACTCGGGGTTGGTTTCATAGAAACATCAGAATAGTTTTTTTTTCTGTCTGTGAAAAATGACATTGGCCAGTTTGATAGAAATAGCATTAAATCTGTAAATTGCTTTGAGCAGTATGGCCATTTTAACAACATTGATTCTTCCTTTCCATGAGCATGGAATGTCTTTCCATTTGTTTGTGTTTTCTCTGATTTCTTTCATCAGTGTTTTAAAATTCTCATCATAAAGAACCTTCACCTCCTTGGTATGCTGTATTCCTAGGTATTTTATTCTTTTTGTGGCTGTTGTAAATGGCATTGCATTTTTGATGTGGCTCTCAGCTTGGACATTATTGTATAGAAATGCTACTGATTTTTGTATGTTGATTTTGTATTCTGAAGCTTTACTGAAGTCACTTATCAGTTCTAGGAGCCTTCTAGCAGAGTCTATGGGGTTTTCTAGGTATAGAATCATATTGTCTGTGAAAAGAGATAATTTGACTTCCTGTCTTTCTATTTGTATTCCTATTATTTCTTTCTCTTGCCTGATTGCTCTGGCTGAGACTTCTAGTACTATGTTGAATAGATATAGTCAGAGTGGACAGAGTGGTTCCAGTCTTCAAGAGGAATGCTTCCAGCCTTTGCCCATTCAGTAAGATGTTGGCTGTGGGTTTGTCATAGATGGCTCTTATGATTTTGAGGTATGTTCCTTTGGTGCCTAATTTGTCGAGGGTTTTTAATATGAAGGGATGTTGAATGTTGTCAAAAGCGTTTTCTGCTTCTATTGATATAATTATGTTTTTTTTAAATTCTGCTTATTTGGTGAATCACATTTATTGATTTGCATATGTTGAACCAACCTTGCATCCCAGGAAGAAAGCCTACGTGATCATGATGAATTAACTTTTTTATACACTGCTGGATTCAGTTTGCTAGTATTTTGTTGAGGATTTTTGCATCTATATTCATCAGAGATATTGGCTGGAAGTTTTCTCTCTTTGTTGTGTCTCTTTTGGGTTTCGTTATGAGAAT
This sequence comes from Nomascus leucogenys, assembly GCF_006542625.1. Taxonomy (NCBI): domain Eukaryota; kingdom Metazoa; phylum Chordata; class Mammalia; order Primates; family Hylobatidae; genus Nomascus; species Nomascus leucogenys. The sequence continues at coordinate 101,941,530 of NC_044383.1, read as the reverse complement.
GATACTGGCTTCATAGAATGAGTTAGTGAGGTGAGGAGTCTCTCCTCCTCAATTTTTGGAACAATTTCAGTAGGACGGGTACTAGCTCTTCTTTGTACATCAGATAGAATCAACTGTGAGTTCATCTACTCCAGGGCTTTTTTTTGTTATTGCTTTTATTACCTATTGCCTAATTTTATTCTAAATTATGAAACTTTTCATGTTGAGGTCTTACTTATTTCCAATTGCTATTGTGGGAGATTATATTCATGATGAGGTTTTCATGATGAGGTTTTCATGATGAGGTTTATAGTAGAAATTGAAAGACTTCTTATTTGCAATAAATAATGACTTCTGTGTGCCAGTAAAGTCAGTCATACTCCTAGATTCAGTCAAGGGAGATAATTCTTTTCATGCTCTCTAAGATGTTATGAATGCCCATGGGTTCATTTATGATGATTTCATACTACAGCGTTCACAAATATACATCTTAGGTACTGAGAAATCTTTCTCTTCAGTTTGCTGTCCAGTTATGTATAGATATTTTCATTTCAATTTGTTTTTATTTTTGACTTTAAATGCAAGCAGAACTATATTCCAATGTGCTAACACCTTGTGAAAATTGAGTCTTCCCATTAACTTTCCACTTTCTGTCAGTATTAGTATCATTTAGCTGCCCAGTCTTAAAATTCAAGAAGCACATTTTAACTTTTCTCCTTAACTTTCCATAAGTAAATCTTCCAAAAAAGCTTCTATTTAGTTTTCTTTCAGTAAGTTCCACAGCTATATTTTCATTCTGTAGTCATATACCTACTTCACACTATTAGCAACTCCTATTTGAACTTCTGCAATGACTTCTTTAGCTTTCTAGCCCCCAATTTCTTTATTTGACAATTTCCCCTAATACATCACTCTCTTTTTTATTTTTAGTATTTTTTAAATTTTAGATGTGGGGGTACATGTGTAGGTTTGTTACATGAATATACTGTATAATGCTGGGATTTGGGCTTCTATGGAACCCATCACCCAAACAGTGAACATAGTACACAACAGATCTTTTTTCAGCTCTTACCCCCGCTCCTCCCTCCTCTCTTTTCAAGTCCTCAGTGTCTATTGTTTTGATCTTTATGTCTGTGTGTACCTATTGTTTAGCTCCCACTTATAAGTGAGAACATGCAGCAATTGATTTTCTGTTTTTGAATAATTCACTTATGATAATGGCCTCTTGCTGCATTCATGTTGCTGTAAAGAACATGATTTCATTCTTTTTTATGGCTGTGTGATATTCCATGGTGTATACGTACTACATTTTCTTTATCCAATCCACCATTGTGGGCATCTAGGTTGATTCTATGACTTTGCTATTGTGAATAGTGATAACTATATGACAGCAGGTGTGTTTTTGATATAATGATTTATTTTCCTTTGGGTAGATACCCAGTAATAGGATTGCTCAGTTCAATGATTCCATTTTTAGCTCTTTGAGAAATCTCCAAACTGCTTTCCGTAGGGGCTGAACTGATTTACATTCTCAGCAACAGTGTATAAGCGTTTGCCTTTCTCCACATCCTCCCCAACATCTGTTATTTTTTGACTTTTTAATAAATAGCCATTGTAACTGGTGTGAGATGATATCTCATTGTGGTTTTGATTTGCATTTCTCTAATGATTAGTGATGTTGAGCATTTTTCATATGTTTATTGGCTGCTTGTATGTCTTTTTTTTTTTTTTTTTTGAGACGGAGTCTCGCTCTGTCGCCCAGGCTGGAGTGCAGTGGCGTGATCTCAGCTCACTGCAACCTCCGCCTCCTGGGTTCAAGTGGTTCTCCTGCCTCAGCCTCCTGAGTAGCTGGGACTACAGGCACCCACCACCATGCCTGACTAATTTTTGTATTTTTAATAGAAACGAGGTTTCACCATATTGGCCAGGTTGGTCTCGAACTCCTGACCTTGTGATCCTCCCGCCTCAGCCTCCCAAAGTCTTTTTTTTGATAAGTGTTTGTTCATGTTTTTTGCCTACATTTTAATGAGATTATATGTTTATTTCTTATTGATATTTTTTAGTTCCTTATAGATTTTGGATATTAGCTTTTTGTCAGATGCATAGTTTGCAGATATTTTCTCCCATTCTGTAAGTTGTTTGTTTGATCTGTTGAGTGTTTCTTATGCTGCACAGGAATTATTTAATTAAGTCCCAATTGTCAATTTTTGTTTATACTTCATTTGTTTTTGAGATCTTAGTCAAATTATTTGCCAAGGCCAATTTCCAGAAGTTTTTAATAGGTTTCCTTCTAGTATTTTAATAGTTTGAAGACTTAAATTTTAAGTTTTGGATCCATCTTGAGTTAATTTTTATATATGGTGAGAGGTAGTGGTCCATTTTTATTCTTCTGCATATGACTAACCAATTTTCCCAGCACCACTTCTTGAATAGGGTGTTTTCTCCCCATTGTATATTTTTGTTGAGTTTGTCGAAGATCAGGTGGCTGAAAATGTGTGGCTTTATTCTAGGTTCGACATTTTTTTCCATTGATTTATGCTAATACACCTCTTTCAAAAATAATCCTTTAATGGACACCACACTTCTTAGACACAGGTTTATAGCTCTCTGCATCCTGACCCTAATCTACTGGTTCACTGCTTTCTCCCACTTCCCGGCTATGTGAATATTTTGCTCTTACCAGATTGGTCTAATTTTTGTCCCTCCATAAAGGCTTGTGAATACAGACTCTAAGCTATGCTCACACCATTTCCTCTGCCCAGAACGTCCTCTCAATTCATTGTGCATTCTGCTCCCACTTGAAGGTTCAGTTTAATGTGGCTGAAAATCCATTATTTTTATTTTTCAGGGAAAGCTTGCTATTTGTTATGTATATGGAAGGTAAAGGAGTTGATATGTGGGGCATTGGAAGTGGGATCTTGAACTTCAAACCTTCCTCTCTGTAGTTGACTACTTGAAATACCAATAATCTACCAAGAATGAACAAAACATGTGGAATGGCTTCTGCCCTAGGATTGATCAGTTTAGTCTGTACTGACCTTGGAAACCCTGGTTTTATATTCATTATTTGGTAATAAATTGTTAATTGCTCTGTTATAAGATTACTTCTTAAGGGTGTTTTCCTTGTCTCTGCTGCTAGATTTTTAGCTCCTTTGGGGAGCAGAGCCCATATTCTCTACCTTCTTTTGTCTCCTTTGTTTAGAACTATACTTTACACATAATATTATATGTTATTACATGCTTAAAGTATAATAATATGTATGATATAAAATATAATAATAATCAATATAGTATTAGGTACTCAGTTGGCATTGAATAAATAATAATATCAAAACCTATAAATTTCTACCATAATTGCCTTGTAATTATAAAATAACTTTGTTCTTTCTTAACCTGCCCTTACATTTTTATTGTGATCTAAGAGGACTAGTCTGAATTTATCCAAACATGTCACATAAAATTTGAAAATACATAGTCAAAATAATTTACTGCATTATTGCGAGTATATGTTTAATGCAACACTTCATATGTTTTCTTCTCTGTGCATATCATCAATTACAAGTGTTTAAAAAACTAATATAATTAATAAATGATTTCTGGGAGATAAAAATGACACTGACAGCCTAAAAATGACTAGAAACGTTTTTAGCCAAGTCTTTTCCCAAGTTAATACAAGTTGGTGTTTTTTATACAGAGGGTGCCAGAGGATGTCTGGGTTCCTTTAGATGATTCCCTGATCTGACTCTGCTTTCAGTTATTTTCTGACTTAACAATGTCAGAGGGGACAGCCCTGAACATCATGTGTGAAACAAGCATCATCACTAACAAACGATGAACACGATTCAAATGATCAGGAAAGCACCTTCCATAGAATTCACTTTAATGGACTGAAAACTAATTTTGCAAGTGCTGCTTTTCTTACTGTTCACTTCAGGGGAAGAGCTCCATGTATTGAATTACAAAAGCCCAGTGATCTAGAAATGTAATAAGAGTACATAAACGAAAAGTGTGGGTTAGTGCAGCATGAAAAATACTTCCACAAATAAACATTGGAGGAGATTTTTAAATAAACATATTATGTTTTAAGCAGACACTTATAATTGAAATTTTTAAAGAATAATTGAGAGTTATAAATATTTAAAGTTGCATGATCCAAAAATATATTTGAAATAGATATGATTATGATGTTGAGAGCCATTCTAGGATGGTAATAAGTATTTTTCAAAGATCTAAAATGAAATATTTCTTATATGCAAATACTTAATCTTCAATTTTTAAGCAGAAAGTCTAATTCAAAGAATCTTAGGCTATAATTGTTTTGGATAAATCACTACAAAATTGCTTGCAATATGATTTTTTCCTAACCAGCCAACTTTAGTTTACTTACAGGTTGGGTGATAGATACAATACTCAATGACTCAATTGCTCTGACAAAATTATCTGAAGGCAGACGGAAGCAACAGGTTTGAATTTAGGATGCATTTGGAAATATCTTATAAATATTGAGCTTCAAGTGTGTGGAATGCCCTAGATCTTCTGTTTACAGATCATGGAAGGTGGTTTTTCCATCAGTTGCATAAATAAAATACTTAAACATTAGTCATTTGATATACAAACATTATGTTTGCAAATAAACTCAGCAATTTAGTTGTTGGAAATTATAGCTGTCTCCAGGTTTCCTGAAGCCTTGTTTCCACTGAGGTGTTTATGAAGGCTATGCTCTAAATTTTATTTGAAGAAAGCTACTAGAAACAACTTCTGAATTTGTTGTACTTTTGAAAATTATATTCAGTACTTAAGTCTCCTAAATTAATACCACTTGGAATTTAAGAGCAATTGTTTCTGAAACACTTTGAATTCATTTAGAAACTGTATATATGTGCAGGTATACCTCAGAGATATCGTGGGTTCAGTTCCAGACCACTGCAATAAAGTGAACATTGCAATAAAGCAAATCATATAATTTTTTTGGTTTTCAAGTACATACAAAAGTTTGTTTATTCTATACTAGACTACATTCTATTAAGTGTGCAATATCATTATGTCTAAAATTTAATGTACATACATTAACTAAAAAATACTTTATTGCTAAAATGCTAAGAAGCACCTGAGCCTTCAGAGTCATAATTTTCCATTGTGTGGCTGCTGGCTGATCAGGTGGTAGAAGGTCTGTGCCAATTTCTTAAAATAAGACAACGACGAAGTGTGCTGCATTGATTAACTCTTACTTTCATGAAATATTTCTTTGTAGCATGCACTGCTGTCGTATAGCATTTATCCACGGTAAACTACTTTAAAAATTTGAGTCAATTGTCCTTGCGATAGCTTACCGAGATGATGGTTTTCAGTTTCATCCATGTCCCTACAAAGGACATGAACTTTTTATGGCTGCATAGTATTCCATGGTGTATATGTGCCATATTTTCTTAATCCAGTCTATCGTTGTTGGATATTTGGGTTGGTTCCAAGTCTTTGCTATTGTGAATAGTGCCGCAATAAACATACGTGTGCATGTGTCTTTATAGCAGCATGATTTATAGTCCTTTGGGTATATACCCAGTAATGGGATGGCTGGGTCAAATGGTATTTCTAGTTCCAGATCCCTGAGGAATTGCCACACTGACTTCCACAATGGCTAAACTAGTTTACAGTCCCACCAACAGTGTAAAAGTGTTTGTATTTCTCCACATCCTCTCCAGCACCTGTTGTTTTCTGACTTTTTAATGATGGCCATTCTAACTGGTGTGAGATGGTATCTCATTGTGGTTTTGATTTGCATTTCTCTGATAGCCGGTGATGATGAGTATTTTTTCGTGTGTTTTTTGGCTGCATAAATGTCTTCTTTGGAGAAGTGTCTGTTCATGTCCTTCGCCCACTTTTTGGTGGGGTTGTTTTTTTCTTGTAAATTTGTTTGAGTTCATTGTAGATTCTGGATATTAGCCCTTTGTCAGATGAGTAGGTTGCGAAAATTTTCTCCCATTTTGTAGGTTGCCTGTTCACTCTGATGGTAGTTTCTTTTGCTGTGCAGAAGCTCTTTAGTTTAATTAGATTCCATTTGTCAATTTTGGCTTTTGTTGCCATTGCTTTTGGTGTTTTAGACATGAAGTCCTTGCCCATGCCTATGTCCTGAATGGTATTGCCTAGGTTTTCTTCTAGGGTTTTTATGGTTTTAGATCTAACATGTAAGTCTTTAATAACACCGCATGTTCTCACTTATAGGTGGGAATTGAACAATGAGAACACATGGACACAGGAAGGGGAACATCACACTCCAGGGACTGTTGTGGGGTGGGGGGTGGGGGGAGGGGGAGCATTAGGAGATATACCTAATGCTAAATGATGAGTTAATGGGTGCAGCATACCAACATGGCACATGGATACATATGTAACAAACCTGCACATTGTGCACATGTACCCTAAAACTTAAAGTATAATAATAATAATAATAAAAAGAAAATGGACTCATAAAAAAAATTGGAGTCAATTATCTCAAAGTCTGCTGATGCCTTGTCAAGTTTATGAAATATTTTCAGTCATTTAAACATGTTCACAGAACCTTCAGCAGGAGCAGACTGCATCTCAAGAAACCACGTTCTTTACTCAATTATAAAATGTAACTCCTTATCCATTTCAGTTTGATCATGAAATTGCAGCAATTTAGTCCCATATTCAGACTCCACTTCTAGTCTACTTCTCTTGCTATTTCCACCACGTACAGTTACTTCATCCACTAAAATCTTAAACCCCTCAAAGTCATTCATTGGCATTGAAATCAACTTCTTCCAAACTTCTGTTAATGTTTATACTTTGACCTCTTCCCATGATTCACAAATGTTTTTAATGGAAACTGGAATGGTGAATGCTTTCCACAAGGTTTTCATTTTACTTTGCTCAGATCCAACAGAAAAATAATTATCTATGGTAGCTATATCCTTATGAAATATATTTTAAAATAATAAGACTTGAAAGTCAAAATCACTCCTTGAAACATGGGCTGCATAATGGATATTATGTTCACAGGGATGAAAACAACGTTAATTTCCCTGGAAATCTCTTTCAGAGCTCTTGAGTGACTAGGTACATTGTCAATGAGCAGTAATATTTTGAAAGTAATATTTTTTTTCTGAAAAGTATGTTGCAATAGTGGGCTCAGAAGATTTAGTGTACCAGACTGTAAAGAGATGTGCTGTCATCTAGGCCTTGTTGTTCCATTTATGTAGCATAGGCAGAGTAGATGTAGCATAATTCTTTATTTTTATTTTTCTTATGTATTTATTTTTAGTTGTAGTAAAGACAATGTTTTGTTATGTTGCCTAGGCTGGTCTCAAACTCCTGGGCTCAAGTGATCCTCCTGCTGCAGCCTCCCAAAGTACTGAGATTACGGGCGTGAGCCATCACACCCAGCCTATGTAGTATAATTTGTAAGGGCCCGAGGATTTTTGGAATGGCAAATGAGCATTGGCTTCAACATAAAGTCAGCAGCTGCATTAGCCCCTAACAAAAGAGTCAGCCTATCTTTTGAAGCTTTGAATCCAGGTATTGACTTCCCTTCTCTAGCTATGACAGTCCTAGATGGCATCTTCTTCCAAGAGAAGGATGTTTAGTCTACATCAAAAATCTATTTAGTGTAGCCACCTTTATCAATGATATTAGCTTGATCTTCAGGATAACTTACTGCAGCTTCTACATGAACACCTGCTGTTTCAATTTGTACTTTTATGTTATGGAAATGACTTGTTTTCTTAAACTCTCAACCATGAGCCAACTTCTGCTAGCTTCCAGCTTTTCATCTGCAGCTTCCTCATCTCTTTCAGTCTACAGAACTGAGGTGTCAGGACCTTGCTCTGAATTAGGCGTTGGTTTAAGGGAATGTTGTTACAGGTTTGATCCTCTATCAAGACCACTCAAACTTTTTCCATATCAGCAATAAGGTTGTTTTGCTTTCTTTATTTGTGTGTTCACTGGAAGAGCACTTTAAATTTCTTTCAGGATCTTTCCTTTTTCATTCACATCTTGGCTAACCGGTGTAAGAGGCCAAGCTTTTGGCCTGCCTTGACTTTTTACATGCTTTTTCACTAAGCTTAATAATTTCTAACCTTTTTTTAAAGTGAGATATGTGTGACTCTTTTACTTGAAAACTTAGAGACTATTGTCTGGTTATTAATTGTCCCAATTTCAATGTTGCTGTGTCTCAAGAAATAGAATAGCCTCAGGAGGAGGAAGACAGAGGGATAGCCAGTCATTGGAGTAGTCAGAACACACATATTGTCAATTACATTTGCTGTCATATGGGCATTGTTTGTGGTACCCCAAAACAGTTACAATAATATTAGAGATCACTGATGACATATCATCATAACAGATACAGTATAAAAATAATAATGAAAACATTTGAAATATTCCGAGATACTAAAATGTGACTCAGAAGCATGAACTAAGCATACGCTGTTGGAAAAATGGTGACCACAGCCTTGCTTACACGTTTTTATTGCTTGAAGATTTGTGATTTTCCCCTTTTGTCATGAACCTGTACAATTATTTATATATTTTTGATTATTGAAATTTATTTTTACTTATCTTTCACCACATACATTTTTGTCATGAACCCCTACAATTATTTGTATGGTATTTGGTCATTAAAATTTATTTCTACATATCTTTTATCACATACATTTTAAATATTTGTAACAGTTCCTTTGTGAACCATGTTGAAATACCAGTAAACTAGCAACCTAACATAGAAAATTGGTCATAACAAATGTAGGAACAGAAATTCCTAGAAGTTGAGACAGGGTGAAAAGATTATAGAAAATGAAGGTATTCTAGTTATATTTAGATTTTGAGACCTTACATTATTTAAAACATTCATGTTAAAATTATATATATTAATTAAGAAAAAAAGTAGGGGTGTTCCCTAAAGTTCTAGGCATTATGTAAAGACAATGAGACCTCTAGTCTCCACACAAGTAAAGACCTCAGGACCAGTTTTGAGAAAGACATTATAAATCACAAAGTAATTTCATATTTGCAAGTAAATTTGGAATTTGAAAATGAACCTGTAACTTTGCTGAAATGCAGGAAATAAAAACAAACAAAAATTCAAATGCATCAGCTAGCTACTCTAAATATTCATAATTCATTTGTTGCAGTGTTTTCAGAGGACAAGCAGCAACTTCATTTTATGTGCTCACCTAGAGCTAACTAAAGTGTCTTAGAGGAGTCACAGACACAAAATGAGTGAAAATGACTTAAGGAATAGATGTAGTAAATTAAAATTGACTATCTGCCTATTACCTATTATCTTGGGACTTTTATATTTCTTGGAAAATAATTCACAATAAAGACTTATTTATGAGCTCTTTTCTTGGGATATAAAATGCTCCCCAATCTATATTTATGAATGAATTGAATGGAAATATATAAAAGGAATAAAATGTCCCACAAAGTTTAAATATCTTTTGCAGATGTAGAAAAGGCCTTTTACTATTGATATATCTATTTACGTGGTTGGAATACACAACTCTTTGGAGACTAGCTCATTTTTCTCATAATATCATGGGGCTTCAAAACTGTCTTCCCTTGTTTTTTGGTATTAATGAAGCAGAATATTGCATTAGAAAATTATGTGTCCTAGAAAAGACAAACTCTCCATACATGTACAATTTGAAATCGAAGACATCATATGCAGATATCAACTGAGAATATTACTGCAAAAGCATTTGTTGTTATGACTGGGGGTACATTTTCTAAATTAAAGAGATGCAGGTCTGTAGAGGGAAGGATTCTGGAGAACAGCTAGCACACAGGGAGTTCATGTGAGGTGGAGTTGAAGAATAGGGACAGAGGAGACTAAGGCAGATGGGATATTGAGAACCATCTGGTCCTAAATGCTGCAGAAATTTTTTAAAGCCTGATTATAAGACACAGGACACTTTTCAAATTTTATTTGAAATTATCTCAGTCTTTATATACAAACCATAAAATTACTAGGAAATGTACTTATCCTGCATCCAAATCATGTAATGTTTCCTGTTTTGTTAATAACCCATTGTACCAGTTAGAATTCAATCAGAGAAGCAGAATGTGTGTGTGTGTGTGTGTGTGTGTGTGTGTGTGTGTGTGTGTGTGTATTTGTTATAGGGAGTTGTCCTTATTCAATCATGGGGCCTGAGTAGGCAGCTCTTGTATGGCTGTTGTCTTGTGCCAGATGTTGGAGCTTTCAGTCAGTTGGAGGCCTGGCCATTGCTTCGTCAACAACATGAGCCACAGATAAGCAACAATGTGTATGAGCTCCAAAATGGCGGTTACTTCACACCTGTCCTCCAAATGTCCCAATGTAATTCTTCCAGAGGCCTACTCTAATCCTAAACATACACAAAAGGGCAGTTGGATTCAACCTAGCCAAATTGACCTGTTAGAAAGTCATCACATCCTTTTAAGTGAGTTTATTGTAGAAAAGAAAATTTCTAAAAATTTTAAACAAAAAATCCTTAAAGTAGAAAAAAAAAAACCCCAGAATACAAGCAAGAGAAAACACAACCTTAGAACCAATAAGGCATGATATTAAAGTGCATTAAATACCATAATAAGCTTAAAGGCTATATTTTCCAAAGGTTGCCTGTTAGTAGGGCTGGCTTTATTGGCATACCATCAATGCAGTCACGCAGGGCCCCACTCTCAGAAGGATCCCATGCTTTGAGTTTATTGCTTTATAATATAATCGCCATTATAAAATTCTTCATAATTGTATTTTTGAATTTGTGTTTTGTAAGTGAAATCTGATGAGATGAAGGAGCTTATGCCAGGGGCTTGAGTTTCCCCTGGATGGGTTCTCTGTCGCCTTCTACCCGGAGTGAGGGTTAGGACCTGGGTGTGGGAAGCGTTAGGGTTCCAGTGTGAGATACTTGGTGCTTGTCAGGGTCTGCATTTAACCCTGAAAGAATCTCCATGCCCAAGGGTGTGTGACATTGGGCAAATACATAAAATATTATGTTTCACTTATATGCACATTTTATAATTTGTTTATATAAAGGTGGATAAATCAACCTAAGCAAAAAATACCATGATAGGTTAGGAGAGGAACTGTGGAAGAAATATGAAAGCTTCTTTCCAATTTTGGAACAAGGGGCCTTAAATTTCATTTTGTTAACAGACCCCATAAATTATCTAGACAACCCTGTCTGTTCAAAATACTCTTAATTTGTGAAAACTGTTATGTTGAGGAAAAACGTTAATTAGTATTGAAATGTTATGATTACAACTTGAGCATTTTCAGATGTGATATTGCATAGCACACACTCTCAATTTAGGTCTAAAGATCACAATTTTGTTTTTTTGACATATATACACACAATTCATTTGTGTAAATTTTTCTTCTCTTTTGTATTACTAGGTGTTACCATTTAAGTGGTGCATCTTATTTTTTTCTATTTTTTTCTTTCAGGTATTGTATACATACGTGTATTCCCATTTCTTTTATGCTTCTTAAAAAATGATCACACAAACACACACACACAGACACACACCCATTTTTCTTTTGTAGAGGAGAGGCTTCTACTTAGACAGCTTCCTATATGCCCGCAAGCAAAGATGCTCCAAGGTCTTACAGGAAAGGTCAGATAATTATCCAGACACTTCTGTTAGTGACAAGGTTGTCCTTCTGCTATATGTTTGACTCTGTGTGTAAGAGTGACTAAACTGCTTTATTTACTTTAATATGTTCTGACCCTGCATTTGACATTTATTAGCCCCTCAAATTTGAAAGTCAGAGTGGTCTCAGAGTGCTGCTGTCCTTTAGACTTTGAAAGTCCAGACAGAAGAACATGACAGACTTCTTAAAGAAAAGGCTATTAGGCCATTATATTCATCACTTAAAATAGGGTTGGATGAGCATCGAGGAACATGGTTTATGGAGCAATCTCCCAGTCTCTGGGAGATGAGGGAAGATGGCTAAGATGACCTGCTACTCTGGTCATTTTAGCAACCTAACTTTGCTGCAATAAGAGTTTGATTTGGATTTACTACCAAGGCACTTGCCAGAGAAATGAAAAGTTGGCACCTGTGATATGATTAAGACCTTTCATTATCTTTGCTGGGAAGCAAAAGGACCCAGTATGTTATGAAGAAAAAAAAAACAATTTTTTTGAATACTCTTTGTTCCAAGACTTGACTGATTTAGTATTTGAGAGGTCAGGATATAAGACACTATTCAAAACATGGGGAGAAAAAAGACAGACTTCCTGTCATTTAGGAGTTTACAACCTAGTGAAACAAGATTTATAATACAAGGTACTCTCTGTACAGATTTTTTTAAAAAAATTCTGTTCTATTAGACGATGAAGGACATGAAATAGAAAAATGAACTATTGAAATATTCTGCTTGATTGCCTTCTGCTCTCCCACTTCCCTGGCATTGGGAAAGAAGAAGAAACCTCTTTGATTCTCCTCCTACTTACTCCTGTGCTAATAGTGGCCTTGGGTAGCCATTGCCTCTGACAGTTTGGGGTTTTCTTTTATTCAATGAAGAAAAAAAAAACATCAAAAGAGAATGTGCAAAGAAACAGGGCACACAGCCAGTGATCCGAGTTGCAAAAATCAAACAAACTGTATTTTTGTTTATTTTTAAAATAAAGTACTATGTTAACTATATTACCGTTATGTTGATACTGTGCATGCCACTTTTTAGCAAGTGTAATGTACCCTTGGGGTTTAGGAATTGGTCTGTTTCGATTTTTTAAAAAAGAGCTGTTTATTATTTCCTGAAGTTTTATATTTATGTTTTTAACTCCTAGATGTAACATTAATAACTTTTTCAAATTTAAATTTTTATCCTTCATGGTGCCTAGTATATTGCCTATACATAGTTGCCAGTTGGTCTGGTTATCCATGTGATTTAACACAACACTCGAAACTCAGTAGTGTAAAGTGACAACTATTTCATTATACTCATGTATTCTATGGCCAGCATAGTGAGGGTGGCTTATCTCTGCTGCACGTTGTCCAGGGCCTCAGCTTGGAAGATTCTCATGGCTGAGGGTGACTGAAATGACTGAGGATTGAAATGGTCTTGGGTGTCTGCACTCAGATGCTTGGAATCTGAGGTAGGATAACTCAAGTTATGAACTTAGCTGCAACTGCTGACCTAAGCCCCTGCTTAGTCTCTCCTTTGACTTCTCACAGCAGGGCACCTGTGACAGGAAAGCATCTTGAGAGTGAGTGCTCAAATGACCAAGGGGAATGGTCCTGTTTTTTTCTGACCCACATTCAGAAGTCAGGAAGTGTCACTGCCACTGAATTCTATTGGTTACAATTGAATCACCAAGGAAAGCCTAGGTTCAAAGATAAGGAAATTATACCCCTCCTCTTGATGGGAAAATAACAAAGTCACATGGAAAAGTGGATACTGGAAGATATTGTTGCATTCGTTTTTATAGAATACAATCTGCAATAATGTGCAACAAATAGTTGAAGAACTTAATCTAGTTGAATCCTCAAGCAAAGAAGACACATTCTAAGTTTCCATGATGCTTTCACATAGTAAGGACATACCAAACTTTGAACTTACTTTTGTGGTTTCTTCATTTCTCTTTGGCTGGTGGTTGTGATGCTTAATTTTATGTGTCAGTTTGGCTGAGACACAGTCACGTACTGTGGTCAAACATGATTATGGATGTTTTATTGAGGGTGTGTTTGGATGAGATTAACATTTAAATCAATGGACTTTGAGTAAAGCAAAGCAAAGTTCAACCATAGGTTTTGGACTTACCAGCCTCCCTAATCACTTGAGCCAACTCCTTAAAATAGGTTTCTTTACACACACACACACACACACACTCTATTGCTTCTGTTTCTCTGAAGAACTCTGACTAAGACAATGGTGTTCTATGGGCTAGAGAGAATAGAATGGCAGGCTAGAATCAATTGAGTAGGATTTTCCATGGTGTTTTGGGCTCAGGACTCTAAATTTTCCCAGGCTATTATTATTCTTGCTATTGCTTCCAAAATTGGAGTAATATTTGATCCAAATTAAAAATAGACTTTTCTTAGTACCTTCCTGCTTCAATAATCCAGGAATAACGACGTGTCTGTAGATAATATTGGCAATATTTTCTGTCTGGTTGACTTTATAATAGACCATAATTAAAAATTAACTTTTAATACTGCCCTCCTCTGAAGAGCAAGTCAATCAAATATTCTTGGGCATCTCCCACGCCCTTCAATCAGCTATTAAGTATTTGAGAACTGACTTTACTATCAGTCAATTACTGATGACACAGACATTTATAACAGGGCAAACGATTTTCATTCTGGGGCTTAATCAGTATCTAAACTCTGAGGTTACCTTGTAATTCTATTTAAAATACATATCTTCTTATAAAATATCTTCTGACTTCTTGTCCAGCCTTTCTTTAATTTTCTTGTTGCCAGTGTCAACAGCAGATTTTTAATAACAAACACATGTACCTGGTGTCATTTGCAAATTTTTTTTCTTCTTAGTCTCTGATTTCTACTATACCTTAATTTCTTTCACTTTGGTCTGTGAAACTATATTTAAAAAATATGTAGACAGGAGACCTTCAACACTGTCCTGGCCATGTTACTGTCAGATATTAGTAATAAATCCATATTTTCTCCAGCTGATTTTGGTAAGGCCTCAAAATTCTGCTCCATGAACAGCTTCGGAGGCCACAATTAATTGATGAGAGCTGGTATGAAAGATAAAGTTTGTTTGCCATCTCTGCTCTTGGGGTTTTTTCCTTCAACATTCTGAATGACCATCTTTATTGGATCTCTGGGCTATGGAATAAGTATACATTAGATACTTATTTTAGTTTTGTTAATAGTGATTCACTTGTTTTTCTAAGTATAAAATTTTTTAAAAATTGTTTAAATAACATCTAAGAAAAGAATTTAGCATGTGTAAACAACAACCATGATGTTACCCAGAGACTTCTTTCAGAGCTACCCACAAAGATTAAGGACATGTGGTAGTGCTCACTCAGTACTTTTGGTAAATTGGCTCATATTATTTTAGAATTTATTGTAATATTTGGGTGTTTTTTTCTGTTCTTAATTGAGAAGTATATGGTAGTAGAAATTTGGATTAAAAAATTCTTCCAAAAATACAAATGCTCCACCATAACTCTAGGAAATTTTAATATTGGCTATTCTTCTACTGCAGGTAAAACACAGGTGGTGGCAACTAAACTGTCAATAGTTAAGCTTGTGTATAGCACTTTGTGCTTAATAAAATTTTTAGTATTCTCACTTCGCACTTTAATCTTTGAGATATGCAGAAAGGGTTATGAAACTTTCTATAGATGGAAGAAAATAAAAACCTATTGAGTGCTAAAACAAATTAAATAGATAAATGGAAATCCTGCAGCACATCCAAATTTCTCCATGTGGCTTTACAAGTTGTTATATATCACTTTTTGAAGCATAGGTTTTCAGTAGAGTGGTAGTGCACAAGGCTGAAATATTTTTCACTATTCTTTGCTGTAATTCTCTTTATATTTTTTAGAACTAGTACAAACAACTGTAGAAGTTTTCACACACAGCCTTACATCTGCCAACAGCTCCAGCTGGCAGGAATACCCAGCTTTTCATGGGTGTAAAAGGAATTGATTTATACACACAGCTGGATATCTTCCAGTGTATTTTCCCAGCCAGGACCATACGCAGGGTTGCAAATGAGCTGTACTGTAGGCTTTTATCTGATGTTTACTAGGTAACACACACTAAGCACTCTCAGAAGCACAGGGTAAGAGTGGGTATCACATTAATCAATTCATGGCAGAAAGAAAGAAATGACTGTCACATTATGAAGGATGGAGATTGAGTAATGATTAGCAAGAACTTAGCAGAATGCAGCTAAATTTCACAGGTCCTGCAGAAGATGGAAAACAATGGATATGATGAAAACTGTGCTTTCCCAGGGCAGATTCAGAATTTAGGAAAATTAAAAGGATTGGAGAAGAGGCAATAGAAGAAGGTGGCTGCAAATAAAACCTGTTCTCTTTTGTTAGTACGCAAATCTTGCTCGTGAATTGTTGGGGATAAAATGAACAAAGTTTATATCATCTGTAGAAGCACTCTATTTTCTTCAGTGTAATAACATAACAAAGCATCCTGGTTATTTATTTGAAAAATATGAAATGTTTAACAACATGTGTCCTAGCTTAATTTTCTTTTTTAAACATTTAATTTAATTTTAATTTAAGTTCTGGGATACTTGTGCAGGACATGCAGATTTGTTACATAGGTAAACATGTGCCATTGTTGTTTGCTGCACCTATCAACCCATCACCTAGGTATTAAGGCCCACGTGCATTAGCTATTTATCCTGATGCTCTCCCTTCTTCCACCCCCATGACAGGGCCCAGTGTGTGTTGTTCCCCTCCCTGTGTCCATGTGTTCTCACTGTTCAGCTCCCACTTATGTGTGGGAACATGTGGTATTTGGTTTTCTGTTCCTGCGTCAGTTTGCTGAGGATAGTGGCTTATAGCTCCATCCTTGTCCCTGCAAAAGACATGATCTCATTCCTTTTTATGACTGCATGGTATTGCATGGTGTATACGTACCACATTTTCTTTATCCACCCTATCATTTATGGGCACTTGGATTGATTCCATGTCATCTTTGCTATTGTGAATAGTGCTGCAATGAACATACATGTGAATGTGTCTTTATAATAGGATGAATTATATTCCTTTGGGTATATACCCAGTAATGGGATTGCTGGACCAAATGGTATTTCTGGTTCTAGGTATTTGAGGAATCATGAAACTGTCTTGCACAATGGTTGTGCATTCCCACCAACAGTGTAAAAGTGTTGCTATCTCTCTGCAGCCTTGCCAGCATCTGCTGTTTCTTGACATTTTAATAATCACCATTCTGACTGGCATGAGATGGTATCTTATCATGGTTTTGATTTGCATTTCTTTAATAATCAGTGACGTTGAGCTTTTCTTCATATGTTTCTTGGTTGCATAAATGTCTTCTTTTGAGAAGTGTCCATGTCCTTTGCCCACTTTTTTAATGGGATTGCTTGTTTATTCTTGTAAATTTGTTTAAGTTCCTTGCAGATTCTGCATAATAGACCTTTGTCAGATGGATACATTGCAAAAATTTTCTCCTATTCTGTGGGTTGTCTGTTCACTCTGGTGATAGTTTCTTTTCCTTTTTCAGAAGCTCTTCAGTTTAATTGTATCTCATTTGTCAATTTTTGCTTTTGTTGCAATTGCTTTTGATGTTTTTGTCATGAAATCTTTGCCTGTAACAATGTCCTGCATGGTATTGCCTAGGTTTTCTTCCAGGATTTTTATAGTTTTTGGTTTTACATTTAAATCTTTAATCCATCTTGAGTAAATTTTTGTATAAGGTATAAGGAAGAGGTCCAGTTTCAATTTTCTGGATATGGTTAGCCAGTTTCCCAGCACTATTTATTAAATAGGGGATGCTTTCCCCATTGCTTGTTTTTGTTTGGTTTGTCAAAGATCAGATGACTGTAGATGTGCAGTCTTATTTCTGAGATCTTTATTCTGTTACATTGGTCTATGTGTCTGTTCTTGTGCCAGTAGCAGGCTGTTTTGGTCACTGTAGCCTTGTAATATCGTTTGAAGTTGGGTAGTGTGACGCCTCCAGCTTTGTTCTTTTTGCTTAGGATTGTCTTGGCTATGCAGGCTGTTTTTTTGGTTCCATATGAATTTTAAAGTAGTTTTTTTCTAATTCTGTGAAGAATGTCCATGGTAGTTTAATGGGAATAGTATTGAATCTATAAATTACTTCAGGCAGTATGGACATTTTCACAATAAAATTCTTTCTATGCATGAGCATGAAATGTTTTTCCATTTGTTAGTGTCCTCTGTGATTTTCTTGAGCAGTAGTTTGTAGTTCTCCTTGAAGAGCTCCTTCACTTCCCTTGTTAGCTATATTCCTAGGCATTTTATTCTCTTTGTAGCAATTGTGAATGGGAGATCATTCATGATTTAGCTCTCTGCTTGTCTGTTGTTGGTGTATAGGAATGCTTGTGATATTTGCACATTGATTTTGTATTCTGAGACTGTTGAAGTTGCTTATCAGCTTAAGAAGCTTTTGGGCTGAGACAATGGGGTTTTCTAGATATAGAATCATGTTGTCTGCAGAGAAAGTTTGACTTCCTGTCTTCCTATTTGAATATGCTTTATTTCTTCCTTTTGCCTGATTGCCCTGACCAGAACATCCAATAGTATGTTGACTAGGAGTGGTGAGAGACAGCATCCTTGTCTTGTGCCAGTTTTCAAGAGGAGTGCTTCCAGCTTTTGCCCATTCAGTATGATATTGGCGGTGGGTTTGTTATATAGGCTGTTGTTATTTTGAGGTATGTTCCTTCAATGCCTAGTTTCTTGAGAGTTTTTAACATGAAGGAATGTTGAATTTTATCGAAGGCCTTTTCTGCATCTATTGAGATAATTATGTGGATTTTGTCTTTAGTTCTGTTTATATGATGAACTACATTTATTGATTTGCGTATGTTTAACCAGCCTTGCATCCTGGGGATGAAGCTGACTTAATCGTGGTAGATAAGCTTTTTGATGTGCTGCTGAATTCGGTTTGCCAGTATTTTATTGAGGATTTTTGCATTGATATTCATCAGGGATATTGGCCTGAAGTTTTTATTTTTTTCCTGTTGTTGTATCTCTGCCAGGTTTTGGTAGTAGGATGATGCTGGCCTCATAAAATGAGTTAGGGAGAATTCCCTCCTTTTCAATTGTTTGGAATAATTTTAGAAGAAATGGTACCAGCTTCTCTTTGTACCTCTCATAGAATTCAGCTATAAATCCATCTGGTACTGGGCTTCTTTTTGGTTGGTGGGATATTTATTATTGCCTCAATTTCAGAACTCATTGGTCTATTCAGGGATTCAACTTCGTGGTTCAGTCTTGGGAGGATGTATGTGTCCAGAAATTTACCCATTTCTTCTCAATTTTCAAATTTATTTGCATAGAGTTGCTTATTGTATTCTCAGATGGTTGTTTGTATTTTTGTGGGGTCAGTGTTGATATCCATTTTTCATTTTTGTTGTGTCTATTTGATTTTTTTTTTATTAATCTAGCTAGCAGTCTATCTATTTTATTAATTTTTTCTAAAAAAACAGCTCCTAGATTCACTGGAAGGGTTGTTCATGTCTCTATCTCCTTCAGCTCTACCTTGATCTTGGTTATTTTTTGTTTTCTGCCAGCTTTGGGGATTTTTGCTCTTGGTTCTCTAGTTCTTTTAGCTGCCATGTTAGGGTGCTGATTTGAGGTCTTTCTAGCTTTTTGACGTGGGCATTTGGTGCTTACACTTTCCCTCTTAAAGCTGCTTTTTCTGAGTCCAAGAGAGTCTGGTATGTTGTCTCTTTGTTTGTATTGGTTTCGAAGAGATTCTTGATTTTTCCCTTAATTTCATATTTACCCAGGAGTAATTCAGGAGCAGGCTGTGCAATTTTCATGTAGTTGTATGGTTTTGAGTGAGTTTTTTAACTTTGAATTCTAATTCGTGCTGTGGTCTGAGAGACTGTCTGTTATGATTTCAATTCTTTTGCATTTGCTGAGGAGTGTTTTACTTCCAATTATGTGATCGATTTTAGAATAAGTGCCATTTGGCACTGAGAAGAATGTGTATTTTGTTGATTTGGGCTGGAGAGCTCTGTAGATGTCTATCAGGTCGACTTGTTTCAGAGCTGAGTTCAAGTCCTGAATATCTTTCTTAATTTTCTGTCTTGATGATCTAATATTGACAATGGGGTATTAAAGCCTCCCACTATTGTTGTGTGGGAGCCTAAGTCTCTGTGTAGGCCTCTAAGAAATTTTTTTAATGAATCTGGGTGCTCCTATATTGGGTGCATATATATTTAGGATAGTTAGCTCTTGTTGAATTGATCCCTTTACCATATGTAAGGCCCTTCTTTGTCTTTTCTGATCTTTGTTGGTTTAAAGTCTGCTTTGTCAGAAAGTAGGATTGCAACCCCTTTTTTTTCTGCCTTCCATTTGCTTGGTAATTTTTCCTCCATCCCTTTATTTTGAGCCTATGTGTGTTTTTTCACATAAGATGGGTCTCTGGAAAATAGCACACCAATGAGTTTTGACTCTTTTTCAAGCTTGGCATTCTGTGTCTTAATTGGGCATTTAGCCCATTAACATTAAGGTTAACATTGTTATGTGTGAATTTGATCCTGTCATCATAATGCTGGCTGGTTATTTTGCAGATTTGTTGATGTCTTTGCTTCATAGTGCCATTGGTCTTTCTATTTCAGTGTGTTTTTGCAGTGACTGGTGACGGTTTTTTCTTCCCCGCCTCCCCCCATATTAATGCTTCCTTCATGAGCTCTTCCAAGGCAGGCCTGGTGGTGACAAATTCCCTCAGCATTTGCTTGTCTGAAAAGGATTTTATTTCTTCTTCACCTATGAAGCTTAGTTTGGCTAGATATAAAATTCTGAGTTGGAAATTCTTTTCTTTAAGAATGTTGAATATTGGTACCCAATCTCTTCTGGCTTGTAGAGTTTCTGCTGAGAGGTCCACTGTTAGTCTAATGGGCTTCCCTTTGTAGATGGCCTGGCCTTTTTTTCTGGCTGCCCTTAATATTTTTTCCTTTATTTTGACCTTGGAGAAGCTGATAATTATGTGTCTTGAGGTTGATCTTCTCATGGAGTATCTTATTGGGGTTCTCTGGATTTCCTGAATTTGAATGTTGGGCTGTCTTGCTAGGTTGGGTAGTTCTTCTGGATGATATTCTGAAGTATGTTTTCCAACTTGGTTTGTTCTCACTGTCTCTTTCAGGTACCCCAATCGGTCTTAAGTTCAGTCTTTTTGCATAATCATAGCTGTCAGAATTTTTGTTCATTTCTTTTCATTCTTTTTTCTCTAAACGTGTGTGCCTGTCTTATTTCAAAAAGATAGTCTTCAAGCTCTGAAATTCTTTCCTCTGCTTGGTCTATTCAGTTATTGATACTTATAGTTGCATTGTGAAGTTCTCGTGTTGTGTTATTCAGCTCCATCAGGTCATTTATGTTTGTCTCTAAAGTGGTTATTCTGGTTAACAGCTCCTGCAATGTTTTATCGTTGTTCTTAGGTTCTTTGCATTGGGTTAGAACATGCTTCTTTAGTTCAACAAAGTTCATTATTACCCACCTTCTGAAGGCTACTTCTGTTGATTCATCAATATTAGCCTCTGCCCAGTTCTGTGCCCTTGCTGAAGTGTTGGAATTATTTGGAGGAGAAGAGGCACTCTGACTTTTTGAGTTTCACCATTTTTTTGTTGATTCTTTCTCATCTTTGTGAGTTTGTTTAGCTTCGATCTTTGAGGCTGCTAATCTATGGGTGGGGTTTTTCTGGGGACTTTTTGTTGATGTTGTTTTCTGTTTGTTTGTTTTTCTTTTAAAACTCAGGCCCCTTTTCCATAGGGCTGCTGCAGTTTGCTGGGGGTTCACTACAGAACTTAGTCACCTGGGGCCCTCCTGCACCTGGAGATGTCACCAGTGGAGGCTGCAGAACAGCAAACATGGCTGCCTGCTCCTTCCTCTGGGATCTCTGTCCCGGAGAGGCACCGACCTGATGCCAGCGGGAACTCTCCTGTGTAAGGTATCTGGCGACCCCTGTTGGGAGGGGTCTCACCCAGTCAGGAGGTACAGGATCCAGGACCTGCTTAATGAAGCACTGTGGCTGCACCTTGGCAGAGGCGGTGCGTTGCACTGGTGGAAAATCCCACTCCTCCGGCCTGCCTGGATTCCTCAGAACCAGCAGGGGGAGACTAAGTCTGCTGATCTGCGGTGACTGCGGCCACCTCTGCCTCCAGGGGCTCAGTCCCAAGGATATCAGAGGTCTGTCCCTAAACTCCTGGCTGGAGTAGCTGAAATTCCTGCAAGGAGGCCCCGCCCAGTGAGGAAGGATGGGCCAGGGTCAAGCCTAATGAGGCAGTCTGGCCATGATCTGCCACAGCCGCTATGCTGCACTGTGGGAAATTCTTCCTGGGTTCAATCCGTCCAGTCACCCACAGGGGAAAATAGTGGGCTGGAGCTGCAGTGATGACTGTCACCCTTCACCCACAAGAGCTCAGTCATCTTTAGCAGCAGGCAGCCGCAGTAATGATGGCCACACTTCCCCCCACCCCGGGAACTTGTAATCTTAGGCAGTCTCCAGCCGAGTGGCAGCTGAGAATCTGCACAGTTCTGTGGTTGAGACCCAAGGCCTTGGTGACATGGGCTCACGAGGGTGATATCCTGATCCGCAAGTTGCACAGATCCATGAAAAAGCATGGTTTCCCAGGCAGGACACACAATCACTCACTTCCTCCCTTGGCTGGGGGTGGGAGCTCCCTTACCCCATGTGGCTCCCAGGTGGGCTGTCGCACCATCCTGCTTTTCCTCGCTGTCTGTGGGTCATGCCAACTGCCTAGTCAGCCCTAATGAGAGAACCTGGATACTTCCATTGATGGTGCAGGATTCACTCTCTGTTTTTGTTGTTCTTGGTGGGAGCCTCCTACTGCAGCTGTTTCTAGTTGGCCTTCTTGGAGCCTCCCCGAGCTTAATTTTCTAAGTACATAGGTTTAAATATTAAACTGAACCAATATTATTCAGGTTAGTACACTTAATCATTGAGGTCTTTTTTTTATATATTTGATATCTTTTGATAGTTGGAAAAGACAACATCTTTTAGATGTGCCTAGCTTCTCACTGGGAATTTGTTTAGTCACATGAAATGATTCTTATTGTAGGATAATTTTCTACTAACCATGGGTGCATACTGTGTATTGTAACTCATTTGTTGGAAGAAATCTGAATGTTTAAACTCTTTTTATATGACAATTGAAAGTTTCTACAAATTCTCACATTTGGAATTTATTCTCAGAAAATATCTCTATATCAACTTGCAAATATACTTCAATTCTGTTCTATTACCAAACTAAAACTTTCCCTAAAGCAACAACAACAAAATTGCAGTTGCTGAAAAAGGAACAGTTTATGAGCAGTGTCTCTATGGAGACACTATAATGGATTTATAATAACACTTTGAATATTATTTAGCCTCATTTGTGGAATATGTTTTAAATTTTATTTACTAATATTGAACTCAATTAAACAATGTACAGTCCCATTGAAAAGTATAATTTTCTCTAAACACATCATAACAGGTACAAACAGAAAAATATGTCTTGGCTGGCCTTGGGAAGAGAGAATATCTGAACCTCTATTCTACATATGGTAGCCATCAGGACCATAGTCAGGGGATTCAAGGCCTGGGCTGAGGTCATGTCATAGTGTTTATCCCTAAGTCAAATTATATAGAACAAATAAAATACTCTGGACTCAAAGTCAGAACAAGAAACCTACAAGTACCTGATGGCAGGTAAAGCAGGGAAAAAGAGATGAAAGATTGAGGAGCAAAGTTGGAAGCTCAGATGTTGGTTTCTGTAGCTAATTAATGAGGTTGTCTACCCTGGAGGGCAAAGCCCAGGAAATGTGCATTTCATTCTCCCATCCAAGGTCTTGGTGTCTGGCTGCTGTTCAAAGCTTCTTGTCAGCCATTCTGTCCCATGGTTCTCCAGCTGGGTCAACAATTCATCCTCCTCCTCTCCTCTTTATATTCTTCCCCTACAGGAAATGCTATTCTTCATGGTTCTTTCTTACTTCCTTTATCCACCTTTTCAATACCTCTGTATCTTTGAAATTTTCTGTAAACCCCTCTTCTGTGATGTCATCCACCGTAACCTTGGACAGAGCTAGATGTCTCTTCCCCAGTTTTCTGTTAACACTCTTTTGTTGTATGGATAACGTTACATTGTAATTATTTGTTTATGTGTCTGTGTATTGGTCTTCTTATTTATCTGTGTGCCCCAGAAAACAAAGATTTTGTTTCACACACACTTAAATCACTGGTGCTTGGCATGTAGCAGGGATTTATTAACAGATTATTGAATGGAATTGATTTATGTTCCAATAACTTTTCTCCAAACAAAATGTGGATTCTTTTCAGAATTTTGAGGCTAAAAAATAAACAAAATATTACCTTGAGTATAGTGTTCCTGACTTGCATTTAAGAAAGAAACAAAAAGCATTAAAAGCCTTAGTAAATGCTAACCTTAAATATATATAACACTATTAAAAACAACAAAAGCAAAGTAAAATTATAATAATCCTACTATTTTAACTTTTTTCAAATTATTTTCTAGAACTTGACCATATGTATCCATATTTTACAAATAGCATATGACAAAAATTCCTCCAGATATTGGCAATATATAAGCATTAGCAAATGCAATGATTTCATAGTGTTACGTATATTCTTCTAGGCTTAAATAAATGAAAACTGAAAATCTCATCCATTGATCGCCAATTCTGAACAGCATTTTTCTTCTTTTTGTTTCATTTTGCTGATTCGCTTATATGAAACAAAGGTAAACACCATGAAAGAATCAATTTTCATTATAGGAAACTATTACCTCTAGACTTTAGGTGATAACATCGTTTTAAATTCTCTGACCAGAAATTCAGACATCAAATTTTGAGAGCATTTAGATGATGCTAAATACAAACAAAATGTTTTTGATCAGACACCTATAATCTGTGAGATAAAACGTTTGAATATCTTATGAATGTCCTACTAAACTTGAAAGCCTCATGTATAGAGATAGGAATGTGCTTGCTCTCTATGCACTGAACTTCTTTATCTGACCTTGCTCCTTCAAAGATGCACTTGTTACAGAATGTCAGTCACTAATGAGGCCTAAAGTAATTGAGGCTGATTGAGCTGGCAAGATGCTGCCTAATTAGAATGATAAATGGAACTGGCTGATCAAGAATGGAGGCGTGAATGGCACAGAGGGCATTAAACAAGGTCATTCTGTCAAGGAGGACCAGTCATTCAACCCTTCCCCCTCCCCCCAGATAATGACTGTCCTTCATGCCATGTAAGCCCAATACTATATGACGTATGCAGAGCACAGTGATTCCCTGGATAAGTCATTCAGTATAAATACTGAAACCAAATACTTTGAGCCATATAATTCTGTCTATCAAGAATGAGGATTTATGAATGCACTTGTTCTCTAAACAAATATAGGATACCTTAAATTTTACCCCATGAGGTCTACCTTGTTAAACTTTCTATGCCACATGGGAAATCCATCAAACAACTTCAAGCATTTGAAAGACACACAAAATTTTGTCATAGTGTTTTAGAATCTGAACCACATTTAATTAGTCTTTTTTATTTCTTAATTATATCGATTAGAACCATTTGCATTTGGTTGTTTTGTCACTTGGTGGTTTTGTTTCAAATAAGACATCAGTTTTTTTTTTATATTGATGGGGGTGTAAGCTTATAAAGATACATTCATAAATATTTCAATGGCAATGTAATTTCACTCAGTTCATTTAGCAATGCAATATTTATTTGCCATAACCTGGGAATAAAAGTCCTGAAAAAATCTATAGCTAATCATACAAAATCATATCTACATTATATTTAATAAAAATATCTCTAATACATCTGTCAGAGCATCCATCCCTGTAATACATTTGTCAGAGAACCCATCCCGAATTTCCTGGACATAGTCCTTAATGGCACATGACTATTTTCTAGGGTGGCTGATACTTGCAACTCTAGGCATCATTTTAAAGTTGTGTCTGGAGATGAAGTCTCCATCTTCTTAGAACACCTACTGATGCTCAATGTAGTTACAATTCTTTGACCTTAGATCTATAACCTGACTCTGGCAAAAAAGAATCTGAAATAAAGGACAGCTGTGGCCCACTCAAAAAAAAGTAGATAACCATGAATTTGGGGAAAATAATCAATAGAAAGTAATGTTAAACTAATAAAATAGTAAAAGAATTCAGTACATGAAATTTGGAAATACAAACTATCGCATGCACTAAAATCTCATTCATTACCATATCTGTCATTTCTTTAAGTGGTTGAATAAGCAGGACATTTTTCTGGTTCAGCTTTCTTAGATGTCTTTTCTGGACCCTTCTACTTCTGTGGTCTTCCCTAAGGATTCAGTTACAGGTATAACCTTTCAACATCCACAGATAAATATATCATGTCTCTGGCCCTCACAGCTGTGTGCCTGACTCCCTGCGTTGGCTTTAGAAGGAAATGGTTAAGAATAGACTCTCGGTAGACAATGAAGATTGACCTCCAATACTGTTCTTGTCATTTACTAGTTACGTAGTTTGAGAGAAGTTTCCCAAACCCCATAAAATGGGTATAATGATGTTCACTTCACTGGGTTGCTTTGAAGATTAAAGGACATATGTACATTTTTTAAAAAAAGCTTAGCTTAGTGGCTGGTACATGGAAAGTACTTGGTAAATGGTAGATAATGATGTTGCTCACATACCTCGTGGAAGCAACTAGAAAATGAATAAAAGTTTTTCTCTTTCTCTGTTGCCACTCCCCACCCCTGTCCTCTACTGATCCCATCATCTAGCCACAGGTTAGTATCTTTCACTCCTCTACAACATTTTTTTTTTTTTCTGGCAAAGAGTCACTTCTAGTCTTGGTCCTTTTGGTGACTCTCCGTTCTCCATCAATCTGCAGCCCCCTGCACCCTCCCCACCCAGCTGTCATACTGCCCCTCCTTACTCCATTGAATGTCCTCTGTCGTTTTGCCAATTCTTCTCCCACTGACACTGCGCATGACTGTAACTGTCAGTCATCTCTTTCAGGCTCACTTGTATACACTTTATAAATGTATTAGACAGTCTCTGCTTATGAAACAGAATACATTGAACAGAACCTTTCCCTGATGACTCAGGGTCATGTCCATGAACAGCAATTATTGTTCTGTCCTAGATAGTTCTAAGAGACATTGAAGTATATGGGTTGCTTGTCCTTAAGCTAAATAGATTTCTTCTAAAATTTATTGCCAAGAAAAATATAACCTCTCTAGACAAAGGTGAATATGTCCTGCTGTTTGATAACAAAACATATTTACATTGAACATGTGTTATGCAATATACTCACTCTTTCACTTGTACTTCAATGCTTTTCTTGTTTGTTTATCTCTTGTTACTGGAAAGAGTAGGGAGGAGCTTATTGTCCAACAGTGATAGCCAGTGTATTCATACTCACAATATAAATTCTCTTCCTTAATACGATAATCTCTAATCTTTCACTGAACTACAGAATTACAATTCTAACATTTAATTGACTTTTTGTCCAATGTTAACATTTTGTATGTTATTTTATTGTCAGTTCTGTCAAAACTGTTTTGAAATTAGGTTGGACAAATATTATATATGATATATAAATTATATTAGTTCTGTAGGAATGCCATAACAAATTACCACAAACTAGATGGTTTAAAACAGCAGAAATGTATTGCCTCACAGACCTGGAAATGAGAAGTCCATAATCAAGGTATCAGCAGTGCCATATTGTCTCTGAGGGATCTACGGTGAAATTCCTCCTCGTGTCTTCCTAGTTTCTGGCGATTGGCAGCAATCCTTGCTGTTCTTTGGCTTGTAAACATATCACTCCACTTTTTACTTCAACTATCCCTGTGTGCCTCTCTATGTCTCTGTTTTCTCTATAATGACACCAGTCATTGAATTTGGGCCCGCTTTAATCTAATATGACCTTTTTTAAACTAAAGTAATTAC
Organism: Nomascus leucogenys; assembly: GCF_006542625.1. Taxonomy (NCBI): domain Eukaryota; kingdom Metazoa; phylum Chordata; class Mammalia; order Primates; family Hylobatidae; genus Nomascus; species Nomascus leucogenys. The sequence continues at coordinate 101,913,922 of NC_044383.1, read as the reverse complement.
ATCTGCAAAGACGTTATTTCCTAATAAGGCCACATTCTGAGGTTTTGGTTAGTCATAAATTTTACGGCAACACTATTCAACCTGGCACAGACACCAAATTGCTTTATTTTTCCTTTTGGTTATATTTCAGTCGGCGCCATCTTCCATTATTTCTTTGTGGTAATTACTTCAGCAATATTACCTTATGTGTTCCAGTTTCATATCTTTGAAAAAACAATAAATCAGTGCAAAAATATACAAATAAATCGGTTAAGTTGGTTCACCTGTTAACACATGTTAACATTTGTTAACGTTTTTATCCTGGAAATCATGTTTTTAAAAAGACCACCACGAGGCAAACAGCAACAGCATGTGTGTGCTGCAGTGCTTGCTGATGGGGGTAATGGTAGAAACTCTAAGATGGTAGCTAGAATCTGCAAGTAGTGACATATGGGTCTTAGTAGGCAGCACCCAATATACAAGTGATAAAACCTAAAGTGGGGAAAGTAAGAACAGAACAGGCCATAGGTAAAAACTAGACATATTTACCTATGAACAACATGCTCAGAAATATATCCTAGTTCAGTCTGTATAACTTCGCCTTCTGAATTTCCTATTGCGATCATTGAGTGCTGTCCATTCTACCACTCTAACCAGAGAACTCAGCAACATTCCAATTCCTCTCTAGAGGTGCTTCGCCCACTACACGTAATCAGTCACCGCATCTTGCAGAGTCTATCTTACACTAACAAATATTCTATTTATTCCCTGCTTCCCTTCTTTTTGCTACTCCCTTGGTTCAGTCCCTTAATAGTGTATGAGGGGAATGTAATGGACTGGTTTTCCCCACCTTTCCAACTTCATCTCCCAGCACTGCCCACAGGTAGCCTGAGCTATAATCCAGTGAAACAGCATTTTCTTCCCACACTTACCAGATACAGTTCAGTATCTTTGTGGTGTCTTCTCTGACCATTTCCCAGGGAGACTCAAACACTGCCTTTTCTCTACTCACATAGCAGCTTAAAGTATATACCATGAATGCATTGATTTTAGTAGTTTTGTAATATTGAGTCTGCATGTCTTCTACAGAAAAATATGTGCAATAATGGAATAATAGAATAAGATGCATTTAGGGAGCCACACATATGGTTAGTCGAATCAGGTTCTTTAGCTTTGCATCATGTGCTAACTAGGAGGACAGAAAAAAATGGAGATTAAATATTCTGAGGGAGTCACAGCAGAACAGATTAGAAAGACTTCGATTTCCAAGTGGATGAGAATGAAGATAGCTGACCTTATAAAGAATTAGTGGAGACTAAATAAGCACAATCAAAAAAAACATTTGACACATTTTCTCATTCAGCAAATATTGTGTCATGTATGAACCAAAGATATAATGATCAAAACAGTAAACTATGCTTGTCTTCATGAAGATTTTACTTTGCATTTTTCTAAATATCTGTTATTTCTATTTGCTATCTTCAGTATCTCCACTGCTTAGCACAGTGACAATATATACTATTCAATAAATACTTTTAATTTAAATGAATAAATTTTAAAATCCAGTTGATATAAAATATTTGTAAAATTCAACAAAAAAGTCATACTTTTAAGGTGTTCATTTTTCTAATCTAGTAATTTATGAAGTGAATGTTCCTGAAGCACTTTTCTCTACCAAAGCTTTGTGTGTTGTCAGACTTAAAATGCTGGTGAAGCAGACCAAGGGAATCAATCAATATATACCGGTAGTAGCAGACATGAAAATCTTTAGCATCTATAACATTCATTACATGTTCCAATTTTTAAACTAATACAACTTTGGCAGAGGAGGACACAATGTGAACAGAATTTATACCCAGACTTTGAGGTTATCTAGGGATGGTCAAATATGTAATGATCTACGTATACTGAAAAAAATGGCAGGAACTTCAGATGTATCATTTAGTCAGTTAATGAGAGACAGAAATAAAAATATTAGTCTGCAAGGCTTTAGTATTATCTTGGTTAACTTCATCATCACTATCAAAAACTAAATTTGTTGAATAGCCCCTCTGTGTGTCACAATACTTGCCCAAAAATCAAATGCTAGATTGGTATGCAGATAAAATCTACAATACAACAGAGAAGATAAGAAGGCTACCCCAGGGTGGCTAACAAATTTTTGCACAATAAATATAGATGTGTGACCCTAAAGTAGAGGAGCTGGTCCTTATCAAGGGATGTGTACTAATTAGTTTTAGTGCTTTTATTAATATACATGTTCTCAATCTAATAATTTACTTATATGTGGTTTTTAAGCTCATGTTTTGAGTGAAATCAGGGTTACTACATAATATGCCTATGGATCACCTGAATTGGTTTTGACCCTAACTTCTCGTAGTCACCTAGTGAACATTTCACAGGGGGCAAAGAATGAACGTATCCATGAATCTAAAAATTTTCATCACAGCAGCCAGTAGAACAACTAAAAGCCCATATCTTGTTAAACATGAAGCAGGAGGATCATTTTTTCTGCTAAAGAGGAAAAAGTCATTCGTGATATTTAACTGAGTTCAACTCAATGACTTTATCAATAGAAACAAAAACAGCATTAAACTAAAAATATTCTTTTTCTTGGTAACATTGTTAAAAATCCAGGGAATCTTATTCCCTGCCCAATGAAAGCAAATATGAACAAAGCATTTGACGATGTTTTAAGGAGATTGTGCATTCAGGACAAGATGAACTAACAAACTATTATTTCTATCAGTGCATGTGCCTCTCTTTCTCAAGGTTGTTTCCCTGAGTAGCATATTACTTCAAGATGATGCTTCTTTCACAGGCTGGGCCATCCTGGGACCAGTATAAATAGGAATGCAGCATAGTGGGTATGCTCAGCACCAAGTTTTTGCTATGTCGATCTGCTCCTACGTGACTATTTTATGCTGTGTGAACAACCTTTGTGATTGCATTAGCTGGATGTCAGAAGCAGCAAACTCATTTCTGTGGTAGATAAATATGGAGCCACCACCATGCATTTCTAGTTGTCATTGGTTAGGAAAATGGAAAAGCAGAAACACAGTACAGGAAAATACAAAAGGGCTAACTGACAAAATCTAGTCTCAATGCCAATAATGCCACAGAATAATTATTTTCATAGAATTTTGTTGGGAAAGTGCACCTGAGGAACCAGAAGGATTAGGAAAACCTTGCCAGTCACTGCAGGGTGCAGCTAAAGGCAGACTCACTGAAGTTTCAGTTCAAAAATGATAAGGTTTAATAAATCTCTGTGGGTAGATTTATCTCATAATTGCAGATCATATTTAGGGGATTGGACTAATTAGACTTGATTTGTATATGCTTTAGGCTTAATTGAAAATCAGTTTTTTTCTGTGTTACTTCAAAATGATTCTTTGTTAATGTGGAAAGAGGTAACTTTTGCATAAGTTAAATTCTAAAACATGACCATGTTTATGTTCTTTGCATTTGAATCGCATGCTGCTCTGTTGTTATGAAATATAGTCACTTTATTAAACAAAGAAAATATGCTGATTTCTTTGGTAAGTGATTTGAAATACTAAAATATATTTAGTGATAAACCTTTAAAAAGAAACCAAGAAAATATATATGCTAAAGTGGAGTTTTATGTTCATAAAGGGAACAAAAGGAAAGCAATAAACTATTTCCTCTGTGTAGCACCTTTTGTTTAACAAGGCCACTCTTGGTGGTTGATTAATTGTTGAAAATAAAAAGAACTAAGCTTAAATTGCAGCTACTCCTCACAATAAAAATTATGATACCTTTGAAATATTTTAATTAGCAGAGATACAAATATGAATAATGGTATATGTTGGTTTCATTATTAGGCTATTATTATTTAAATTTCACATTAATATTCATCCATTGTGGATTTTTGCCTTTGAATTTTCATAATGTTTTTCTTGGTCTTCATTAAGATATCTCCATACATAGGCTGCTTGTTGTAATGTGGCTGCATTTTAGTGTCAGTCTAATTATGACCAATTCAGTCATTTTAAAATAGTTATAGCAATCTTTATGTAGCCTAATAAACTTCCTATAATTCAGGTTATTTTTGAAGTTATAGATGGGGTCCAAGAACAGGATGAGAGTTTTGGTATTGCCTTTGGTTCACTCTTTTTCTGGAATTATTTTCCAATTTTCCCTTCCAAAACAACGTATGACTATATAAAACAAGTATACAGTTACATGGTGAAGTTGGACATCATTAGAAAGTATCTCTTACTTCAGTGTAATGATGTTCCACTCTCATTCTCTAATTATGTAATATCTGAAACACCATCACTAGATTTTCCTTAGGTGTAAGTTAATATCCATAGTTTAAATGAAGTTGATTATCCAATCTCAATCGAAATTCCAGGAACTTATTTTGTAGATTTCAACAAGCTGATTCTAAAGTTTATATGGAAAGGCCAATAACCCAGAATAATCAACTCAATAAAATTCAGAATGACACTGTCTGCTTTAACATTTACTATAAAGCTACAGTAATTAAGACAGTTATTAATTAGAGAAAGAATAGACAAATAGATGAGTAGAATAGAATAGAGAGCCCAGAAATAGACCCATACAACTATTGTCAGTTGATCTTTGACAAAGAAGCAAAAGCAATACAATAAAGAGAGTCTTTTCAACAAATGGTGCTGGAACAACTGGACACCAAAATGCAAAAAAGAAAAAAAAAAAGAATCTAGACACTAACCTTACACTCTCACAGAAATTAACTCAATATGGATCATAGACCTAAGTGTAAACTGCAAAATTATAAAACCCCTGAAAATAAAATAGGAGAAAATCTAAATGATCTTGGGCATGACAATGGCTTCTTAAATACAACACCAAAGGCATGAAACATGAAAGAAGTAATTGGTGAGCTAAACTTCATTAAAATTAAAAACTTCTCTATAGGGACAATGTGAAGAAAATGAGAAGATAAGCTATAGACTTGGAGAAAATATTTTCAGAAGACATATATACAGGATAATTATCTAAAAGATACACACACAAAAAAAGCCCTCTTAAAACTAAACAATGGCTGGGCGCGGTGGCTCACGCCTGTAATCCCAGCACTTTGGGAGGCCAAGGCAGGCGGATCACGAGATCAGGAGATTGAGACCATCCTAGCCAACATGGTGAAACCCCGTTTCTACTAAAAATACAAAAATTAGCTAGAAGTGGTGGCATGTGCCTGTAATCCCTGCTACTCGGGAGGCTGAACCATGGAGTTGGAGGTTGCAGTGAGCTGAGATTGCGCCACTGCACTCTAGCCTGGCAACAGAGTGAGACCCTGTCTCAAAACAAACAGACAAAGAAACAAACAAGAACAACAAAAACTTAACAATAAGGAAAGGAACAACCTTATTAAAAACTGGGCGAAACACCCGAGGAGATAGCTCACTAAAGAAGACATACAGATGGCAAATAAGCAAATGAAAAGATCTTCCACATTATATATCTATCATTAGAGAAGTTCCAGTTAAACTATGAGATATACTAAAAACCTATTAGCATGGTGAAAATCCTAAACATTGACAACATCAAATTCTAGTGAAAACATGGGCAAAAGTAACTTTCATTTATTGCTGGTGGGAATGCAAAGTGGTACAGCCCCTTTGGAAGACGGTTTGGCAGTTTTTTACAAAAGTAAATACACTATTTCTATATGATCCAGCAATTGCACTCCTTGCTATTTACCAAAATGCATTAAAAATTTATGTGCACACAAAAACTTGCACATGGGTGGTTATAGAAGCTTTATTCATAATTGCAAAAACATGAAAGCAACCCAGATATTGTTCAGCACATGAATGAATAAATAAATTGTGGTACATTCACAGAATGAAAGATTACCCAAGGCTAAAAAGAAGTGAGTTATAAAGCAATTAAAAGACATGGAGGAATCTCAAATGTATATTACTAAGTGAAGTAAGCCAAATCTAAAAGTCTACATACTATATGGAGACAGTAAATGAACAATGGTTGCCAACGGGTTGGAAGACACATGCACAGAGGATTTTGAGGGCACTGAAACTATTTTCTACAATAATAAAATGGTAGACACATGCCATTATACATTTTTCAAAACCCATAGACTGTACATCTAGTGAATACTAATGTAAATGATGAACTTTTGGAGATAAGGCTGTGTTAATGTAAATTCATTGATTATAACAAATGTACAAGTGTGGTGAGGGGTCCTGTTGATAGGGGAGCTTGTATATTTGTGGGGGCAGAAAGCATATAGGAATTCTGTATTTCTCCTCAATTTTGCTGTGAACCCAACTGCTCTAAAAAAATGTTTTAAAAGCCATAAGTAAATGCATACATGCATAAAATTTTCCATTCAAATGAAAAGAAAATGAAGTTGACTCATACATCCAAAAAGCCAAATCACCAATTTCTTTGCTATTTCCCCAACTCCAAATAAAGTCATTTCTTCTGTAGAAATCTCAATTATCCATATTAAAGGGGAGCTTCCACTCATTCCCTCCCACCTATCTAATTTTCTGTCCCAAGACTTTGTATATGACAAACTTTGGCTACTTCTCAAAGATGCCAGCTATCTTGATGAGAGAAAAGATTTAATATTTGCATATCTAGTGATGAATATGTTAGCAGGTACAAAGGTGGAGTGTGAGAAATTCCAGTCTGGTAAACAGACAGGAGAGAGAGTAGAAAATCAAAGTGTTTCTGAGAAATGGCTTAGGAACGAAAACAATAGAATGGAACCAGAATGCTAGGTAAGTATGTAAAGTCATAAACATGGTTGGGTTGAGATTCAAAAGTGGATTAAAGTAAGGTTGAGCCTTGCCTCACAAAGAAGGGACAGGAAAACAGACTGGGACATCTGGTGGACCAAAGAATGCGCTTGAGGACTGATGCACTGATGTGAAGACCCATATATGACCCACATTCTACCTTTCTATGCCTCACTTTGTGTTCATCATTCAGCCCATCTATTGCAGTGAGAAAAGCCCTGTCCTTCCAACAATTGATTTTTCAGTAAGAAATCTCTCAGTTAACTGATGTAATTGTTTATTGTGAGAGTTTAGTCAGAAATCTGGCAAGAACTGAGAGCAGTTTTGGGTACATACGAAGAGAGAGTGCTGGATTAAAGGGTAGTATCCATTAGGGGAAAAGTTATCAAGACCCACTGGGATCTTTCCAGCTTTCTCTAAAGGCAGGCTCTCTTCCTGCTACTAAAAAGCATGGTAATGTGCTAGGAACCACATGAGTGGAAAGAAGATGCCATTTATTAAATGAATAATTGAGTATGTTTCTAATAAGTGAAATTAGTTTAAATTGAATTAAAAGTTATGAATGTTTGTATAAGAAATTATAATCCAATTTATTACAATTTAGGTTACACACACACACACACACATATATTAGTCTGTTTTCATGCTGCTAATAAAGACATACCTGAGACTGGGTAATTTATAAAGGAAAGAGGTTTAATGAACTCACAGTTCCACATGGCTGGGGAGGTCTCACAATCGTGGCAGAAGGCAAAGCACATCTTACATGGCAGCAGGCAAGAGAACTCCCATTTATAAAACAGTCAGATCTTGTGAGACTTACTCACTGCAACGAGAACAGTATGGGGAAAACTGACTCCATGATTCAATTATCTCCACCTGGTGCCACCCTTGACACATGGGGATTTTTTACAATTCAAGGTGAGATTTGGGTGGGGACACAGCCAAACCATATCAGTATGTATATGTGTGTGTATGTATGTATGTATGTAAGTATGTATGTATGTATGTATGTATGTATGTATCTATCTATCTATCATCTATCTATCTATCTATCTATCTATCTATCTATCTATCTATCATCTATCTATCTATCTATCTATACATGAAAGGATGAGCCAAAGAGAGAGAAAAAGTGAGTGAGCACAGGGATAAAAAGTATGTGATGACACAAACAAATGGAAACACATCTCATGCTCTTGGATGGGTAGAATCAATGCTGTGAAAATGACCATACTGTCAAAAGAAATCTACAAATTCAATGCAATCCCATCAAAATACCTTCATCATTTCTCACAAAACTAGAAGAAACAATCCTAAAATGTGTATTTTACCAAAAAAGAGCTCACATAGCCAAAGCAAGACTAATCAAAAGGAACAAATCTGAAGGCATCACATTCCCCAACTTCAAACCATATTACAAGGTTATAGTTACCAAAACAGCATGGTACTGGTATAAAAATAGGCACATAGACCAATGGAACAGAATAGAGAACACAGAAATAAAGCCAAATATGTACAGCCAACTGATCTTTGACAAAGCAAACAAAAATGTAAAATGGGGAAAGGACACCCCTATTCAACAAATGGTGCTGGAATAACTGGCAAGCCAAATGTAGAACAATGAAGCTGGATCCTCATCTCTCATCTTATATAAAAATCAACTACAGATGGATAAAAGATTTAAATCTAAGACTTGAAACCATAAAAATTCTAGAAGATAGCATGAGAAAAACTTTTCTAGACATTGGCTTAGGCAAAGAGCTCATGATGAAGAACCCAAAGGCAAATGCAATAAAAACAAAGATAGATAGATGGGACCTAATTAAACCAAAGTCTTCTGTACAGCAAAGAAATAATTAGCAGAGTAAACAGACAACCCACAGACTGGGAGAAAATCTTTGCAAACTATGCATCTGACAAAGAACTAATATCCAGAATCTACAAGGAACTCAAACAAATCAGCAATAAAAAAAATAATAATCCCATCAAAAAGTGGGCAAAGGGCATGAATAGACAATTATCAAAAGAAGATATACATATATGTAATGTATAGATGAAAAAATACACAACATCACTAATTATCAGGGGAATGCAAATCAAAACCACAATGAGGTACTACCATACTGCAAAAATGACCATAATTAAATAATAAAAGAATAACAGTGGTTGGTGTGGATGTGGTGAAAAAGGAACACTTTTACACTGCTGGTGGGAATGTAAACTAGTACAACCACTATGGAAAACACTATGGATATTCCTAAAGAATTAAAAATAGAACTACCATTTGATACAGCAATCTCACTACTGGGTAGCTACCCAGAGGGAAAAAAAATCATTATATGAAGAAGACTTGCACGTGTATGTTTACAGGAACACAATTTGCAACTGCAAAAATATTGAACCAGCCCAAATGCCCATCAACCAATGAGTGCATGGAGAAAATGTGATATATATATATATAGATAGATAGATAGATATAGATATATATATACACACATACACACACGCATACACAGACACACAGACACAGACACACACCCCATGGAATACTACTACTCAGCCATAAAAAGGAACAAAATAACGACATTCTCAGCAACGTGGATGGAGTTGGATACCATTATTCTAAGTGAAGTAACTCAGGAAAGGAAAACCAAACATTGGATGTTCTCACTTGTAAGTGGGAACTAAGCTATGAGGATACAAAGGCATAAAAATGATATACTAGACTTTGCAGACTCAGGGATAAGAGTGGGAGGGGTGTGAGGGATAAAAGACTACACATTGGGTTCAGTGTACACTGCTTGGCTGAAGGAGGCACCCAAATCTCAGAAATCAGCACTAAAGAACTTTTCCATGCAACCAAACTCCATCTGTTCCCCCCAAAACTATTGAAATTTTAAAAAGAGTATATAAGAATTATTTCATAAGAAATCGAAGTAAAATCACTAAAACGTAATATAATAGGGATCTTAGTCAATGAATACTTTTATCAAAATAGTATTAATGGATAATTGTTAAATGAATATTGCTTAATATTATTTACTTAAAAGTCTTTTATCAACCATTTCAGATGGTAAAATATAGTTACTAACATACTACTCTGTCACTCATTTTTTTCATTAAATTCTTCATTTAATGAACAGGTGTGTATGTCCCAAATCTAATAAGCATTCTGAAAAAGGTTGCAAATTTTGAGAATATTCTAAGGGTAGAGTGGGGAAGTCGGACACTTTCCCTGATAAAATAACTTTGGAGTGGCTGATCTCTGAATTACAGAAACTGTTGATATGGTAAAGAGTTGTTGAATAGGATAAAGCACCTTCCGTTAAAAGCACCAGCATGCGCAAAGGCATGGAAAAAAATTAGAATAGAAGAAAAGGCTGATGGATCCAAAGCATAGAAAGGTTGGGACTAAACTGCAAATTGAGGCTGGGAAGATAAATTATACGATGATAGATAGATTTGTTACAGATGTTAGTGCTTGTCTATTAGAAATGTGGTTCTTTTGAGGGTTTCACAAACAGCCATGGGTAGTAGCATTTGCATTTTGCAGTGATTGTTTTGGCACATGGAGAGATCAGATTGGAGGGAAAAGTCCAAATATGTAGACATAAATTTAAAGTTGTTGGGGTATTTTTGTTTGCTTTTCTTGAAACATACAGAAAGAAAAAAAGTGCACAGGTTTGTAATTAACAAGCAGTAAAGATGACAACAAATTATGAATAACATCTGCCTAATAATAATATAATATAGCTCAAAACAAGACAGCATGTTAAGATTTAACACTAACTTCTCTAAATCTCAAGTAGAATACATACATCTTTAAAAGTAAATGCTTTGGGAGGCCGAGGCTGGCAGATCACGAGGTCAGGAGATCGAGACCATCCTGGCTAACACAGTGAAACCCCATCTCTACTAAAAATACAGAAAAAATAGCCGGGCGTGGTGGCGGACGCCTGCAGTCCCAGCTACTCGGGAGGCTGAGGCAGGAGAATGATGTGAACCTGGGAGGCGGAGCTTGCAGTGAGCCGAGATCATGCCACTGCACTCCAGTCTGGGCGACAGATCGAGACTCTGTCTCAAAAAAAAAAAGTAAATGCTGCATTTCTGAAAGGCTTATCTGATGTTCCCTTTATTAGTAGAACAAGATCCAAGGGTTTGAAGGGATCAAAGGGAAGGCAGGGAGTAGCAGTCACTGGTGCTTCTCAGTTCCGCATTTCAGAGTGAAGAGTAGCAAGGGACACCTTTGTCACAGGATAACTGCTTCCCTTCTAATAAGCGAACCTACTAGGAAAAATATAATGTTTGAAAGGTGGGAGAGGAAGTGACATGGTATGAGGAGATTAAAACTCAGAGGAGCTGTGAGTAAAGGAGCTTCACAAGGAGGCATACAAAACTCCACCTGCAAAATCTTAGTATAGAACTGCACCCAGTGACAAAGAACATAGCAGATTTGTGGTTCATCATGACAAGTCTGACATGAAATTGTAGATGGCCTCAGGAGAGTCTCATGCCTCTCACTAGATTTCAGACTTTGACTAAATGCCTTCATTCACAGTTCAGAAAGGAACAAGTACAGGGTCAGTGCAGAGATAGGGCAAATGAAACTAAACCAAAGAAAGTAAGCAAACATAGCAAACACATACAAACGTATGACAACAACAACAAAAAAATTAGAAAGAAAGGAAGATAAAAGCAACATCTGCCAAGTTTTAGCTTTGGACTCGAAGGATTTAGAATGCAGGTTTCTACAAACGTGTAGCATTTGTGAGATTATGTATGTTTGCGTATTTATTTTACAAGATATCAGAAAGAGTTTAAAGAGATTCCCCTCCCCCAAAAAAGAACCAAAGTGAACTGAAATATCTCAGGAAGAAATGGAAGAGAATAATAAAACCATTTCAGAGTTAAAGGAAAATTTCTCCAAAAGTACAATGAACTTGGCTGAAAGCACAGTTATAAACAAGGATTAGAGAAATGAGAAAAGTCACAAAAACACAGGGAAGAAAAAAGTAGAATAAATATTATTTGAGGAAATAATTCTGCAAGATATGCAAATAAAATCAACAGACACATTATTTATGTTTCCAGAAAAAAATACTATGTGAAAAAAGATATTTAGGTGGATGACAAAAGTTCAGCTCTCACAAAATTTGATACAGGAACAGCAATACTGCGTGATACGCTCTGAGATTTAGAAATTAAATGTTGATAATAATACTTTTGAAAAGCACATAGTCAGAAAGCCTGATTTCTTTAGACTTCATACGATGCGAGGAGACAACATGGGACAATCTAAGAATCTCATATCCAACTTAGATTCTCTCAGGTCACTATTCTCAAATTCATAAGACTTGGGAAAGATAAATCCCTTCCTGAGTTCTCAATGAAACTATATTGCTCAATAACAAACTAGAGGAAACCAAGGGATAATTATAATAAAATTAAAGAGATCAGGAACAAAAATGGCATGATATAAAAAGACATGCTATGATCTGACCTACTGAAATAAATTAAGACTAATCGATTCTTGTTCTGTTTTTTTTTTTACTTCTCTGAATTTTATGATAAGCTCATGCCATTTTTGCCTGAAGTAAATATTTTAATTTTGGGGGATGAATATGGGGGAACTAGTTAAAATGCAGCTGTCATATTTCAGACACACAGGTCCTCAGGCTAAGAACATAATAGTAGGGATGGATAGGTGTGGACAGATACATGAGAGGTAGGAGGTAAAATTGACTGGCATTGTTCGTGGAATGATATGCTATGTGATGGTGAGGGAGATAACAAGAAAAACTTCTATATTCTAGGCTTGTACATCTTGTTGGATGGTTCCTTGTAATAGGAGATGTCAGAAAAAGACCAAAGTTTGGAGGATTATGTTAAATATAACAATTTAAAGTATAATTTGACTCCAAGGTAGTGATTATCAAACTCCAGAGTGCAATGACTCATTTTGACTGGCAAAAATATCTTGAAAATTTTTTCTCCTCCCCGAAGACCACATAAGAGTAAATATATTATTATTATTGCATACAATAACATTGATAATTACTGCTACAATTGGTAATTCATATGCAGACTCCAGTTTGTGAATCCCTAGGCTAGAATAGCTACTTTCTAGATCTCTTCTTAGATATCGTAGAAAAAAATTGGCCTTCCACCATCAGTTTATGTGATATTTACAGTACAGTCTTTGATAACCATAGATGAAATCATGAAAAATTTGTGACAACTGTGCAAGTATGTAGAGAACCATAGAACCTTAATAGAAAGCATGCAGCACAAATCTGCTAGCATTTTTAAACTTGATGATGTTTGAATCCAGTAAACATGTCTTTTAGAGGTAGTCAAATTACACTGTTGCCTTGTTTGGATATTCTATTTTAGAGTGCTTGGAAATCTTTCTTCTTGGTAACTTTTATCCTTTGAAATGATGTATCTATTTGTTGCTATATGGTGACCTCATATGTGACAAAAACTAACTTTTATATGCCCCCTTATATATTTTCTGATTCTAGACTTCTAGTTTATATCTGGTTAATTTTAACTAAAAATTAGTATTGTGGGATATATTTTTAGGTGAGCAAAAGGTTTGGGGAAGAAAGGGAACTTTCTTATCCCACATTAATCTCAACATTTAACTGCAATTTTTTTCTCTCTAGGGTATAATGAACTCTTTTCCTTCCTTAGTTGTTAAGGGTCATATCTTAACATCATTAGAAACTTAAGATAGCATAGGTTTTAATAAATTGCTATTTTTTGTTAAACTTCATTACCTAATGTATGTATATAATATATAAGATGACTTAAGAGAGTAACATATTCAGTTTAGAAGCTAAAGTATCAAAATTTACTCTCATAATTTAATAAATTATGTTGTTTGTATGTAGCTAATTTTTATCATTTTCTTTTTTTTTTTTTTTTTTTTTTTTTTTGAGACAGAGTGAGACTCTGGAGTGCAGTGGCATAATCTTGGCTCACTGCAACCTCTAGCTCCCAGGTTCAAGCGATTCTCCTGCCTCAGCTTCCTGAGTAGCTAGGATTACAGGCGCACACCAACACACCGTGCTAATTTTTGTATTTGTAGTAGAGATGAGTTTCATCATGTTGGCTAGGCTGGTCTCGAACTCCTAACTTCAGGTAATCCACCGGTCTTGGCCTCATAAAGTGCTGAAATTACAGGCGTGAGCCACTGTGTCCAGCCTTAACTTTTATAATTTTCTTAAAAACCTCTTAGTGAAACTGCAAATAGAGAAAGCTTCAAAAGTAAGAAAATGCAAATGTTCTTAACAAAGTGATTAGCAGTTGAAAGAATGTTTAAGAATAGGACATGAAGGCCGGGCACGGTGGCTCACGCCTGTAATCCCAGCACTTTGGGAGGCCGAGGCGGGCAGATCACAAGGTCAGGAGATCGAGACCATCCTGGCTAACACGGTGAAACCCCGTCTCTACTAAAAGTACAAAAAATTAGCCGGGCGAGGTGGTGGGCGCCTGTAGTCCCAGCTACTTGGGAGGCTGAGGCAGGAGAATGGTGTGAACCCCAGGGGGTGGAGCCTGCAGTGAGCCGAGATCGCGCCACTACACTCCAGCCTGGGCGATAGCAAGACTCCATCTCAAAAAACAAACAAAAAAAAAAGTATAGGACATGAATAAGTAATCAGGAAATCATAAAGGCAATGAAGTTATTCTGCAATTATTATTATTTTTGGAGAATGGCCAATTATAATAATTTTTTTAATGCAGCCTATATCATATTTAAGCTACAAAACATATTAGATCATATGAATATTTTTAAGCTCAGGAAAAATTAATTCCAGTATCTTTAAATGTACATATCTTCTTCAATTATATAATCATATTGAATCCTAAAGATACCATTTTATTTTGTTCTTTAAAGAAATTAATGGCATACCTCCAATATCATCAGCCAACATTGAAGTCAAGTAAGCTTTAGTTTATGATAAGAGATACTGAGCCAGAGAATATGAATTCTAATTAGAAACAAAGTTGAAATGGTAAATTGAAACCACTCTATATCTAACTTACTATCATAGTTCCAAATTTATATCACTTAGCATTTGTACATCATTTAGCATTTGAAAAAAAGAACATGCACACACACAGTTTTATATTCTTTGCACAGGGCAAAATGGTTTATTATTGAGATGTTTTTCCTATAAAATGTTGTCCACTGAGTATTGACCTGTTAAATAACAATAACAAAAAATTCAATTGATGAACTGGAGCAATGCATCTGAGAAATTCCATTTATTTGGGATTTTTTTTTTTCGTATACAAATTGATATCCTCATTGAATTCAACCACTTGGGAAAATCATAAGCTAATGTATGTTGGCATTGAAGTTTTACACAGATCTATTATTATTGGATGACTAATAAGAAAAATGCTCACTATATGTGCTTATTTCATCATAAAGTGGAGAGAAATATAAAGAAAAAATAAAGATTACTCATAATCTACAACTAAGAAATAATCATTAGAAACTCACATAGATTTCATCCATAAATTCATTATATTCCACTATTATATTTCAATCAACCTCACTAATTATCAATTGTGATATTTGAGTCACTTTATTCTGCACTGCATTTCTTGTTTAGACTCTCAAAGGACAAAACACACAGCAACACTTCACATCTCAGGCATTTAAGTAGCAGTTACCATCCCTAGATGGTAAATTTGGATAAGATGATGTTCATAGTACAGCTCTTTTGGTCCTGATAATTGGTAACCCAAGCATCTACTCGTCACTACTTTTATATAAAATATTGTATAATATGTGCAAAACAAAGTGTTTTATTATGCACACAAAACAATAATTAAACAATAACATATTCCTTCCTATATATTTTCCTTTTCCACGTTACCCTTTAGTTTGTATTCATAAGTTGTCTGGGTATTTACTCTAGATTACCACTATTTACTATTTTCTTTAGCGTTGGTTGTTCCAAAATTACTCACATTCTGCTTTGCTCTGTTTTCATTTCAGGTTGTGCTTAATGACACCATTATCTAAAGGTTAGAATTTGTTAATTAGTTTAGGAAATTTTGCTTATTTGTTGCTATTATTTCTATAGATATTGATAAGGTACTGATGCTGCCATTGTCTGAATATAAAACTACACAAAATAAAATGAAGATTTTCTAGTTCTCAATCTTCTCACCCACAACTAGTCCCACTTTGTGGTTCAAACCTTTAATCATGTCATTATTATTAACTGCCACTCTTCTGAAAACTCAGTTTCAAACAGCAGTTCTATGACCAATATCTTCTAAACAACAGTTCACCTACTCTAGCTCTCAAAACCCTCCAGTTATTCAACTTGAAGGCATCCTCAGACTTCCTATCTGTAAGCCTTGATCACTTTTATCACTTGCTTAGATAGATGCAATGTCCTCCTTCTTCTAATTATTCTACTTTATTATTTATTTTATACACTGGATAGAAAGTGCTTCATCACACTGACTTTATCTTCTTTATAGCATACACAATTCCTTGTTTTATTTATATATTCCTGTAGTTTTCTTTCATTGGTTATTTTTAGCTCCAACTCCTTACAATGTTAAGTCCATGTGGCAGGGACTTTGCCTATCTTATTCACTGCTGAATCCCTAGGTCTGGGAGCAACACCCTCACACAGTAAACAGTTAACAAGTACTTCTTGACCAATTGAGTAAACCAGGCTCAAAGGAAAGGAGGTGTTAGTCATTCAATAACTTAGTTCAAATACTTATTTTGTCAATTCAAAAAACCTTGAAACATCAGGGAAATATGTTTCTATCTCCCTTTGATATGGATAAAAAGCATTGGATTCTAGTATTTCTGATCTTCAGATATGGTGCTTTCCTATAAGACAAATATTATCAAGCTTGCTTCCTTAGGTTTTGCCATTTTCAGATGTTTATAAACAATTCTAAATAATAGTCTAAGGCAATTGTCATCTCTCAGAAGCTTGGATTTTTAACTTAGCCTTTTCTGAAGTGGTATCTTTTAAAAAGGCTTCCTTTTATAGCAACTATTAATATTAAATAAAATAAACCTACTTAAAACTATTTTTTAAATTTCATGTGATAATTTACTCATATTACTGCCTTAGTAAATTAGCGGTGCCATAGCAATAAACCGTAGACTGGGTGGCTTAAACAACAACAATTTATTTTCTTACAGTTCTGGAAGCTGGTAAATCTAAGATGAAGATGGTGTTAGAGTCAGTGTCTAGTGAGGCCTACCTATTTCCTTGGCTTGCAGGTCTCTCTGCCTTAATGCAATACCTTCACATGGCCTTTCCTTAGTGAACACGCTTGAAGAGAAGCAGTTTTTCTCTATCTCTTCTCCTAACGCCACTAATCCTAATAGATTAGGATCGTATCCTTTGACCTCATTTAATCTCAATTCCCTCCTAAGAGCTCTATCTCCAAATACAATCATACTGGGTGTTAGGGCTTTCACATATGAATTTTGGGGGATAATTCAGTCTATTGCATATCAATAATTCAATAGAAGTAGACATTAATGTCTTAAAATGCAGCAACTCCAGTGCCTTTGACTCTGCTGTGTGGAAGTTCAAACAGACACAACCTAACATCTATCAATCACTCTGTCAAGAATAAAGATCTATAGCTGACATGTCTCTGTGACTCTATGTGCATGAATCTAATCCACCCAATTCAGAAAGTCAGGCATTCAAAAATTTGAGCATATAGATCATTGACCCTACTCTTTATTGTTTAGGGGTCTGTATAGAGACAGAACAAATTTACAGGAAAGAGTCATATTCCTCACTAGAAGTTAAGAGCCTGCCATGCAGATAAAATGTACTAATAATTTGCAAAATTGTAGTTCTTCCATAAAATTTTTTTCTAAGTCGTTGACTCAGGTTTTTATATATGTATGTGGTAGAGACCTATGATATTACACATTTTTAATAAAAATAGAGAAAATATATACTGAATATGCTGAAAGGTACATTCACTGAATATGATCTATACCTGCCTCTATGTTCTTATAGTTATTTAATGTAAACATATTAAATCATATTCAGTCATTCATTCAAAAAATACTTTTTGTATGTTTTCTATATAATGAACTGTAGGTGTCATTGTTAGATATTTTCTTCTTATATATTACACATAGCATTTCATTGAGGTATATATTGTGTAGAAAATTAGTAATTATATTAAGAACATTTTATTTGGTTTGAGATACAGAAGTTTAGAGAGTTGAAGGATAATTATGCTAATAAGCCAAAATGTATATGAGGAGCTCCACAAGCAAATTAATTCTTTTGTCTTTTCCTGAGCAGTGAAAATAACACAGCACCTGAGTAGGTAGATACTTACTTCTGCCAGAAATCAGATAAATTTTATTGAAAAATTAGTAATGTGTGTCTTCTGCACAGGAATTATCAGAGAAGTATTTGAATGATAGATGCTAGGCAAGTCTGGAATCCAGATAGACAAAAAGTTATCAGTCAGGATTCTCAGTGTAACAAACAGCCACATCTCAGTGATGTACAATAAGAAACCTTTATTTCTTGTTCAGCATCTGCTATTCTTTTGGGGTGGATTTGCTTTAAGTTGTGAATATACACGTCAGCCAAGGCAGCTGTGTTTCAGACTGTGGATGCAGCCTAGCTTGACCCCTGGTTACAGATGTGGTTCAGTTTTCATCCACATGTCTTCATTCCAGGTGAAGGAATAACAGATACCCAGAGGAAACGCCTCTCATAGTGATCATAGAGTACAATAATTCACAGACATAAACTTTCCTTGCATCACATCTGTTACGATTTTGTTGGCCAAAATGAAGTGTACACCTAAGCCAACATCAATTCAGCAAAAAGTATACTCCTTCCATGGTGGAAAGGGGGGTCAGGTATGAATACATTCTGAAAGAAATATAATTTTTATGGTATACCCAATTGTTCACAAATATTTACTTCTCTTCCTCATGAGAAATCACATGCCCTCTTTTCAAGGAAGATACAGAAAAGGTCTTATTCAAAAGTCTTATTCAATCATGACGTCAAGCTCACAGTCTAGGATCTTGTAATTTACATCAGGCCTAGATTTTGCTCCTCTTGAGCCATAAACTGATGAACTAAAAATAAAAGTTATTTGCTCTCCATATACCCAGCATAAAATGATGGAACAGAGGCAGGATAACTACATTACAATCTGTAAAGGAGAGATTATGGCATTCCCCAATCCAAACAAATTCTAAAGTTCTACTGGATAAATATTTATAAGCTTCTCCTCCTGTAGTGTAAGGGAGGGGTTCCTAGATTACACCCCAGTTCCCTTCCTGGGAGTGGTTTTCCAATTTACAGTTTTCCACAGTTCTTGGGTCCACTTTCTGGGGGGAAGTGGGAGCACAGCTTCATTTTTCATCATCTCTCTTCGTCATTTCTTTTTTTTTTAATTATACCTTAAGTTCTGGGATAAATGTGCAGAACATGCCGGTTTATTACGTAGGTATACACGTGCCATGTTGGTTTGCTGCATCCATCAACCTGTCATCTAGGTTTTAAGCCCTGCGAGCATTAGGTATTTCTCCTAATGCTCTCCCTCCCCTTGCCTCCCAACAGTCCCCAGTGTGTGATGTTGCCCTCCCTGTGTCCATGTATTTTCATTGTTCAACTCCCACTTATGACTGAGAACATATGGTGTTTGGTTTTCTGTTCCTGTGTTAGTTTGCTGAGAATGATGGTTTCCTGTTTCATCCATGTCCCTGCAAAGCACATGAACTCATCCTTTTCTATGGATGCAAAGTATTCCATGGTACATATGTGCCACATTTTCTTTATACAGTCTATCATTGGTGGGCATTTGGATTGGTTTCAAGTGTTTGCTATTGTGAATAGTGCTGCAATAAACATACGTGTGCATGTGTCTTTATAGTAGAATGACTTATAATTCTTTGGGTATAAACTCAGTAATAGAATTGCTGGGTCAAATGGTATTCCTGGTTCTAGATCCTTGAGGAATCGCCACACTGTCTTCCACAATGGTTGAACTAATTTACATTCCCATCAGCAGTGTAAAAGCATTACTATTTCTCCACATCCTCTCCAGCATCTGTTGTTTCCTGACTTTTAATGATCGCCATTCTAAGTGGCATGAAATGGTATCTCATTTTGGTTTTGATTTGAATTTCTCTAATGACCAGTGATGATGAGTATTTTTCATATGTTTATTGGCCTCATATATATCTTATTTTGAGAAGTGTCTGTTCATATCCTTTTCCCACTTTTTGATGGAATTATTTGTTTTTTTCTTTAACTTTGTTTAGGTTCCTTGTAGATTCTGAATATTAGAACTTTGTCAGATGGATGGATTGCAAAAATTTCCTCCCATTCTGTAGGTTGACTATTCACTCTGATGATAGTTTCTTTTGCTGTGCAAAAGATCTTTCATTTAATTAGATTCCATTTGTTAATTTTGGCTTTCATGGCAATTGCTTTTGGTGTTTTACTCATGAAGTCTTTGCCTATACCTATGTCGTGAATGGTATTGCCTAGGTTTTCTTCTAGGATTTTTATGGTTTTGGGTTTTACATGTAAGTCTTTACTCCATCTTGAGTTAGTTTTTGTATAAGGTGAAAGGAAGCGGTCTAGTTTCAGTTTTCTGCATATGGTTGGCCAGTTTTCCCAGCACCATTTATTAAGTAAGTAATTCTTTCCCTATTGCTTGTTTTCGTCCAGTTTTTCTAAGATCAGGTGGTTGTAGATGTGTGGTGGTATTTCTGAGGTCTCTGTTCTGTTCGATTGGTCTATATATCTGTTTTGGTACCAGTACCATGCTGTTTTGATTACTGTAGACTTCTAGTATAGTTTCAAGTCAGATAGCATGATTTCTCCAGCTTTGTTCTTTTTGCTTAGGATTGTATTGACTATACAGGCTTGTTTTTGTTTCCATAGTAAATTTAAAGCAGTATTTTCTAGTTCTGTGAAGAAAGCCAATGGTAGCTTGATGGGAATAGCATTGAATCTGTAAATTACTTTGGGCAGTATGGCCATTTTCACAATATTGATTCTTCCTATCAATGAGCATGGAATGCTTTTCCATTTGTTTGTGTCCCCCCTTATTTTCTTTAGCAGTGGTTTGTAATTCTCCTTGAAGAAGTCCTTCATGTTCCTTGTAAGTTGTATTCCTAGATATTTTTTTTTTTGTAGTAATTGGGAATGGGAGTTCATTCATGATTTGGCTCTCTGTTTGTCTATTATTGGTGTATAGAAATGCTTGTGATTTTTGCACACTGATTTTATATCCTGAGACTTTGCTGAAGTTGTTTATCAGCTTAAGGAGTTTTTGGGCTGAGATGATGGGGTTTTCTAAATATACAATTATGTCATCTGTAAACAGAGACAATTTGACTTCCTGTCTTTCTACTTGAATACCTTTATTTCTTTCTCTTGTCTGATTGCCTTGGCCAGAACTTCCAATACCATGTAGAATAGGAGAGGTGAGAGAGGGCATCCTTGTCTTGTGCCAGTTTTCAAAGGGAATGCTTCCACATTTTGCCCATTAAGTATGATATTGGCTCTGGGTTTGTCATAAATAGTTCTTATTATTTTGAGATATGTTCCATCAACACCTAGTTTATTGAGTATTTTTAGCATGAAGGGGTATTGAATTTTATTGAAAGCCTTTTCTGCATCTACTGAGATAATCATGTTATTTTGTCATTGGTTCTCTCTATGTGATGGATTATGTTTATTGACTTACATATGTTGAAGTAGCCTTGCATCCCATGGATGAAGCAGAATTGATCGTGGTGGATAAGTTTTTTCATGTGCTGCTGGATTCAGTTTGCCAGTATTTTCATGAGGATTTTTACATCGATGTTCATCAGGGATATTGGCCTGAAATTTTCTTTTGTTTTTATTGTGTCTCTGCCAGGTTTCAATATCAGGATGATGCTGGCCCCATAAAATGAGTTAGGGAGGAGTCCCACCTTTTCTATTGTTTGGAATAGTGTCAGAAGGAATAGTACCAGCTCCTCTTTGTACCTCTGGTAGAAGTCAGCTGTGAATCTGTTTGGTCCTGGGCTGTTTTTAGTTGGTAGGCTATTAATTACTGCCTCAATTTCAGAACTTGTTATTGGTCTATTCAGGGATTCAACTTCTTCCTGGTTTAGTCTTGGGACAGTGTGTGTGTCCAGGAATTTATCCGTTTCTTCTAGATTTTCTAGTTTATCTGTGTGGAGGTGTTTATAGTATTCTCTGATGGTAGTTTATATTTCTGTGGGATCACCGGTGATATCCCCTTTATCATTTTTTATTTTGTCTATTTGATTCTTCTCTCTTTTTTTCTTTATTAATCTGGCCAGTGGTCTATCTCTTTTGTTAATCTTTCCAGAAAAACCAGCTCCTGGATTATTTGATTTTTTTGAAGGTTTTTTTGTTTCTCTATCTCCTTCAGTTCTGATTTGACGTCAGTTATTTCTTGTCTTCTGGTAGCTTTTGAATTTTTTTGCTCTTGCTTCTGTAATTATTTTACCTGTGATGTTAGGGTGTCGATTTTAAATCTTTCTTGCTTTCTGATGTGGGCATTTAGTGCTATAAATTTCCCTCTTAATACTGCCTTAGCTGTGTCCCAGAGATTCTGGTACATTGTGCCTTGTTCTCATTGGTTCTAAAGAACTTATTTATTTCTGCCTTAATTTTGTTATTTACTCAGTAGTCATTCAGGAGCAGGTTGTTCAGTTTCAATGTAGTTGTGCAGTTTTGAGTGAGTTTCTTAATCCGAGTTCTAATTTGATTGCACTGTAGTCTCAGAGACTGTTTGTTAGGATTTCCGTTCTTTTGCATTTGCTGAGGAGTGTTGTACTTCCAATCATGTGGTCAATTTTAGAATAAGTGCTAGTGTTGCTGAGAAGTATGTATATTCTGTTGATTCAGGATGAAGAATTCTGTAGATGTCTATTAGGTCTGCTTGCTCCAGAGCTGAGTTCAAGTCCTGACTATCCTTGTTAATTTTCTCTCTTGTTGATCTGTTTAATATTGACAGTGGGGTATTAAAGTCTCCCCCTATTATTGTGTGGGAGTCTATATCTCTTTGTAGGTCTCTAAGAACTTGCTTTATGAATCTGGGTGCTCCTGTACTGGGTGCACATATATTTAGGATGATTAGTGCTTCTTGTTGAATTGATCCCTTTACTATTATGTAATGCCTTTATTTGTCTTTTTTGATATTTGTTGGTTTAAAGTCTGTTTTATCAGAGACTAGGATTGCAACCCCTGCTTTTTTTAAAATTTTCATTTTGTTGGTGAATATTCCTCCATCTCTTTATTTTGAGCCTATGTGTGTCTTTGCATGTGAGATGAGTCTCCTAAATGTAGCACATTGATGGGTCTTGACTCTTTATCCAATTTGCCAGTCTGTGTCTTTTAACTGGGGCATTTAGCTCATTTACTTTTCAGGTTAATATTGTTATTTGTGAATTTGATCCTGTCATTATGATGCTAGCTCGTTATTTTGCACGTGAGTTGATGCAGTTTCTTCACAGTGTCGTTGGTCTTTATATTTTGGTATTTTTTGCAGTGGCTGGTACCAAGTTTTCCTTGACATATTTAGTGCTTCCTTAAGGAGCTCTTGTAAGGCAGGCCTGGTGGTGAGAAAATCCGTCAGCATTTGCTTGTCTGTAAAGGATTTTATTTCTCCTTCGCTTATGAAGCTTAGTTTAGCGGGATATGAAATTCCGGGTTGAAAATTCTTTTCCTTAAGAATGTTGAATATTGGCCCCCACTCTCTTCTGGCTTGTAGGATTTCTGCAAAGAGATCCGCTGTTAGTCTCATGGGCTTCCTTTTGTTGATAACCTGGCCTTTCTCTTTGGCTGCCCTTAACATCTTTTCCTTCATTTCAACCTTGGAGAAATCTAACGATTATGTCTTGGGGTTGCTCTTCTCAAGGAATATCTTAGTGCTGTTCTCTGTATTTCTTGAATTTGACTGTTGGCCTGTCTTGCTAGGTTGGGGAAGTTCTCCTGGATAATATCCTGAAGTGTGTTTTCCACCTTGGTTCCATTCTCCCCATCACTTTCAGGTACACCAGTTGTAGGTTTGGTCTTTTTACATAGTCCCATATTTCTTGGAGGCTTTGTTCGTTCATTTTCATTCTTTTTTCTCTAATCTTATCTTCATGCTTTATTTCTTTAAGTTGATATTCAATCTCTTATATCCTTTCTTCTGCTTATTCAATTTGGCTATTGATACTTGTGTATGCTTCATAAAGTGCTCATGCTGGGTTTTGCAGCTCCATCAGGTCATTTATGTTCTCTAAACTGGTTATTCTAGTTAGCAGTTCCTGTAGCCTTTTACCAAGGTTCTTAGCTTTCTTGCATTGGGTTAGAACATCCTCCTTTAGCTGAGAGGAGTTTGTTATTAACTACCTTCTGAAGCCTACTTCCATCAATTCATCAAACTAATTCTCCAACCAGTTTTGCGCCCTAATTGGAGACGAGTTGCAATCATTTGGAGGAGAAGAGGCATTCTGTTTTTTGGAATTTTCCACATTTTTGTGCTAGTTTTTCCTTATCTTAGTGGATTTATCTACGTTTGATCTTTCATGCTGGTGGCCTTTGGATGTGGCTCGTGAGTGGGGGTCTTTTTTGTTGATGTTTATGTTGCTTTCTATTTGTTAGTTTTCCTTCTCACAGTCTGGCCCCTCTTCTGCCAGTCTTCTGGAGTTTGCTGGATGTTCACTCCAGATGCTGTTTGCCTGGGTATCACTATCAGAGGCTGCAGTACAGCAAAGATTGCTGCCTGCACCTTCCTCTGGAAGCTTCATCCCAGTGGGTTACCTGCCTGATGCTAGCTGGAGCTGTCCTGTGTGAGGTGTCTGTGGGAGGTGTCTCCCAGTCAGGAGGCATGGGGATCAGGGACCCACTTGAGGAGGTAGTCTGTCCCTTAGCCAAGCTCAAGTGCTCTGCTAGGAGATCTGCTGCCTTCTTCAGAGTTGTCAGGCAGAAATGCTTAAATCTGCTGAAGCTGTGCTCACTGCCTCCCCTTCCCCCAGGTGCTCTATCCCAGGGAGATGGGAGTTTTATCTATATGCCCTGGACTGGGGAGGCTGCCTTTCTTTCAGAGATGCCCTGCCCAGTGAGGAGGAATCTAGAAAGGCAGTCTGGTCCCAGGCTCTTTGCTGCCCTGCAGTAAGTTCCGCACAGTCAGAGTTAACACTGTGACTGGAAACTCGCCTACTCAAGCCTCCATAATGGTGGATGCCCCTCCCCCAACCAAGCTCTATTGTCCCAGGCCAACCAGACTGCCATACTGGCCGTGAGAATTTCAAACCACTGGTTCTTAGCTTGCTGGGCTCTGTGGGAGTGAGACCCATGGAGCAAGATCACTTGGCTCCCTGGCTTCAGCCCCCTTTCCAGGGGAGTGAATGATTCTGTCTCGCTGGGCTTCCAGGCGCCACTGGGGTCTGAAAACAAACCACAGCTAGCTCAGTGTCTGCCTGAACAGCTACCCAGTTTTGTGCTTGAAACCCAGGGCCCTGGTGGTGTAGGCACACAAGGGAATCTCCTGGTCTGTGGGTTGCAAAAAACATGGGAAAAGCCTAGTATCTGGGCCAGATAGCATAGTCCCTCATGGCTTCCCTTGCCTAGGGGAGGGATTTCCCTGGCCCTTTGCCCTTCCTGGGTGAGGTGATGTCCCACCCTGCTTCTGCCCACTCTCTGTGGGATCTACCCGCTGTCTACCCAGTCCCAGTGAGATGAACTGAATACCTCAGTTGGAAATGCACAAATCACCCGCCTTCTGCGTTGGTCTTTCTGGCAGCTGCAGACTGGATCTGTTCCTATTTGGCCATCTTACAAGCTCTCCAGAAACCTTTGAATCTGGTCATTTCTTAATAAAGTTTTAGAATATATCATTCATTGGTGAATGGACAGCTTTCAGTCTCTTTCTGCCTCTAAATATTTTAGGACCAGTCTTTTTTGAATCCATCATGCCATCTCAGTTTCTTTTAATCTAGGCAGCTTGTACTTTTGCCAGTAGAGCTCTCTCAAAAGTGATTTATGTGTTCTATGCATTCGTTTCTAATTAAATTTATTTGCCTGAAACTATACCCACAATTTCTTTCTGGACTTGTATTTCTCTTTAGATTTACTTGTAATTTGAGGGCATTTAATTTTGTCAAACCCCACATCAACTTTGTAGAAACTCCTTGGTCTAGCTGAAGGGACTACTAGAGTCAGGTTAACTCTTTCAGAGGTCTAAAAGGAATGTTACAGACACACTTTGATTTCATCTTTGACTTAGAAACAGTTCAATTTTTCAACTCTATAAATTCTAGGCTGTCTCTATTTCCTCTGAACTCTACTTTCCAACAGGTCAGTTCCTTTTGGAGCTTTCTCTTGTAGTGTCTTAGCTAATATACTTACTGGCAACTTTTCACACTTTGAAGATACTGCCTCAAAACTTTCTAGCTTAATGCAGCCAATTCAGTACATATATATTTTCTTTTCTATATTACTGCTAGAGTCAATTTTACCAAATGTTTTGCCACTACATTATACAGATTATTGTTCTCAAACTCATTTAACAATTTTCTTACCATCTTGCCAGTTCTCAGAATTACTGCCACATATTTTAGGTTTTAATTATGGCAACACCAGACTTCTAGGACCAATTCTGTGTTAATCAGTTTTTGTTGCATAACAAACGACTGCAAAAATCTCTGTGACGCACAAAATAAGCACTTACTGCTTATTCATACATCTGTGATTCAGCTGGTGTATCTCTGTTTCAGACTCTGGAGATGGCTGCTTTGGCTTTGAAGTCTGTGCTTGGGCTTATGTCTGCTCCAGTGTGCTCATTCTGGAGCTGGGACTGAAGAGGCTGAGGCAATCTGGGGGAAACTCTTTGCAAGGCAGAATACCAGAACCCAAAAATGTCTGCCCAAAGGCATATGCATGTTTTAAACCTTGTCATGTTCACTGACATCCCATTACACCAAGAAAGTCACATGGCCAATTCCAACCTCAAGTGGACTGGGAGAATTTTTTTCCCTTTGGGGACCAAGGTATGGAGGGAGGGAGTGAATATTTGCTAAGCAATAATGTAATCTACTATGCAAAGGAAATTATAAGAAGAATACAATATTTTAAATCTTGTCATGAAGGTGAATAAATGTGGGCTTCTGGTTCTCTCTGTGTATATAGAGGTCTGTAGGAGATCTATGATCTATGAATTTTCAACCTAAAAATATACTGTTTAACAATCTTAGAAAAACAGAAGGTAGTTGGATTCTGGTGTTTAAATGGGAGGAAAGGAAGGACTAACTGGCAGCTCAGAATAAAAGGGAGCTGAACACCAGAAAAGGAAGGTTGGGCAGGGACAGAACTTAAATTTGCTTCCCTCCCAACTCTTTTCTATTTGCCTTTATGTGAAGAGGAAAAAACACAGCATTAATTACCGCAGTAGTCCAGAGGGCTAATGCCAAGATGGTATAAAGACAAAATTAACTATATCCCTTAGGAGGGGCAACCACTAAATAATACTATGCAGTGGTCAAAGCCATAAAATAAAGGGGTGTGTGTGTGTGTGTGTGTGTGTGCACGCGTGTGTGTATGTGTGTGTGTGTATTTTTCAAAGGCATGTTTAAATGCAGGAATATATTCCAAGCATATTATAGGAAATGGAGAAGACTGAGACTGGGGATTACATAGAAAAGAAATAGATAAAAGAAGACCCTGGCAGAAATGGATCCTAGGGGGAGTGTGTTTAATTTGATCTCTGTTCTTGAGGTCTCTTGACCATTTGAAAATATGGAGGTTAGAAACAATTAGAAGTATAAGAGTCATGGTAGGTATTGAGTTGAGACTCAGCAGAGGTTAGTATTCCAGAAACAATATATCAATAGAGTTAGAGGTAGCAAAGGTGCAAACAGGCAAACAGTTTAATCCAGTGAGAGAAATTGGAGGAAGGCATCGGCAATACAGACATTCTAATGCCAATGCTCTCCATTGACAAAGACTGCCTTAGCCTAAATCTCTTCATTTGTTTCTTCTTTGTTAGGACGTGGTCCACCATTAGGTATTATCTAAAGAGTGCTGTGCTGGTTGCAAAGAGAACAGGACTTTGGAAACAATGTTAAACCATTTTAACTGTTAATATTGTTTATGATAGAGATACTACATAGATGAAAGCAAAATATTGTGATCATGGCACATGTACTGGCATATAGAACTTTCTTGGAAACTTTTTAAATATTGTTTTTTGAAATGGAATTTTATCTGTGTTTTTACTTAATGAGAAGGATTAACTACAGTCTATGTGGTTGTAGTCACCCTTTGGGGAGGTTGTTTGGGACCTACATTATTTTCCTTAAAGGAGAAGCTCTGCCGTATAGAAGATGAAATAGAATAAGAGAGTGAGGGTAGGGAAATCAATGTTCTTATAAAGTGAATAGCTGATTCTGACAAGATTTCCAGGAGAAATATGACTATGGCTAAAATGCAATCATATCAGAATTGATTTGCTGTGCCTGACCTCATTGTATAACAATCTACCATAAACTGAATGGGAATTACTTAAAGGGGAGGTGGGTCCACTATAAAGCAAACTGTCAATCCTGACAAATATACAGTTTCCCCCTGCTGGCCTGCTGCTTCCTCTTGTCCTTAAGCTAGCAGCATTGCATATTTGTTTAATGGTGAACCTGGAACATTTTTCTTTATGAATAACTTAATTACTTCCCACATTGGTAGGACAGTAGTTATGTTTTTTAAAGTAGATGTCAATTTTCTTAGTCTCATGTAATTTGTTTTTTAACCTAGAAGGTGATAGGAATTGATATCAAAGCTACTATTAAATAATAAAATGGTGGAAGGAGAAACAGCATTTTTCCTATCCTTAAGTAAACAAAGAATAGAAGACCAGAAAGAAGAAAAATTTATTTTCGTTGTGAGTCTTTTCCTTAAAATCTGCACTGTATATTTTATCGAAATTAATTTGTTGGCCTTATTAAATTTGTATTTAAAAATCTAAATCAAGTAGCAGTGGTTTATAATACTAGCCAAAGATTTTCCTTTTATTTGCCATAAAAATAATAATCTATAACTGTCTTAATCATGTATAAATATTATTACTTCTTTCTCTCCTAAAGATTTGAAATTTTTGGCTTACATTGAAAGTAAAAATTAAAAAACCTCTATGCTTTAATAAAATGAACAGATGACAGAACAGAGAGATAACTGATGCAAAGTTACTTGTCCTCAGCAAAGTGACATGGCAAGTTTTCAGAGGCTCCTCTGTCACAGTCCCTTGTGTATGCAATAATTTGCAAGCAGAGTTTTGTGCATTTCTTCCCCCTTTCTTACCACTCCCCCCTTGTTTATTTATTTCAATTCTGAGTCTACCTGAGAAATTTCGAGCAGTATAATGCATGCAGCCAAGATTTATAATGTCATGTGTTGAGTTGGCAGAGCCCAAAAATTGTTTTCCTGAGATATTATGATTTCTCTGTCTCCCAGTTGACTTTTTCTCCTGCCCCTGTGCTGATTGGCTAACATTCTTAAAACAAAAATTGCTGGTCATCCCTCATGTATAATTCACGCAATCAAAACTTTACAACTGTGCACAATTTTGAGTCCCATATCCTGTGTGCCCAAATAGGCTCTTTCTAAGCTGTCAAGACTTTCAGCAAAGTGGTTTGCTCTATGAGCATAAACTGAAGCACTAATGAAGTTGTTCAAATGGTTCTACAGAGAGCAGTTTAATCAGGCACTGCTTCTAATTGGGATTGGCTAACAGGTGGCCCCAGACATTGAGAGGCTTAACAACAATTAAAAAAAAAAAGATACCCAGCTCTTCTTGCATTAAACCAAATCCTCTTATGGGTTACTGGGAAATAAATGTGCATGAAGAGATTTTAATCCGTGACTTTCATTCCTGAGAACCAAAAGCAATGTTTTAGAAAGATGTAGATATTGTTATTTAACAGTGTTTCTAAACCCAGCTTTAAATTTAATAATTATGTAATTAGATCTGAACCCAAAAATGGATGCTTCTGAAGCGTTGGGACTTGCAGAGTATGTTATCTCAAATATGCACATACCTCTGCATAGTTTAATGAAATTAGCCAATGGTAAAGAAAAAAAATTCATTGTCCTTTCTTAGATGTATGATTTTATGATTTGGTGTTATATCCATAATCATGAGCTAGTCATAGAAGAGGAAAATGGAAATGAATTATGAAATGTTACGTGTTTTCCATGCAGCACATATAATTAACTTACAAATTTGATATTTTCCACCATGGGAATTACCCTATTTAGGCCACTCTCTTTTTCCTCTGAAATATAACACTTTTATGTCTTTGTTATCGTTCATTGTTAAAAGACTATACATAAGCTAATTTTGTCCTTCATATTGGAATTGGGTAATTAGTGCATTCGAAGTAGAGCTATAGTTCAAAGTATAGTTCATCATGCTATTCAGTATTTAAACATCTACATTTTAAAATTAGGAAGAACTTATAAAAGTTTATATGTATTGCAAAGGTACACTCAGAAGTAGATTAAGACTCATTTATCTTGTCAACAAGCATGTACTAA
This sequence comes from Nomascus leucogenys, assembly GCF_006542625.1. NCBI lineage: Eukaryota > Metazoa > Chordata > Mammalia > Primates > Hylobatidae > Nomascus > Nomascus leucogenys. The sequence continues at coordinate 101,883,570 of NC_044383.1, read as the reverse complement.
AAATCTACTATGTGTAAGACACTATGACATATACTAAGAGGTAAAAAAAAAAAAAGACCCACAAATACCTTATAATCTAATAAAGGACAGAAAACTATAGTATATGACAAGGCAAGGGAAGGCCCTATAAAATGTAAAACACTTGTTAAAATTCTCAAGGACAAGGTAAAGTATATCAGTTTTGGCATCAAGGCCCAGATTGTTTCATTTCTCTCTTCATCTTCACTCTCTTGACTATATTTTTGAGAGTCTGACTCTTCCTTTGGTTCCAAGATGATTATAGTAGTTTCATGTTAATATCACAAAACATCAATATCTAGGAATGAAAATGGATTTTACAATGAGTAAATAAAATGTTTTTGAATCCACACATTTCTTTTTTTTTTCCAGAATTGAGGTATATACCCATTGCTTCTAGAAGAAGCAGAATAGAATTAGCACAATGAGTGTAGATTAATCAAGGTCTACTGCCAGATTTGAGTATGGGATCACCTTTGGCTACATTTTGGGAAAAGGATTTCTTTATAACACCAGGTTTCTGAGATCAAGGAAGAAAAATAAAAGAGATGTTAGGTGAGCAACCAGCCTTGTCTGCTAAGTAGAATAAGTAGAGTAAAAGGAATATGTCAAGGCCTACAAAATTGCATGAAATTTTACTTAAACTTGATATTGGGGTAGGAAGCACTAAATCGATCAAGGATTGAAGCCAGGTTGAAGCCTGGTCAAAGGTTGTATCCTGTATAGAGCAACTCAACTCTATCAAAACACCTGGTGGGAAAAAGGTGGAGAGCCTCAATATGAAGGTTATTAGAGTAATAGGAAAGATTTTTCAGCTAAGTAAAAGAAACCTCGTCCTTTTTACTGAAAAGTACTACTAAGGAAGAGAATAGAGACTTAGAGAGAAAAGTAATCGTTGGGAAAGAAATCTGGAGCAATGCTTTTTAATATTTAATGTGAATATAAATCACCTGGTAATCACAAGAGCATGGTGAAACTTTGTCAACATGTATATAAAGTGTATAGTGTTGTGTGTTGAGACTATGTTTTTAGGTTTGTTTTTTAGTTTTTTTTTGGTGGGGGGAGGATGAGAAAAGATATCATATGAAAATTAGGTGCCTGTTAAAAAAAGGGTGAGGAGAAAACATTCGCAAGGACAGAAGCCCTTGATAACTTAACTTTAATTATTCACAATGGCTAGAAAGAATTTGTTATAGTAAATGTGGGGGAGTTGCTGGTGATTTTAAAAACCTTGGATTTACACTCAGTGTGTTTCACACATAAGAATCTAGCTTAGAAATAACCAAAATTCGGCCTTGTGTGGTGGCTCATGCCTGTACTCTCAACAATTTGGAAGACCGAGGGAGGAAGAGAAAGACCAGGTTGGAGTTCAAGGCAAGCTTGGGCAACATAGCAAGAGCTCATCTGTACAAAATTTTTAAAAAAGAAATTAGCTGGTTGTGGTGGTGCATGCCTGCAGTCCCAGCTACTCTGGAGGCTGAGATAGGATGAGAATCACTTGTGCCCAGGAGTTTGAGGCTGCAGGGAGCAATGATTGTGCCACTGCACCACAGCCTAGGCAACAGAGTGTGACCATGTTTCAAAAACAAAAATCAAAATTCAATTTTAATTTTTTTCGGTTTTACCAGAAGTAAAACAAAGAAAAAATATAGAGAAATAAATAATTTAACTTACCACATATACTCTGAGATTCTAGAAAAATGACACACTGTAAGCCCTAGGTTACAGCCAAGTTTAGCTATTTTAATTTGCCATATATTAAGAAATCAATTTACTAAAAACACAAATTTGAAAACTGCAAAGTCCTTTGTATGGAATGTTTTAAATTATAGTGAAAAACTCACTCTGCATAAGCTTAGATAAGTAAAAAAATCTTTTGTTTTTTATATGCTGTAAAAATTATAGTTTTGAAGAGGTTTACATTTTAGCCAAGCTAGTGATAAATTCTGTGAGAATCTGTGTGTGCATATACAAAACATATGAGGGTTAGCCAGGTTTATTAAGTGTTTGGAAGTCACACTTTAAAAGTAATGGTTTGAGGAGAGAGCACAAAAAGGATATTTCATTATATATATGTATATATCTCGTGTGTATGTGTGTGCCTCTGTGTGTGTGTGTGTGTGTGTGTGTGTCTGTGTGGGTATATGTATATTTTAAAGAGGAGCTTTAATGTGGAAGTAGAAGTAGACTCGGAGTTTCCTAGAGAAGAATTGAGTCCAATTGATGAAATGTATGCAAACACAACTTTGGCTTAATAAAATAAAAAGTATTTTAACAGTTCAAAATGTTCGACAATTGATTAGATTGCTTTTGGTTGAAAGCAAGGCTTGAAATCTTGAACTCTTCAAACAAAGGATTGGCCATTTGCCCAGGACATATGCAGGAGATAATTACACTTATTGATGTCCATGATTAAATAGATTCTAACATTCCACTTAATTTAATAATATTAGATTATATGTATACATGTGGCCTTCAAGATTTTCCTCTTAATAGGAAATAGTTTTTACTTTTCTTCATCAGAGATAAACACATTAAATTCAACAAATGGAAAATATAAATCAGATTTCATGAGTATGGGCAGGTAACAGCAGAATTTTTAAAATGTCATTAAAATGGTTCTATGCCAATTAGTCTTCAGAAATATACTTTCTGGGCCTAAATCTAGATACCTGGGATTCACGCTATTAAAATAAGCCAATTATACCATACTCCTATGCCAATTTTCCCACCTGTTCTCTCTCTGTTGATTGAAAAACTGTATTTCCCTCAAATGTCTTATTGGAAATATTTTTATCCTGTTTACTTTGAAACTAGCTCCAGATAATATAAAGGAAATCAAGGCTTGGCCATATATATTTTACGAATCACTCAAGTATTAATAAATAACTGTGAAATGAAGGTGAAGCCACAGAAGAAGGAATGTTAGCTTATAAAATTGATTAATTAATTTCATATCCCAAATAGCTTTACATTTATTCCTGTTTATGCGTTTTTAAGAAATTACAATATTATTTATTATTTTGATGTTTTCATTTTCAAGTATTTTGTTTAATGATGTTCTATTATCTTCTGGCAAAGATTAGTATGAGAACAAGTTCTTTATATGAAATGTTTATAATAGTTAATATATACAATAAATATAAATTGTATAATAGTAGAGGGAGAGGTGTGAGAGGCCATTTATTTTCTCATGAAAGGGGATCATATGTTTATTACCATGATTAGTTTTATACTCAAAGGTAAAACTGTATGTCAGGCATCCTACATTTTTATTAATATTGAATTGTTATCTTCTACTTTAATAAATTCAATTCACTTAGTACATATATTTCTTAAAGAACAGTTTTGGCATACTTGTGCCAGAAACTGGGGTACCAGTGTGGATAAGATGCTTCCTGTCCTCAATAGCTTAGGGTTTGGTGGGGGTGAAAGTCATAGATTTAGGTGTTTAAGTCATAATCTGTTAAAGGAAATGATGGAGGGGACCCAGGGGCTATGAGCAACATTTGGAGTAGATCATGGCTAAGCTGAGTTCCCAAACGTGCATAAGAAGCATAATTGTTATTGAAGAGTTATTACTGTTATTCTATCATGGCATTGGTATTGGTGAAAATGTCTTCATTTAAAAAATTACTACATTTCTGAAATCATGTACATAACATAGCACATTAGGAGAAAAAAATTGCAAATGAGTGTAAAAGGTTTTTTACTTCAAAAAGTAAATGTAACTTAATTGAATACATTTTAATTTTTTCCTATAACTTTTTATTTTCCCTAATTATGAAACTAATTCCAAATGTTACATAAAATTTAAAAAAATACAAAATACAAAATAAATTGAAGCACCCCCAAATAATTTAGTTTCACACAGAGTTTTGGAAACTATTTTCTTAATTTTTAATGTTTTACTCACAATCCTTTCTTTACTAAGAGATTATTATCACCATCATCATCACAAACAGTTATTGTGTGGTTACTGTGTGTCAAGTTATGTTATAAACACTTCTATCGGTATTCACTTGTGCAATTGACAACTACCTTATTGGTACTAAGTACTAATATTATTCCAATTTTAAAGAAAAATGAATCACTGAATAGTAAGTTACTTGACCAATATAGTTTTAAGAATAAAGATAAAATATATTCTGCATTATTCCTCTTCAGCACTAAAACCAATAAGAGGGAGTTTCAAATATGAGAAACTATGTTGAGAATCTGTGATAGAACCAATCAAGATCAGATGGAAGAGAGAACTAGCCTACTGAGACACATGAGGTTGCTTAGAGAGGAGTTATCTTTTAGTTTGTTTTTCACAGAAGCAGTGCAATGGAAGTTCAATATGATAACAGCAACTTGCAAGAATGTAGCTGATTGAGGCAATTAAGCAGGATCTGCCAGGCAGATCATCTGGACATCACTCCAATTCCTTTGGTCAGAAACTATGAAAGGATGGTTCTGGTTAAAGCAGTAGATTTCCCTGATTTAACAAGGTAAGGGGATACTCTAGGTGGTCTGCAGTGGCAAAGAAAGTGAGTAGTGCTAGAAGATCAGCTGCCAGTGTACTAGATATGCATTAGTCTCAATAAAGAAAAAAATCAACCTTAGCAGCTGATTTCTTCCTTACGACAAGCCAGGTGTGCAGCAGAGTGAGCTACCAGTGTGGTTGGTAATATATTACATGAATAAGATCTGAGTGAACTGGACATAAATTCGCGTCATGCTGGCATCATGAAAGAGAGATAAACTACAGAACTTACATCTGAGGAAACAGACATATGTAACAACTAGAAGCAAGCTATAAATAAGCAAAGTTTTATAGCCTTAGAAAAATGAGTGAGATTATTTTATTGTTGAAGAAACAACCTGTAGAAGTTTTGGAAATATAAACTTTAATTTTGTTAATATTCAATAGAGAAGCTAAATAGCAGAATAGAGACAGCAAAAGAGTTCATCAGTAACCTTTGAAGATTGGCCTGGGGAATCAATCTAGAATGCAAGAGAAAAGAATGAAGAGGTCAAAAGTGTAAACATAATGAATAGTAAGAAAAGAATGATCAAAACTTACATAAATGTGTTTATTGAGACTCCAGAAGAGAAGACAGAATACTGTTGAAATACTATCTGAAAAAGAACTAATAGCTAACAATTGAATTTGGTTGCATATAAGTAAATGGAAGAAAGTAGGCTGGAAAAAATTATAGTCCAGAGCTGGCACAGCAGTGCCATGAAGTCTCAGGTCCAGTTGTTTAATTTTTATTTTCCCCTTTCCTCACCCATAGATGTTGTGCTCTTATCCTGTGGACAATTATTTCAGGGAAAGTGAAAAAATGTGAGGAGTATACTAGGGCCCTTTCTATCAGAGTCTGCTTCTTTTTCATGAACTTTCTTTGGTGCTTTGTTTGACTTGCTTACTTCTTGCATACCTACAGTTTTGCTCATAGCCTTCCAGGTGGTGAGCTGAAAAGGATCATCTTATCTAAAGTAGTGCAATTCACATTATAAATGTGTACTAATTTTAATGGAACACAAATTAGATAGGTTTTAGAATTCTCTTTAGCAACAGTAGATACAAGATGATGGAGCCATGTCTTTCAAGTACTAAGGGGCAATAATTTTAAATCTGGAATTCTTTCTTTGGTGAGACAGTGTCTCACTCTGTTATGCAGGCTAAAGTGCAGTGGTACAATCATAGATCACTGTAGTCTTGACCTGCCAGGCTTAAGCAATCTTCCCACCTCAGCCTCTCAACTAGCTGGGACTACAGGCATGTGCCACCATGCTGGCTAATTTAAACTTTTTTTTAAAGAGATAAGATCTCTCTATGTTGCCCTGGCTGGTCTCAATCTCCTGGGCTGAAGTCGTTCTCTCCCCTCAGCCTCCCAGTGGGCTGGAATTAAAGGTGTCAGCCACCACGCCCAGCCTACATCTGGAATTCTTTTTCCAGAAAAACCATTATCCGATTCAGAGGATTAAAATACACTATATGGCCAACTGACACTCAAAGGGTTAACTACCTTCAGACTTTGTTTGAAAAAAAAACAAAAAACAATGAGATGATACAATCCATTATAAAGAAAAAGTGAATCATGGAGAAAGTAGCAATATATCACAAAGATAGTATATTAGTCCATTTGCATTGCTATAAAGGAATATCTGAGACAGGTAATTTGAAAGAAAAGAGGTTTATTTGGCTCATGGTTCTGCAGACTGTACAAAAAGCATAGCACCAACATCTGCTTCTGGTGAGGGCCTGAGGAAGCTTCCAATAATGGTGGAAGGGGAAAGGAGAGTAGGTATATCACATGGCAAGAGAGAGAGGAGGAGGTCTCAGACTCTTTTAAACAACCAGATCTCACGTGAACCAACTAATCAAGAATGCACTCGTTACCATGGGAATGACATCAAGCAGTTCATGAGGGATCTGCCCCCATGATCCAATACCTCCCACTAGGCTCCGTCTCCAACATTAGGAATCACGTTTTCATGTGAGACTTGGACATACAGACAATATCAAATGATGAGCATTTAAATTAGCAAAAATTAGTATTGTCTGAAAATAAAATATTGGAACTGAAATTCTAAATAGTATTTATGAGAAAGATGGCAAGAGTGGTTGGAATAGTTAAACTATGCTGAGGTTAAAGTCTTATTTGTGAAGGGGCTAATAGACATGATTATTTCCAGACATAGCTTGAAAAATACATTTAATATGCAAACTATTACGAGAAAAGCAATGCAAAAAAAAAAAAAAAAAAAAAAACAGAATAAATTTCTTTCTTTTTTTTTTTTTTTTGAGATGGGGTCTCACTCTGTCACCTAGGCCAGAGTACAGTGGCATGATCTCGGCTCACTGCAGCCTCTGCCTCCCAGGCTCAAGTGATCCTCCCGCCTCAGCCTTCCAAATAGCTAAGACCCCAGACACACACCACTACACCTGGCTAATTTTTCATATTTTTGGTAGAGATGGGGTTTTGCCATGTTACCCAGGCTGGTCTCGAACTCCTGAGCTTAAGCAATCTGCCTGCTTCAGCCTCCCAAAATACTAGCATTACACGTGTGAGCCACCGTGCCCAGCCAGAATAAATAAATTACAAACAAGAATGAAATAATGTAGGAAAAAAGGGCATGATAAATATAATAAAAAGAAATATAAAAAAGAAATAAAAGAAATAAAGCTAACTATAGTAAATACAATTTACAAATTAACATGGTGTATTAGTCTGTTCTCACATTGCTATGAAGAAATACTTGAGACTGGGTGATTTACAAAGAAAAGAGGTTTAATCGACTCACAGATCCACATTGCTGGGGAGGCCTCAGAAAACTTACAATCATGTTGGAATGCAAAGGAGAAGCAGACGCCTTTTCACAAGGTGTCAGGATGGAGTGAGTGCAACCAGGGGAAATGCCAGAGGCTTATAAAACCGTTGGATCTCGTGAGACTCACTCACTATCATGAGAACAACATGGGGAAAACCACTCCCATGATCCAATTACCTCTACCTGGTCCCACCTTTGACACATGAGGATTATGGGAATTATAATTCAAGATGAGATTTTGGGTGGAGACATAGCAAAACCATATCATTCTGCCATTGACCCCTCCCAAATCTCATGGTTTCACATGTCAAAACAAAATCATGCCCTTCCAGCAGTCCACCAAAATCTTAACTTATTCCAGCATTAACCCAAAAGTCCAAGTCCAGTCTCATCTGAGACAAGGCAAGTCCCTTCCACCTATGGCCTATAAAGTCAAAAGCAAATTAATTACTTCCTGGGTACAATGGGGGTACAGGCATTGGGTAAATACACTCATTTCAAATAGGAGAAATTGGCCAAAACAAAGGGACTATAGGCCCCATTCAAGTCCAAAATTCAATAGGGCAGTCATTAAATCTTAAAGTTCCAAAATAATCTCCTTTGACTCCATGTCTCACATTCAAGGCACACTGATGCAAGAGGGGGGCTCCCACGGCCATGGGTACCTCCACCCCTCTGGCTTTGCATGATACAGCCCCACTACCAGCTGCATTCATAGGCAGGCATTGAGTGCCTGTGGCTTTTCCAGGCGCACGGTGCAAGCTGTTGGTGGATCTACCTGGGGTCTGGAGGACAGTGGCCCTCTTCTCACAGCTCCACTAGGCAATGCCCCAGTGAAGACTGTGTGGGGGGGCTCATACCCCACATTTTCCTTTTGCACTGCCCTAACAGATGCTCTCCTTGAGGGATCCACCCCTGCAGCAGACTTCTGCCTGGACAATCCAGGCATTTCCATACATCCTCTGAAATCCAGGCAGAGGTTCCCAAATCTCAATTCTTGCCTTCTGTGCACCTACATACCCAACACCACATGTATGCTGCCAAGGCTTGGAGCTTGCACCCTCTGAAGCAGTGGCCTCAGCTGTACGTTGGCCTCTTTTAGCCACAGCTAGAACTGAAGCAGCTGGGATGTAGGGCACCATGCCCTGAGGCTGCACAGAGCAAGGGGATTTTTCCCTCCTAGGTCTCTGGGCCTGTGATGGGAGGGGCTGTAATGAAGGTCTCTGACATGCCTGGAGATATTTTCCCAATTGTCTTGGTGATTAACATTTGGCTCCTTGTTATTTATGCAAATTTCTGCAGCTGGCTTGAATTTCTTTCCAGGAAATGGGTTTTCCTTTTCTGTCACATCATCAGGCTGCAAATTTTCCAAACCTTTATACTTTGCTTTTTCTTGAATGCTTTGCTGCTTAGAAATTTCTGCCAGATACCCTAAATCATCTCTCTCAAGTTCAAAGTTCCACAGATCTCTAGGGCAGGGGCAAAATGCCACCAGTCTCTTTGCTAAAACGTAGCAAGGTTCACCTTTACTTTAGTTCCCAACAAGTTCCTTATCTCCATCTGAGACCACCTCAGCCTGGACTTCATTGTCCATATCACTATCAGCATTATGGTCAAAGCCATATAACAAGTCTCTGGGAAGTTCCAAACTTTCCCATATTTTTCTGTCTTTTTCTGAGCCCTCCAAACTGTTCCAGCCTCTTCAAGTTACCCAGTTCCAAAGCTGTTTCCATATTTTTGGGTATCCTTATAGCAGTGCCCCACTGCCTTGGTACCAACTTACTGTATTAGTCCATTCTCACACTATGAAGAAATACCTGAGACTGGGTAATTTATAAAGAAAAGGGGTTTAATTGACTCACTGTTCCGCATTGCTGAGGAGGCTTCAGGAAACTTACAATCGTGGTGGAAAGCAAAGGAGAAACAGGCATCTTATTCCCAGGGTGGCAGGACAGAGTGAGTGCAAGCAGGGGCAGTGCCAGAGGCTGATAAAATCGTCAGATCTCATGAGAAGTCACTCACTATCATGAGAATAGCATGGGGGAAACCACCTCCATGGTCCAATTACCTCCACCTGCTCCTGCCGTGGTATGGTTTGGCTCTGTTCCCACACAAATCTCACCTTGAATTGTAATAATTCCCACGTGTCAAGGGCAGAGCCAGGTGGAGATAATTGAATCATGGTGGCGGTTTCCCCCATATTGTTCTTGTGGTAGTGAATAAGTTACATGAGGTCTGATGCTTTTATAAATGGGAGTTCCCCTGCACAAGTTCTCTTGCCTGCTACCATGTAGGATGTTCCCTTGCTTCTCCTTTGCCTTCTGCCATGATTGTGAGGCCTCTTCAGCCATATGGTACTGAGTCCATTAAATTCTTTCCTATAAATAATAAATTTCCTATAAATTATGCAGTCTTGGGTATGTCTTTATTAGCAGCATGAGAACAGACTAACTAATACATGCCCTGAACATGTGGAGATTATGGGGATAAGTCAATATGAGATTTTGAGTGGGGACACAGCCAAACCATATAACATGGTGAATAAAAGATTTCCAGAGCTATCAAGGAAGACCTGAGTAAATGTAGAGGCATGCTATATCAGTGGATGGTAAGACACCTCACTAAAAACATGATTTTTTTCCAAATTGATTTCTATATTTAATGTCATTCAAACAAAATATCTATGAGTGTTGTTCAAAAATCTTAACAGATTCTAAAATAAATTTGGAAGTGTAAATTTTCCCAAAAAACTAAAACTAATTGGTTTTTCACAAAAACAAAAGGGTAATAGGCATCTATTACCACGTATAAAGTTTTAAACCAGGGATTTTAATTAAAATGATGAAATGATGTGAACCTGGATTCGTTATAACACATGGATCAATAGAACATAATATAAAGCCAAGAATGTATGCATACATTTGTTTCATATATATTGATCTTGAAATTTTTCATGAAAGAGGTAAGATTTCAGTAGGAAAATATTGTCCCGACAATTGGCTGTTAGATACATTCCCCATAGGTCCTTTGTGTTTCTGCCATCCTCTTTGTTCCAATATTTATTTCAGAGTATTTCTATAGTCAACACACTTGGAAGACTCCTTCTAGTGCCAGAGATGGGCATACTTACTACCCTTATAAAAGATTTGGGTTCCCTTAACTCAGGGTTCCTCTCTTATATTGCAATCCACGGCATGTGAGCAGGTGTCACCTTATCCTCTTAATGTTGCCTGGTAGGAATTGAAACTCTGGGAATCAGGGCAAAAAAATATGTTGATTGCAACAATTCGTAAACTGTCATTATTGACCCAGGAATCTCACATCTTTTACCAATATCCATATAATGGTGTGAGGTAAACATTTTAGCTTACCTGTAGGGTAAAATATTAGACTCTACACAATTCTTGGCATTGGCTATCTTTATGAAAAATATAAAATTGGGTCCCAACCTCACACTACACACAAAATAACTTCAAGTACTTGAAGAGCTAAATGCAAAATAAAAATTTAAAAATTATCAGAAGAAAATATAAAATAATGATTCCTGACTCCAGTTTAAAAAACAATTTCTTAAACTATAGACAAAAATTAATTTTGTAAACAAAATTCTGCTGGGAAGGCTCAACAAATTTGACAACATGTACTTATTAAGCAGTGACAACAAAACCTCTTCTGCAAAAGATGACATGCAAAAGATTAGCATGCAAACAACAGAGGGAGAAAAAATATATGCAGGTACAAAATGTATAATAAATATACATTTATTATTTGTAGTATATTCTAATACAATTCTAACTAGACCTTTAATAATAAAAATGAATTAACACAGAATTAACACAGAATTAACACATTTATAGCAGCTCAACAGAACAAGTGATGAAGTGTATGAGCAATCACTTTATAGGAAAGGAAATATAAATCTCATAGAACTATATTCAATCTCATTGATAGGAAAATGCAAATTGAAGTAAAAGACAAGGCACAATATTTATCAATTTTGGAAAAAATATAAATATCTATCATTCAGTGGGGAAATATTATTCTTGTAAATTAGTAATGTGTATTGTCTTTGGGGAGCAATTTGCCAGAATCTGGTAAAAATGTTAACAGCGTTTGTATATCAGTTTCTTTGTTTCTAAATACAGACTCCTGACATGCCTAAACATTAAGTAAATCCATTGGAGAACAGTTACAGAAATGCTGGAAGAGCTGGAGAAATAAACTCCAGGCTAATGTTACAGAGACAAGGACCAAAATCACACTGCAAAATTGTCCAAATAGGAGCTACTGTTACTGTTCAGTTATGTACTGTCTTGTGATGCCCTTGCCATAAAGCTGTGCTGCAATTAACACCACTGAACCCAGTCACATGCTTCTTTAACATTGCTCCCATGCTAGCCAAGTGCATGCCTTAAGCTTTCTGGTTTCTTTTGTAGCTATCTTATGCATACTAGGGTAGTAAAGCTGTGTCTGATGAGTGGAATGTAATTCCCAAACCTGCACCATTTCAGAAAGAAAGACTGGGGATTTTTTCCTTATTCCATGTTGGAAAGCAAGGATTCACTCACAATTTGGAAAATACTGAAATGTAAATGAAGTGTTCAATACATTTGAAACAGTAATGAAAAATACCCATCAACCACATCCTTTGCATAAGCAAAACTGATTCTGGATATGTACCTAGAGAAATTCTTTAAAATGCACAAAAATAAAGCAATGATGCCCATTATTGTATACTACTATTTCAAAAATGGGAAATATTCTTAAGTGCCCTGAAATAGGAGAATGAATGAATAAAATGTGATGAAGTCAAACAATGTAAGATTGAAAAAGGTGAATCAGATTTTTAGATATCAACAAGAATATATGGTCCTCCCTCTGCCCGAGGAGAATTGATTTCAGGACTCCCATGAATATCATAATTCACAGACATTCAAGTCCCTTATGTAAAATGACCTAGTATTTGCATGTAACCTATGTACAACTTCCAGGATACTTTAAATAATCTTTAGATTACTTATAATAATACAATGTAAATGCTACACAAATAGTTGCTATACTTATTTTTAAATTTTTTATTGCTGTATTGTTATTTTTATTGTTTTTTGCTGAATGTTGTTTTCAATTCATGGTTGGTTGAATCTGTAGATGTGGAACTCACTGATATGGAGGGCTGACTGTATTTTGAAAACATAATGAGAAATAAGATATGCAGAATGATATATAAAGAAAAACACCATTTATGCAAATAGAAACTGCTATCCCCAAATAGTATATATTGGCCAACAATCACATATGTATATATAGCATTTATGCCTACATATATACGTGTATGTGTGTATGAGGTTGTGTATCTGTGTATATGTATGTATGCACATCTAGATATACAGATAGATGAATGAATAAATAGGTAAATAGATGATAGATAGATACTGGAAAACTGGGTGCACAATTCTTAGCATCTGCTATGGAGGGCTAACAATGAAGAATGGAAAGTGATGTAATGTTAGAAAGATTAAAGAGGACTTTGTCTTTATTTGTAAGCTTTAGTTCTTTAAAAACTGGCAAATCTCATTCCCCATGATACGCTTATTTTCCCTGGCGTGCCTGTATGAAAACATCTCATGTACCCCATAAATATATACACCTACTATGTACTCACGAACATTTAAAAAATAGGCCGGGCATGATGGCTCATGCCTGTAATCCCAGCACTTTGGGAGGCCAAGGCAGGCAATCACTTGAGGAGTTCAAGACCAGCCTAGCCAACATGAAGAAACCCTGTCTCTACTAAAAATACACAAATTAGCTGGGTTTGGTGGTGGGTGCCTGTAAGCCCAGCTACTCGAGAGGCTGAGGCAGGAGAATCACTTGAACCCAGGAGACAGAGGTTCCAGTGAGCTAAGATTGCACCACTGCACACAGCCTGGGCAACAGAGTGAGTCTCCATCTCAAAAAATAAAATAATAATAATAAATAATAAAATAAAAAATATAAATTAAAAACAACCTGGCAAATCTGACAATAAGTTATCACTACTAGTTTAGGGGGAAGAAAATTGACATAATTTAGATTATTCTTTATGCTTTTCTGTATATTTTAATTGGTGAAGAAATTCCGAGAGGGAGAGCAGAAGCATTTAAAACCTTCAGAAGCTCAGCTTAATATTTGGACATCACTTCCACAACATTTTATTGGTCAAAAGAAGTCACAAGGTGAACTTTAATTTAAGGGGCAGAGAAACCGACTGAACTTTTTGATGGGAGTAGCTTAATAGAACTACAACGAAGTATGGCTACTTTTGAAATCTACTATATAAACTTATGTTTCTAGAGGTGTGGTATTATAGCCTATAAAATAATTATAAAAGAAGACACAAGAAGACATTTTCATAAAATATGCAAGAACTGTGCCAAACAGATGGGTGATTTATATATCTCTTTCATATATAGCCTGTTTGTTTGTTCTGTCACCAAAAGAATATCCAGAATCTATTCTTAAAAATTTTTTAAGCCCATTTAAAAAAAATACGTCAAAGAATAAGATTAGAAACATGTTACTTTAAGGTTTAGGCAAAAGCCACGACTATAAACTGATGCAAAAAGAATAAACTTCAAAATCCATCTGCAACCTTGGTTTTAGAGACATGTATGCTGTTCTAGCTTCCCATTGCAGACATTGCCATTTCAAAGAAATATTCAATCATAGTGATTATAAAAGATAACATAATAAATCTGTTAATAAGATAGGATTTAGTAACATTTAAGCATGGATTAATGAACAAAAAATAATTAACTCAGAAATATTCTGATTACTTTGCTGAAACAAGTGAGGAAATTGTATTTTCCCACAGTAAAATAAATGGGAAATTGAGAATTTTTTAGTGTATCCTAAGGTGCATCTTGGTGTTGTGACTTTTACTTTAATTAATTTAACAAAATGGATAGTTTTGCTGCTGCTATCAAATTTTCAATACCAACCATAAATTAAAACTGTAATAACTAAAACATTTTGGGAAATAAAACTTAGAAACTCTTCTAGTGTTCTGAATTCTGGTGCATTCTTACAAAATGGGTTTTTATTTTCTAAATTTTTTTGCAGAGGTAAATTTTAAATTAATATTTATGCACAAACTACAGTTCATTGCTTGCTGCCCCTTCTAAGTGCCAAGCACTTTTCAGAACACGTTATATTCAGCATCTCTTTTAATCCAAAATAGGACATGGATCATATTAGCCCCATTTTACAGATGATGAGGAGATGGTTCAGAGATAGTAAGACTATTGCTAAGGAAAGCTGGCTGGTAATTTGTACAGCCAGGGCTTGACTTGATGTGTCACTCTAGCATCTCCGCTGTAATCACTACACTTTGAGACTCTCCAATGCAAAGGCTATAGAATCTACTGATAACTTCCACAAAACTGTTTGTAGAATACCTGAAGCATTGGTTCCTTTTTATTTTGTCTAAGTCAATCATTTAGACAAATTACAGGCAAAATTTCTAAACTGTGTACAAATTGTCATTTATGTCATATATTTGCTTAGCAAAAGGGATTATCAACTTTGAGTATTTCTAGTTTTTTCTATCATACCAACTAATTTTCTGTGCTTTTATTTGTGATGAGAGGCAATTTTCTATGTTTTGATTTGTACATTAATTGCAGTTTATTACCCCCAACTGCACTGACACATTAGGCACAAACAACATACTCATGGAGAGGGCATAGGCCTAGAACCAAGAGGTGAAAGAAGAAAGACTTCTTTTTTGAAGGCTTCTTGATACCATGTGTCAAGATTAAATCTGGTGTCATTTTCTTTCCTTAAACAAAGCATTCTTAAAATTGAAATCCAGTGAAGAAAACAGATTACCATGCTTGATACTGAGTGAATCTTCTTTCTTATAACTCCTTTTGGTCATTCTGTCTTGTTCAAGGTTTATTTTTTTGTCTAGCATACATCCAGCACCCACCCAATCATTCTCTATTATGTTGTGTGACATCACATCATGTAATGTCATATCATGATATGGTTTGGCTCTGTTTCCCCACCCAAATCTCATCTTGTAGCTCCCATAATTCCCACATGTTGTGAGAGGAACCCAGTGAGAGATGACTGAATTATGGGGGTGAGTCTTTCCTATGCTGTTCTCATCATAGTGAATGGGTCTCATGAGATCTGATGGTTTTAAAAGCAGGAGTTGCCCTGCACAAGCTTTTTTTTTGCCTGCCACCATCCACATAAGATATGACTTGCTCCTCCTTGCCTTCCGCCGTGATTGTGAGGCCTCCCCAGCCATGTGGAACTGTGAGTCCAATTAAGCCTCTTTCTTTTGTAAATTGCCCAATCTCTGTTATTTCTTTATCAGCAGCACGAAAATGGACAAATACAGTAAACTGGTACCAGGAGTGGGGTACTGCTGAAAAGATACCTGAAATGTGGAAGCAACTTTGGAATTGGGTAATAGGCAGAGGTTGAAACAGTTTGGAAGACTCAGAAGAAGACAGGAAAATGTGGGAAAGGTTGGAACTTCCTAGAGACTTGTTGAATGGCATTGACAAAAATGCTGATAGTGATACGAACAATAACATCCAGGCTGAGGTGGTCTCAGATTGAGGAACTTCTTGGGAACTGGAGCAAAGGTGACTCTTGTTATCTTTTAGCAGAGAGACTGGCAGTATTTTGCCCCAGCCTTAGAGATTTGCAAAAATTCAAACTTGAGAGAGATGATTTGGGGTATCTGGTGGAAGAAATTTCTAAGCAGCAAAGCATTCAAGAGATGACTTGGGTGCTGTTAAAGGCATTCAGTTTATAAGGGAAGCAGAGCATAAAATTTCAGGAAATTTGTAGCCTGACAATGTGATAGAAAAGAAAAGCCCATTTTTTAAGGCAAAATCCAAGCCAGTTGCAAAAATTTGCGTATGTAACGAAGAGCCAAATGTTAATTTCCAAGACAATGGGGAAATTGTCTCCAGGGTATGTCAGAGGTCTTCACAGCATCCCTTCCCGTCACAGGCCTGGAGGCCTATGAGGAAAAAAATGGTTTCATGTGCGTCACAGGCCTGGAGGCCTATGAGGAAAAAGTGGTTTCATGTGTGGGCCCTGTGCTGTGTGCAGACTAGGGACTTGGTGCCCTGTATCCCAGCCACTCAGCCTGGGCTGAAGGGAGCAAACTTAAGAGTTCAGCCATGGCTTCAGAGGGTGCAAGCCTCAAGCCTTGGCAGCTTCCACATGGTGTTGAACCTGCAGGTGCAGAGAAGTCAAGAATTGAGGTCTGGGAACCTCCTCCTAGATTTCAGAACACGTATGGAAATGCCTGGATGCCCAGGCAGAATTTTATAAAGAAGACCAAGGATACATGAGGTCCTTATGGAGAACCTCTGCTAGGGCAGTGCAGAAGGGAAATGTGGGTTGGGAGCCCCCATACAGAGTCCCTACTGGGGTACCACCTAGTGTAGTTGTGAGAAGAGGGGCACCATCCTCCAGACCCCAGAATGGTAGATCCACTGACAGCTTGCACCGTGCACCAGGAAAAGATACAGACACTCAGTGCTAGCCCGTGAAAGCAGCCTGGAGTGAGGCAGTTGTTGCAGGAAGTCAGGGACCCTGAATGGAGGGACCAGCTGAAGCCATGGCAAAAGAACATAAATTGTGAAGATTTCATGGACATTTATTAGTTCCCCGAATTAATACTTTTATTATTTCTTATGGCTGTCTTTACTGCAATCTCTGAACATAAATTGTGATGATTTCATGGACACTTATCACTTCCCCAATCAATATTCGTGTGATTCCCTCTGCCTGTCTTTAATCTCTTAATCCTATCATCTTTGTAAACTGAGGATGAACGTCGCCTCAGGACCCTGTGATGATTGCATTAACTGCCCAGATTGTTTGAACAATATGAAATCTGGGCACCTTAAGAACAGGGTAACAGTGATGTTCAGAGAACAAGGTAGATAACCTTAAAGTCTGGCTGCCTGTGGGCTGGGCAGGAAAGAGCCATATTTCTCTTATTACTGAAAATGGGTAAGAGAAATATTGCTGAATTCTTTCCCCAGTAAGGAATATTAATAATTAACAGAATTATTAATATTATTAATTATAATAATTAATATTAATAATAATTAATAATATTAATAATTAATATTATTAATATTATAATAATAAATAATATTATTAATATTATTAATTATTATTAATAATATTATTATAATCAATAATTCTGAGGAAAGAATGCATTCCCAGGGTGGGGCCTCTAAAATGGCTGCCCTGGGAGTGTCTGCCTTTATGCATATGTAGATAGGGATGAAACATGCCCTAGTCTACTGCAGCGCCCCCAGGCTTGCTAGGATTAGGAAATTCCAGCCTGGCGAATTCTAGTCAGACTGGTTCTCTGCTCTTAAACCCTGACAATGTGTGCACAGCAGGACATGGAAGTTCATTAGTGATTCTAGTTTCACCCTGACCTTCTGCCTTGTGATCTTTTGTCACCCTTCAAGCACGTGATCTCTGTGACCCACACCCTATTCGTACACACCCTCCGCTTTGAAAATTGCTAATAAAAACTTGCTGGTTCTATGGCTCAGGGGCCACCACAGAACCTGCCGACATGTGATGTCTCCCCCGGACACCCAGCTTTAAAATTTCTCTCTTTTGTACTCTTTCCCTGTATTTCTCAGACCCACTGACACTTAAGGAAATAGAAAAGAACCCACGTTGAATATCGGGGGCTGGTTTCCCCTAATAGCTGTACCCTGCAAAGCCACAGGGGCAGATCTCCCCAAGACTATGGGAACCTACCTCTTGGATCAGTGTGACCTGGATGTGAGACATGGAGTCAAAGCAACTCATTTTGGAGCTTTAAGATTTGACTGCTCCACTGGATTTCAGACTTGCATGGGGCCTGTAGCCCCTTTGTTTTGGCAATTTCTCCCGTTTGGAATGGGTGTGTTTACTCAATGCCTGTACCTCCATTGTATCTAGGAAGTAACTAACTTGTTTCTGATTTTACAGGCTCATAGGTGGAAGGGACATGACTTGACTTGGATGAGACTTTAGACTGTGGACTTTTGAGTTAATGCTGAAATGAGTTGAAACTTTGGGGGACTGTTGGGGAGGCATGGCATGATTGGTTTTGAAATGTGAAGATAGGAGATTTGAGTGGGGCAAGGGGTGGAATGATATGGTTTAGCTCTGTGTCCCCACCCAAATCTCATCTTATAATTCCCATAATTTCCACATGTTATGGGAGGGACCCAGTAGGAGATGACTGAATAATGAAGGTGGGTCTTTCCCATGCTGTTCTCATGATAGTGAATGGGTCTCAAGAGATCTGGTGGTTTTAAAAAAGGAGTTGTCCTGCACAAGCTCTTTTTTTGCCTGCTGCCACATGTAAGATGTGACTTGCTCCTCCTTGCCTTCCATCGTGATTGTGAGGCCTCCTCAGTCACATGGAACTGTGAGTCCAGTTGAGCCTCTTTCTTTTGTAAATTTCCCAGTCTCTGGTACTTCTTTATCAGCAGTGTAAAAAGAGGCTAATACACATCATATCACTGACATTCCAGGACAAGAATACAAATGCAAGCCCACATACTATATGCCAAACATTCATAGCTAAAAATGGAACTACCAAAATGTTGAGTAAAATGTTTTACCTCCTTGCCTTCATAATGATTTTTAAAAAATCAAAATACTATGATTATATTACCAAAGAGACACATATAATTCTTTAAAGTCTTTATTCTTTAAAATTAATTTTCCTTTTTATTTCAGCAAAATCACTGATTACTTAATGAAGATTTCAAATAACTTGTGTTCTATTGATGATATAAATGGTTAAAAATTATTTATATTTAAAATAAACAAGCTTTGGATATACTTTTATAGAAATGTAATATGTTGGTATAAAAACTTGAACAATTTAAACTATTTTCAGATATATTCAAACTTACTTTTCTTCTAAAATATTTCAGCAATATCTAGTAAATGCAGAATCCAATAATTAATAAATAACAAAAGTTAAAGTTTAATTATTTAAATTTAGCTACATTTTTAGTTTAATGTTTAAAATATCTGAAATCTTATAAGATATTTTTGTGGAAAGAAAACTTAGAAATTCTCATGTTCAATGTCCATCTCCTTGCTAGTATGAAGAATATAAACCATACTCTAAACATGTTACATTTAGGCTTACATAGACATATATTTAAGAGTGAAAGACTTTTTAAACAATGCTGAATATTCCTCAGCTGCCATGGGAACTTGTGAAACAGCACTAATTCTGAGTACCTTTGGAAACATTAAGTGAAACAGATCTTCAGCAAGAAAATGAGTGCTTAGCTCGTCTAGGAATGATTCTGTTATATTAGAGACCAAAGCATCATATTATCTGAAAGAAAGGATTTTGCAATTTAACTAAGTTTGCTTTTCTCTTACCTAAGTGCATATGCTGTTCCAATGTTCTCCATACTCCATAGCAGTGTCAGCATCCTTTGACAATGTCAGCAACATAACACAGAAACCTTCACATCATTCAGACATGGTGGCCTTTGGTTTTGAAGACAAAGCGTAAGATGTGAAAAAGTGTTTCCCTAGAGTCTGAGAATCATGTTTGGGGTTATAGGTTGTTCTGATTTGATGGTGAACACCAAAACCTGAGAGTCAAAGCTCTTAAAGCATGAATTGTTTTTGTGCTTGTTAAGTGTGGTTCCATTCAAATTATGGGGCTCATATGTAAAGGTGGTACTGATCAACCGCCCATTACAATGTAAGCTTGTTAAGAACTGAGACCTTATGTTTTTTTGTATCCACAACATCTTGCACAGAGAAGGCTCTTAAGTATTGGCAGATCAAATGAATAAATGACCTGATAAACCTTAGGACTTGGGGCTTTTAACATCTCACATTTTCGTGAGATGTAGCACTTATAACTAGGCTTACATGCTCACGTGTTCCACTTGGTTGTCTGTATAGCAGTATAGCCATAAGTGAAGTGTTATTCCAGACTTTTGGACATCTCTTCAATCCAAAACCTTCCTTTATTTTGTTAAATATCCTTTGGAGGGAGAATTTGAGAAGAGATACTGAGGAAATCAAACACCACCCTGTAAAACTAGTAATTACCTGTTGTCCACAAACCTGTAAAGCTGGTGAATCTTATTATTTTTTTGGAGGGGTAGTACCAGTGAGTTCACAGCTGTATTCAATCAAAGCAGATGTTTTCAAAATGTGAAGACAGTACTGCTATAAGCATCCTCTGATTTATGGCTAAGTGGTTAGTTTTCTCCTTTTTTCACTGAATTATGAAAACTCTCATTCACAGATATATGGCATATTATTCTGTTCTTGAGTTGCTATAAAGAAATACCTGAGACTGAGTAATTTATAAAGAAAATAGATTTAATTGACTTACAGTTCTGTAGCCCATGTAGGAAGCATGGTGCCAGCATCTGCTTCTGGAGAGAGCCTCAGGAAGCTTCCCATCATGAGGGAAGGTGAAGAGGGTACAGGCATATCACATGGTGAGAGGGAGTAAGAAAGAGAGAACTGGGGAAGGTTCAGACTCTTTTAAACAACCAGATCTCAAAACTGTAAACTAACTAAGCAAGAACTCACCAATCAGCAAGGAGATGGTGCTAACCCATTCATGAGAGATCTGCTCTCATGACCCAATATCTCCCACCAGGCCCTACCTCCAACACTGGAAATCACATTTCAGTATGATATTTGGAGGAGAAAAACATCCAAACCATATCATATGGGAACTCCATTAGTGACATATGTGAAGAGTGAAAGTCCCTAATTGGATCTCTGATTTGCCTAATTGTAAGTGGAAGGTGTTTTTCTATTTAAATCCCCTCATTTATTTTTTGAAAATCCAAAATTGAGAATAATCTGGACATCTTGTAAATAGTTCAACAGGTTGGGATTTAGAGGTATCAGGGATAAATTCCAGTGGTGATTTCACAGAAACTCTACAAAGCTCATTCCTCTTTTTTCATGTAAAGAATACTAAGGCTTTTACTGATGGGGTAAAGAGACCATTAAACTCTTTTATGAGATAAATATTTTATAATTTCAATATCTGCCAAGATGATGGTAGTAAGGAGTTTGAGACCATCAAATATGTGTTCTATGTGATAGTGGCTTATGACTCTCCAGTGGCCCTATTCCCAGAAGTAAGGAAGAAAGAATGTTTCATAGTTTTCTGGTTGAGTGGATTGTATGAAAATGAATAGGAGTTCATTGCTATGACATTGTACCTAGACTCAAAGGGCAGAATTTCCTTTAAAATGCCCAGCAATTTTCTGAACCCTATGCAAGGCAGACTAGGTTAAGATGGGTTTTTTTTGCACTTGCAGTCTCTGAAAGCCTAGCTTCTCATGTTTTTCTAAGTTCGTGATTTATTGATTTTTGGATTTTGCCAGTCATTACAGGCCACAATGCAGAAGGAGAGATTTCCAGATGGCACTGCTAGGACTTTCATCCTGGTGGTCTGAAGCCATTCTTCAAGGGATTGTCAGAGACTCTATTGTGGCTCTATTGCAGAAGTACTGGACTGAGTTGGTTTATTGCTGGCATAGGCAGGGTATGACAAGATGAGAACAGGGGTCAAGCTTGAATTGTGGGCTCCCGTATGTAATCTAAATTTCTTTTTAAAGGATGCACCATATTTCCAAGTTTTATAGGTTTTCTTCAAAGTGTATCAGGGTAGTTTTCTCTAAAAAGAATCGGTCAACCTCTCTGGAAACATGTTCAAAGACAGCTTCATTCTAGTCTAGGATCTCAAAAAGGAGATAGAATAGAGTGGCTTTACAGAACATTTATCTATTGCCTAAACTGACATATATTATTCATATTATTTCATCAACTTAATATTAGTGAAGTTTCCAATAAGTGATAGCTATTGGTCTAAGCACTATCATGTTTTGAAAAGTGCCCTTATGAAGGTATTCACAGAGTTATGTTGGTACAGACCAGTGAGACACTATAAGAACATCAGGAAAAGTGACATTTGGACTAATATTTGACAATTATGTAGTCATTCACCAGGTGAATAAAGGGCTAGAAAGGCTTCTAGTAAGATAAAGTAGCAACAATGTCAATGAAGTAAGAAAGAATACATGGCATGGATGCAGCTGACTATAGCTGGACAGAGGTTGAGGACGTGGAAAGCACTGATAATTCACAGGGGTCAGATCATGATATCAAAGGAGCCACTGAAGAATGTCATGCAAGTGAAACAAAGATAGATCGGGATTTTTAAATAAAAAGTCTGGCACTGGCAGAAAGATGGAAAATAAGTTGGAGGAGGGAAAATTGAGTATATTAGGGTTCTCCAGAGAGACAGACCCAATAGGATATTTGCACACATAAAAGGGAGTTTATTAGAGAGAATCGGCCCATACGATTACAAAGCAAAGTCCCACGATAGGCCATCTGCAAGCTGGGGAAAAAGAGAGGCCAGTAGAGGCTCAGTCCAAGTCCGAAAGCCTCAAAACCAAGAAAGCTGACAGTGCAGCCTTCAGTCTGATGCTGAAGGCAGGAGAGCCCCAGGGGAGACCCAGAGTCCAAAGGCTGTAGAACCTGGAGTCTGATATCCATGGGCAAGAGAGAGGAAGAAAAGCTTGTAGCAAGGGAAGAGAGAGAGCAAGAAATGCTGCAAGCTGCTTATCCCCCTTCTTCTGGCTGCTTTGTTCTTACCCTGCTGGCAGCCAAATGGATGGTGCCCACCCACACTGGCATCTCTTAGAGTCTACCAAATCAAATGTCGATCTTCTCTAGCATCACCTTCCCAGACACACCCAGAAACAATACTTCACCAGCCATCTAGGCATCCTTTGATCCAATCAAGTTGACACATAATATTAGCTATCACATCAGGGTAGAAGTTGAGCTGTTTGCTCAGCTTTCCAATTGAGAGAGGATGAAGGAATAGACTGGCAGTAGGCATAGAGAAGAAAGAATAAATATGTAAGACATTAAAATGGCAAGACACATCTTTATTGTTGATTGGATATGAAAGGTTTGGGAGAAAGACTTCAAGGTTACTCTGGTACCTTTGGCATGCCTGTTTGGCATTTCCCAAACTATCTGCTCACGTGCCCTGGGGTACCATCAAGGTTTCACAAGATCCTGTACAGTATTTTCAATGTTTGAGGGAAACACAGCGATATATGTAGGGCACAGAATAAACTACTAGCTTGAGTTCACACATTTAACCTTAGATTGTGCTCCATTCCTTTCAATGATGTCATATTTTTGTGTTTTCAGTGGTTGTGATAAAAATCAAATATTTCTAAAAATCAATGCAGAATAACAAATAAAGGTAGACTTCTACATCATGACTCCAAGGTTTGAGAAGCTGCACAGAGTAGCATAGGCACACGTTCCATTAGCAAGTAACTGTGGTTAAGACTGAATAAAAATGCTATCTTTTAGATTTATTTCCATTATTTTTTCAAACAGCTACTAAATTGTTAGGACCAATCCATTTATTAAGTTGTTTGGACCTAACTGATTCATAAATAGAATTGTTAAGTACTTCCTTTCTTTTAGATTTGGTGGTGAAAAAATATTGAGACATTAAAGGCACCATGAACTGAGACTGTTTAAAAACCTCTGGCCTAGATGGTTTCAGGAGAGAGCCACAGAGAATGCTGTAAAATTGACCTGTGCAGATGATGAGGATACAGGGTGCAATGAAATGTCCAAACTGTGTGATTGCTAGCAAGAGGAGGAGTAGGAGCAGTAGTCATTTGTTAGAAAACAGAGATTAATGTGGGGATAAAGGTTATACCCACTACTACATGTTGAGTACTCACCCTATACCAACCACAGTGGTGATACAGGTCAGTAGGCATTATCAGTCTCAATCCTCCCAGCAACCATGGAAGCTATGATTATTATCTCCTGATCAAGACAGCTTTAACTTTCCCCTCAGCTTGACAAAACTGTAGACAGGCTTCTTTCTGACTCTAAGCCCCTAATGTTCCCCCTTTTTTTTTAGCATTTAAAACTTTAAATTGTAGAATCATTTTCTGCCTCTTTCAGCTATGAATCTTCTCCCAGCCTCTTGCCAGTTTTATAACCCCAGAATATCTTTCTCCAGGATGTGGGAGCTAATCTTTTGAAATGTAATCAGGGAAGGAGATATTGCCTCTATCTTCTAGTCTCTGTGGGATGGTGGGTACCTTATTTTCATGTGCCAATTAACAAACTCAGATGGCTTTATCACATTAACCAACCTCCCCAGTTTCCTCCAGTACTTTTCCACCTGCTCACCTCAAGGCTTAAAAACCCCCTACCTGTTTCAGAGGAATTAACCTTAAATTATTTCCTATATTTCAATAGTCTTGAAAAAAGTCTTCTTTGCTTAACTCCATCAATGAAACTTTACTTTGACAGTGACCATTTTACAGATATGGAGCTGAAGTTTATAACTTGCTGAAACTTACACAGCTAGTAAATGATGGAGAAAAGTTTCTAACCCAGGTAACCTGAGTTCAGAGCCTAAGGGCATAAAGTATGGTACAGGTTCACTCTTGGAAAGAAGCAAAAGCATAGGTTTTCTTGGTTGAGACAACAGAATTTGGCCTTTTGATAGTTCCAAGTTGGCCGGGTCCAGACACCAGACATCATCATTAGGTCGGCCAGGGAATAATATGTTCCTAAAACCACCAACATGAATTGTTACTAAACTTTCATGCTTTCCAAATTTCCAGTAAGTAGAAGCAAGAAGAATTCTAAATTTGGGATGGGGTTAAATTCTAGATAATATGGAAACAGCAGTCCAAAAATTCTTAATATTGGACTAAAAACTCATAGAGCTAGAGACTGCAGTACATGTGAACAAGAGTCCAGAACTTAGTCAGAGAGACTCAGTTCATGTGACAATTCTGTCTGGGTACCAATTATGAGATTATAGACATAAATCACTTATCACATAGTATCCACTAAAAAATATATAGACCAAAAAAAGTCTGTTTTGATACCTATGTTTATTGTCTTAATAAGAAATGTCTAGATTCCTGCTGTAGCTATAGCTTCCCCTGGCTTTAGAGTGTTTGTTTAAAGAAGCATGTTTATACTATATAATTTGTTGTTTTAGATGGAAGGTTTATGTGGCATTGCTTGAACAGTAATGAGTTTGCTTAAACAACGCTGCATGACTGCCATCCTTTGGGATGCACAGTAAATGAGCCTCTTGTGAGTCAATCTTAAAATGAAAAAATTTACAATAAAATTGGCTTCCGCTTTGTGTGCAGTTAATATCCACTTGTATAAGGTAAGCTGATACAGAATATCAGCATGGGTTCTCACCAGGGAGGCCCTCTTGAGACTTGTAAAATAAACGATCATTACTGTCATGCCCCAATGGTATCTTTTTTCATTCCAAGCTGAAACTCCATTTTGACATTACAATGTTTTCTTATGCAAATTGTAACTATCAGCTTTATATTGCAAGGATCTATTTCTCTGCAGATAATAGTAGTACATTTTCCAGAAATACAGGTTTGGGTTAAATTTCCTAAGTACTCTCTTACCATTTAAGCAAGTATGAATCTCTCCCTCCAGCTTGGCTCCAGGTAACCATGATTAAGCAGCAGAAGATAAGAGAAAAACAATTCGCTTTGATCCAGGTGTTCACTAAAGAGTTTTTGGCAAATTTGGAAAATAAGAGGGATTCAATTAATTGCCATCTCAACTGAATAATGAATCCAAAATGTTGGATATCTCTGCAAAGAGTTCTACTGAGATTTTTAGTGCATAAAAATGACTACTGCCTGTTTTCTGTACTAGTTAACTCCTGAACAAGGTAGTGAGGCTTGGCTCTAGCATAGGGTTGAGTGAGTTAGATGAACCAAACAGATTATACTGCTTTGATTTTTTTTCTTATCTATATGTTTCTGAATTTGGGAAATTAATCGGTGGGAATAAAATAAAAGGTGTAAGTCAGCCTTTGCTCATGACACATTTCATTCACTAATAGTTAAGAATTATGTTTATGATATACATAAGTAACCTATATGGTAAGAAAGTGAATCACATTTGTGAAAGTGACTGATTTCCAATATGGATAATAGTTTTGTTTAAAAAGAAAGTAATAAACACTAACCCAATAAACTTTCCAACCAACTAACAATCAAACAATAACAAATAAATAAAATAGCTGAGCAAACTTAGTAAGAGTTTGATTTTGTGTTTCTTACTCTTAATCTCAGAGGAGAGAAACAAGTAATTCCTAGTTGTTCTGGTGCTATAGGCATGTGGATAAATTCATTCATTTAGCTATCGTGTTCTATTTATGTAATTGCGTGATTCATTGGACCCTAGCAGGATTTAAAAGGTTTCTTATTGCCAAGAATTGACTTTTCCACTCCTACCTTTCACTCCTTTTTGTTTTTTCACATTCTGGATCGTAAAATAAAAGTTGAATTCCCTAAAGTTAGCATCGTCTTTTTCACATCTAAATTGCTGAGAATAAAATAAGTGGAAGCTGATGGCTGATCATAATAATGTTAATATAGCATATTACAAATTCCCTGTAGGTGTGTGTTATGGCTAAATTCATTCGACCCATATTTAATAATATAAAAATTATTTTAACGTTATGATACCTCTATATAAAACATAAATAAGATGTTATGTTTTGAGATTCATGACAATTCTGGCCTGCCAGAGTGTCAGATTTGGCAAGCTCTGTAATGATATATCCCTCTGTATCTGAGATCTGAACAGTTGGAAGCACCTAGAGAGAAGAAAGATGTGTCTGATCCACCACTGAGACAATGAAACTGTCCTTAACTATGAACTGTAAACTAGCATATTTTTGTAAGTATCTGTGTGCATGTTTTCATGGCATAGAATTAAATTGTGAACACTGACAGTGGAAGCCTGAATGTCCTCTGAATAACTCTGCTTCATTCTGTCTCATGTTTTATGCAGATTATGCTTTTTCTAGAATTGCCATTGCCAAACTACATTAAATTTGAATACACTTAGGAACAATTGGATTATAAAAATTACTGTTAATATCATCATGTTTATGTAGAAAAAAATTCACAAAACTTTGAACATTTTCAAAAGAGACATGGGGAAGAGGAGTAGTTTGAATGATAGTAGAAAAAAAAAAAAGATTTCTTTTTTCTTTTTTTTTGAGATGGAGTCTTGCTCTGTCACCCAGGCTGGAGTGCAATGGTGCGATCTCGGCTCACTGCAACCTCCACCTCCTGGGCTCAAGTGATTCTCCTGCCTCAGCCTCCTGAGCAGCTGGGATTACAGGTGCCCATCACCACACCCAGCTAATTTTTGTATTTTTAGAAGAGATGGGGTTTCACCACGTTGGCCAGGCTGGTCTTGAACTCCTGACCTCATGATCCACCCACCTCGGCCTCCCGAAGTGCTGGGACTACAGGCATGGGCCACCGTGCCTGGCCAAAAATGATTTCTTTTAGTCTAAATAAAATGCCATTGGGTGCTTGGTGTTAAAACTTAGGCCAATCCTTCGCAATAAGACACATTCAGATGGCAATCTTTATTTTTGTTAAAGTGAGCTTAGGGGCTAGTCAGTCTCTTTAGGCTAAATTTGTCTTCAGAAATGAGTCTCTAATATATATAGAAATTTTCTGACTAAAGAAAATATACTATAATTATACAATGATATATGATAAATTATGTAACCTATTAACTGTATATTTTACATATCTTAATAGCTCTTTATATACTTTCTGTATTTGATTTACAGTAGAATGAGTACTGATATTGAAATATTTCTTTTAGAGATTTTCAATTCCCATGAAAATTTCATAAATAAAATGTAAGATTTTTTAATAACATTGTCTTAGATGCATAGACTATCCTAAAAAGCTAATGAAAAAAATTATTTTTTAATAATTTCCTAGGAAATTCTGGATATAATAATAATGGTAGTAATAATTAAATATATAGTAAATTAAAATGATGTGACTATTTTCATCTTTCACTATTCACTCAAGAAAGTTAGTGGAATTAGATAATTTAAAGAGACTGGTAAAGGCTTATTGAGTTTTAAGGTTTATATATAAGTGAATGTACTGGGCTAAAGAAAAACACACTCTGTAAAATATATGAATATTAGAGCCACTGTAGATGGTCTTGGATAGATTTGTTGCTTCTTGCTTGCTTTGTTAAACAGTTTATAGTTATTCACAGTCTTTAATATTTATACACACACTATTTCTGGCAATTTCACTCCTTCCTGTAGATCTGAGTTTCTATTTGGAATTATGCCCTGTCACCTGAAAAACTTCCTTTAGCATTTCTTATATTGAAGGTCTGCTAAATAAATTCTATCAGTTTTTAAAAAATATAACAAATTCACTTTTGACAGATAATTTTGCTAGATAAAAAATGTTGGTGAAAATGGTTTTTTCTTCCGTTAATGCTTTTTAATGTTATTAAACCATTGTCTTTATATCTACATTGTTTATGATGAGAAGTTTCTTTACATTTTATCTCTGGTCTTGTACATGGTAACCTTGCATACAATGTGTCATTTTAATCTGGATACTTCTAAGGTTTTTTCTTTACCTTTATATTAAGCAATTTGTCTGTGATGTGCTTTAGTATGGTTTATTTCATAGTATTCTGCTTGAGATAAACTGGACTTTTGGAACTGTAGGTGAAGTTTCTCACTACATTTGGAATCCACTATTTCTTCAAATGTTTTTTTTTTTCTTTTTTTTTGAGATGGATTCTTGCTTTGTCATCCAGGCTGGAGTGCAGTGGGATGATCTTGGCTCACTGCAAGCTCCACCTCCCGGGTTCAAGCCATTCTCCTGCCTCAGCCCCCCGAGTAGCTGGGACCACAGGCGCCCATCACCACACCTGGATAATTTTTTGTATTTTTAGTAGAGACGGGGTTTCACCACGTTAGCCAGGATGGTCTCAATCTCCTTACCTCATGATCCACCCGCCTCGGCCTCCCAAAATGTTGGGGTTACAGGCATGAGCCACTGTGCCCAGCCCAAATGTATTTTTTTCTATCCCATATGCTCTCCTGAGCTTCACTCATGTTGTTGCATATTATCAGTAATTCATTCATTATATTGCTAAGTAGTATTCCTTTGTATGGATGGATGTACCACAATTAGTATACCTATTCACCAGCTGACAAACTTTTTTTTCTTTTCTTCAGTTTTTGGCTGTTGAAAATAATCCAGGACTAAGGGGAGAGAACTATAAAATGCCCTGTATTTTTTTCTTTTAAAAAAGAAAAAAAGGAAGAAGGAAGAAAGAAATCACTGTTTCAGAAAGTTTATGACCCCCCAAATTTTATACGACCAAATATCAAAATACTTTAACAAAAAAATTGAGGCTGCCTTCCTCCAAATATTATTTTGAATATATTTCATTTTGGCCTACTAGATAGTTTCACAGTCAAAGGAAAATCTTGTAACTCTATTCTTTAACTTCAAAATAATACTCTATGGGATGTAATTCAATATAAATTAAATTTTCATTACGTCATTTAAAGTTTTCTGTAGAGAGCTGGGTTCCAAGATGGCTGAATAGGAAAAGCTCTGGTCTGCAGCTCCCAGAGTGTTTGACGCAGAAGACAGGTGATTTCTGCATTTCCAACTGAGGTACATGGTTCATCTCACTGGGACTGGTTGGACAGTGGGTGCAGCCCCTGGAGGGCGAGCTGAAGCAGGGTGGGGTGTCGTCTCACCCAAGACACCCAAGGGGTCAGGGGATTTCCCTTTCCTAGCCAAGGGAAGCCGTGACAGACTGTACCTGGTAAAATGGGACACTCTCACCCAAATCCTGCACTTTTCCCATGGTCTTAGCAACTGGTGGACCAGGAGATCCTCTCCTATGACTGGCTCAGCAGGTCCCATGCCCACAGAGCCTTGCTCATTGCTGGCACAGCAGTCTGAGATTGACCTGCAAGGCTGCATACTGGCCGGGGGGGAGGTGTCTGCCATTGCTGAGGCTTGAGGAAGTAAACACAACTGCTGGGAAGCTCGAACTGGGTGGAGCCCACCACAGCTCAGCAAGGCCTACTGCCTCTATAGACTCCACCTCTGTGGGCAGGACATAGGTGAAGAAAGGGCAGCAGAAACTTCTGCAGATTTAAACATCCCTCTCTGACAGCTCTGAAGAGAGCAGTGGTTCTCCCAGCATGGCATTTGAGCTCTGAGAACAGACAGACTGCCTCCTCAAGTGGGTCCCTGACCCTGGGTAGCCTAACTGGGAGACACCACCCAGCAAGGGCTGACAGACACCTCTTACAGGCAGGTGCCTCTGGGACAAAGCTTCCAGAGAAGGATCAGGCAGCAATATTTGCTGTTCTGTAATATTTGCTGCTCTGCAGCCTCTGCTGGTGATACCCAGGCAAGCAGGGTCTGGAGTGGACCTCCAGCAAACTCCAACAGACCTGCAGCTGAGGGACCTGACTGTTAGAAGGAAAACTAACAAAAGAAAGGAATAATATCAACATAAACAAAAAGGACATCCACAACAAAACCCCATCTGTAGGTCACCAACATCAAAGACCAAAGGTAGATAAAACCACAAAGATGGGGAGAAACCACAGCAGAAAAGCTGAAAATTCTAAAAACCAGAGAGCCTTTTCTCCTCCAAAGGATTGCAGCTCCTTGCCAGCAACAGAACAAAGCTGTACGGAGAATGACTTTGACGAGTTGACAGAAGTAGGCTTCAGAAGGTCAGTAATAACAAACTTCTCCAAGCTAAAGGAGCATTTTCTAACCCATCTCAAGGAAGCTAAAAACCTTGAGAAAAGGTTAGACAAATGGCTAACTAGAATAAACAGTGTAGAGAAGACCTTAAATGACTTGATGGAGCTGAAAACCATGGCATGAGAACTTTGTGACTCATGCAGAAGCTTCAATAGCCAATTCAATCAAGTGGAAGAAGGGATATGAGTGATTGAAGATTGAATTATTGAAATAAAGTGAGAAAACAAGTTTAGAAAAAAAAGAGTAACAAGAAATGAACAAAGCCTCCAAGGAATATGGGACTATGTGAAAAGACCAAATCTACGCTTGATTGCTGTACCTCAAAGTGACAGGGAGAATGGAAACAAGTTGGAAAATACTCTTCAGGATATTATCCAGGAGAATTTCCCCAACCTAGCAAGGCAGGCCAACATTCAAATTCAGGAAATACAGAGAATACCGCAAAGATACTCCTCAAGAAGAGCAACCCCAAGACACATAATTTTCAGTTTCACCAAGGTTGAAATGAAGGAAAAAATATTAAGGGTAGCCAAAGAGAAAGGTTGGGTTGCCCACAAAGGGAGGCCCATCAGACTAACATCAGCTCTCTAGGCAGAAACTCTACAAGCCAGAAGAGAGTGAAGTCCAATATTCAACATTCTTAAGAAAAGAATTTTCAACTAGAATTTCATATTCAGCCAAACTAAGCTTCATAAGTGAAAGAGAAATAAAAACTTTTACAGACAAGCAAATGCTGAGATATTTTGTCACCACTAGGCCTGCCTTACAAGAGTTCTGGAAGGAAGCACTAAACATGGAAAGGAACAAACCATACCAGCCACTGCAAAAACATGCCAAATTGTAAAGACCATTGATGCTATGAAGAAACTGCATCAATTAGCAGGAAAAATAACCAGCTAACATCATAATGATGGATAAAATTCACATGCAACAATATTAACTTTAAATGTAAATAGGCTAAATGTCCCAATTAAAAGACACAGACTGGGAAATTGGATAAAGAGTCAAGACCCATCAGTGTGCAGTATTCAGGAGACCCATCTCACATGCAAAGACACAAAGGGATGGAGGAAGATCTAACAAGCAAATGGAAAGCAAAAAAAAAAAAAAAAAAAAAAAAACAAAAAAAAGCAGGGGTTGCAATCCTAGTCTCTGATAAAACAGACTTTAAACCAACAAAGATCAAAGAGACAAAGAAGGCCATTACATAATGGTAAAAGGATCAATTCAACATGAAAAGCTAACTATACTAAATATATATGCACCCAATACAGGAGCACCCAGATTCATAATGCAAGTCCTTAGAGACCTACAAAGAGACTTAGACTCCCACACAATAATATTGGGAGATTTTAACACCCCACTGTCAATATTAGACAGTGGTCAATGAGACAGAAGGTTAACAAAGATATCCAGGACTTGAATTCAGCTCTGGGCCAAATGAACTTAATAGACATCTACCGAACTGTCCACCCCAAATCAACAGAATATACATTGTTCTCAGCACCACATAGCACTTACTCTAAAATTGACCATGTAATTGAAAGTAAAGCACACCTCAGCAAATGAAAAAGAACAGAAATCACAACAAACTGTCTCTCATACCACAGTGCAGTCAAATTAGTACTCAGGATTAAGAAACTCACTCAAAACTGCACAACTACATCAAAACTGAACAACCTGCTCCTGAATGACTACTGGGTAAATAATGAAATGAAGGCAGAAATAAATAAGTTCTTTGAAACCAATGAGAACAAAGACACAATGTACCAGAATCTCTGGGACCATTTAAAGCAGTGTGTAGAGGGAAATTTATAGCACTAAATGCCCACAAGAGAAAGCAGGAAAGATCTAAAATCGATGCCCTAACATCACAACTAAAAGAACTAGAGAAGCAAGAGCAAACAAATTCAAAAGCTAGCAGAAGGCAAGACATAACTAAGATCAGAGCAGAACTGAAGGAGACAGAGACACAAAAAACCCTTCCAAAAATCAATCTAGGAGCTGGTTTTTTGAAAAGATCAACAAAATTGATAGACTGCTGGCAAGACTAATAAAGAAGAAAAGAAAGAAGAATCAAATAGATGCAGTAAAAAATGGCAAAGGGGATATCAGCAGCAATCCCACAGAAATACATACTACCATCAGAGAATACTATAAACACCTCCTCAAATAAACTAGAAAATCTAGAAGAAATGGATGAATTCCTGTACACATACACCCTCCCAAGACTAAACCAGGAAGAAGTTGAATCTCTGAATAGACCAATAACAGGCTCTGAAATTGAAGCAATCATTAATAGCCTACCAACGAAAAAGCATCCAGGACCAGATGGATTCACAGCTGAATTCTACCAGAGGTACAAAGATGAGCTGGTACCATTCCTTCTGAAACTATTCCAATCAATAGAAAATGAGAGAATCTTCCCTAACTCATTTTATGAGGCCAGCATCATCCTGATACTAAAACCTGGCAGAGACACAACAAAAAAGGAGCATTTTAGACCAATATCCCTGATGAACATTGATGCAAAACTCCTCAATAAAATACTGGCAAACAAAATCCAACAGTACATCAAAAAGTGGGTCTACCATGATCAAGTCTGCTTCATCCCCAGGATGCAAGGCTGGTTCAACATATGCAGATCAATGAATGTAATCCATCACATAAACAGAACCAGTGACAAAAACCACATGATTATCTCAATAGATGCAGAAAAGGCCTTCAACAAAATTCAACAGCCCTTCATGCTAAAAACTCTCAATAAACTACGTATTGATGGAATGTATCTTAAAATAATAAGAGCTATTTATGACAAACACACAGCCAAATCATATTAAATGGGCAAAAGCTGGAACAATTCCCTTTGAAAACCAGCACAACAAAAGGATGCCGTCTATCACCACTCCTATTCAACATAGTGTTGGAAGTTCTGGCCAGGGCAATCAGGCAAGAGAATGAAATAAATGGTATTCGATTAGGAAAAGAGGAAGTCAAATTTTCTGTTTGCAGATGACATGATTGTATATTTAGAAAAGCCCATCGTCTCAGCCCCAAATCTCCTTAAGCTGATAAGCAACTTCAGCAAAGTCTCAGGATACAAAATCAATGTGCAAAAGTTACAAGCATTCCTATACACAAATAACAGGCAAACATAGAGCCAAATCATGAGTGAACTTCCATTCACAATTGCTACAAAGAGAATAAAATACCTAGGAATACAACTTACAAGGGAGGTGAAGGACCTCTTCAAGGAGAACTACAAACAACTGCTCAATGAAGTAAGAGGACACAAAATTGGAAGAACATTCCATGCTCATCGATAGGAAGAATCAGTATCATGAAAATGGCCCAAGATAATTTATAGATTCAATGCTATCCCCATCAAGCTACCAATGACTGTCTTCACAAAATTGGAAAAACTAATTTGAAGTCCATATGGAAACAAAAAAGAGCCCGCACTGCCAAGACAATCCTAAGCAAAAAACAAAACAAAACAAAAACAAAAACAAAAAAATAAAACAAAGCTGGAGGCATCACGCTACCTGACTTCAAACTATACTACAAGGCTACAGTAACCAAAACAGCATGGTATTGGTACCAAAACAGGTATATAGACCAATGGAACAGAACAGAGGCCTCAGAAATAACACCACACATCTACAACCCATCTGATCTTTGACAAACTTGACAAAAACAAGAAATGGGGAAAGGATTCCCTATATAATAAATGGTGTGGGGAAAACTGGCTAGCTATATGTGGAAAGCTGAAACTGGATCCCTTCCTTACATCTTATACAAAAATTAATTCAGGATGGATTAAAGACTTAAATGTTAGACCTAAAACCATAAAAGTCCTAGAAGAAAAACTAGGCAATACCATTCAGGACATAGGCATGGGCAAAGACTTCATGACTAAAACACCAAAAGCAATGGCAACAAAAGCCAAAATAGATAAATGGGATCTAATTAAACTAAAGAGCTTCTGTATGGCAAAAGAACTTACCATCAGAGTGAACAGGCAACCTACAGAATGGGAGAAAATTTTTGCAATCTACCCATCTGACAAAGGGCTAATATCCAGAATCTACAAAGAACTTAAACAAATTTACAAGAAGAAAACAACCCCATCAAAAATTGGGAAAAGGATATGAACAGACACTTCTGAAAAGAAGACATTTATGCAGCCAGCAGACACATGAAAAAATGCTCATCATCACTGGTCATCAGAAAAATGCAAATCAAAACCACAATGAGATACCATCTCACACCAGTTAGATGGCAATCATTAAAAAGTCAGGAAACAACAGATGCCGGAGAGGATGTGGAGAAATAGGAACACTTTTACACTGTTGGTGGGAGTGTAAATTAGTTCAACCATTGTGGAAGACAGTGTGGCGATTCCTTAATGATCTAGAACTAGAAATGCCATTAGACCCAGCAATCCCATTATGGGCTATATAGCCAAAGGATTATAAATCATGCTACTGTAAAGGCACTTGCACACATATGTTTATTGCAGCACTATTCACAATAGCAAAGACCAACCCAAATGTCCATCAGTGATAGATTGGATTAAGAAAATATGGCATGTATACCCCATGGAATACTATGCAGCCATAAAAGGATGAATTCATGTCTTTTGCAGGGACACGGATGAAGCTGGAAACCATCATTCTTAGCAAACTATCATAAGGACAGAAAACCAAACACCGCGAGTTCTCACTCATAGATGGGACTTGAACAATGAGAACCCTTGGACACAGGGCAGGGAACATCACACACCGGGGCCTGTCAGGGGGTTGGGGAACTAGGGGAGGGATAGCATTAGGAGAAATACGTAATGTAAATGACGAGTTGATGGGTGCAGCAAACCAAATGACATGTGTATAGGTATACATGTAACAAACCTGCACGTTGTACACATGTATCCTAGAAGTTAAAGTATAATAAAAAAATTAAATTAAAAAAAAGGTTTAAAAATGAAAAAAGTTTGCTCTAGATATACAGTCTGGTGATTTTGATCTATTTTTGTTAAAGAACAGCAGAACACGTGATTTTTAGTGTTTCTAGTGGACAGGTTAAGGTGACTTCCTGCCTTTTATTTTCATAGTAAATGTTTTTTTCCAAGGTCAGAGATGATACCGGTGTGTCTTGTGTTTCTGCTATTAGGTGAGGATGATAAATTTGGCTTTCATAACCATTCTGAGAGAGTGCTTGCCACCAACACATTTGCATTATAAATGGAAGGTGTTTTTCTAGGAAGCGAGATTCTAGGTTTGGAAAGAAAACAAAACAAAACAAAAAACAAAAAAAACCTTAGACTCCTCAGCCTTAGCTGTGGCACTATTAGTCTTCTTCTGGTTTCAAGTCAAATATTGTAGAATTTTCCATGAGGTATGTAGCAGATTGAAACCTGTGAGTTTCATGAGGTAGTTAACTTTTTGGTCTGTGGATGAGTTTCAGTTTTTTAAGAGTTAAATAATAATGTATATGCATATTAGGCCATTTCCTTTGAATGTTTCAGAGTACATTCTAGACTTTGCACAATTAATCTACACAAGAGAACAAGAAAGGAACACATAGGACTTTTTAGAAAATTCTAATCAAATAAGAAACAGGTAATTAATTCAGTGTCCATCTCCCTTCAATTTTGAAATAATTATGAAGTTGCGACAAATTACAGTCATGGATGGCATAATGGTGTTTTGGTCAATAATGGAACTCATATATGATGATGACCTCTTAAAATTATAATATTGTATTTTTTTCTGTACCTTTTCTATGCTTATTCTTAGATGCTCAAATACTTACTATTGTGTTACAATTGCCTACAGTATTCAGTAGAATAACATGCTGTAGAGGTTTGTAGCCTAAAAGCAATAGGTTGAACCATATAGCCTAGGTGTAAAGTGGGCTATACCATCTAGGTTTATGTAAGTACACTCTATGATGTTAGCACACAGCAAAAGTTGCCTAAAAATGCATTTTTCAGAATGTGTTTCCATCGTTAGGCAATGCATGACTGCGTATTAAAACAGCTTCTTTGTCTCTTCTGCACTGCTCATCCCCTCCCTACACCCCAATCCTGTGCCATTTAAGATTACTAGTATTAAGAATAAAACTTCTTTTTTAAAATTACTGCTTTTTTCTTTTACTATTGCTTTAAATTTAAGGGTAGGTGTGTAGGATGTGCGTTTGTTACATGTGCCATAGTGGTATGCCGTACAGACCATCCCATCACCTAGATATTAAGGGCAGGATCCATTAGCTATTCTTCCTGATGTTCTCCCTTCCTCCTCCTCCCACCCCTGACAGGCCCTGATGTATAACAAACAAACAAACAAACACAAAAACCAGCATATCAAAGAGCAGGAAGAAATTTACTCTTGTTTGTGAGTGTGAAAGGGAAAAAAAGAGAAATTAAATGATCTTTGATAGGATTTCGAAGGCCTCTGTAATGACAAGGGAAGAGAGAAATTCCAGGCAAAGGGAGGAGCATATAGAAAAGTTCAAAAGTGGAAAGAAATGTATGCTGTGTTTAGGGATATATTATTAAGTCTCTAGAATGTAAAAAAAAAAAAAATGAGAAACATGAAGCAATGTAGAAGGCCAGAAAAACTGATATGTAGGGCAAATCCAGAAAGGCCTTTTGTGTTAGCCAATATACCTGTAGTGGACATAAAGTCCAAGGAAGTGCCATGGCTAGTTATGGATTTTAGGTAACAGAATCTGGAGCATTGTGTAGAATAAAGCACAAGCTGAAGGAAAGGAGCCTGAGTAGCTGGAATTAAAAAGTCTAGGCATGAGATAAGGATGGTTTATGTAGTGGCCACAGTGATCAAGAGAAGGAAGAGAATTAGCAGATATATTTTAGAGGATTTATATCATAACCGGGGTAAGAATCAGGGAGGGTCTAGGTCGATTCCCACTTTTTTGTCTTGGATGTGTGAGAGTGTGGCAGCATTGTCAGATATATAGGATGGAGCAGGAGACTGACTTTAGAGAAGCAATATAATGATACTGTTATTTGTAGATCTTTACTTCATTGTCTTTCTTTCTGGAGAGAACCTATGGCAACCATAAATCTGGGTTTGTACAGGACTGTCCCCAGTTTATACCTCTTGTCTCAGGTGCTGATTAATATCTGATAAAGTATACGGTCACATTAGCTGTGATAGAGTGCTGCATTGAAAATGATTTTTCTTTTATCACTTGGAAAGATCTTACTTTTGAATTTACCTGTTCATCTTTAAAAGTCCATGGAATGCAGATTCTAAAGCCATTTTTGTTCTTGTTCCCAACTTTCAAGACAAGCTCATTCTTCTGAAGTCAAACTAATTGACCCTTCTATTCTCTCAAATCACTTGGTGAGCACCTCTGTCAGATTCCATACCATATTGTATTATAACGTATATAAAATTATTCTCTTATGGACCCATTTTCTCCAGTAGGTTGTCAAAAATTTCCTGACAGCTAGACCAGTAACTGTCATACAGAAGTGCTCAATATATATTTTTCATCTTACATGTACATTGATTGTTCTTATATATGGGTGTTGTGATGTCATAATTGATTGCAAAGTTAAGAGTTACATTATGGCAGGGCATGGTGGCTCATGCCTGTAATCCTAGCACTTGGGAGGCTGAGGTGGATGTACCACTTGAGCCTAGGAGTTTGAGACCAGCCTGGGAACCACAGTGAACCCCTCTCTCTGAAAAAGTATAGAAAAATTATCTGGGCGTGGTGGCACGTGCCTGTATCCCAACTACTCGGGAGGCTGAGGAGGGTGGATCACCTGAGCACAGGGGTTCGAGGCTGCAGTGAACCATGATGGCACCACTGCACTCCAGCCTGGGCAACAGAGTGAAACTCTGTCTCAACAAACAAAACAAAACAAAAAGAGATACATTAGGAAAGATGATAAAAGTTTTTCTTGGCTATTTTCTGTTAAGGAAAGCTATTATAGGCAAGGAGTTTGGAGAATTTTGAAATTATTTGAAAGAAATCCTGGGGATTTGGATACTATGTCCTAGGCTCCTCTCTTACTAAGCAGCTATTTTGGAGACCAATGTCTGTGACTCTTAATTTTATCATCTGAAAAATGACTTTGATTTTCTATTATAAAGGTTGTTATTTGGGTCTACTGACATAGTAGATTGTCACATTGCACAATAAAAAAAGGATATGCAAATATTTGTTATTATTATATTACAGCTATTAATATTTTATAAGCTTCTAATGATAATACGTTTCCTTTGCAATGAAAATTTTCTTTAACACTGAGGTTTTTTAACAACTTCCTAAATTTAGAGAATGGAAGCATAATTATTAGAAGAGGCTAACTGGGGGAAAAAAATGAAAAAAGTCTTAATTAACTCTGCTTGATGAAAATGAGTCAGTTTCTATAGCAATGATATAGAAGAACATGTGAATTTTATTAAAATCTCATGCTTTTTAAGTTTTTTATATAGTGTCCTCATTAAAATAAAGTGCTTTCAAAGTAAAGTGATATGAATACTTCATACCCATATTAAAAAAATAAAAACCGGGAAGAAATGATGAAAGGAAAATTATCTAGAAATTACAAAGATAAAAGGGAAACAAAACTACTCACTCAGAACCATTGAGTTCAGGGTGTTCATAGAGATAAGAATTACTGGTATAATTAGCCCAAAAGTCAAAAAGGAAAGGAAGCATTGATTTGAATACTTTACAAGTTTATTATATTTGATTTTAGCATTGATTAAGCCTTCACAATGCACTCAACAGCGGATTGAGAGTTATGAAGTAAATATTAAAAAACTACTATAGCACACTATTCCCAAGAAAATCAATATACTGAAGAAAAATGACACTAAGGTAAATGTACACAACACACACACAGGTACACATTATATTAATACAGTTTGATGTTCTGAGAGTAGAAACTATTATTCATGTGATTTTGCATATATATTTATATACATAAATATATGCTTTAGAAATTAAACATGACATATACATTCATTGTGAATATTATATTTAAAAATTGCTGCAAAATTCAAACACTAATATGATACTACTTAAAAAATGATATAAAGAAATAAAAAATCTTTTAATCTCACAGAATCTAATCCATTAAATAAAATTAGTCATACATACATAGACATACATATTTCTTGAATTGAAAGAGAGTAGAAATTAGTTATGAAGTCAAGCCAAAAAGAATTTTAAAAATTATTAAAAACACAGAATATAAAATTTTATGTATTTGAATAAAAAACAAAACAGATCTATATGTCCTGATATATAAGTATGTATCTGAGATATGAAGTGAAAAAAAATCACGTCAAACAAGCATAAGCCCTGTATTTGTACCTATAATCTTATGTATATTTGTATAAGGTTGCATGTATACATGTGGGAGAAAATGTTTGGCCTTGCCACTGTGCACATTTTTTTTTAACAAAAATTACTTTCAAATTTGAGAAACACCAAACAGAGCAAATGTCAAGTAGGGAAGATATTATGGCCTTGTAAACATGAAACATATGAATATATTGACATGAGCATATTAAACATGCTCTAGAATTGATGAAATGGATAATTTATGTATCCTGTTGTTTCTTGGTCAATAGCAGATACTTGCCAAGTTATACTAAATCTACCTATCCTATAGTGTTAGGTTCAGTAGACTCTGAGATTATTCCCTCTCATTTCATCTCCTATTTTTTTTATTATTCTCATTCCTATCCTCAGTCATTCTGTGTATATACCATGTTGAATTACAGACACATCTGCAAATTTTCTATAATCTCTTTCCCATTTAGATTTCTTGCTTATATTCTGTAGGACTCACCTACATATATACCCAACATCTTTTTCTTTAGGCACTATGATTATATGTTCCTCCACCAGGGAACTTTCTTGAATCCCCAAGGCTGAGTCAGTCTCAACTATTTACATGCTGTCCTACCCACTGTTCTTACCTCAATCACATGTATTCAAATTTTATCTTTACTTGTTTGTACCCCCAGATAAGCTCTTTGAATTAGAAGCTGGGCTATAGTGATAGTATAACATCTAACTCAGTGATTGCCGCCTGACTCTCGGTAACTATTGTACACTAAAAAGTGAGTGAATAAATATATTTTTGCTCTGACCACTTTATCTGAGCAAGATATTGGTTATTTTGGATGTTTAACTATGCAGAACAATTTCATTCTAGCTATTATACCTGTGTTAATGGTAAACCGACAGATACTCCTTCTGTTTTTTGATCTGTAATAACATCAATGGGTATCTTGTGTTCTTTCAGATAAGAATTACCAAATCACTAAGAAAATTTATTTAATTGAGTTATATATTCTTAAGTTCTCCTAAGTATACATTAGA
This sequence comes from Nomascus leucogenys, assembly GCF_006542625.1. Taxonomy (NCBI): domain Eukaryota; kingdom Metazoa; phylum Chordata; class Mammalia; order Primates; family Hylobatidae; genus Nomascus; species Nomascus leucogenys. The sequence continues at coordinate 101,842,111 of NC_044383.1, read as the reverse complement.
CTCAAAAGGTGGAGTTTAAATTTTTATTGATACAAAAGTCATAAGATGTTAAAATAATAAACAGATAAGGATATATGTAACAGAGTACTAAGTTGTATAATAGAAATAAAAAGTCATAAGAATTTTGAAATGCATGTGATCAATCAGAAATTGAGAAAGCTTGATTGGTGGATCTATATGGATAAAATCTGGTCTGGTTAGCAGAAGAAAAAAATAGCATTACTATTGGATGAAATAGTATAGATAAAATCTGGTCTGGTTAGCAGAAGAAAAAAATAGCATTACCGAGGGAGGTAGAACAAGGTGGCGGAATAGAAAGCTCCACTGATCATCCCACAGCAAGGACGCTAAGTTAACAACTATCTACAAAGAAAAAACACCTTCATAAGAACCAAAAATCAAGTGAACATTCACAGTACCTGGTTTTAACTTCACATCATTGAAAGAGGTACTGAAGAGATAGAAAATCAGTCTTGATCACTGACATCAACACTCCCTCACCCCAGCAGCAGCAGCAGTTCAGAGAGCATTTTCTCTGGGTGCTGGAGGAGGGAGAGCACAACAATTGTGAGGCATTATACTCAGTGCCGTCCTGTTAGAGCAGAAAGAGAAAACAGACAAAATTTAGCTGATGTCCACCCAGAAAGGAAGTGTTTAAATCAGCCCTAGCCAGAGGGGAACTCCCAGTCCCAGCCATCTGAACTTGAGTGTCCACAAACCTCACCACTGAGGGCCAAAGTGTTCTTATAAATTTGAAAGGCAGTCTGAGAGATAAGGACTGCAATTTTAGGTAAGTCCCAGGGCTGAGCTAGGCCAGAGACAGTGGATTGGGAGGGCATGCAACATACTGAGACACCAGCGGGGGCAGTCAAGAGAGTGCTGGCATCACCCCTCCTATAACCTCAGGCTGCACAGCTTGAGGTTTTGAAAAGACCCCTTTCTTCTACTTGAGGAGAGGAGAGGGAAGAGTGGGGAGAACTTTGCTTTGCATTTTGGATACCAACTCAGCCACAGCAGGATAGGGCATGGGTCAGAGTGGTGAGGCCCATGTTTCAGGTACTAGCTTCTAGATAACATTTCTAGATACACCCTGGGCCAGAAGGGAACTCACTGCCTTGAAGGAAAGGAGCCAGTCCTGCCAGCATTCGTCACCTGCTAACTGAAGAGTTCTTGGTTTCTGAACAACCAGCAACGCCACCCAGGTACCACATCAAGGGCCTTGGTGAGCCTCTGAGATTTGCTGACTTCAGGTGAGACTCAGCACATTACCAGCTGTGGTGGCTATGGTGCAAAATTCCTTCTGCTTGAGAAAAGCAGAAGGAAAAGTAAAGGAGACTTTGTTTTATACCTCAGGTACCAACACTGCTACAGGAATGTAGAGCACCAAGCAGGCCCTTGGGGTCTCCAATTCTAGGACTTGACTCTTGGATGGCATTTCTGGACCTGCCATGGGCCACTGGGGAGCTCACTGCTCTAAAGAGTGAGTCCCAAGCCAGGCAGCATTAATCACAGGATGAATTAAGAAAACTTGGGCCTTGAAAGAACATTGGTGGTAGTCCAGCAGTACTCCTTGTGGCTAGGGGTGGTGACAGCTATAGGGTAAGGCTCCTCTGCCCTTGGAAAGAGGAGGGAAGAGTGGGAAGAATCATGTCTTATGGCTTGAGTGCCTGCTGAGCTGCAATACAGTAGAATACCAGACAGATGTCTAAGGTTTTTGACTCTAGTCTCTGACTACTGGATGGCACTTCTGGATCCACACAGGGTCTGGGGTAACTTACTGGCCTGACAAGAAAGACACAGACCTGGCTGATTTTGCCACCTGCTGATCATAGAGCCCCAGGGCCTGGAGCAATCAGAGGCAGTAGCCAGGGAGGGTTATAGCAGGCCTTGGGTGAGAACCAGTGCTGTGCAGGTTTCAGGTCTAACCCAGCACAGTTGTAGTGGTGGTGGCCACAGGGGTGCTTGTATCACTCCACTCCCAGCTTTAGGTGGCTCAGAAGAGAGACAGAGACTGTATATTTTGGATAAAGTAAGGGAAGAGAACAAGTGTCTTTGCCTGGTAATCTAGAGAATTCTTCCAGATCTTTTCTAAGACCACTAAGGTGATGACTTTATGAGACTGCAAGAACCACAGCATTACTGGGCTTCAGGTGCCCCCTAACACAAAAACAGCTTGGAAAACAACACCCAAGTCCTCTCAAATAACTAGAAAGTCTTTCCAAGAATGATAGGTACAAATAAGCTCACACAGTGAAGACTACAATAAATACCTAACTCTTCAATGCCAAACACCAAAGAACATCTAATAGCATCAATATTATTTAGGAAAGCATGACCTCACCAAATGAACTAAATAAGCCACCAGGGGCCAATCCCAGAGAAACATAGATATATGACCTTTCAAACAGAGAATTCCATATACCTGTGTGGAGGAAACTCAAAGAAATTCAAGATAACAAAGAGAAGGAATTCAGAATTCTATCAGGTAAATTTAACAGAGAGTAATATAATTTTTAAAAAATCAAGCAGAAATGCTGGAGTTGAAAAATACATTGACATACTGAAGAATAAGTCAGTTCTTTGATAGCAGAATGAATCAAGCAGAAGAAAGGATTAGTGAGCTTGAAGACAGGCTATTTGAGAATACACAGTCAGAGAAGACAAAAGAAAAAACAATGAAGCAGGCCTACAGGATCTAGAAAACAACTTCAAAGGGGCAAATCTAAGAGTTATTGGCCTCAAAGAGGAGGTAGAGAAGGAGATGCAGTGGAAAATTTACTCAAAGGGATAACTGAGAACTTCCCAAATCTAGACGAAGATATTAATATCCAAATACAACAAGGGTATAGAACACCATGCAGATTTAATCCAAAGACCACCTCAAGGCATTTAATAATCAAACTTTACAGGTCAAGGATAAAGAAAGGATCCTAAAAGCAGCAAGATAAAAGAAACAAATAACACGCAGTAGAGATCCAATACATCTGGCAGCAGACTTTTCAGTGGAAACCTTACAGGCCAGGAGAGAGTGGCATGACATGTTTAAAGTTGTGAAGGAAAAAGATTTTACCCTAGAATAACATGTCCAGCAAAAAGTACTTTCAAACCTGAAGGAAAAATGAAGACTTTCCCAGACAAATAAAAGCTGAGGATTTTCACCAATACCAGACCTGTCCTACAAGAAAGGGATTACTTCAATGAGTAAGAAAAAGGACATTAATGAGCAATAAATTATCACCCAAAGGTACAAAACTTACTGGTAATAGTAAGTACATAAAAACATGGACTATTGTGACATTGTATTTGTGGTGTGTAAACTACTCTTATCATAAGTAGAAAGACTAAACAATGAACCAATCAAAAATAATAACTACAGGCCGGGTGCAGTGGCTCATGCTTGTAACTCTCAGCACTTTGGGAGGCCAACGTGGGCAGATCACCTGAAGTCAGGAGCTTGAGACTAGCCTTGCCAACATGGTGAAACCCCGTCTCTACTAAAAGTACAAAAATTAGCTGGATGTGGTGGTGGGCACCTGTAACCCCAGCTACTCAGGAGGCTGAGGCAGGCGAATCACTTGAACCAAAGAGGCAGAGGTTGCAGCAAGCTGAGATCGTGCCATTACACTCCAGCCTGGGTGACAGAGCAAAACTCAATCTTAAAAATATAATAATTACAACAACTTTTCAAGATGTGGTCACTACAATAGGATAAAAATAGAAACAACAGAAGTTAGAAAACCAGGAGACGAAATTAAATGAGTTTTTATTATAGTTTTATTTTTGCTTGTTTATACAAATAGTGTTAAGTTGTTATCAGTTTAAAATAATAAGTTATAAGATAGTATTTGCAAGCCTCATGGTAACCTCAAACCAAAAGCCATACAATGAATACAAAACAAAATAAAAAGTGAGAACCTAATTCATATCAGTAGAGAAAATCATCTTCACTAGAGGAAGACAGGAATGAAACAAAGAAGGAAGAGAAGACCATATAACAACCAGAAAACAAATAACAAAATGTCAGGAGTAAGTCTTTAGTTATCAATAATAACATTGAATATGAAGAGAAGACCACATAACATCCAGAAAACAAATAACAAAATGTCAGGAGTAAGTCTTTAGTTATCAATAATAACATTGAATATGAAGAGAAGACCACATAACATCCAGAAAACAAATAACAAAATGTCAGGAGTAAGTCTTTAGTTATCAATAATAACATTGAATATAAAGGGACTAAACTCTCTAATCCAAAAAGTAGACTAGTTGAATGGGTGAAAAAACACCACCAATTGAGCTCTTGCCTACAAGAAACATCTTTCACCCCTAAAGACGCACATAGACTGAAGATAAAAGGATGGAAGAATATATTTCCTTGGCAATGGAAACAAGAAAGATCAGGAGTTGCTATACTTGTATCAGACAAAATAGATTTCAAGATAAAAATTACAAGAAAAGACAAAGAAGGTCTCTATACAATGATAGATATGTCAATTCAGCAAGAGGATCTAACAACTTTAAATATATATGCACCCAAAACAGGAGCACCCAGGTATATAGAGGAAATGTTAATGTGAAAGAGAAAGGCCCTAATACAACAATAGCTGGAGACTTCAACACTCCACTGTTAGTGGACAGATCTTCCAGACAGAAAATCAACAAAGCAACATCAGATTTCATTGCACTATAGACAAAATTGGCCTAATATATATTTACAAAACATTTTATCCAACAAGAACTGCAAAATAAACATTCTTTTCCTCAGCACATAAATCATTCTCAAGGATAGACCATGTGTTAGGTCACAAAACAAGTCTTAAAACATTAAAAAAATTGAAATAATATCAAGCATATTGTTTGACTATAATGAAGTAAAACTAGAAATTAATAACAAGAGAAATGTTGGAAACTGTACAAATACATGAAAATTAAACAATATTCTCCTGAATGACTAGTGGATCAAAGAAGAAATTAAAAAGAAAATTGAAAATTTTATTGAAACAAATGATAATGGAAACACAACATACCAAAACCTATGGAATACAGAAAAAACAGTACTAAGAGGAAAATTTATAGCTATAACTGCCTAAGTCATGAAAGAGAGTATATGTGGATTTTCCAGACACACAATGCAAGCTGTCAGTTGATCTACCATTCTGGGGTCTGGAGGGTGGTGTCCTTCTTCTCAGAACTCCATTAGACAGTGCTCCAGTGGGAACTTTCTGTGGGGGCTCCAACTCTACATTTCTCTTCCACACTGCCCTAGCAGAGATTCTCAATGAAGGGTCTGCTCCTGCAGCAAATTTCTGCCTGGACATCCAGACATTTCCATACAGCCACTGAAATCTCGGCAGAGGTTCTCAAACCTCAATTCTTGACTTCTTTGCACCCACATTTCCAACACCACAGGTAAGTCACCAAGGTTTGAGGCTTGCACTCTCTGAAGCAATGGCCTGAGTAGTACATTGACCCCTTTCAGCCACAGCTAGAGCCGAAGCAGCTGAGATTCACGGCACCATGTCCCAAGGCTGCATAAAGCACTGGGGGCCCTGGGCTTGTCCCACAAAACCGTTTTTCCCTCCTAGGTCTCCAGGCCTGTGATGGGAGGGGTTGCCATGAAGGTCTCTGCCATGTCCTGGAGACATTTTTCCCATTGTCTTAGTGATTAACATTTGACTTCTCGTTACTTATGCAAATTTCTGCAGTTGACTTGAATTTCTCCCCAGACAATGTGGTTTTCTCAAGTTTTCCAAAATTTTATGCTCTGCTTCCTCTTGAATGCTTTGCCACTTAGCAATTTCTTCCCCCAGATACCCTAAATCATCTGTCTCAAATTTAAAGTTCCACAGGTCTCTGGGGCAGGGGCAGAATGAAGCCAGTCTCTTTGCATAGCAAGGGTCACCTTTACCAAGTTTCCAGCAAGTTTCTTATCTCCGTCTGAGACCAATTCAGATTGGACTTAATTGTCCATATCACTATCAGCATTTTCGGCAAAGCCATGCAACAAGTCTCTAGGAAGTTCCAAACTTTCCCACATCTTCCTGTCTTCTGAGCCCTCCAAACTGTTCCAACTGCTTCTTGTTACCCAGTTCCAAGGTTGCTTCCACATTTTTGGGTATCTTTACAATAATGCCCCACTCTCTGAGGTGCCAATTTACTGTATTAGTTCCTTCTCACATGGCTATGAAGAAATACCTGAGACTGGGTAATTTATAAAAGAAAGAGGTTTAATTGACTCACAGCTCTGCATGGCTGGGAAGTCCTCAGGAAACTTACAATCATGGCAGATGGGGAAGCAGACACATCCTTTTTCACATAGTGGCAGGAGACAGAAGTTTGAGAGACAAGCGAAGATGGAAGCCCTTTATAAAACCATCGGATCTCATGAGAACGTACTCATTATTATGAGAATAGCATTGGGGGAACCTCCCCCATAATTCAATTACCTCCCACTTAGTCCCTCCCATGACACGTGGGGATTATGGGAACTACAATTCAAGATGAGATTTGGGTGGGGACACAGCCAAACCATATCAATCTATATGCAAAAGGAGGAACCTAGACCTCTATCTCTCACTATACAAAAAAAAAAAAAAATCAGATCAAACTGGATTAAAGACTTTAAGACTTCAAACTGTAAAACTACTACAGGAAAACATTGGGGAAAATCTCCAGGAAATTCATCTGGACAAAGATTTCTTGAGCAATACCGCATAAGCACAGACAACCAAAGCAAACATGGACAAATGGGATCTCATCAAGTTAAAAAGCTTCTGCACAGCAAAGGATACAATCAACGAAGTGAAGAGAAAACCCACAGAATGGGAGAAAATATTTGCACACTAACCCCTCTGACAAAAGGTCAATAACCAGAATATGTAAGGATCTCAAAGAACTCTATAGGAAAAAATTTAATAATGTGATCAAAAAATGGGCAAAATATTTGAATAGACATTTTGCAAAAGAAGACATACAAATGGCAGTCTTATGAAAATGTGCTCAATATCATTAATCATCAGAGAAATGCATATCAAAACTACAATGAGATATCATCTCTCCCAGTTAAAATGGCCTATATTCAAAGGATAGGCAATGAAAAATGCTGGTGAGGATATGGAGACAAGGGAACCTGTACACTGTTGGTGGGAATGTAAATTAGTACAACCATAATTTGGAAGTTCCCCAAGAAACTAAAAATTGAGCTACCAGAGGATCCAGCAATCCCACTATTGGGTATATATCCAAAAGAAAGAAAATCAGTATATTGAACAGGTATCTTCACTCCTGTATTTGTTGCAGCACTGCTTACAATAGCTAAGTTTTGGATGCAACCTAAGTGTCCATCAACAGATGAATAGATAAAGAAAACGTGATACAAATAGATAATGGAGTACTCATCAGCCATAAAGAAGAATGAGATTCTGGCATTTGCAACAACATGGATGGCACTGGAGATCATTATGTTAAATGAAATAAGCCAGGCACAGAAGGACAAACATTGCATGCTTTCACTTATTTGTGGGTTCTAAAAATTAAAACAATTGAATTCTTGGAGATAGAGAGTAAAAGTAAAAAGAGAGTAATAGATAGTTACCATAGCCTGGGATGGTTGGTGGGCAGGTGGGGATGGTTGATAGGTACAAAAAAATTAGAAAGAATTAATGAGATCTACTATTTGATAGCACAACAGGTTGACTATAGTTACTAATAACTTAATTGTATATTTTGAAATAACTTAAAGAATGTAATTGGATTGTTCATAACTCAAAGGATAAATACTTGAGGGGAAGGATATCCCACTCTCTATGATGTGCTTATTTCACATTGCATGCCTGCATCAAAACATTTCATGTACTCCATAAAGATACACACCTACAATGTACTTCCAAAATTTAATAATTATTTTTTTAAAAATATAGGTAAAAAACAATAGAGTTATCAATAGAATAATATGTGTAAATCCTAGCAATAATAATGATCATGGCTCTTGGAGATGTAAGGGACTGACTACTAAAGTGAATAATAACAGGTAGGGAGACATAAATACTACCATTGTAAGAGGTAAAATAGAACCACATTCTGAAATGTTTTGAATGAGAAAAATTCTTTGGTTGGACTATAGATACAATAAATCACTATAACCAGAAGTAGAATCAGAAAACTTGTTTGAAACTCCTAGTGTATTTACTAATTCACCTTGCATTATCCTCCATTATTTGTTTGCTAACTTATCTTGACCAAGTGACTTCCCTAGCTGTAATTGATGACAAGAAGAATTCCTAATAGTAATGGTATGAAAGTGTATTCTGATAGCTTATTTTTCCCCCCTGGACTTTACAGAGGAAATAATGGAATGCTAGAAGTAGCAGAGTACGTGTTTTGTTTGTTTGTTTTGTTTTGTTTTGTTTTTTGTTTGTTTTTTAACTCCTGAGACAATAACCTCTTTAATATACCATTACCACTCCCAGTGTAGGAACTAGAATGACAAAATGACACAATTAATATTGCATTAATGGAAAATCCATCTTGAAGCAGTGTTGATATGGGGACCGAGAAACTGTTTATATGTTGCTGAAGAGATGGGAAAATGGATCCCTCTAAAGGGAATCTACCTCTTACATGAAGCCTTTCTTATTTCCTGCTGAAAATTCTCTCTCCTCTCTGACCTCCCACGTTTGTGCTTATCTTCTTATGGCATGTTTTCACTTCCTGTTTTTCATTATAGATATTTAAATGCATATATTTAATTATTATCTTCTCTGTAGGTAAAAGACACTGGCTTGCTACATTAGATATATTCCTTGCTTTAAGTGCTTCAAGGAACTTAGTAAAGGCTATAATGGCGTGCTTTGTGCATACACTAATTAGTATGATTTAGTGTATACATGTTTATGCATTATAGCCCTTACTAAGTATAAGCTCCTTGAAGCACTTGAAGCAAGGAATACGTCTATTTTATGCTTTCACCATTTTGTGCAAATATCAGTTGCATTAAATATATTTGTTGAATTATTAAGAGAAATGGAAAGCAAAGTAACAGGATATGATTTGGAACAGGAGCTTTAGAATTAGGCAGATATGGGTTCAAATCCTGACTGTTCTTTTGTAGCTTTTTGACCTTGGAAAATTTATCCTCTAAGAACCTTATTTTGTCCATGTGTAATATGGTAATAATAATGAGGATGATGATTGGTGATGATGGATTACAGTTGTGGAGTGCTTAAATTTCCTGGTCACTCTGCTAAGTCCATTTTATAGATATTCAATACATATCTGTAATAATAATGTAATGCCTATGCAACCCTGTTAGAAACATGCTATTTGAACAAGAATACTGCCTTGATGGGTGGTTCGGAGAATCCAATGAATAATGGGGGAAATGTCGACACACAGGAGACACTCAGTGGTACGTAGTTATTATTCGGTTGCTCATGACAGACTGAGTCAGGATTGTGATATCAGTGGAGAAGAAAAGGATAAATTTGTGCTACATTCAGAAAAGAATTAACAAAATCTGGTTAGTGGTTAGATATATGAGAAAATAAGTAGGATTTAGTGACAATATAAAAAGACCCAGTTGCACATCCAACATTAAAATATTAATTTCACTTGGGTCTCCATTAATGTTAAGCTATGCTGAGAATCATCAATTAATAAAACAACTTTCATACTGAACATCTGGACAGCAAACAATTTTCAGGGTGCTTATGCACACTTGATGGCACAGCAACACATTTACTATTACTGGCAATCATCATAGTGGTTCAAAGTTGGAGTCCAGGGGTGCCTCTTTCTATCAACACATAAATTCAAATATCTATCAAATGTTGGCTAAAGAGCATTTGCCCTGTCGAAAACATTGAACACACTAAAATGATTTTGGCTTAGATCACTTGGAGATTAAAATATGGAAAAATTATTTTCTAAACGTTTATTAACCTACCATTTTTTTCCCTCCCAATCAGCACTTGTATTTTAGACCATCACAGCAAGATGCCACATTATCAGATATGGTAAGAGACAGTCCACAGAGCCATTGTCAGGCCTGCACAGCTCCTGGCTGCCTGATTATTCCAAAACAGTCCTAAAATTAATTTCCTCATGAGAATGCTGTGCTCTCAAAGACCTAACTTCCACGTAACTAAAGCAAATTACATTCAATACTACCACCAAATTAAAATATGTTGTGGAAAAAAGAAGTTTCAACTCTACTTTAGCTTACTCTTTTTGTTCTAAAGAAAAATGAATTTTTATCTTAAATCACTGACAAAATGAAGGTCATTCTCAGGAGATTTTACTGAGGTGAGTTTAGTAATAATATGAAGCTGAAATTCTGTAATACTTAGTAGTAAAACTCCTTAGAAGATTCCTGGAAAAGAAGAAAGGAAATTTTCAAATGGAAAAAAATATTGCTGAAAAACCTGTCTTTACTATTATTTCATTTTAAAATATGTATTACAAAGTTAATGTTGTTTGAAATATTGGTTTCATTATCACTTAGTAGTTTTGGAAATAGTTAAGGTGATATGAAGTACTATTAAACATGCTTTGAATAGAAAAAAAACAATAGTTTAAATAAATTTCAAAAAGTCAGAAAACAGTATAATTCAGGGTGTGGCCTAGATTAAAAGTGGTTCCTAGGCAATGAAGTTGCCACCATCCTAGTGGTAGAATTTATATCTTCCAATACAAATAGATTTAAAGGGTTTGTCAAACGTAAAAATGTGAATAATGATAGCTTTTGGCCTTTCCACAAAATGCTTTAACTTACTATTCTGTAGATGATTTCACTATTTCTGACTATAAAGTGCTCTATCCTAATTAAAGGCCTTGATATTTATAATGCCTACTTGGAAAAAAAGTAGTATGAGTTATAAATATGAGGTTTCACCTGTTTTTTTTTTTACTCAAGCTATTTGTTTTTAGGCTCATACATATGAAAACACAGTTACAAGAATTCTAATAAAAGTAAAATAGGATAGTGTATAGAGAGAAAGCTAGAGTAACAGTAAGAATTGGAGTGCTCAGAGAATAAACCAGGCTTGTGTTAACCAGGTCTTGCTTTCCTTGTATGTTTAGTGGATTTTTACCAATATTGCACCAGCATCTCATTTCCTCAGCAAGTGCCTCCCATTTGGAGTGTGTCCATTTTGCAATAGAATATGCAAAAAAAGAACCTCCTTTACTTCCCCATTGAACAAACATTATTCATTCATTCTACTGGCATGAATTGAGGGTCTACTACAAACTAAGTGCAACATTGGCCTTTGGAGCAGAAAACAGAAGAATAAAATACGGACCCAGACTAGAGAGATTTCTTTCTACACAGTAACAGGACCAAATACTCGCAACAAATATGATCCATTATACACACCTAGCGTATTTAATTGTTAGGGTTTCAGAGTGAAAGTGAGGATTAATATCAGCTTTTAGTCAACTTCCGAGCAAACATCTGAGAAACTAAAATATCACATTGTTGTGGAATATTCTCAAAAGAGGAATGATTCTGAAATTTTATATTCACTGCATCTGTCATCTGAAGCATTATATCTGTTGTTGTAAAAAGCACAATGAGTTTGTCGAAGTGCAGTTATTGTGTTTATTCTCTTTACTAAGTAATTGGAATGAGATTTCCTCTGGTGACTTTGCTTGGGATGTTAATGACACATTGTTTGTCTTTCGTGTAGAAATAAATGATAAACCATAAATGATTTGTATGCTTAGTCATACTTCTTGGTACAAAGAATCTTAAATTAACATGCAATCAAAGTTCCTTTTGTATCTACTATAGATAAGATCAATTACTATATTTGGATATTTTCTAATGCAGAAATTTCCTAATTCTTTCTAATTTTTGTAGTTGTGTCATTACTCGGTATTAATATAGAGCAGCAGCAACTATTTCTAAATTAACTGTAAGCATCTTTAAGTGCTTGTTCAGATTGTCTCATAAGAATCTTTTTTGTTGTTGCTGTTTCGAGAAAAAAAAAAAATAAGTGATGAGTCTTTGTCTGATGTCCCAGGGCAGAAATTCTCAAATCTTTGTCAAAGTAAGTGTGCAAAATAATCAACTGGTTCACTTATTGTAGGCTGCTAACAAAAACCTGCCTTGTTATTTGAAACACTCCAGTTAATTCTGATTCAAGTCATTTTAAATTACATTTTGAGAAGTATTTCTGTTATAAAAACCTTAGAAAAGCAACAACAAAGCCAGAAAATTCTCTCCAGGGTTCCAAATGAGAACAAAGGGAGGCATTTTATTTATATTACTGTATTTCAATTGTACAATGTTTCTTATTCTAAGGATTTAAGCCATTTGCCTGAAAAACAAAAACAATTACTTGAATGACCTTAATAGTTTGGTATTTCTTTGTGTATAATAATGCTGCAAAACAACCACAGAACTTCAGTGGCAGCCCACAATAGTTACTTAGTTCACCAGTATGTGAAGCTGATTTGGGCAAATAAGCACTATGCTCACATGCATCTGCCAGCTGTTGGTCAATGATATACTTGGTTATGCTGATCTTGGCTGTACTTACAGTTCAATGGATCAGTTGGCTGTTGTGTAATTTAAATGGCCTCAGCAGGGACAATGGAGGCAATTTAGCTCTCTTCCATGTGTCTCTGTGTCTCTTATGCAGCAGATTACCTTGAGAATGTCTTCATGGCCGTGGTAGAGGGCAAGAACAAGCAAGCCAAAATATGCAAGACTTCTTGGTGATTAGGCTTCTAACTGGCACACCATACTTTTGCCACATTTCATTGACCAAAACAAGCCACCAGATTAGCTAGAATTGAAGTGTAGGGAAATAAATCCTTGCCTTTTAGAGAGAAGAGCTTTAAGTCATACGGTGAAGGTCATGAATGCTGGGAGGGGTAAAGAATGAAATCCATTAATGTAATTGATTTACCACATACATAATACAGATTGTTGGGTATATGACAGACTAGTCTCAATGAACATGTATTTTTCAAATGTAGTATTTTCTTTCTAATTCTGAAAATAATCTCTACTCTGAGAAAAATTTTAAGTATACATTTAATGCACATGTATTATTATTCAAGTAGCTTATGCATGTGGTAAAAACAAACAATATCAAAGGATTTTAGATTAATAAAGGAATACACTTGCCACTCTGGAAACTCAGCCCTGTGTCTCAAAATAGCCAATAGTCTTGGGATGTTCAACAAGAAATTCTCCATAGGAAAACAGGCATCTGTGCATACTTTAAAAAATAAATTAAAAAATTCATACAGTTTTCTATTTTGCTTTCTTCACATGAAATAACTCTTAGTATTCTTTTCTATATGTGTATGTTCCAATATTTTCCTCATTATTTTAAATGTTTGCTTGGTATTTTGTTAAATACATGTATCACAGTTTTTAAAGAGTACTCTAGTAATTAGTATTAAAGTTAATTTCAAATATTTTAGATAGAAAGTTTTGTATTATAAACAATGCTAAAAACAGCATGCCTGTTCATATATTTTGTACATGCATGTAATAGTTATTCTGTGGGATTAACTCCAACAAGTGAAATGGCTGGTGAAAATGGTGTGTGCATTACTGATTTTTATAGATATTAAGAAAGTATCTTTTCAAATATAAGAATATTTATTTTTCTACATCTTCACCAATAGTATGAAACCCCACCAATATAACAGGCAAAAATGATTTCTTATTTTTCTTTTAATTTGCATTTTAATTTGAGAGTACTTAATGTACATACATCCTAATACTAAACACAAGTTCAGATTAGCAGTCAAACTGACAAGGCAGAATAAATTTAATATTATGCTAGTTTAGCTTTTATAGATAGATCCTGGATGGAAAATACTAATTACACAACATTTTTATTTCAGTTAGAGATCCTGAAGCTTCCATACAGAGCCCCCATCTGCAGCCTCCTTAATAGAGCCCTCATAATACAGCCACTGTAGGCAACTCCCTTTTCCCCTCAAACCCAACTCCTCTTTACATGTGGGGTATTCATCTTTAGGAGATGGGATAAAAGTGGTTTGCCTTGACAGACAGAAATTGAGTTCTTGAGTTTTCACCATGTTTTTATGTTATAATCATGCAAGCCCAAAACATCCATATGAAATCATACCTTTTAAAATCTAGGTGGAATCCGCAAATCAGTCAAATATGGCTGTTATTGTTTCATATTTCATATTTATCTTATTTCAGAAGATTCAAAGGGTATGAATCTTTGAATCATACTCAGAGAATATATGGCAGATGCAAAGTCCCTGCTCCAGGTGGCTCTAGGTCTGTTCAGGCAAAAAGTTTAATTCTTTACTTAAACTTATGAGCTATTTCTTTGTGTTGTTGTTGATACCTCACCATTCAACCTGCGTTCATAAATTTGCCACCTTTTTTCTTAAATTTTATAATTGTTTATTTATTAATTGGTAAAAGTTTGTTTTGTATTAGGAAATATATTCTTTGTCTGCTGTAGGTTCTACAAATATTTTATGATTTGATTTTTGTAATTTGGATTCAGATATTTTTCCCATGCAAATATTTAAAAAAATTTCCTTTATGTGTTTTCTTTATGGGTTTACTATATATTGCATACTTTAACCATCTACTTTTTGCATTTAAATATTTATCCATTTAAAAATTACTTTGGCGTAAAGTGTGGCACAATATTTTAATAATTTTTTTTTGTAATTGTCTAGTCCATTATCCCAATATCATGTGAATATTTCCTTATTTCCACACTGCTTGAAAATGGCATATGTTTACCTACGTAACATATCTGCATAGCCTGCACATGTACCATAGAACTTAAAAGTTAAAGAAAATGAAAAAAAAGAAATAAGAGATCTAACAACAACAAAAAATGTCTTCTTTGTTACTTACCAAATTGTTAAGGCTTTTCTGACTATTAAATTTCACTGATTTGTCTTTCTCTTCCTACAGCTTTGCCAAACTGTTCTAATTACTCTACTCCATTGTGTCTTAATATCTGCTAGGTCATTGCCTTCACATTATTTCTATTTCTGAAATTTTTACAGCTTATTTTGTGTTTATTTTTCCACATGTATTGAAATCAGTTTGTTACAATGCAAATAAAACTTATTATTAATTTTTTACCCTGCTTCAGTTACATTCATAGATTAGTTTGGGGGAAATAACATCTTTTATTATTATTATTATGATACTTTAAGTTTTAGGGTACATGTGCACAATGTGCAGGTTTGTTACATATGTACACATGTGCCATGTTGGTGTGCTGCACCCATTAACTAGTCATTTAGCATTAGGTATATCTCCTAATGCTGTCCCTCCCCCCTCCCCCCACCCCACAACAGTCCCCGGAGTGTGATGTTCCCCTTCCTGTGTCAATGTGTTCTCATTGTTCAATTCCCACCTATGAGTGAGAACATGCGGTGATTGGTTTTTTGTCCTTGCGATAGTTTACTGAGAATGATGATTTCCAGTTTCATCCATGTCCCTACAAAGGACATGAACTCATCATTTTTTATGGCTGCATAGTATTCCATGGTGTATATGTGCCACATTTTCTTAATCCAGTCTATCATTGTTGGACATTTGGGTTGGTTCCAAGTCTTTGCTATTGTGAATAGTGCTGCAATAAACATATGTGTGCATGTGTCTTTATAGCAGCATGATTTATAATCCTTTGGGTATATACCCGGTAATGGGATGGCTGGCTCAAATGGTATTTCTAGTTCTAGATCCCTGAGGAATCGCCACACTGACTTCCACAATGGTTGAACTAGTTTACAGTACCACCAACAGTGTAAAAGTGTTCCTATTTCTCCACATCCTCCTCAGCACCTGTTGTTTCCTGACATTTTAATGATGGCCATTCTAACTGGTGTGAGATGGTATCTCATTGTGGTTTTGATTTGCATTTCTCTGATGGCCAGTGATGATGAGCATTTTTTCATGTGTTTTTTGGCTGCATAAATGTCTTCTTTTGAGAAGTGTCTGTTCATGTCCTTTGCCCACTTTTTGATGGGGTTGTTTGTTTTTTTCTTGTAAATTTGTTTGAGTTCATTGTAGATTCTGGATATTAGCCCTTTGTCAGATGAGTAGGTTGCAAAAATTTTCTCCCATTCTGTAGGTTGCCTGTTCACTCTGATGGTAGTTTCTTTTGCTGTGCAGAAGCTCTTTAGTTTAATTAGATCCCATTTGTCAATTTTGGCTTTTGTTGCCATTGCTTTTGGTGTTTTAGACATGAAGTCCTTGCCCATGCCTATGTCCTGAATGGTATTGCCTAGGTTTTCTTCTAGGGTTTTTATGGTTTTAGGTCTAACATGTAAGTCTTTAATCCATCTTGAATTAATTTTTGTATAAGGTGTAAGGAAGGGATCCAGTTTCAGCTTTCTCCTTATGGCTAGCCAGTTTTCCCAGCACCATTCATTAAATAGGGAATTCTTTTCCCATTGCTTGTTTTTGTCAGGTTTGTCAAAGATCAGATAGTTGTAGATATGTGGCATTATTTCTGAGGGCTCTGTTCTGATCCATTGATCTATGTCTCTGGTACCAGTACCATGCTGTTTTGGTTACTGTAGCCTTGCATCTTTACAATATTGACACTAAGAATGTGGTTTTTTAAAAAATTTATTTTTTGACTTCTTTGCACCTCAAAACAGTTTTTAATGTGCAGATAGAGTTCTATACATTTTTGGTAAATCTGTTTTTAGCAGGTGTCATTTCTTCCAATGTATTTTTTCATTTATCATATTTGAATATGGTCATGTTGGTAATATTTTATCACTGTTGCAATCAACTGCTGTACTGATACTGAAATCTCTTATCTTTACTAGCATTTTAGTTGTTTCTTAGAATTTCCAAGTATCTAATAATACTTAAAAATTCTACATATCATAGTATGTTTCTTTTTTTGATAACTTCCAATAATACTAAGTAGTATTAAACGTACTTGTCTTTTTCTTGACTTTAATGGAAGTGCTACTTTTTTAAATTATTAATTGTAATGCTATTTTATTAGTAAATTTTTTACAAAAGAATGAATGTTGATTTCTGTATATACATAGAAAATCAATCATTCCATGTATTGCTGCATCTATTTTTGTAGAGATAAAGACAAGAGTCTCATATTGCTCTTGTCTTTTCTGAAATCTGTAATTATTTGCAAACACATTCTCTATTGTGTGTTTCTGCATTCTCTGTTTTTTTTTTTTTTTTACAAATTCTATTAGTTGGTAGTTTTTAATCTTATTTGGATTCCTTTTTAAGGAAACTGCTCTTTGATTTGTATTTTAGTTTTTCTTTTGTTTTCTAAATCATTAATTTCTACTTTTACTTTGTGAGTTACACTTTTCTAGCCACCTCGGGCATATTTATTTTTGTTCCTTTTCTTGTTTCTTTTTTTGGTACCTAATTAGCTTTTTTGCATTCTTTATCTTCTGAACATTTAAGTGTTTGTTTCTTTTGCTGATATATAGAGTATTCTTAAAACTCTTTTTCTAATTGTTCTGTAGTTTCTATTTTGACTCTTATTAACAGGGGAATCATTTAAAGGATAATTATTAAATTTTTTAGAGTTTGAAACAACTTCATTTAGAGAATATGATATATATTCTAAAGTTTAGAATATTATTAAAATTTTCTTTGTCTATTTTCTTGTATTTGGTATGAGATTTGATATGGCTCATGTCTTTTCATCTTTGCCACTATTGACATTTTAGGCCAGAGAATTCTTTACTCGAAGTTGAGGGTAGTGGCTCTCCTGTGCATTGTAGGATGTTTAGAAGCAAACATGGTCTATAGTCACTAGATGTCAGAACCTGATATTTAAGTTGAATAGTGTTAATATTGGATACTCTATTTTATTTTCTGCTCCATATATCTGCCAGTTTGCTTATTTCATACCTCCAGGTTACATAGATACGTTTTTTTTGTATATACAATATATTTGTCTCTTTTAACACTAAAATTTGACAATTATTTTTTATTATGTTACTTATAGCCATTTGAAGTTATCATGAAGGATCTTTTCAGCATGATAGAGATGTTCTATGTCTTGGTAGAAATTTAGATTACATGGACATATGTACTTTTCAAATTTCACAGGACTGTTTACTAAATGTATTTGCATTCCTGCATGTAAATTACTGCACACAAAAAAAATCAGTATAATACATACAATTTTTGACTGGTCAAAGTCCTTTAATGTTCAACATATTAGGAAACAGATTATAAGTATTGGGATACTGAACACAAATTGCATTTCCACAGGCTCTTATACTCTCATTTTTGCTGTATAGGAAAGAGCGAGTATTTTAGCTTACAGAAAAACATGGCTTTGGTTTAGGTTTAAAATGTTAAATTCCTCTCTGCTTTTCTGTAACAGTTGTTTTCAAGGTAGTCATTTTCCTTAATACTCAATTGCATGGGCCTGTGTTAATAAGCCTTCTCTTGTTAATATAAATCCCAAATTTATATTTAATAAAATTATTGAACCAGAATATTTCTGATAGAAAATTTATTATCATCATAGAAACATTTGAAAGTAAAGTAAAATAAAATGTGCTAAAACAAAAGAACAATCATTTCTTTTAATAAAAACACCAATAGCAGATTATTAAGGTGGCAGACTTAATAAGGAAGAAAAAAGAATAGTATAATTGGCTATAATCTTGAAACAATTTTGAAAGCATTTAATTAATTTTTTTGAAAAAGGTGTTGCATTAGAGATATCTGCAATCCCTTTTTCTGTCTTTTTAATTTTTTAAAAATATCATTTCTACACTTTTGACTGTACTGGGTTGTTAAAATATTTAAAAGCCAAACCTAATAAATGGAACAATTAAAATAGTAGAGTAGAACAGTTCAACCCACCAGAATGTTGACAGTTAAGACTGTAATGTGTTGTCTGTATAAAATCCCTTCTGATTGAAGTTTAGAGTTTTCATGTCATTAATTACACAGTTTCTTATGCATTTCTTTTAGGCGTGTGCTTAGTGTAAACATCGTAACAAGATACAATATTTTTCTCTCTTGAAATGTATTAATACTTTTAGGAGACCAGTGAATAAATTTTAATTAAGGAGAAATATTGTAAAACAGAACAGAATAGATTATACTTGAAGCATTTGGTATTTTTGGTGTATAATTTATTGAATGGGCTGTAATAATTTAGAATATTTCTGCCCATGGTTATTTACGATATTTGTCTCTTATAAACTTTACCTGAATACACTATTTGTCTCTTGGAAATGTTATCATAAATAGTTTTCAAATTATTAACAGGAGATGATGACAATACAGAAAGAAAAAATGTGGATAAATAAGCTGGATATTTCCATTGCAGGGTTCTTGGATTTCTTAAAATTATGTATTACAATAAAAAATTGCAAATGCCTGGTAGCATTTGGAAATGAGCTCTTTAAATAGGTTAATCATTATGCCTTTTGTAGGTACATACTTAGAGATTTGCACAAAACTGGAATCTGTTTTATGAATAACTATTGATTCTATTTGGTCTTGTGCAAGGAAAAAATGTTCTCTCTAAAACATATAGAGTATTAGAATTTAAGGCATTTTATTTTGTTTTCTTTATATTTAAAAACATTCACTTTAAAAAATTTATTTGCACTGTTTCAGTAGTAAATTGTTGAAGTATGTTAAGCTGTAATTAAGTGGTATTTGTTGCTGAAAAGTGCTATGTTGAGGGCAAACATTCCAAAAAATTAAATTGTACAGAAAAAAAAATCATATAGTTTATCTTGCCAAGGTGGAGGATCCAGTGCTGCTTTCTATTACAGTGCATTGATGCATTAACCCAAATGATGAAGGTCTACAAATAGATATCCTAGAGAGCTTGGTATTCATACTTGGGTTCTGGTTGGGTAGACTGTCCTAGTAATAAAATCAGATATATTACTGATGTCTAAGAAGTGGTTAAAGAGCATCAAAAATGTTTTGATTTGATAATTTTATTAAATAAAAAATTTAGGTGGCTGCTCAGGAGAAGTTAGTAATTATAGGACTATGTAAACAAAATGACTACTTTGAAGTTCAGGTGCAGTTATTATTAATTGAGTTAGGAAGGTTTCTGGATGTATTGTTCATGCTTAGCCTCAAAATTTCCCCTCCTTTTTAAGGAATCAGCTTGGGGCCACCAGGCGCGGTGGCTCACGCCTGTAATCCCAGCACTTTGGGAGGCCGAGGCAGGCGAATCATGAGGTCAGGAGTTCGAGACCATCCTGGCTAACACGGTGAAACCCCATCTCTATTAAATATACAAAAAAAAAAAAAATTAGTGGGGCGTGGTGGCAGGCACCTGTAGTCCCAGCTACTCGGGAGGCTGAGGCAGGAGAATGGCGTGAACCTGGGAGGTGGAGCTTGCAGTGAGCCGAGATCACGCCACTGCACTCCAGCCTGGGTGACAGAGTGAGACTCTGTCTCAAAAAAAAAAAAAAAAAAAAAAAAAAAAAATCAGCTTGTGGCAGAAAAACTTTTAGAAACCTGAAAGCCAAATATCAATGATACTGATGAGAGGTGGAGAGATCAGAACAAAAGAAGGAGCCATTTTTACTTTATACCTCCTATTTTTCTTTTTCTTTTTTCTTTTCATTTCTTTCTTTCTTTTTTTTTTTTTTTTTAGACATAGTCTCGCTCCGTCGCCCAGGCTGGAGTACAGTGGCATGACCTCGGCTCACTGCAACCTCTGCCTCCCAGGTCCAAGCAATTCTGCCTCAGCCTCCTGAGTAGCTGGAACTACAGGCGCCCGCCACCACGCCCAGCTAATTTTTTGTATTTTTAGTAGAGATGGGGTTTCACCGTGTAAGCGAGGACGGTCTGGATCTCCTCACCTCGTGATCCACCTGCCTTGGCCTCCCAAAGTGCTGGGATTACAGGCGTGAACCACCGCACCCAGACCCATACACCTTCTATTTTTCTGATATTCACTCAGATTAAGTGGCTTTCTTGTACTATTTGCAACTAAAAACCTGGTGAAAAAAATATATATCATAGAGAAATTATTTTAAGATTATCTTTTCTAGGTATCTATCTCTTTGATATCAGCACAGGCTTTTGGTAGGGAAAAAAAATCATGCATACTGTGAACAACTCAGGTCTACACAGTGTCTGACAAAGGGTACTCCATGAATGTTTGTTGATCTTATGCACTTGTGTTTGCATGCAGAAAAGAAAAAAAGAAAGACTCCACACCTCTCTTTTTAGAACAGACATTGGTGGCATTTGGTGTGAGGTCTGTTGTGTATCATCCTTCTTTCAGCTGCCTAAAATAGTGTGATCATAATTATGCTTAACACCCTCTTTCCTCTTCTCAACCTTTCCTCTCCAACCCCATACACATAAGCTCACAGGCGAATCATCATTTGGCTTCTAAGTACCGTTTCTATGATTCCAGACTCCCTTTCACTCAATCTCTTCTCTGCTTCTCCACAACTGCTGGCATAGGTCAATACTTCCCATTTTTCAGCATCACTCTACACCTCTCACCTGGAACACTGTAATAGCTTCTTAGCCAGTATCTCTGCCTTCAGAGTCTCTTATACTCCAATCCATCATTCACAGAGAAAGCAGCATCATAATTTTAAAAACAGATTTAGCAGTATACCTGTCATGCTAAAAATAAAAGAAAAACAAAATATTTATGGTTCCCTGTTGCTTGCTAGACAAAGTCCAAATGGTGATACAAAATTTTATTAACATTTATGTTAAAATTCTTAATCTCCATGGATTACTCATAGATACCTGAAATATATTAGTTGATTCATTTTATAGTAAAATAATAGACATCTATTTTAAAAACTATTAACCTATTTATAATTCCTCTTACTATAGCATTATATTAGATAAAGAAATGTTATTTATCTTCATTATAGTGATTTTTGCTATGTTCATATGATCTAAAATGTGAATGGAAGGATTAATGATATGTCAGGTCTCCCTTAAATCTATTCTCAACAGCAACACAAACTGCAAAACAAATCTACGCTATTTAAGTGAAAATACATCAATCACAGAAATGAGCAGACTGCAGGTCCAAGTCAATCCCTTCCAGCCCATTAAACAGAGGGAAGGAAAGCAAGTCTGTTTACATTCAATATGCCAGAGAGCAGGGATGAAGTGCAATAATGCAGGTTTCTCACTACAGTTTGCCAATAGTAACTTGGAAAATTATCAATCATTAATCCATCACAGTCCTAATTATTACTGAACTGCTGCATTAACAGGAAAGGAAATTTAATGAAATAGGTTAAAGAGCTTTGGTTTTAAAAATAAAATCTTATTAGATTACATCTAAGGACACATCCTAATACTAATGAATGTAGACATTTAAAAGGAATCCTGTGGTAGGGTATGAAAGATATTATGTCCATAGAAGAAATTAAGCATTCTAGGATCTACTCATTCCCTAAAAACAGATCCCTTGTTATTCTGATGTTTACTCATCCTAAAGGTAATGTAGGAAATTCCATAGCATTTTTCTATTATTGGTTAAGTCATATATGCTCAGCCTGCTTTCCTTAATAATGTAAGAACCAACGACAGTTAGGGTAAACCAGATTCTCGTTAATAGCCTAAGGTAGTGTTTGGCATTAACAACAATCAGCAGTTTAGTTGAAGAATCTGGATGATATAATGAACTCTGAGAGTAAAGCCTGAGTAGTTTAAACAGAAAGCCAGGCTGTTTAGTTGCAAATGCCTGTAATATTAAACCTGGTCCATCCGTCATTTTCATCCTTCCTTTTCTCTGGGTAGATACGTGGATTATGTCCTGGTTTACTCCTTGAATCATGCCTAGGAATGTGTACAGAGTCAAAGATTCATGAGGATGCTATAGCATTTAATTTTATAACATGCTTCATACATCTATAACAATTTATATTTATTTTTTACTTAAATAACTACAAAATCCTTGCTGTGCATTTTATATTCTAAACATAAGTGTCAAATTGTTGATATGTAAAGAATAGAACCAGCTAATTAAGATTGTCTTTATACTACATGTTTTTAATAATAGTGATTCTTTCCAATTTTCTTTTGCAAATTATGAATGTTTCATAAACATTTTTATTGCTGTTGTTTTCATAATGGTAGCGTTTCAGTAGAAGGAGAGAAGACTTCATTTGTTTTTCCTGATTAGAGAATGAAATAAGAAGATTAGAAAATAAAAGCAGGACGGAAAAAAAAGCTGTTCTTCAAGTCAATAACATCCACCATTAGTACAATATGTAAACGCTTGAAAGTCATGTTTAAAGTTGAAAGCATGGTAAAATAATAGCCATTAGCTTATTCACCTAGATGGGCCTCCCAGGTGATGGTACCTATGATGGGATATTATATTTGATAATCCATCTAGAGTATAGTCATCCATTAACCTCTGGAGAAGGAGAGGTCCATGGCAAGCCCAAGACACAACTTATGCAATATCTCCATTACTTTTAGTGGTAAGACACTGTAATGCAATGAATGCAAATGTGTCCTGAAGTACTTCTGGCAATTTTTGCACAAAGACATATTTGGAATATTCAAAGACTCTGGAGTTAATTAAATTTAAAAGATTATAATAAACGAGGTGGTAGCAAAACTGCATTTGGCTGTCTACAGAGAGCATTTCCTATGTTAACTAACAAACGATTGTAATACTTCTGTAATACTTCCCTTTCAGTCAAAATGATCTAGGACTATGCCATATATCCAGAGACTGGAGTTTAGAAAATGATTGTCACTTTTATGTATATATATATATTTTTATTATTATACTTTAAGTTCTAGGGTACATGTGCACAACGTGCAGGTTTGTTACATATGTATACATGTGCCATGTTGGTGTGCTTAACCCATTAACTAGTCATTTACATTAGGTGTATCTCCTAATGCTATCCCTTCCTCCTCCCCCCACCCCACAACAGGCCCCGGTGTGTGATGTTCCTCTTCCTGTGTCCAAGTGTCCTCATTGTTCAATTCCCACCTATAGCTACCATATTACATTATCCCATTTATTTTAAGCTCTCTCAAAGAGTCAGTGCAAACAAACTCTATCTCTTATATTTAATTATGTAAATCTTTGGTTTCCTTTTTCTTTTTAGTATATAACTGTAGTCTACTGTATTGTTAAAGCAATATATTTGTTTATATGATGAGTATGAACCTGACAGTGTGCTGTACTTGTGCTAAAATTGTCTTTTTAGTTGTTTTAAAGCTGAGTAAAGGGGCAAACCCAAAGTTAAGTCAAAGCATTCACTACATTCAGTTATAAAAATGGGCTTGGAGGAGGCATTTTAAAAATAAGTAGGCCAGGCACAGTGGCTCACGCCTGTAATCCCAGCACTTTGGGAGGCCGTGGCGGGCAGATCACCTGAGGTCAGAGGAGTTTGAGACCAGCCTGGCCAACATGGTGAAACCCCGTCTCTACTAAAGATACAAAAATTAGCTAGACGTGGTGGCAGGCACCTGTAATCCCAGCTACTCAGGAGGCTGAGGCAGGAGAATCGCTTGAACCTGGGAGGCAGAGGTTGCAGTGAGCCGAGATCACACCATTGCATTCCAGCCCAGGGGAAAAGAGTGAGACTTCATCTCAAAAAAAAAATAAAAATAAAAATAAGCAAATACACTATTTCTAGAGTAGGGGAAAATACTGGTTAGCAAGAAAAATATATTTCCAACCATCAAGTGATTTATTTACACTTTACTAAAATATTTTGCCAGATCCTTCAGATTTTGTGTTTAAATAAACAAGGCTCATTATGAATATATCTACATGCTGTTCTTTCATTCATTCTTGGCTTAGTGTGTTGTGTACATTCTTTTTATAAAATTGTCATCAGTTCTTCATTTTAATTTTTTAAATTATGCTTGCAGGTGGTTTTTAAAGTAAAATTATTCTACAAGCATATAAAGAGAGAGATTCATTCACTGCTCCCCTCCCTTCCTCTCTGCAGTTCTATGCAACATGGGCTCTTACCTCTTTTAGCCATTTTAGTTACTTTTTCCCCTGGTAGTTGCTTACATATTCCAAATAAGAATTATATAGTGTGTTTTTAAAATTTTCAGTTCTGCATTTTTACTATAAAAAATAAGATTTAGTTCAATGAAGATTTTACCACTTGTAGACTTTCACTTACTTGCAGTTTTCAGAAGAAACTTTCTACCTTCAGTAAACTTTGTGTTTCAGATCTAGGGCTCCTAAGGTGCCACCCCTACAACAGCCAGCTACCATACCTCTGTCATGGTGAGGAAGAGGCTCTGAGCATTGAACTGCTTACCACACAGGCTTTTCCATTTCCTGCCCAACTTGAACCCTTACTTCAGTGGGAGTAATTTCTGAGCCCTTTTAGGGGTTTCTGGTGACAGTCAGCTTAACTCCCTGGCTCTAGCCCCTCTAGACTTCAGTTTCAGCTTTCTTCATGCTGCTGAATCAAGCATCATTTGTACACAGGTTTTCCAGCTTCCAAAATGTTGTCACTGCCAGCTCTTATCCTATTCTCTTTGTTCCTGGTGGAATTATGCCGTCTGTTTTATACTTACCTGTGTAAGATTCTAGAGGAGAACATAGGTATACAAGTGTTCATTCTACCACATTTGTGTCATTTTTTTCCTTTCTGCTCTAAACACATTAGAAATACTTAATCCAAATGTGCTATTATCACAAAAAAAGTTTATATGAAATAGCTCAAATTTTTATGACCTCTTCTGCTTGTACTTATTTTAAATCAATTATCTTTATTTCAATAATTTATATATCCCCATACCACTAGCTCTTTCCCACTCATGTAATAGCTACTCTTACGTATGCTCAATAATAACACTGAATTTTACTAACAGCATAAAGAAATTCTCATTTGAGGTTTTCAAATGGCTAGACAAATGTCAACTAATTAGTTCTCCCTTTATCACTAGGGAATAGTTGGTGTGAGGCTACCTTAACTTTACATTTACAGATAGATTATCTGAGCTGTGAGGCACTGTGAAATTTCTTAGGTCACCCACAACACAGTTATAGGAATAGAATCAAATATTTCTGAACCTCTATTGTTTTACTATAACTATTAGGTACCACTCAGTTCTTTACAGTCAAATTCAGCTAATACAATGAAATATTTTCTAATAGAATCAATCTTTGCTGTTTCCCAAAAGCATTTGAGAAAAAATATGAAATATATATTGCAATCATAACCTATAGATAGCACCAAAAATTCACTTGGAGAAATATATCCACCTGGT
Source organism: Nomascus leucogenys (assembly GCF_006542625.1). Classification (NCBI taxonomy): domain Eukaryota; kingdom Metazoa; phylum Chordata; class Mammalia; order Primates; family Hylobatidae; genus Nomascus; species Nomascus leucogenys. The sequence continues at coordinate 101,815,902 of NC_044383.1, read as the reverse complement.
ATTTTTTGCTTCATCGATATTTGTCAAAGATTAAAACTAATGTATGCCTCTCTTGGGCAAAATGGGCACTTAGTTCCTGAAGATGTGAAAACCTATATGCATGCTGTCTTTCCACTCAACCGTATAATGCAGCACTTTGCCATCTCCATTAAAAGACCGACTTTGGACCATACTATGCATTTTATAATATTTCTATCTAAATGCAGATTTCTACATTCCATGTGTACCATGTAGTCAGGTTTTCCATAAAAATATCAGCAGGAGAGTACATTGAAATTCATTTTGCATATTAAAGAAATCTCTCTCTGAGATTCCCTCTTTTATTTGTTTTATTAACTCAAGCAATAAGCAAGAAAATTAGAGTTTCAGCAATGATGGAAAAGCTATTTATGATTTTATCAGCCTTGCTGCTTTTTTCCCCTGCTTAGACAATTTACAGATTCTTAACAGCAAGTCAGCTTAAAATGTTCCCACTGGAAAATGAAATAAGTCTATCTGTATCATTTCACCCAACTACTGTAGTACTCTATTACCCAGCGACAGCTTCACTTTGAGTAACATGCCCCCTGAATTCTTATCTTCCCAATATCTACAGCACACATAAAATATGTCCCATAGGGATATGTTCCACTTGAAAACATTATTACAAATCCCATAATATTTTCCAGCATATATTTTACTGGCATGGCTGGGTCAGGAATGCAGTCAGAGCCTAACAAACAGAAAATATGTCTCTTCACACTTGTGAAATTTTTAACGGAGAAAGCACATATGAAAATGAGTGTCACTGGAATTATGGCAAATTTCCAGCTAGCTTATTATACAGAGTTTACTGAAGCTTTCCATATGCCCACAGGCAATTCAGTATGCAAGGAATAAACATAGCACATGACCAAAAATGCACATGAAATTAAAGAAGCAATACTTCTAACTCTGTAAGTTAAAAAACTATGCTTCCTATATTTATTTTCTAAAATTCACATTACTTTTAAGATATTATATTATAAAAAGAAACCAAGGTAGGTGATACATTCATACATTCACATACAAATGAGAGCTTATAGATAAAGCCCCTTATTTGATAAATGGCAGTGACTTAGAATCTGGAAACAATTTGAATAAATTTGACCCCATTCAGGTTGGTGAATATCTACACTGGAATTACTGTGATGAGCTGAAAATATTTATTACTTTATAAGCATGTTATTTTGCATTTGTATAGACAGCTTACATCTATAGCAAAAAAAAAATGGTTTTCCAGTTTATTTTTAATTGTTTAGACAGAGATTTTACAACTTTTAAGACCAAGTTTTAAAAAAAGTATTTAAATGCTTGCAAGTGTATATTCTTTTTTATTTTAAATTAACAGTTTTTAGCCTTTTCTAAATTCACTATCTCTGCAACAATGAGAACCTGTTTGGGAGAGAAACGAAATACTAACTTTTTTTTGTATATCTCCAAGGGCCAAATTCATATCATAATAAAATATATAGATCTACAACATTGTTATTTTCACACATTCAAAAAATATTTTTATTACATTTTCAATAAGAGAAAACATGGCATATGTTTTACTTTTATGCACTAATTTTTCAAACTTGAAATAAAATTGAGGAAACTTTAGGTATTTCTGATTTTTAATAAGCATTACTGTGGCAATTCCAATTCAGTCAGGATGGATGCCATTCGGAGTTGAAGGATCCACCTTGCTTCTCTGTGACTCTGTCATGACCCAGGTACAGAGCCATACCAAGCTGTCAGTGATCTGGAAAATGGCATGTGAGGCAATATTTGACAGCATATATTCCCTTCTTAGTGGTAGAATGAACCTTCTAATTATTGTACATATCAGCTATTACTAGAATATAATTTATGTTTTTCAGCACATCACTTAGAAAACTGCTTGTCTGTATTCACTCTAATCTATATATCTTTCTCAGCAGAAGCCCAATAACTAAAACACATTTGCCCTGCCTCTTTAATCATCGTATTTTAATATTTTATTCTGTTCAGCTGGCAAAAACAAAGGCAAAAGAGCTGATGTGGCTTTCTGTGGTAAAACAAGAAAAGGTACTGTTATGGTGGGAAGAGTCACATGTGTCATAGACTTTTGAAAGGATTTAGCATGGAAATCTTTAGAAAAGGAATGATTTTTACAACTTTTAGAGGAAGAAGTTGGGAATACTAAATTGAAAGAGAACTTACTACAAGGCCAAAAAGACAACTATTGCTGGCAGCTTTAAAATGAAACAAAACACCTCACTTCCAACAGAAGGTTGCAGATTGTCCTCCGTGAGACAAAGAATTAAATACTTGTCACAGGTGATCTATAGCTGACATTCTGAACGATATGGCAGAGTAAGGTTACAGACCTCTCTGGTAGCTCTTTTTTCCCAGTTGAGCAATGAAAAGCCAAGGACAAAGCTTCAGTTCCGTGGTTCTTTTCCACCTTTTAACTACCGTTTCTAGTTCATCCATGGGAATACATCTGAACGAAAAAAAAAAAGTTTAACTGAGTTATTCAAAGAGTATAATGAAGTCCTAGTTTATAATTAAAATAATTGCTGGAAATTCTGATACTATGGTATTATTAACCCAGTTGTTAGGTATTGTGATTTTTAGTTTTTGGTCTCTAAGAGCAGGCATTCATCAGAAGAGTTTAATATAGAGTAAATACAATTTTATTGAATACCACTAGCTGACCCCACACCCACTTTAGGTGGACAGAAATTTAATTCAGGACAGCCCTTGACCCCTGCATTCAATAGTGACTGTCTGAATTTGTATGATCAAGGAAAAGAATAATCTGTTGATGTGTAGTCCTTTCATTTCTACCCTTTCAGTTTTAAATTTCTGACCCTTTACTGGTGAAGAAAGATGTTTTGACTCAAGTCCCTAGCTATGATTTGCATTACTAAATTTTTGGGAATGTCTGTGATTGCAAAATTGCACAATTATTTTGTCCCTCTTTCAGTATGTAGAGCTACTTAGGCCCACAGCAGAATCTTGGGTCATATTTCTACTGAGGCATTTCTACATATTTTTTCGTAGATTAGTATGTGGTTTTTAATTGATAGAGTTAGCAAATCACGAGTAACAAATGGTTCACCTATTTCTTAGGCCATTTTTCTATAAGATCTATACATTCAGCCAAACTTAATGCAATTTAGTTTTTCGTCATAAAATTGATCATGTTGTACCTTAGATTCAGAAATTCTGGGTGGAAACTTCAGATAACTATAGACATAGTCAATTGCAATTTGACACTTTGCTTGTGTATAGTCAAGAAATTATGTGTCAAGAGACATTAAAAGTATTCATATTGTTGCGGGAAGTCAGGGACCCCAAACAGAGGGACAGGCTGAAGCCATGGCAGAAGAATGTGGATTGTGAAGATTTCATGGACATTTATTAGTTCCCCAAATTAATAGTTTTATAATTTCTTATGCCTGTCTTTACTGCAAGCTCTAAATATAAATTGTAAAGATTTCATGGACATTTATTAGTTCCCCAAATTGATACTTTTATAATTTCTTATGCCTGTCTTTACTGCAATCTCTAAACGTAAATTGTAAAGATTTCAGGGACACTTATCACTTCCCCAATCAATACCCTTGTGATGTCCTATGCCTGTCTTTAATCTCTTGATCCTGTCAGCTGAGGAGGATGTATATCACCTCAGGACCCTGTAACAATTGCATTAACTGCACAAATTGTACAGCATGTGTGTTTGAGCAATATGAAATCTGGGCACCTTGAAAAAAGAACAGGATAACAGCAATGTTTAGGAAACGAGAGAAATAACCTTAAACTCTGACCGCCGGTGAGCCAGGCGGAACAGAGCCATATTTCTCTTCTTTCAAAAGCAAATGGGAGAAATATCATTGAATTCTTTTTCTCAGCAAGGAACATCCTTGAGAAAGAGAATGTGCGCCTGCAGGTAGGCCTATGAACGGCACCCCTGGGTGTGGCCGTCTCTTATGGTCGAGGCTGTAATGGTGAAATAGACCCCAGTCTCCCATAGTGCTCCCAGGCTTATTAGGAAGAGAAAATTCCCACCTAATAAATTTTGGTCAGACTGGTTGATCTCAAAACCCTGTCTCCTGATAAGATGTTATCAATGACAATGGTGCCCGAAACTTCATTAGCAATTTTAATTTCGCCTCGGTCCTGTGGTCCTGTGATCTCACCCTGCCTCCACTTGCCTTGTGATATTCTATTATCTTGTAAAGTACTTGATGTCTGTCACCCACACCTATTTGCACACTCCCTCCCCTTTTGAAAATCCCTAATAAAAACTTGCTGGTTTTTGTGGCTTGTGGGTCATCACAGAATCTACCAACATGTGATGTCTCCCCCGGACACCCAGCTTTAAAATTTCTCTCTTTTGTACTCTGTCCCTTTATTTCTCAAGGTGGCCAACACTTAAGGAAAATAGAAAAGAACCCACGTGAATATCGGGGCAGATTCCCCAATACAAATATATATGTGTATGAAGCAATAAATACATGTACATGTGACTTGTCTATACATATACATTATATGCAAGTATTTGTACACATACATATAGTGTTGTAAATGATTATCAATCCTCTTAGCATTTCACTGTAAATACTATTTTCCAATCATTAATGTGAGTCCTTTGATCCTGCTAGGATTTCTGCACCCCTCTCCAATTCATAGCCCAGAAGAAGCAATGATGAGATGGAAATGTTCTAGATTACACTCCCTACATTTAAGCATATGAACCGTATTTTTAGCGCAGTTAAGGATATAGCTTTATATTACAAAAGCAAATGTGACCATGTGTAATTAACGAGCAACACAGTATCTATTGAGGTTCTCCTCCAATGACATTCTAAGTTATTTTTTTCATTCTGAGTAAGCTTGATGACCAACTGTCCCCAGCCTTCCAGCCTTAACTTGTCTTAAGTCACTTGAAGTTAGTGTGCTCTCCTCCAAGTCTGTGCACAAATGTTATTTCTTCAGTGGGGCATACCCTAAACACCCTACCTAAAATTCAAACCCACCCCACTTTTCAATAGCACTAGCATCTTCTAGAAGAGCATAAGATCTTTATTTATTATGTTTACCATTTGTTGTCTGTCTTCCCACATTAAAATATGGGGACATTAATACAGAAATACTCACTGCAAGTGTCCTGGAGAAAAGATTGAATGGAAAGTACTCAATAGAAGAGAAATAGATGCACTTGCCAAAGTTGGTCTTGTGTTTCCTTCTCTGTGTCTCAGATTTCTAAGTTTTTTTCTTCCAAAAAGAATCAATTTCTAAGGTAGGTTTAGAGTAATAAGCTGGCCTCAGTGTTCTTCTTCTTCTCCTCTTTCTTCTTTTTGTTCTGCCCCTTTCCTTCTTTTTTTTCTTTTTTGCCTCTTCTGCTTTTATATACACTGTTCTTCATTTTCTTCTCTTCTCTTTTTAAAAATAATGACTCGGCCAGGCACGATGGCTCATGGTTGTAATCCTAGCACTTTGGGAGGCCGAGGCGGGTGGATCACCTGAGAAGTTCAAGACCAGCCTGGCCAATATGGTGAAATGCCGTCTCTACTAAAAATACAAAAAATTAGCCAGGTGTGGTGGCAGACGGTTGTAATCCCAGCTACTAGGGAGGCTGAGGCAGAAGAATCACTTGAACCTGGGAGGCAGAGGGTGCAGTGAGCTGAGATCACGCCAGTGCACTCCAGCCTGGGCAACAAGGAGAGACTCTGTCTCAAAACAATAATAATAATAATGACTCCATTTAAAAAAATTCCATATATGAAAATAAATTAAAGAGCACAACATCAGAGTTCAGAAGACACAATAACCTGAAATCTCACTACGTATACAGTTTTATCAATATCATTTTTCTGTATCACATATGCGCAAACACATACTCATACAGATTCATGCATTCTTTCACATATATGAAAGCACACCACAGAAATTTATTCATTCAAATGTAATTATACTATATGAACTGATTTGTGGAGTTTTTTCCTTCACAGTATATTTTGTGCATCTTTATCAATCAATTTAAATACACAACAGCATTTTGACGTTAGCATAGTGAATGAATTCAGAATATTTAGCCTATTGCCTTCTTTTTTATTGTGGTAAAATGGATGTAACAGAAGTTGCCATTTTAACTATTTTTAAGTGTCCAGTTCAGTGGCATTAATTACATTCATAGTGTTGTACAAACATCAGCACTATCTGGTTCTAGAACTTTTTAATCACCCTAGACAGAAAGCTGTAGTCAATAAACAATCCATTCTCATTCTTCCCTTCCTCCAATGCCTGGTAACCCCTAATTTTCTATCTGTCTCTATGAATTTCTCAGTTCTAGATAATGCATAAAGTGGAATCATACAATGCTTGTTCTTTCATGTCTATCCTATTGCACTAGCATGATTTTTTCAAGATTCATACATTTTTTATCATATATGAAAACTTTTTTATTTTTTAATTTTATTTTATTATTATACATTAGGTTTTAGGGTACATGTGCACAATGTGCAGGTTTGTTACATATGTATCCATGTGCCATGTTGGTTTGCTGCACCCATTAACTCGTCATTTAGCATTAGGTATATCTCCTAATGCTGTCCCTCACCCCTCCCGCCAACCCACAACAGTCCCCGGAGTGTGATGTTCCCCTTCCTGTGTCCACGAGTTCTCATTGTTCAATTCCCACCTATGAGTGAGGACATGCGGTGTTTGGTTTTTTTGTCCTTGCGATAGTTTACTGAGAATGATGGTTTCCAGTTTCATCCGTGTCCCTACAAAGGACATGAACTCATCATTTTTTATGGCTGCATAGTATTCATGGTGTATATGTGCCACATTTACTTAATCCAGTCTATTGTTGTTGGACATTTGGGTTGGTTCCAGGTCTTTGCTATTGTGAATAGTGCCGCAATAAACATATGTGTGCATGTGTCTTTATAGCAGCATGATTTATAGTCCTTTGGGCATATACCCAGTAATGGGATGGCTGGGTCAAATGGTATTTCTAGTTCTAGATCCCTGAGGAATTGCCACACTGACTTCCACAATGGTTGAACTAGTTTACAGTCACACCAACAGTGTAAAAGTGTTCCTATTTCTCCACATCCTCTCCAGCACCTGTTGTTTCCTGACTTTTTAATGATTGCCATTCTAACTGGTGTGAGATGGTATCTCATTGTGGTTTTGATTTGCGTTTCTCTGATGGCCAGTGATGATGAGCATTTTTTCATGTGTTTTTTGGCTGTGTAAATGTCTTCTTTTGAGAAGTGTCTGTTCATGTCCTTCACCCACTTTTTGATGGGGTTGTTTGTTTTTTTCTTGTAAATTTGTTTGAGTTCATTGTAGATTCTGGATATTAGCCATTTGTCAGATGAGGAGGTTGCAAAAATTTTCTCCCATTGTGTAGGTTGCCTGTTCACTCTGATGGTAGTTTCTTTTGCTGTGCAGAAGCTCTTTAGTTTAATTAGATCCCATTTTTCAATTTTGGCTTTTGTTGCCATTGCTTTTGGTGTTTTAGACATGAAGTCCTTGCCCATGCCTATGTCCTGAATGGAATTGCCTAGGTTTTCTTCTAGGGTTTTTATGGTTTTAGGTCTAACATTTAAGTCTTTAATCCATCTTGAATTAATTTTTGTATAAGGTGTAAGGAAGGGATCCAGTTTCAGCTTTCTACATATGGCTAGTCAGTTTTCATGGCACCATTTATTAAATAGGGAATGCTTTCCCCATTGCTTGCTTTTGTCAGGTTTGTCAAAGATCAGATAGTTGTAGATATGCAGCATTATTTCTGAGGGCTCTGTTCTGTTCCATTGATCTATGTCTCTGTTGTGGTACAAGTATCATGCTGTTTTGGTACCAGTATCATGCTGTTTTGGTTACTATAGCTTTGTAGTATAGTTTGAAGTCAGGTAGCGTGATGCCTCCAGCTTTGTTCTTTTGGCTTAGGATTGACTTGGCGATGCGGGCTCTTTTTGGTTCCATATGAACTTTAAAGTAGTTTTTTTCCAATTCTGTGAAGAAAGTCATTGGTAGCTTGATGGGGATGGCATTGAATCTATAAATTACTTTGGGCAGTATGGCCATTTTCACGACATTGATTCTTCCAACCCATGAGCATGGAATGTTCTTCCATTTGTTTGTATCCTCTTTTATTTCATTGAGCAGTGGTTTGTAGTTCTCCTTGAACAGGTCCTTCACATCCCTTGTAAGTTGGATTCCTAGGTATTTTATTCTCTTTGAAGCAATTGTGAATGGGAGTTCACTCATGATTTGGCTCTCTGTTTGTCTGTGATTGGTCTACAAGAATGCTTGTGATTTTTGTACATTGATTTTGTATCTTGAGACTTTGCTGAAGTTGCTAATCAGCTGAAGTAGATTTTGGGCTGAGACGAGGGGGTTTTCTAGGTATACAATCATGTCATCTGCAAACAGGGACAATTTGACTTCCTCTTTTCCTGATTGAATACCCTTTATTTCCTTCTCCTGCCTGATTGCCCCAGCCAGAACTTCCAACACTCTGTTGAATAGGAGTAGTGAGAGAGGTCATCCCTGTCTTGTGCCAGATTTCAAAGGGAATGCTTCCAGTTTTTGCCCATTCAGTATGATATTGGCTGTGGGTTTGTCATAGATACCTCTTATGATTTTGAGATACGTCCCATCAATACCTAATTTATTGAGAGTTTTTAGCATGAAGGGTTGTTGAATTTTGTCAAAGGCCTTTTCTGCATCTATTGAGATAATCATGTGGTTTTTGTCTTTGGTTCTGTTTATATGCTGGGTTACATTTATTGATTTGTGTATGTTGAACCAGCCTTGCATCCCAGGGATGAAGCCCACTTGAGCGTGGTGTATAAGCTTTTTGATGTGCTGCTGGATTCAGTTTGCCAGTATTTTATTGAGGATTTTTGCATAAGTGTTCATCAAGGATATTGGTCTGAAATTCTCTTTTTTGGTTATGTCTTTGCCAGGCTTTGGTATCAGGATGATGCTGGCCTCATAAAATGTGTTAGGGAGTATTCCCACTTTTTCTATTGATTCGAATAGTTTCAGAAGGAATGGTACCAGTTCCTCCTTGTACCTCTGGTAGAATTCAGCTGTGAATCCATCAGGTCCTGGACTCTTTTTGGTTGGTAAGCTATTGATTATTGCCACAATTTCAGAGCCTGTTATTGGTCTATTCAGAGATTCAACTTCTTCCTGGTTTAGTCTTGGGGGGGTGTATTTGTCGAGGAATTTATCCATTTCTTCTAGATTTTCTAGTTTATTTGCATAGAGGTGTTTGTAGTATTCTCTGATGGTAGATTGTATTTCTGTGGGATTGGTGGTGATATCCCCTTTTTCATTTTTTATTGCATCTATTTGTTTCTTCTTTCTTTTCTTCTTTATTAGTCTTGCTAGTGGTCTATCAATTTTGTTGATCTTTTCAAAAAACCAGCTCCTGGATTCATTAATTTTTTGAAGGGTTTTTTGTGTCTCTATTTCCTTCAGTTCTGCTCTGATTTTAGTTATTTCTAGCCTTCTGCTAGCTTTGAATGTGTTTGCTCTTGCTTTTCTAGTTCTTTTAATTGTGATGTTAGGGTGTCAATTTTGGATCTTTCCTGCTTTCTCTTGTGGGCATTTAGTGCTATAAATTTCCCTCTACACATTGCTTTGAATGTGTCCCAGAGATTCTGGTATGTTGTGTCTTTGTTCTCATTGGTTTCAAAGAACATCTTTATTTCTGCCTTCATTTCATTATGTACCCAGTAGTCATTCAGGAGCAGGTTGTTCAGTTTCCATGTATTTGAGCAGTTTTGAGTGAGTTTCTGAATCCTGAGTTCTAGTTTGATTGCACTGTGGTCTGAGAGACAGTTTGTTATAATTTCTGTTCTTTTACATTTGCTGAGGAGAGCTTTACTTCCAACTATGTGGTCAATTTTGGAATAGGTGTGGTGTGGTGCTGAAAAAAACGTATATTCTGTTGATTTGAGGTGGAGAGTTCTGTAGATGTCTCTTAAGTCCACTTTGTGCAGAGCTGAGTTCAATTCCTGTATATCCTTGTTAACTTTCTGTCTCATTGATCTGTCTAATGTTGACAGTGGGGTGTTAAAATCTCCCATTATTATTGTGTGGGAGTTTAAGTCCCTTTGTAGGTCACTCATGACTTGCTTTATGAATCTGGGTGCTCCTGTGTTGGGTGCATATATATTTAGGATAGTTAGCTCTTCTTGTTGAATTGATCCCTTTACCATTATGTAATGGCCTTTGTCTCTTTTGATCTTTGTGGGTTTAAAGTCTATTTTATCAGAGACTAGGATTGCAACCCCTGGCTTTTATTGTTTTCCATTTGCTTAATAGATCTTCCTCCATCCCTTTGAGTCTATGTGTGTCTCTGCATGTGAGATGGGCTTCCTGAACACAGCACACTGATGGGTCTTGACTCCTTATGCAGTTTACCAGTCTGTGTCTTTTAATTGGAGCATTTAGCCCATTTACATTTAAAGTTAATATTGTTATGTGTGAATTCCATCCTGTCATTATGATGTTAGTTGGTTATTTTGCTCGTTAGTTGATGCAGTTTCTTCCTAGCCTCAATGGTCTTTACAATTTGGCATGTTTTTGCAGTGGCTGATACTGGTTGTTCCTTTCCATGTTTAGTGCTTTCTTCAGGAGCTCTTTTAGGGCAGGCCTGTTGGTGACAAAATCACTCAGGGTTTGCTTGTCTGTAAAGTATTTTATTTCTCCTTCACTTATGAAGCTTAGTTTGGCTGGATATGAAATTCTGGGCTGAAAATTCTTTTCTTTAAGAATGTTGAATATCGGCCCCTACTCTCTCCTGGCTTGTAGAGTTTCTGCCGAGAGATCAGCTTTTAGTCTGATGGGCTTCCCTTTGTGGGTAACCCGACCTTTCTCTCTGGCTGCCCTTAACATTTTTTCCTTCATTTCAACTTTGGTGAATCTGACAATTATGTGTCTTGGAGTTGCTCTTCTCGAGGAGTATCTTTGTGGCATTCTCTGTATTTCCTGAATCTAAATGTTGGCCTGCCTTGCTAGATTGGGGAAGTTCTCCTGGATAATATCTTGCAGAGTGTTTTCCAACTTGGTTCCATTCTCCCCGTCACTTTCAGGTAAACCAATCCGACATAGGTTTGGTCTTTTCACATAGTCCCAAATTTCTTGGAGGCTTTGTTCATTTCTTTTTATTCTTTTTTCTCTAAACTTCCCTTCTCGCTTCATTTCATTCATTTCATCTTCCATCACTGATACGCTTTCTTCCAGTTGATCACATCAGCTACCGAGGCTTCTGCAATCTTCGCGTAGTTCTCAAAACTTGGCTTTCAGCTCCATCAGCTCCTTTAAGCCCTTCTCTTCATTGGTTATTCTAGTTATCCATTCATCTAATTTTTTTTCAAAGTTTTTAACTTCTTTGCTATTGTCTTGAATTTCCTCCCGTAGCTTGGAGTAGTTTGATCGTCTGAAGCCTTCTTCTCTCAACTCGTCAAAATCATTCTCCATCCAGCTTTGTTCCGTTGCTGGTGAGGAGCTGCGTTCCTTTAGAGGAGGAGAGGTGCTCTGCTTTTTAGAGTTTCCAGTTTTTCTGCTCTGTTTTTTCCCCATCTTTGTGGTTTTATCTACTTTTGGTCTTTGATGATGGTGATGTACAGATGGGTTTTTGGTGTGGATGTCCTTTCTGTTTGTTAGTTTTCCTTCTACCAGACAGGACCCTCAGCCGCAGGTCTGTTGGAGTTTGCTAGAGGTCCACTCCAGACCCTGTTTGGCTGGGTGTCAGCAGCGGTGGCTGCAGGACAGCAGATTTTTGTGAGACCACAAATTCAGCTGTCTGATAGTTCCTCTGGAAGTTTTGTCTCAGAGGAGTACCTGGCCGAGTGAGGTGTCAGTCTGTCCCTACTGGGGGGTGCCTCCCAGTTAGGCTGCCCGGGGGTCAGGGACCCACTTTAGGAGGCAGTCTGTCGGTTCTCAGATCTCCAGCTGTGTGCTGGGAGAACCACTACTCTCGTCAAAGCTGTCAGACAGGGACATTTAAGTCTGCAGAGGTTCCTGCTGAATTTTTGTTTGTCTGTGCCCTGCCCCCAGAGGTGGAGCCTACAGAGGCAGGGAGGCCTCCTTGAGCTGTGGTGGGCTCCACCCAGTTTGAGTTTCCTGGCTGCTTTGTTTACCTAAGCAAGCCTGGGCAATGGCGGGCGCCCCTCCCCCAGCCTGGCTGCCTCCTTGCAGTTTGATCTCAGACTGCTATGCTAGCAATCAGCGAGACTCCATGGGCATAGGACCCTCCAAGCCAGGTGTGGGACACAATCTCCTAGTGTGCCGTTTTCCAGGCCCGTTGGAAAAGCGCGTTATTAGAGTGGGACTGACCCGATATTCCAGGTGTGGTCTGTTACCCCTTTCTTTGACTAGGAAAGGGAACTCCCTGACCCCTTGTGCTTCCCGAGTGAGGCAATGCCTCACCCTGCTTCGGCTCGTGCACAGTGCGCTTCACCGACTGTCCTGCACCCACTGTTTGGCACTCCCTAGTGAGATGAAACCAGTACCTCAAACAGAAATGCAGAAATCACCGGTCTTTTTTGTTGCTCAGGCTGGGAGCTGGAGACTGGAGCTGTTCCTATTCGGCCATCTTGGCTCCACCCTCCAAAACTTTATTCCTTTTTATGGCCGAGTAATATTCCACTGTATGCACATACCACATTTTGTTTATCCATTCATCTGTTGATGGACCCTTGGGTTGTTTCTACCTTTATGCTATTCTGTATAACACTGCTATGAACATTGGTTTACAAGTGTCTGTTGAGTCCTTGTCCTCAATTTTTTGGGGAGGTATATATCTAAGAGTGAAATTGCTGGGTAACATGATAATTCCATGTTTAACTTTCTAGAAACTGTTTTCACAATGGCTACAACATTTTACATCCCCACCAGCAATACACAAGGGTTCCAATTTCTCCACATCTTCATCAACACTACTTATTTCTCTTATTTAAAAAAAATTACAGCCTTGTTGGTATAAAATGGTATCTTATTGTGGCTTTGATTTGCATTTCCACAAAGACTAAGGGTGCTGCGCATCTTTTTCTGTGCTTACTGGCCATTTGAATTTCTTTGGAGAAATGTCTACTCAAGTCCTTTGCTCACTTTTGATTTGGGTTACTTGTCTTTTTGGTTTTGAATTCTAAGTATTCTTTGTATATTCTGGATTTAAACCCTTATCAGACACATTTTCTTCCCAACTGGGGTAGTCTTTTGACGCTTTTAATAGTGTCTTTTGATGAACAAAAAGTTTTTCTCACTGACTACTAAAGGATATTTAGATGGTGTCAATTTTTTCAGTATTATTGGCAATCTTGCAATAAACATTCATATACTTGCATCTATGCATACTTTTCTGAATTATGCCTTTCAGAAGTAAAATTGATGGATGAGGTCTACCCACTCTTTAAACTTTTGATAAATATTAACTAATTCCCTCTATTCAGGCTGCCAACTATCACTGCATAAAAATATATATTCCCCCCATATTGCCAACCACATTATTATTTTTCATCATTTCATGTAATAAAATAACTTTTTAATGACTTTATGTTCTTGGAAGGCGAATTGCAATGTGTGTTTGGGAGTGAAGAAATTTTTGGAAATAAGTTTTCTAAATAAACTGATATTTAAATATAATAGTTAAACTTGTTAATAAAGGAAACCCAGAGAAATCATTGAATAAAAAATTTTAAATAAATATTTTATTATTAAACCAATAATCACTTATAAAGTTAATAATCATTTCCTAATCAATCTACTGTTCAAATACAAATTTTCATCTCCTAATTTGCACAAATGAAGGTATAGCTAATAATTCATGTGTGTAGGAGAAATGTATTATCATATGAAAATATTTACTACTCATATGCTAATAAATAGTCTCATTTCACAATTTTTGTTTTTCAGACATTCTAAGGTGTCATGTGGAATTACTAAAGCAAATAATTAACACCTTAAGATATAATTCTTGTAATGAAGTAAATGAGTCATTTAAAATCCTATAATTGCCAGAAGAAAATATTTAGAAAAACAAAACAACTGAAAATATTCAGAGATAAACTGTCAATGCTTCTTGCATATAAAATATGTAATTTGTTTATACAAACACAACAGTTCATCTTTATGAAAACTGGAAAAAGTAGATTTAGCCATTATCACTCATTATGTTAATTGGTGATGACGGAATACTATAGACAGCATGATATGGAGCAAAGATCATGAAGCTTTGCTCTTAGTCCTAGGTTTTAAATTTGCCTTCAGCCTTCTATCTTTATGACCTTGGATAAGTTACATACATTTTTCTAGGTTTATTACCTTTCTCTGAAAAAAACAGAAAAATACTATCAGCCTCATTGAGAAATTGCAGGAATTAAATGAGAATTTTATGGGATATATTTTCCATAAATCCTAGCACATTATATGTAATCAATATATATCAGTTTTTCCTTAAAATAAATATATTTGTATGATACATAACCTATGGAAAGGAAAGTTTAAGGTTTTCCATATACTGGTCTTCCATGGAAATATGTAGATGAAATTGTTTGTGGCCTAGTTTGATGTCTGTTACTCTTTGATTTTATGTAGTAATTCTGTTTTGTTAAAATGCTTAATAGTAGCCTGTGGAGTTATTTAAATAATGAAGGATTTGTTCCTAGAATTAAAAGCATCTTTATCTTTAATTCTATGGATTGCATTAATATCAGTGGGAGGTTGATGTAGCTATAATACATAGGAAGGCAATAATAGAAATTCCTAACAAGTAACCAAGGAGTTCTGTCAGAAAGGGAACTCCTTATGTCCCTCCTGTTGAGATGTTTTAATTCAACATTGCAGACTGCCAATACTATGGAGTATTTACACAGATTATGGAATAAACATTATTTATTTGTTTTTAGAAAAGGTAATTGCTTGAAAGACTAAAGTTGATCCTATTGAGAGGCAAAGATTTTATTTGATAAATAAGCCCACCTTCCTAAATGTGGTGTGCAACTACTGTTTCTTGTCTGTGTTTTTCCTGACTTCAGGGCATGTGGTCACAGACCTGGCACATGGTAGGCATTTAATAAATATTTTTTCAGGAAGATGTTGAATAGATAAACATGATACAATTAGAAAGAAGAAAAATAATTGTGGCTTTAGTCATTCTACAAGGCTCCTAGAGTAGTCCATGACAGTCATCTGTTCACAAAATACATAGCACGTGAAATTTTCCCAAGAAACTCTACTCTATTAGTTTGAATTTTTTAACGAAAAATCAAGGGCCACTGTTGTATGCAAATGCCAACACCTCATGCAGAAGCCATGTTTTCTTCTAACCTTGCTAAGTATCCACCAGGCCGAGTTGTTCTTTATACTAACCCTGACCCCACTGATTTTCTAAATCCAATCAGCCTCCGCTGCAATCTACCACTTTCAAAAATCATGATAAAATATTAAAACAAATTAAAATATTGATAACTTGGTTTTTCTTATTTTATAGCTGCAAATAGAATTTTTGAGAAATACATTGAAAATTACCAGGTTTTAAATTTGACATTTAATCTCCATTTCTCATTACTACCCAACTTTACTTTATTGCACTTTTCATTTCCTCTTCTGAGTCTGTTTACTTCTCCTTCATTTCCTTTGAGAGCCATTCTTACAAAAACTGGGACTCTTGAGGGGTTCAGAATGGCTGTTTGCAGAGTTATCTCATTTGGCCAAATTTCCCATGGATCCTTAGGAATGAGAAAATAGTCTAAAAATGTAGCATCTGTGATCCTGAGGGGAAGGGGGAGCCTGCTCAGAGATGCTTAATGCTCTCCAAGCTTGCTTTTAAAATGCACCATTTGGGCTTCCAACCAGCTCAGCTCTGGGCTTGCTTCTTGCTGCTTTTGTGTTAAAAAGCTCCTTTGTCAAAGCCCTTAGGCCCAGTGGTGATAACTGCTACAGAAAAATACTAGTGATAGAAAGATATATTTTCAATAACCCTTGACTTTTATTAGTTCAGCCACTGCTAGAATAAAGGGTAAGTGGGCCCTTGATACTTTAAGTGTTCCATGTCCCCCTCCATATACTTCGCAGGTCAGCATTCTTTACTGATGAAAATTCTGGTCTGGATCTTCGCTAGCTGTCATGGGAAAAAGTGTCTGCAACATTATCTACCTCTGAGCTTAGGTTGTTATCCCCAAAAGCCTAAGATCAATAATGGTAGCATGAGCTTTGTAGTGTTTTCCTTATTTTCATTCTATCTGAAAACCAAGTATCAGATTAATAAATCTCCAGTAGTGTGCTTGAAGGATGGAGGTTTCCTGAAACAAAGGAGAGCAGCACAATTTTGCATGATAAAAAATTTAAACATAAGATTTTTAAATGCCATATAAAACTTCTCAGAAGAGTTCTGTACCTTCAGGTCAATGTTATGGATACATATTTTAAAATTCTATTACTCATAAAACTTTTACTGGCCTACAATTTTTCAATATCTTTCTACATTGCTTGGTGCTAGTGGGAAAGCATTATATGACAAGAATTATTTAGCATGAAGATGCATGGAATTAATGTTATGATTTTTAACATAACCTCAAATTTGTGTAAAGGTTTCAACCCAATATGATTGCTTATGTGTCCTAGGACAGCAGATCTATACATTACATTTAGAACTTTTTAGCTCAAACGTTTGACAATGAATTAAATGTTGACCTTCAAAAGTGTAGAGATGAGCTAGATTTATTGCCTTCTGACTTTCAATGCAGCTTTCTCAGGCTTTCAATCAAATGGCCAGTTGATATAGTGAAAGGAGTACTAAAATGAAAGCTAAGAAAAGTGGGTTTTAGCAATGACACTGGATGGTGAGCAAATTACTTAATGCCTCTGGACTTCAGTTGCTCATCTGTGAAATGAAGGAGCTTGATTACATGATCTCTGAGGACCCTTTAAATTAGAAAACTCTGCTTTTGAGATGTGCTACCCATAATTATTGAATCAATTTTAGGTGACATTAGTCGGAAACTTCATAAAAAGAAAACATTTTTTATTTATGTGGATTTCTAGATAAAATCTGTCTTCTTGGTCTTGATATTATAACATTACTTCATTGTAAGATTTTCAATATTATCTTCTCTGCTCACCTTCTTAGGTTTTGGATAGAATGGGATAAATCTAGAAAGAAGTGAATACTACTTTTATATAGTACTTCATACATTTTATAAAGAGCCTTCTTTTATCTGATATAATGCACAAAACAAATATTGTAAGGTATATAGAGTGAAAATTATGATTACCACATTAGGTTTGAGATGAATAAATTTAAATAAATAACTTGTTCAGCTTCATATGAGGAAGAAACAGAAAAACAACAACAAAAAGAGCCTAGTTCTGACCATGTAAAGAGTAAGATTAATATGAAATCAATCCTTTTTGTAAAAATAGGACAGTCCATAAGGGAAACAAATGTAAGCACAAAAATTGAAAATAGAAGAATAAAAGGATAATGATATTAAATTACAGTATTCAGAAAACTCAAATGAGAAGAACCAAAATATATGTAATTTAAAAGGAATTTTTAAAAGATACTCAGTGGTTTGCTACAGGGGCTAATATGGGAATATCCTTAGCTATCTGTCTTTTCTTATCCAATCTCTGCTCTGAATTACTTGAGACTGAGCACATTTGTTTGGCAAGGATTTAAGATCAATGTCAAGGGTGAGGGTTAGGTGTTCTTTGAAATCTTTTCTCATTTCGTCATGTGGATTCTTCTCTTCCTCTGGTGAAAGACATAATAAAGTTTGAAAGGCTGGTAAATAAGTCTGATCTGGGGAAGAATTTACAAGAAAGTTAGTGACAGACTTCTGAAATAGTATTTCAACAAGTAACAGCATTGAATTTAAAATGAAAACTCAAAGTTCATAGAATAGACTTATATGTATTGAAACGGGCCTTGAAATACCAGAATCAGAAGTGTGCTTTGATAAAGCCCATCTTGTCCATTTGTTCAGATGCCAGTTATGATTTGTTTGTTTAAACAAATCCTTTGGACCCACCACAGTAAAGTTGGTTTTACATTTATCTCAGACAAGGGCCCCCAAACCCTGGCAGCAGACCACTACCAGTCCTTGGCTTGTTAAAAACCGCCACACAGCAGGAGGTGAGCTGTGGGTCAGAGAGCATTACTGCCTGAGTTCTGCCTCCTGGCAGATCAGTGGCTGCGTTATATTATCATAGGAGCCCGAACCCTGTGGGGAAATGCGCATGCAGGGGATTTAGGTTGTGCCTTCTTATGAGAATCTAATAGCTGATGATCTGTCAGTCTCCCTTCACCCCCAGATGGGACCGTCTAGTTGCAGGAAAACAAACTCAGGGCTCCCACTGATTCTACATTATGGTGAATTGTACAATTATTTCATTATGTATTACACTGTAATAATAGGAATAAAGTGCACAGTAACTGTAATGCACTTGAATCATCCCAAAACCATGCCCCACACACCTGCTGTCTGCAGAAAAATTGTCTTCTAATAAACCAGTCTCTGGTGCCAAAATGGTTGGTCTAGGATATGAAAAAAGTGTTTTGTCATTTGTTTGTTTGTTTTAGATCTGGAGTCCATTATTATACAATAGATCAGTATATGATGCTTGATATTCATATGATTAAAACATAATTTAACTGGTATAGTTGAGAGTGATTGATTAAAAGATACAAAGAAAGGATGGTAACTATTCAATTTATACACTGGAAAATAAATGGTTTAAATTTCTCTTGGCCAATTTTCTTCCACTGAAAATGTTTTGTATTAGTAGTCTTGTGTTATATATCATTTTAAGGTGGAATATTGGATAAAAACAGAAAATGTGCAAATTTTTTCCTAAGCACGGCATTTAGTCCATATTTTATATATTTCTCCAGGTTGGTAGCTCATAAACAGCTGTGTTCAATATTTTCTATGCCACCAGCATAAAAGGTTTGGTGTAAGGACCAAAAACATGCTACATTTTTTGAAGAAACGTATGTTCTGCATTGAAAAGAACAACAGCCATTAATATTTCCTTGACGTCACTTGGAGGAAAATCCTGTTTATTTTCTTATTATAATTTGCTTACTTGAACTGCTAAAGAAGAAATATGGGTATATCCATACTACTTCAATCATAAGATAAAATATTCCTAATTTACAAACACATTCTTCCTTTAAAAATTGTTTCTTTGTATATTAGCTGTTGTATGAATACTTAAATTTTGGAAATATATTCATTGTGGTAGTTTTGGTCTTTAAGGCAGAATCTTTATAAATATTCCAAACTTTCTTGCTGAAAGAGTCTTTTTTTTTTTTTTCTGTATACTCATTGTATAGAAGAATGCACAGAGGCGCTTTAGGATCAGATGAATACCCTCAGAAATACATCTATATATCTAAGACAGCATCCAGTTATTCTAATGCCTATCAGTGGTTTTTATCCTTTCTACTATTTTCACAGAAAGTATATTTAAAATAAAACTGAATTTACAGAAATATTATTTATAGGAAAACCTAATTAAAACCACAATGAGAACATGAATTTAGATGTATCACACTAGCAAAGTTTTCTAAATTCCACAAAATAAAACATTGCCAATGTGGATAAACCAGAATAATTAATTATATTTATCCTACTAATACAGAATATTCTACTAATAGGAGTAAGATACATTTTTACAGCCACTCAGAAAATAATCTGGCATTATAAAAGTGGGAAGTGTATATAACTTCAAACAATTCCGTTTCTCTGAATATTTATATAAATGTTAAGACCAGTGAAAAATCTGAAAACCCTAGTACAATGTATAATTATATTGTAGTATATTCAAACAATAAAATGCTACACAGTAGTAAAAATTAACAAACCGCAAATACAGGCACCAATAAAGATGAATATGAAGTAAGATAACATTGAATATAAAAGGCAAATGATAAGAAAAGACAGAATAAGTAAAATACAATTTCATTATTTAGTTTCAGATCCTACGTTTGGAACAGTATTAACTTTAGATAGATATACATAAGTACTGAACTGATAAAGAAAAGAAGAACATGACTAACAATATTCATGACTGATTGCCTCCAAGGGTGGGAAATCAAAGGGTTGGATTAAGGGATGGGGTTCATGAATAACACTGGTGATATTACATTTTTAATGCTGGATTAGTGCTGTTCTTTATGTCTTTTACAAATATTAAAATGGTTGTATCTATTCGCTATTTAATACAAAAAATCTTTCAAAATTTAATTAATAGAAAATTTTCAAGAAAAAAATTATTTGTGATAAAGTGCTGTTCAGTAGATCTTTGGTAATTTTGGGATGATCGCTATCCATATCAATACCATGCTAAGTCATTCAATATCTTCTGAGTCAGTAATTTAGGAGATAGTAAGGTTGATACAGATTACTAAAAAGGGGGCTTGAAGAAAATATTAGGACACCAACTAAAAAAATTAGGTTGCACCCAAATTAAGTTAACTGGCATTTGTTAGACTCATTGTTAATCAAAATAATACAAAACAAGCTTTTTTGAGAGACTGGACTGAAAATATTGTGAAAACTGATTTGAGTTTGGGAACAACTACAAGTCACAAGACTAATTTGCAGCAGTAACTGTAGTTTAGGCCTAAAGAAATAATGGTCTTAATAAGGGCAGTGACAGAGTGGGAATTAGAATGCGAAAGAACAGAAAAAAGAATAATAAAAAGCAAAAACTACACCCAAAATGAGAAGCAAAAGAATGAGAGATGTGGTTAAAAGAAACAGATGTGAGTAGCTATACATAAAACTTTAAAATTTGACTTTAGATGTTAAATATAGGTGACATGGAATACAGAGATGTCAGCAACAGAATTAAGTCAGAAAAAGAAGGCATTATTTAGAAAGTCCATGTCATTTTATACTCTGAAAAAAAGAAAATAACATTGTTTAAGAAAAAAAAGGCTTAACATAGAAACTAAACATACATAATATCTGGTAGTAGATGATATCGGCGTTGTCAACTGTCTGGGTCTCACATATCTGGAGGTAATAATACATTTGTGAATTCAGACTAATAGACAATTTTTAAAACTTGTTGACAGCCAATGAGTACATAGCTCTGCATCTATTGAGAATAAAGGGAAAATTAGCTGTGCATATTGGACTATAATAGCAGAGTAGTAGTGGTTTTTGTTCTCGATTCTGTGACTATATGGCCACTCATTGGTGTTTTTCACCACTGTAATTCTATTAATTTTTCATATTTTAAAATCTTTAATTGACAAAGACAATTTATATTCAAGGTGTATAATGTGATAACTTGATATATATATATAAATATACACATTGTTTAATGATTATCACAAATTAATTGACACATTCATCATCACCCATGCTGTACATTAGATCTGAACTTTTTCATCATATAACTTAAAATTTGCACCCTTTGACTAACTTCTCCCCATTTCTCCCACCCCTGAACACTAGTCAACCACTATTTTATTATCAGCTTCTATGAGTTTAATTCTTTACAACTCTGCATGTAAGTGAAATCATATGATACTAGTCTTTCTGTGCCTGTCTTATTTCACTTGGCATAATTTCTTCCTGTTTCACCCATGTTGTCACAAATGGAAGTATCACTTTTTTGTGGCCAATAATATTCTACTGTATGTATAAGGGCATACCTCATTGTATTCCACTTTGATTTATTGTGCTTCCCAAATAGTGCATTTTTTAAAAATTGAAGTTTTGTGACAATCTTGCATCAAGCAAGTCTATTAGAATCATTTTTAAAGCAGGATGTACTCCCTTTGTGTCTCTGTGTCACATTTTGTTAATTCTTGCCATAGTTCAAACATTTTCATTATTATTATATGTTTTGCCAATCTGTGATCATCAATCTTTGATGTTACTATTGCAATTGCTTCGAGGTGCCACAAGCTGCACTCATATAAAATGGAGAACTTAATCATTAAATGTTGTATTTGTTCTGACTTGCTCCACGTACTGGCCATTCTCCCATCACAACTTTTTATCCTTGGGCCTTTCTATGCCCTGAGAAACCTTAGGCCAGTTAATAACCCTACAATGGCCTCTAAGTGTTTAAGTGAAAGGAGGAGTCACACATCTCTTACTTTAAATCAAAAGACTAGAAATGATTAAGCTTAGTGAAGAAGGCATATCAAAAGTGAAAATAGGCCAAAAGCTAGGCTTCTTATACCAAACAGCCAAGTTGTGAATGCAAAGGAAAGTTCTTGAGGGAAATTAAAAGTGCTACTCCAGTGAACACACAAATGATAAAAAAGTAAAACAGCCAATCTGCTGATATGGAGAAAGTCTGAGTGATCTCTGAGTCAAAGATGAAAGATGCCACAACATTCCCTGAAGTCAAAGCCTAATCCAAAGCCTTTACTCTATAATTCTATGAAAGCTGAGAGAGGTGAGAGGTGAGAAGCTGTGGGAGAAAAGTTGGAAGCCAACAGAGGTTGATTCATGAGGTCTAAGGAAAACCAAAAACTTTTCCATAACATAAAAGTACAAGGTGAAACAGGAAGTACTTGTGTAGAAGCTGCTTCAAGTTATCCAGAAGATGTAGCTAAGATCGTTAATGAAGGTGGCTACACTGAACAATAGATTTTTAATATAGACACACTAGCCTTCTATTGGAAGAAGATGACATCTAGAACTTTCCTAACTAGAGAGAAGTCAATGCTTGGCTTTAAAACTTCAAAGGACAGGATGACTCTTTTGTTAGGGATAGTGTGGCTGCTGACTTTAAATTGAAGCCAATGGTCATTTACCATTCCAAAAATCCTAGGGGCCTTAAGAATTATGCCGAATCTCCTCTGCCTGTGCTCTATAGGCAGAATAACAAAACTTGGATGACAGCACATCTGTTTACAGCATGGTTTACTGAATATTTTAAGCCCACTGTTGAGAGCTACTGCACACACACAACACACACACACACAGATTTCTTTCAAAAGATTACTGCTCATTGACAATGTACCTAGTCACCCAAGGGCTCTGATGGAGCTGTACAAACAGATTAAGGTTGTTTCCCTCTCCACTAACACATCATCCATTCTGCAGCCCATGGATCAAGGAATAATTTTGACTTAAAAGCCTTATTATTTAAGAAATATCTTTAATAAGGCTATAGCTGCCATAGACATTGATTTCTCTGATGGGTCTGGGGAAACTAAATTAAAAACCTCTAGGAAAGATTCACAAATCTAGATGCCATTAAGAGCATTTGTGATTCATGGGAAGAGGTCATAATATTAGTGTTAATAGAAGGTTAGAAATAGTTTATTTTAACCCTCATGGATGACTTTGAGGGGTTTGAGATTTCAGTGGAGGAAGCAACTGAAGATGTGGTAGAAATAGCAAGACAACTAAAATTAGAATTGGAATGTGAAGATGTGACTGAATTACTGCAATCCTATGATAAAGCTTGAATGGATGAGTTGCTTCTTACGGATGAACAAGGAAAGTGGCTTCTTGAGATAAAATCTACTCTTGGTGAAGATGCTATGAACATTGTTGAACATTGTTGAAATGACAACAAGAATTTAGAATATGACACAAACTTAATTGATAGAGCAGTGGCAGGGTTTGAGATGATGGACTCCAATTCTGAAAGAAGTTCTACTGTGGATAAAATGCTATAATCAACATTAGATACTACAGAGAAATAGTTCATGAAGGAAGAGTCAATCCATGTGGCAAGCTTCATTGTTCTATTTTAATAAATCGCCACAAACATCCCAAAATTGAGCTGCAACTACCCTGATTAGTCAGCAGCCATCAACATCGAGGGAAGATCCATCAACAGCAAAAAGATTAGGACTGGATGGAGGCTCAGATGATCATTAGCATTTTTTAGCACTAAAGTATTTTTAATTAAGGTATGTTTACTGCTTTTCAAAACATAATACTATTGTACCTAATAGACTACAATACTGTGTACACATATCTTTTATATGGTATGGAAAACCAAAAAATTCATGTGACTCACTTTATTGTGATAGTCACTTTATTGTGGTTGTCTGGAACTGAACCCACAATATCTCTGAAGTATGCCTAAATGTATCAAATTGCCTTTATTTATTCATCCCTCAATAGATACTTAGGTTGTTTCCATGTCTTGGCTACTGTGAATAATTTCTGCAATGAACGTGAGGATGCAGATATCTCTCCAACATACTAATTTCATTTCCTTTGGACATACATCCTGAAGTGGGATTGCTAGATTGTATGGTAGTTCTATTTTTTCTTTCTTTTTCTTTGAGAAAGAGTCTTGCTCTGTCGTTCAGTCTGGCGTGCAGTGGCACAATCTCAGCTCAGTGCAACCTCCACCTCCCAGGTTCAAGCAATTCTCTGCCTCAGCCTCCTGAGTAGCTGAGATTACAGGCATTCGGCACCACGCCCAGCTAATTTTCATACTTTCAGTAGACACAGGGTTTAACCATCTTGGCCAGGCTGCTCTTGAACTCCTGACCCCGTGATCCACCCGCCTCAGCCTCCCAAAGTGCTGGGATTTTTAATGTTTTTAGGAACCTCTATGTTGTTTCCATAATGGGTATACCACTTTATACTTTCACCAACATTGTACAGGTTTCCTGTTTCTCCATACTTTTGTCACTACATTATCAGTTTTTTGATAATAGCCATCTTAACAGATGTGATGTGATATCTCATTTTTGTTTTGATTTACATCTTACTGATGTTTAATGATGTTGACAGCTTTTATTGTACACACTGGCCATCTGTATGTCTCCTTTAGGAAAATGTCTATTCTATTACATTTCGTTTTCAGGAATCATTTCACAATGATCTGTAAATTAAAAAAAAATCTTTTGGTGAAATGTACTTTTCTGAAGGAAATTATGTACATAAAGCACTTAGAAAAATGTTATTTTCTTCACCTTTTTACATCACCAATAAAATTAAACAAAGTAAATATCACTTTGGAAATATTCAGACATATTTCTAACTGATTTGGGGGTTAAAGTCAATAATCACTGCATGTTTAATCATGATTGGATTATTAAAATGCAAATCTCATAAGATTCATAAGGCAAAGATCATGTTGGCAGTATCGGTAGAACACAAACTAAACTTGTGGCTTAATAACTTATTAGTGGCCAATCATAGGCCTTACCCTAATAGGTTAAAAAGTGGTCAACAACAACAGCAATAAAACAGACAAAATCATCACAGGATAGGCCTATTTAAGTTGGGTTCTGTATTATACCAGCATGTGAATTAAATGATTAAGTAGAATAAATAAATGATCACACATTACTAGACTTTGAGAGTATAACACTGAGCAAAACAAAAACATAATGCATAAGTATACATATATATATAACAAGATACACGTGTAATCAAAATAATCGATAAAATGGACCAATTTCTTAAAAGCCACATTGTTCCTAAACTCACACAAGTAAAAATAAATAATCTGAATAGGCTTATATCTATTAAAGAAATTTCATCAATAATTAATATCCTTCTATAAAGAAAACACCAGGACCAGATAGTTTAACTCATGTATTTATCAATCATCTAAGGAAGAAATGATACTAATTTTACACAGAATAGTCTAAAAAAATAGAAGGGCACCATTTCCTAAATTATTCTGAGAGATCTGCATTACCCTAATACCAAAATCAGATAAAGCCACCACAAGCAAAGATAACTGCAGACTAGTATCTCTAATTTATAGAAACAAAAATATAGAACCTGCATAATTATGACAGTACTCATTTAGAATTATTTCTCCTTATAATTTAATTTATATAATGGAGATATCACACATAGTCCCAAAGTATCTCATTCAATTTACCATGTAAGCTTTAATTAGAGAAATCAGACTGATAGAATCAAATCAAAGGCTTAAGTACAAATCATATCTCCTGTATCTCTTGCAATTGACATATTCCTCCCCTGCCACACAGAACAATCCTCACTCCTGCATTATTGTTTTTCTGTATTATTCTATAATCTCTTGTATGCTTCTTCACCAACCTGGAATGCTTACTTCAACCCTCCCACTTTTTCATTCTGTTTCTTTGAGACCATTTAGAATTTATATCCCTCCAAATCCTTCTTAATAGACTTCCTGATTTATCTGTCAATAATAATGAGTTCTTTAAGTAAATTTTGTTTTCAGGCTTTCTCTTTATGTTGAAAAATAAATTTTTAAAAATGGAGCTAAAAAAATTTCTGAAGTATATTTGAATATGTATTCTCTGAATCGATGTACTGAGGCACCGGAATATAATCAATGCAAGTCTCATTTATGATCAACATAATTTTGTGAAAACAATGATATTCTACTATGAATTTTAAAAAAAAAAAAAAACAAATTTCCGTGGAGAGTAATAAAGTCCACAGAAAATATAAGGAAAACAAAACAAATGTCTCTGAAAAATACAGATAAAGTGCTAGGAAACAAACAAAACAAAACAAAATTGTGTCATAGGGTCAAAATTGAAGCTTCCTCCCTTTTATAACTGAGGACGGAGTTTTTCCTCTGAAGGAATTTTCAGCTAGAACAGCAATAGCTGGACTTCAAGAAAGCAGGATTCAAAGACATACCTCTCCAAGAAATCTGAGGAGTTGACAAAGGCATTTTAACTGTTGGTAAGATATCCTACTTGTAACAGGCTTATCAGGGAAGAATCACTTCTGGATACAGACCAAAAAAATTTGAAGATTTCCCATGGCCACTCTGAAAAAGTAAGTTTTAATGAAGTAAATACATTTTTCAACTGATCGATCCCAGATGTTTCTAATTTACTCACTTGATGACAAGTGTTTTCATGGTTGTGACAGATAGTCCCAGATATTTAATCTGAATATCTAGAAACCAAGAAGAGATTTCACACTATAAACCACTGGAAACCAGGTGGACAGGAATAATAATGTCAGATGCAATACTAGCAATTGGCATGTTTGATTTGGATGAGAGAAGTAAGTGAAGCCCTAATTCATTCAGCTGTAGAAAGTGTTTTTATTGTTCTACTGTATCACTTGTATGATATTAAATATTCTCAGAAGTAATATATCATTAATTAATTTCTCTGACAGTAAAAATTTCATGAACTTTGGGGAGAAAAAGCAATGTCTCAGCAAGTTGTACCATAATTGGGTATTTAAAAAATAGATTTCCTCAACTCAACCTTAAAAAAACACATTTTTTTCATACTATTCCAAACACTGGAACACATTACTTAGAAAAGCAACTCAAAATCTTGTAAGTTATTCTTTCCTTGACATTATTGGGATCATAAATATATGTTTTAAAATCTGTTCCTTATTTTGAAAACTCATATGTGCATCTTTCCCTTGACAGCTTATATTCTACACTGAGAGAAGCAAACCTATGCTTGTTACCATTTCTTTACATAGCATATGGAAATGATGCATCCTTGGTGACCACAATTTGATTAGACTCCCAACTTTCATTGTTTTATTCCGTATTTAATCAAACTCAAAAATCACATTGTTGGCCAGCTATTTCCTCTTAATAAAGCTGTATAAAGTTTGCAATTTTAAAAATACATTTATTAGTCCCATTTCTTATTGTGTTCATCTATATTGATCCCAACATACTTTTGCAGAGTACATTATGTGAAAAAAGTTATTAAAAACACTTTGTCTCTTGTAGACTAGCTTCTCAGTAACATACAGAAACATTGTTGTCATGTATCTATACTCTGAATCAATGCCAAAATGCCAAGGAAGGATTCTACCTTTGCACATACACGATCATGAGAAGTAAACAACACGCAACTAGCACAAGGAACAGCTATTGCCTCCCCACACTGTGTGATGCTAATGTTATAGAATATTCTACAGTGCTATTTCATAGAAGGATTTTGCCAAGAGCTTTTCTGTTGTTTTTTTTAAAATATATGCCATTAGCATTTTATTTAATTTTATGAACTTCTTATATATTTGCTATAGAAAGTGAAACTTCTTCAGTGTTACTTTTATTGATGACAGACTAGGGAAAAATGTATCACTAGGACAAGAAATGCAATTTTCAGATATTCATCTCATTATTTCCAATTTGCAATTTTGTCTTTGGCTTTGTTGGAAAATAATCACATTTTCAGATTTATTTGACCTAACACCAATAGAATAACATTATAAAATAAGTCCAGAGTCTTTTTGACTAATATTTGTGTCTATGATGCTACTCTGAGTTTTAACACATCTATTAATAACTTCCTATCTTTTACTTCATTAAAACAATTTTGAGCCTTTTGTATCATTTGGTGAATAAAAAACAGCACAACAGAAATGCCACCACCAACAATAGATAACATATAAATGATATAAAAATGTTGGCTGGGAAAACTTCATCCTATTAACTGATCATTGGATGAGACGAACTGATCAACACAACTCTTTAGTGCATGTACAATTTGCAAAAAATGAATATATAAATCATTACAATGTGGGATGCTTTCTATGAAAATAGTAATTATTGCATTCCAAAATTAGAAAATATACGGTTAGTGAGTTTAATAGAATCTCCCGAAAATACATGTCTACCTGTAATTTCAGGATGTAATCTTATTTGGAAGTAGAATCTTTGCAGGTGTGATTAAGATAAGGTCATACTGGGTTAAAGTGGGCCCTAAATCCAATAGCTGTTGTCTTTATAAGAAGAGAGGACACACAGACATAGGATGAGGGCCATGTAAAGACAATGATCAGGTGATCAAGAGATGCAGGCAGATTCAAGAGCTTTTAGAGTTCAAAATGACAAACATCTTCAGATACATATGAGGTGAAAAGTGAACGATAAAAGATAAATTATCTCTAGCAGACCTGTACTACAAGAAATGTGAAAGAAAAATGAAGTGCTTCAGGTGAAAAGGAAATCATACCAATAAGACTTGGAAAAATTATGAGCATTAGAAATGTTAAATATAAAAACTAAAAGCAAAAGATTATCATTTGTTACTTCTCTTCTTATTTTAAAAAGACAATTGACTGGTTGAAACAAAATTATAACATTGTATTGTGAGAATAAAGATGTATACAAAAGTAAACTACATGAAAATAAGAAATAATTAAAACAAATATTGATTTTATCTACTTAACAAAAAAAGATGGCAAGAAACGAAGAATAATGAACCAAAAACAGATGATATTAAAATTAAATTAAATTAGAGATTAATACTAATAACTTATCCAGAAGAGTCCTAACTATTTTGGAATAAAAAGTCTGTAAATAATGCATAGTCAAGAAAATAACCATATGGGAAATAAAATATGTATTTTGATTTATCTATGAAAAATAATGAAAATACATTACATCAAACTTTGTGAAACACAGCTAGCACTGTCCTTTAAAGGCAAATTTATACTTTAATTGCTAATGTTAGGAAGTATAGGCCAGGTGTGGTGGCTCACGCCTGAAATCCTAGCACTTTTGGAGGCTGAGGCTGGAGGATCGCTTGAGCCCAGAAGACCAGCCTGGGCAACATAGAGAGACATTTTCTCTACAAAAAAATTAGCTTGGTGTGGTAGCACACACCTGTAGTCCCAGCTACTTGAGGGACTGAGGTGGGAGGATCACTTGAACCCAGGACGTCAAAGCTGCAGTGAGCCATGATTGTGCACCACTGCCCACTGCACTCCAGCCTGGGAAACAGAGCGAGACTCCATCTCAAAAAAAGAAAAAAAGAAAACAAACAAACAAAAACCTAATGAAATGGAATAAGAAGAAAATGCTACAGAGAACAGAACAGAAAGCAATAGCATCCCAAACAGGCATATAGTAGAGAAAGTTTTTTAAAAACTCCAAATTTTGTTTTTTAAAAAATTAATAAAATTGATAAAGCTCTGACTAGACACATCAAGGAAAAACAAAAAGGAAAACACAAATTAGTAATAACAGAAATGGGAAGAGGAGATATCACTCTAGATCCTAGAGGCATTACAAAGATAACAAGATAATGCCATAAACAACTTTATGGTAATAGATTCAATAATTTAGATAAAATTTACAAATTCATTGAAATAAATACCAAAATAATTAAAGCAGATATACAGAATCTAAATAAATATCATTTAAAGAGCTTAAATTGATTATAAAAGTATTTTTTTAAAAAGGCACTTTTTTGGTGAATTTCCTTTTAAATATGTAAAAAGGTAATAATATAAACCTTATAGGAACTCTTTTTTTAGAAAATAAGAGGAGAAACATTTGTTTTATGGAACTGGCATAACCTTGATACCATAACCTCACAAATACATTACAAGAGAAAGATTAATGATTCATATCACTTATGAGCATTGAGGCAAAAATATTTAACTAAGTATTAGGAAATAAAGTACAATTATATATTTTTTGAAAAGGATAATACATAACGTCAGGAGAGAATTAGTTTAGGAATGCAAGTTTAGCTTAAATTTTGAATGTTAATGTAATTCATCATGTTACCATGGAAAAGGATAAAGCCATAGGATCATATCAATAGTGTAGAAAAGGCACTTATAAACAATTCAACATCCATTCAGAATAAACACTCTGAGCAAACTAGCATTAGAAAGAATTATCTTCCGACTGATAAAGAGGATCTAGGAAAACCTACAGTGATGTCTACATATGCCTCCACAGGTTTGAAGCAGTCTTATTTTTGTAATATTCCAAAGTTGAAAATGATCCAAGTGACCATCAACAAGAAAATGGATTAACAGATTAAGATATAGATAGACAGTTGAATACTTGGCAGTGAAAAGAATGAACCCCTGAAATATACAACCACTGTGGATAAGGCTCAAAAATACTCTCTTGATTATAAGAAACTAGACAGAAAATAATATATAATTTGTTATCCTATTTATATAAACATCAAGATTACCTAGAACCAATCTTGATGATAGCATTCAGGTTTGATGCAGGTGGTGATGATGATGAGGATTGATTAGAAAAGGGCATGAATGAACTACCTAAATTGACAAAAATGAAACGTTATCTTTAC
This sequence comes from Nomascus leucogenys, assembly GCF_006542625.1. NCBI lineage: Eukaryota > Metazoa > Chordata > Mammalia > Primates > Hylobatidae > Nomascus > Nomascus leucogenys. The sequence goes on along the minus strand of NC_044383.1, from coordinate 101,784,875 downwards.
TGGAGATACATAGGTCATTTATCAAAACACATGCTTTATACACTTAAGATCTGCTCATTTCCTCTTCCTCCTCATCTTCTCCTTCTCCTTCTCCTTCCTCTTCCCCTTCCCCTTCCCCTTCCACTTCCCCTCCTCCTCCTCCTCCTCCTGCTTCTTTTTGTGTAGGTCTGTCACCCAAGCTGGCATGCAGTGGGACAATCTCCACTCACCGCAACCTCCGCCTTCCAGGCTCAAGTGACATTCCAACCTCAGCCTCCCAAGTAGCTGGGACTTCCAATGCATGCCACCATGCCCAGCTGATTTTGGGATTGGTTTTTGTTTTGTTTTTGGTAGAGATGAGGTTTTGCCATGTTGCCCAGGCTGGTCTCAAACTCTTGAACTCAAGGAATCTGCCTGCCTTAGCTTCCCAAAGTTCTGGAACTATGGGTGTGAGCCATTCAGTCCTGTTGGATCAGCACATTTCACTGTATATAATTTTTATCTCAAATAATAATTATGTGAAGTGCCTCATACACTGAGATTGTCTTCTATGAAAGAGTTATATAGAAATAGTAGAAAAATTAAAGTAGTAGGAATCATCAACTTACAAGCAGATTATTTCTAACAATCTGAGTTTAGTCACAGGCCAAGGCATGTGTAAGTTAAATACTCAGAATTTTAGGAACTGCATATGTGAAACTTAATAGCCTCAACTGGTTGATTGAATTTTTGAAATCAAGTATTTGCCAAGCATTACACTTGAGATATGCAGACAAATATTCTTTGAAATCACATGTGATATTTTTGTCATCAAGAAATGGAAAATTATTTCAATTTCAAAATGAGCACAGATTAAGAAAATTCTTCAGATGATCATATCTGTACTTATCAGGAAAATCAATAATACATAGTTGAAAGGGTGTTGTCTCCCCATACTGCTCCCCTCCACAATCAATGAATTTTATTTTTATATATATATATGTACTCTCTATATATAGTGTGTATATAGTTAATTATTTTATTTTCATTCTATATATAGAGAGTATATCTATAGTGTATATATAGAGAGTATATCTATAGTGTGTGTGTATATATATATATATATATATATATATATACATATATACATTTTGGCACTGAGATATCTGATTTTGCTTGTAGTTTGAACAGGTGGTAAGATTTACCGTATAAATCATTTTACAACTGAGAAGACAAAGATCTTAGAGAGCTTTTAGCATAATGATTTCAATTTTCACTATAACTATATATATAACAAGAAAAATAAAAAATTTCTGTGCCAAGACTATTTCAGTAAAAGACAGAATTTAAAAGTGTCTCTTAGATAAATGATTAACTCACACTTTGTAGTGAACAAGTTATTTCCAAGAAAATGTTGAGTTATTGCTGAATTGGAATGAAGAATGTTAATTTTGTAAGGCACATATTTCTCTAAGAAATCTTCTAATTGGTGTATTTGATCAATCCTTAAAATATAGTTTAATGATAAAAGGAGATGCTCCTTTGTCTTTCTTTTCTTTTGTCATGTTTCCCCATGTCCCACACAGACTTGAGAATCTGTGAGGAGTCCTTTGAATTAAATCTCAGGGTTCAGTATCTGTGCTCATAACACATGAAGGGAGTTAATTATTTTATTTTCATTTAAAAAATTAAAATAATCAGTACCTACCAAAGTGATATTATCTGTTAAATAAGAAAATAGTTCTATGATTTATAAAAAGTTTGGGCTATTATGTGTAATAAAATTAACCATATTCACTACAGAATGTCTCACAGCATTTGTTGCATCAATAAGCATCGTGATTCCCAAAGAGAAACACATTTTCTTTCAGAAGATTAATATCACTTTGGAAGAAATTTTTGAAAATGTGGCTCTCTAGGGTTTTACTAAATGAAAAGACTCTTTTTATGTTTTAAAAAGAAAACTTTATATATAAAATAACTATTGTTTTAGTTTTGCTACTTATTTTTATTACTTATCTTCTCTGCTATTACCTCAGTACTCAGTAAAGCAAAAATTTGTACAAGAATAATTATAAATTTCTCACTAAGTAAAACCAGCTGAACTCAGACCAAGGTTCTCCCCCAAAATAATAAATATACTATATTTGCAGTCCTGGGCTTTCAGGTGATAGGGCAAAGTGATTTTAACATTCCTTCAGGAAGATATATTTTCATACTAAATTCAAAAGTTTAGAACTGCTAGAGTAGTTAGCCAAACATGAGCTGGGCAGGAGAGAACCCCACACCACAAATGACAGGTAACCATCAGTTCACGTTCAGGTGGTTGTTAAACTGTCTATCCAAAATAATAATTGCAGCTTGCACCAGGAGAATGCAGTCTCCCAATAGATAGAAAATACCTGAAACTAGTGATCGATAGGTCCCTGATAAGATATCAAGAGTTAGGTGCATGGGCTCAAGCATGCACACTCAGAGGCAAAATGACAGTTTACCTGGTATATGACTTTCTTTTAGGAACACTCAACTGGTAATGGAAGAACGCCTCAAGTGAGCATACATACAACTTCAGTAAACACATTGTGCATGTGGACCCTCCCAAGTGCTGGCAGGCCACTGTGCATGCAGGCAGCCAACTTCAAGGGAAGAATCAGGGAAGAGGGGATGCAACCACCCTAGACGCATATGCTGTCATATAAAACCGCAAGTCAAAGCTCAAATCATGCACTTGAGTCTTTCAAGTTGCCAGCTTGGCCCTCTTCTCAAACTTTCTTAATAAACTTCCACTCCAGCTCTAAAACTTGCCTCAGTTTCTCACCTACCCTTATGCCTCTTCAGTCAAATTAATTCTTCCAAGCAGGCAAGAATTGAGGTTGCTGCAGACCTGTACGAATTTGCTGCTGCTAACACAACCATAATAATCTGTTGACATTTTATTGAATAAAGATCCTATTGAAAGATGACTAAGTTAGAATGAAAAGATGAAAGCTCTCTTTAGCAATTAGTAGATCAAAGGAGGAGTAAATCATAGTGTCATAGTGTTACAGGAAAGGGGGTCCCAATCTAGTCCCGAAGAGAGGGTTCTTGGATCTTGCGCAAGAAAGAATTCAGGGCGAGCCTGCAGTACAAAGTGGAAGCAAGTTTATTAAGAAAGTAAACGAGGGGTGGAGCCAAGATGGCCGAATAGGAACAGCTCCAGTCTCCAGCTCCCAGCCCCAGCGACACAGAAGACGGGTGATTTCTGCATTTCTGCTTGAGGTACCGGTTTCATCTCACTAGGGAGTGCCTAACAGTGGGTGCAGGACAGTCGGTGAAGCGCACTGTGCGCGAGCCGAAGCAGGGCGAGGCATTGCCTCACTCGGGAAGCACAAGGGGTCAGGGAGTTCCCTTTCCTAGTCAAAGAAAGGGGAAGCAGATGGCACCTGGAATATCGGGTCAGTCCCATCCTAATACTGCGCTTTTCCAACGGGCCTGGAAAACGGCACACTAGGAGATTGTGTCCCGCACCTGGCTCGGAGGGTCCTATGCCCATGGAGTCTCGCTAATTGCTAGCACAGCAGTCTGAGATCAAGCTGCGAGGCGGCAGCGAGGCTGGGGGAGGGGCGCCCGCCATTGCCCAGGCTTGCATAGGTAAACAAAGCAGCCAGGAAGCTCGAACTGGGTGGAGCCCACCACAGCTCAAGGAGGCCTGCCTGCCTCTGTAGGCTCCACCTCTGGGGGCAGGGCACAGACAAACAAAAACTCTGCAAGAACTTCCACAGACTTAAATGTCTCTGTCTGACTGACAGCTTTGAAGAGAGTAGTGGTTCTCCCAGCATGCAGCTGGAGATCTGAGAACGGTCAGACTGCCTCCTAAAGTGGGTCCCTCACCCCTGAGCAGCCTAACTGGGAGGCACCCCCCCAGTAGGGACAGACTGACACCTCATTCAACCCGGTACTTCTCTGAGACAAAACTTTCAGAGGAACTATCAGACAGCTGAATTTGTGGTCTCACGAAAATCCGCTGTTCTGCAGCCACCGCTGCTGACACCCAGCCAAACAGGGTCTGGAGTGCACCTCTAGTAAACTCCAACAGACCTGCAGCTGAGGGTCCTGTCTGGTAGAAGGAAAACTAACAAACAGAAAGGACATCCACACCAAAAACCCATCTGTACATCACCACCATCAAAGACAAAAAGTAGATAAAACCACAAAGATGGGGAAAAAACAGACCAAAAAAACTGGAAACTCTAAAAAACAGAGCACCTCTCCTCCTCCAAAGGAACGCAGTTCCTCACCAGCAACGGAACAAAGCTGGATGGAGGATGACTTTGATGAGTTGAGAGAAGAAGGCTTCAGACGATCAAACTACTCTGAGCTACGAGAGGAAATTCAAAACAACAGGAAAGAAGTTAAAAACTTTGAAAAAAAATTAGAAGAATGGATAACTAGAATAACCAATGGAGAGAAGGGCTTCAAGGAGCTGATGGAGCTGAAAGCCAAGTTTCGAGAACTACGCGAAGATTGCAGAAGCCTCAGTAGCAGATGCGATCAACTGGAAGAAAGGGTATCGCTGATGGAAGATGAAATGAATGAAATGAAGAGAGAAGGGAAGTTTAGAGAAAAAAGGATAAAAAGAAATGAACAAAGCCTCCAAGAAATTTGGGACTATGTGAAAAGACCAAACCTACGTCTGATTGGTGTACCTGAAAATGATGGGGAGAATGGAACCAAGTTGGAAAACACTCTGCAAGATATTATCCAGGAGAACTTCCCCAATCTAGCAAGGCAGGCCAGCATTCAGATTCAGGAAATACAGAGAACGCCACAAAGATACTCCTGAGAAGGGCAACTCCAAGACACATTATTGTCAGATTCACCAAAGTTGAAATGAAAGAAAAAATGTTAAGGGCAGCCAGAGAGAAAGGTCGGGTTACCCACAAAGGGAAGCCCATCAGACTAACAGCTGATCTCTCAGCAGAAACTCTACAAGCCAGAAGAGAGTGGGGGCCGATATTCAACATTCTTAAAGAAAAGAATTTTCAACCCAGAATCTCCTATCCCGCCAAACTAAGCTTCATAAGTGAAGGAGAAATAAAACACTTTACAGACAAGCAAACACTGAGTGATTTTGTCACCACCAGGCCTGCCCTAAAAGAGCTCCTGAAGGAAGCACTAAACATGGAAAGGAACAACCGGTACCAGCCACTGCAAAAACATGCCAAATTGTAAAACCATCGAGACTAGGAAGAAACTATAGCAACTAACGAGCAAAATAACCAACTAACATCATAATGACAGGATCAGATTCACACATAACAATATTAACGTTAAATGTAAATGGGCTAAATGCTCCAATCAAAAGACACAGACTGGCAAACTGGATAAGGAGTCAGGACCCATCAGTGTGCTGTATTCAGGAAACCCATCTCACGTGCAGAGACACACATAGACTCAAAATAAAGGGATGGAGGAAGATCTATCAAGCAACTGGAAAACAAAAAAAGGCAGGGGTTGCAATCCTAGTCTCTGATAAAATAGACTTTAAACCAACAAAGATCAAAAGAGACAAAGAAGGCCATTACATAATGGTAAAGGGATCAATTCAACAAGAAGAGCTAACTATCCTAAATATATATGCACCCAACACAGGAGCACCCAGATTCATAAAGCAAGTCCTGAGTGACCTACAAAGGGACTTAAACTCCCACACAATAATAATGGGAGATTTTAACACCCCACTGTCAGCATTAGACAGATCAACGAGACAGAAAGTTAACAAGGATATCCAGGAATTGAACTCAGCTCTACATAAAGTGGACCTAATAGACATCTACAGAACTCTCCACCCCAAGTCAACAGAATATACATTTTTTTCAGCACCACACCACACCTATTCCAAAATTGACCACATAGTTGGAAGTAAAGCTCTCCTCAGCAAATGTAAAAGAACAGAAATTATAACAAACTGTCTCTCAGACCACAGTGCAATCAAACTAGAACTCAGGATTAAGAAACTCACTCAAAACCGCTCAACTACATGGAAACTGAACAACCTGCTCCTGAATGACTATTGGGTACATAATGAAATGAAGGCAGAAATAAAGACGTTCTTTGAAACCAACGAGAACAAAGACACAACATACCAGAATCTCTGGGACACATTCAAAGCAGTGTGTAGAGGGAAATTTATAGCACTAAATGCCCACAAGAGAAAGCAGGAAAGATCCAAAATTGACTCCCTAACATCACAATTAAAAGAACTAGAAAAGCAAGAGCAAACACATTCAAAAGCTAGCAGAAGGCTAGAAATAACTAAAATCAGAGCAGAACTCAAGGAAATAGAGACACAAAAAACCCTTCAAAAAATTAATGAATCCAGAGCTGGTTTTTTGAAAAGATCAACAAAATTGATGGACCGCTAGCAAGACTAATAAAGAAGAAAAGAGAGAAGAATCAAATAGATGCAATAAAAAACGAAAAAGGGGATATCACCACCGATCCCACAGAAATACAATCTACCATCAGAGAATACTACAAACACCTCTATGCAAATAAACTAGAAAATCTAGAAGAAATGGATAAATTCCTCGACAAATACACCCTCCCAAGACTAAACCAGGAAGAAGTTGAATCTCTGAATAGACCAATAACAGGTTCTGAAATTGTGGCAATAATCAATAGCTTACCAACAAAAAGAGTCCAGGACCTGATGGATTCACAGCTGAATTCTACCAGAGGTACAAGGAGGAACTGGTACCATTCCTTCTGAAACTATTCCAATCGATAGAAAAAGAGGGAATCCTCCCTAACACATTTTATGAAGCCAGCATCGTCCTGATACCAAAACCTGGCAGAGACATAACCAAAAAAGAGAATTTCAGACCAATATCCTTGATGAACATTGATGCAAAAATCCTCAATAAAATACTGGCAAACCGAATCCAGCAGCACATCAAAAAGCTTATCCACCATGATCAAGTGGGCTTCATCCCTGGGATGCAAGGCTGGTTCAACATACGCAAATCAATAAATGTAATCCAGCATATAAACAGAACCAAAGACAAAAACCACATGATTATCTCAATAGATGCAGAAAAGGCCTTTGACAAAATTCAACAACCCTTCATGCTAAAAACTCTCAATAAATTAGGTATTGATGGGACGTATCTCAAAATAATAAGAGCTATCTACGACAAACCCACAGCCAATATCATACTGAATGGGCAAAAACTGGAAGCATTCCCTCTGAAAACTGGCACAAGACAGGGATGCCCTCTCTCACCACTCCTATTCAACATAGTGCTGGAAGTTCTGGCCAGAGCAATCAGGCAGGAGAAGGAAATAAAAGGTATTCAATTAGGAAAAGAGGAAGTCAAATTGTCCCTGTTTGCAGATGACATGATTGTATATCTAGAAAACCCCATTGTCTCAGCCCAAAATCTCCTTAAGCTGATTAGCAACTTCAGCGAAGTCTCAGGATACAAAATTAATGTACAAAAATCACAAGCATTCTTGTACACCAATAACAGACAAACAGAGAGCCAAATCATGAGTGAACTCCCATTCACAATTGCTTCAAAGAGAATAAAATACCTAGGAATCCAACTTACAAGGGATGTGAAGGACCTCTTCAAGGAGAACTACAAACCACTGCTCAATGAAATAAAAGAGGATACAAACAAATGGAAGAACATTCCATGTTCATGGATTGGAAGAATCAATATCGTGAAAATGGCCATACTGCCCAAGGTAATTTATAGATTCAATGCCATCCCCATCAAGCTACCAATGACTTTCTTCACAGAATTGGAAAAAACTACTTTAAAGTTCATATGGAACCAAAAAAGAGCCCGCATCGCCAAGTCAATCCTAAGCAAAAAGAACAAAGCTGGAGGCATCACGCTACCTGACTTTAAACTATACTACAAGGCTACAGTAACCAAAACAGCATGGTACTGGTACCACAACAGAGACATAGATCAATGGAACAGAACAGAGCCCTCAGAAATGATGCCGCATAGCTACAACTATCTGATCTTTGACAAACCTGACAAAAGCAAGAATGGGGAAAGGATTCCCTATTTAATAAATGGTGCTGGGAAAACTGGCTAGCCATATGTAGAAAGCTGAACTGGATCCCTTCCTTACACCTTATACAAAAATTAATTCAAGATGGATTAAAGACTTATATGTTAGACCTAAAACCATTAAAATCCTACAAGAAAACCTAGGCAATACCATTCAGGACATAGGCGTGGGCAAGGACTTCATGTCTAAAACACCAAAAGCAATGGCAACAAAAGCCAAAATCGACAAATGGGATCTCATTAAACTAAAGAGCTTCTGCACAGCAAAAGAAACTATCATCAGAATGAACAGGCAACCTACAGAATGGGAGAAAATTTTTGCAACCTACTCATCTGACAAAGGGCTAATATCCAGAATCTACAATGAACTCAAACAAATTTACAAGAAAAAAACAAACAACCCCATCAAAAAGTGGGCAGAGGACATGAACAAACACTTCTCAAAAGAAGACATTTATGCAGCCAGAAAACACATGAAGAAATGCTCATCATCACTGGCCATCAGAGAAATGCAAATCAAAACCACAGTGAGATACCATCTCATACCAGTTAGAATGGCCATCATTAAAAAATCAGGAAACAACAGGTGCTGGAGAGGATGTGGAGAAATAGGAACACTTTTACACTGTTGGTGGGACTGTAAACTAGTTCAACCATTGTGGAAGTCAGTGTGGTGATTCCTCAGGGATCTCGAACTAGAAATACCATTTGACCCAGCCATCCCATTACTGGGTATATACCCAAAGGACTATAAATCATGCTGCTATAAAGACACATGCACACGTATGTTTATTGCGGCACTATTCACAATAGCAAAGAGTTGGAACCAACCCAAATGTCCAACAACGATAGACTGGATTAAGAAAATGTGGCACATATACACCATGGAATACTATGCAGCCATAAAAGATGATGAGTTCATGTCCTTTGTAGGGACATGGATGAAACTGGAAAACATCATTCTCAGTAAACTATCGCAAGGACAAAAAACCAAACACCGCATGTTCTCTCTCATAGGTGGGAATTGAACAATGAGAACTCATGGACACAGGAAGGGGAACATCACACTCCGGGGACTGTTGTGGGGTGGGGGGAGGGGGGAGGGACAGCATTAGGAGATACACCTAATGCTAAATGACGAGTTAATGGGTGCAGGAAATCAACATGGCACATGGATACATATGTAACAAACCTGCACATTGTGCACATGTACCTTAAAACCCTAAAGTATAATAATAAAAAAAAATAAATAAAAAATAAAAAAATAAAAAAAATAAAAAAAAAAAAAAGAAAGTAAACGAATAAAAGAATGCCTACTCCATAGAGCAGCTCCGAGGGCTGCTGGTTGGCCATGTTTATGGTTATTTCTTGATGATATGCTAAACAAGGGGTGGATTATTTATGCCTTGCCTTTTTAGACCATATAGGGTAACTTCCTGTCATTGCTATGGTATTTGTAAACTGTCATGGTTCTAGTGGGAGTGTAGCAGTGGGGACGACCAGAGGTCACTCTCATCACCATTTTGGTTTTGGTGGGTTTTGGCTGGCTCCTTTACACAACCTGTTTTATCAGCAACGTCTTTATAATCTGTATTTTGCGCTGACCTCCTAGCTCATCCTGTGACTTAGAATGCCTTCACTGTCTGGGAATGCAGCCCAGTAGGGTTCACAGCCTCATTTTACCCAGCTCCTATTTAAGATAGAGTTGCTCTGGTTCACTCGACTGACTCTGACAATAGTAAGCCTTCTAATCTCATCTGTAAACACTAGAAAAATTTCTACTTGCATTAATGTATAAGCAATGTTTCCCCTGTGTAAATTAAAAATCTAAATAATTGCCACACCTTTGCTCAAAAAGATGCTGTAAGTATGAATAGATCATGAACACAGAGCTCTATATAAATATCTTATTAGAGGACATGCTCATATAAAGGTGAAATATTCAGAAACAGAACATTAGTACTGTAAGCCAAAAATAAAATTCTCAGTCCCTCAAGTGACTGAATGGACCCTTCTCTTGGTCAAGGGGACACAAACAAACCTGAAAAATGAGTTCAAATCATGAGAAGAGGGGCATCAGACATGCCTCATTATACTCTCCTCCCTTTGGAGTTTAGACGCAACGGACCAGCATTAACAATAAAACATAGATCTTAAGACTAACAAAAAAGACTCCCTGTAACAATGAGATACCGAATTCCAACCTGATTCTAGTATAACATCACCTGGCAGATAGCAGGCTCTGAAGGCAATCAAAGTATTTTACTCCAAAATTTATTTCTTTTACATATTTTAAAATGGTCCTGCAAAGCTGTCTCTTAAGGGAGGAATTTGCATTCTATAGAGAATCTTCCCTTACTAGCTCTGAAGCCTTTTAAGATCCATAGGAGACATTCGCATCTGTTCCTCTGAAGGCTGCTACTCATAGGCTTCATCTACATGACAAGAGTCTTGGATTCCAACCCCTACCCCCCACTTTACCTTAACTCAAGCTGATTGAAACTCTTCAGGCAGAGTTTAATCCTTTCAACAAATTGCCAATTAGGACGTCTTTAAATCCACCTATGACTTGGAATCACAGCCCCCACCCCACCTGCAGATGTCCCACCTTTCTAAAATCAAGCTGTAACCCAAACACCTTGGGCCAATATTCTCAGGACCTTCTGAAGCTGTATTAGGGGTCACGATTCTTAACATTGGCCAAACAAACTTCTAAATTGATTGAGACTGGTCTGAGATATTTTTTGATTTACAGTCTTTTAAGTGCCAGGCACTGTGCCCTGTACCTGAAGATCCATTATCTCACTCTGTCTCTAACATTGATGGAAACCCAGAAAACTGAATTGTGGCCCACTGTGCTGCTATTAATATTTGTACAATTTACTGAAATCTTCATAACTTTTAGCTTGAATATTTTTTGTTCTGATAACATTTTGTAGCTCGAGGTAGAATCCAACTCATTTTAAAAAATCAGTCTCAGTTCACCAAAGAAACTTAATGTTTTTTATATGCTAGAATTTTCCAAATGAACTCAAGATGATTAACACCTACTGTGCTACCAGAAACTTTATTGCATTTGCCTAGAATCTGATCATTTACAGCAATAAAAATTTCCCTTTAAAAATTTTTGGCCAGGTGCAGTGGCTCATGCCTCTAATCCCAGCACTTTGGAAGGCCAAGGCAGGAGGATTTCTTGAGGGCAGGAGTTTGAGACCAGCTGGGCCATGCTGAGGTAGTGAGACCTTCTCTCTAACAAAAAAGAAACAACAACAACAACAACAAAAACTCCTACTGTAATCTACTTAAACAATTAGTATGTTATAAAGTCTATAAATATTTCATTTATTTTTCTCAGCTGTTATCATAGGCTTTAATTTTAGTGCCTGGTAGATCATCTTAAAACTATCAGCACAACAAATTATTAATCTAATTTTAAAAATTGTGAACCTGGGCCAGGAAATACTAAGTGTTTAGGTATTTTTCCTAACTCTACAGGGTGCCTTGTAAAACTGTGCACAGATGGTGACCAAATGGACAATTCCAATTTATTGCCTGTTAAAAAAAGGAGCAGGAAGTATAGATATAAAATTTATTTAGCTCAAAATATCAGAAAAGCCAGGCTTTTCAATTATTCTTGCCAATCACCAACGGTAACTTTGTTTTGACTGCATCAGAAACTGCCTTCCTTGTCCTGATATTTTTTGTACTGTAGCTGCTTAAATAGATTTATTCCAGGTAGTAATCCTTATTTTCATCACTGTCAAAAATAGTGTATACTTGGATGGATAAGTTTAGATGACAGAAGCATGTTTCCTTGATTACAGTTTTCACAAAGAGCGTGTCGGTTTGTGTGTTCTCCTACTTGACTATTGATTGAGTCATATTGCAACTCCTCAATCCTCTTCACCTTCATTTTTCTATCCAATATTTTTCAAAACTCAATTTAGATATAAAATCTCCCTCAAAACTTGTTGGTGCTTTTCAGTTTACACACGACTATCAGCTAAGATATAGGAAGTACCCACATTTTTTTTTGTCAGTAATAAATGCCTATATAAAAGGCCTGTTTTTGGAAACAGTAACAAAGCTTTCAGTTTCTTTCTTCGAATCAATCATAAGACTTTTGGATTCTGCTGATTTCTTAAAAAGAAACTGTCTGTCATTTTACGTGGGCTGTTGGACAGAAAATCTAAACTTTCAAGTGTAGAAACGTTAGGGGAAAAATTGATATGGGCTCAAATAATACTGATAATTGTTGAAGCAAATACATACATAGAAAGTGTTATGTGTCAGGCACTTTTCTAAGATTTACCATCAAACATATATCATTAATTCTCCCCAGAATTCTATGAACTGGGAGATATAGCTCTCTCCATTTTACAGATGAAGACATTGAGGTAAAGACTTAGATATGTAATGGTGAATAAAGAGTTTTTCCAAAGTCATATATACGGTAAGTGTCAAAGATAAATTTGAACCTTGCCAGGCTAAGTGTACAATTTGTATTATTAGCCACTACACTACATAAAGTGTCCAACACTGTGCCCAAGACAGAAGTCATGATCAATAAAAATGTTTGTTTCCTTACTGTCTTCCAGCTTTCAGTATCTATGTAATCAGTTTTTATAAAGGTGCTTTTCTTTAGCATCCTTACTTGTTGCATCCTTTAGATGTACTAATGCAGATGACCACATTCCCTATGATTAAACATAATCTGCCCTGTGCCACTCATGGATTTGCTTCAAAATGAAAAAATCCCAACACACTAGAACATCTATTTGCAAATCCTCTAAGCCATCAGTTACATCAAAATCCTCAAATTGTGGCATGTGTGGAAGACTTGGCAGGGTTTTCCCTCTAAAGGAAAAGAAAAAAAATGGCCACAAGAAGAAAATATTTTGAATCTTTTTGAGGCAAGAGATATAGAAAACTTGTCATCTTCAAAACTAAAATTTCTCTAAAATGAATATTTTGTGACAAGGAACAGCGATTTCTAAATAAAATACAAAATTGGTACAATCTTTCCCAGAAAAGGATTTTGAAGAGATGAGAATAGGAAGGGGGTTGAATTTAAATATACAGACTTCTGTGTTTAACTGTCTCTGATGTGTATTTTATTTTTATTCATTAATCAAGGGTTTCTTCAATGGTACCAGACATTAGGGTAGATGCAGAGATAGAATAATAACACATTATCACTACTCTTAAGGGTCTGTAGTTTACTGGAGATGGCATATAATATAATAAATATAATAATCATGGGATAAAGGCCATAGCTGGTGCTGTGGGAGCAAAAGACTGGATATCCTACTTGTCATTTGTAAGATGAAAAAGAGTTAGCAAGGAGGGGTGAAAAGCAAGTGTTCCAGAAAGAGGGAACATCTTATGCAAAGGCCCTGAGTCTAGGAAGCATCTAAAATGCATGGCCTGTCATTAGCATTGACTTCTGAGTGATGTGCTTCATTTTCCATTTCCAATGGCTTAAACAATATGTCTCCAGTAAAAGTCCTGTATTTAGAAAATGACTGACTTAATTTATTCTCTCTCTGTACAAGCTCACACCCTTGACTCTAGTAGTTCCTTATCCAGCTGTTATCCTCAGAGCGGCTGTACTTGTTAACACTCAGTATTTCAACACATGCCACCACATTTCCTTTTTCCATCTATAACTTGGCATCAAGTTGGAAGCCATTATTTGACATGTTAGTATTATAATTAACTGAAAATGATTGAAGCACAGTTTTAAATGTCCTTAAAAACTAGAGTGATGCTTGCCAGGGTCACAATTCACAAAATATGTGGTGATAAAAGAGACATTTGGGCTGTACTTGCTAAATGTATCTTTCATTTCCTAAGAAATGAGGTCAAATGATTCTCTGCTATTTCTCTAGCACCCAGACACATCATCTATTGTTTTATAGCTATTAGAAAATGAAAGTCTCTTTCCTTCTCTTTAAGCCTAGTCATAAACCACCATGGAGTCAACATCATAGTGTGTATTAATTCAGATGAAATGTTACCACCTGGCATTTAGGCTGCAATACTTAAATCTGTGAAAACTTGACACTGAGCTCCCTGAAAGATTAAAAACAATGCTTTTGAGCACTTTAAAAAGTTCATAGCTTCTCTGCTGTAATAAAATTTTCATTATAATTACCTATGAAACCATCAATTTTTTTAAAGAAAATATATTTTTCTATCCACATAACCTTGAACTACATATACCTTCACTGTCTTTTTCCTGAAGTTAATGTTCTTAAAAGATATTTGCACTGTTTAATAGGATTAACTCAAATCCCCACAACTCTAACCTGCTTTCTTCAATGCTTCTTACATGCCCAGAGTTTTTTCCTACTAGTATCTTGTCTTCTATTTGACTTTGTGTTTTGGACCTACTGCTGAATTAGTGGCACGGCAGTACTTAGACTATTACCAAGGAGAGAGAATAAAGAGACAATAAGAAAGTGCCCATAATTCACTTTCAAGAGAAAATCTTATCTCCTTATTCGTAATTTAGAGATTTTTTTTTTTTTGTTCAACTTAACAAAAGCAAGGTCTTAAGCATGAATTTTCTGCTTCCTGAAAGTTTAAACACTGTTATTTAATATTAAAGTTTTACTCTAGTTTGGGTCTCCCTGTTTCTAATCGTTTCCTCCATCTTACATCTTTTTGGATGTTATGCTGCTTTTGCCTGGACAGCACCATCTCAGCTATGAGCTCTTTTAGGTGTGGCTCATTGACCTTGGTATGCTCCCACTAAAGAGCATACTACCATAGCACCACTTTCTCATATTATTCTGCTCTTATTCTACCTTCTGGCAGTGAGGATAAGATTATTAAGGCTAAAACAATGTGTTACAGAGACTGCTGGCATCTTACTTATTATTTATTTTCCTTTTCTTTCTTATTTGCAGAACCTTAACTTCATGGAATGGTGATCATTAAACTACTCCAATCAGTAAATTACCATCCCCATCTCCAGTCTCCACTTCTGTGGCCCCATCACATACTAGAAAATAGAGGGAGTATATTGGATTTTACAGGCCACAAATATTCAAGCAGAAGTAGTTGAGAACCATCTCAAGCCACATGATGACAGTAATGCTACCATGGTGAAGATACAG
The DNA here is from genome assembly GCF_006542625.1 of Nomascus leucogenys. Lineage (NCBI taxonomy): Eukaryota > Metazoa > Chordata > Mammalia > Primates > Hylobatidae > Nomascus > Nomascus leucogenys. Next base: position 101,769,724 of record NC_044383.1, on the reverse strand, counting down.
AAATTGAAATGAAACAAACATTTCTTCAGTAATGTAGATTCTCCTGAACTTACAGTGGGGTTACATCAGATAAACCCATCATAAATTGAAAATATCCTTAACTCGAGAATGCATTTAGTACACTTAAACTAGCAAATATAATTTAACCTAACTTACCTTAAAAGTGCTCAGCACACTTACATTGGCCTACAGTTAGGCAAAATTATCTGGCAACACAGTATGCTGTAGAATATTCTTTTTTCACCCTTGGGATTACTTAGCTGACTGGGAGCTACAGCTCACTGATGTTGCCCAGCAGCACATGAGAGTATCATGCTGGAAACACAGTACACTGTAGAAAATTGTTTTTCCACCCTTGGGATTGCTTAGCTGACTGGGAGCTACAGTTCACTGATGTTGCTCAGCAGCATGAGAGAGTATCATGCTGCATATTGCTCACCTGGGAAAAAATCAAAAATCAATATTCAAAATTTGAAATATAATTTCTACTTTCACACCATTGTAAAGTTGAAAAATGTACATTGAACCATAGTAAATCAGGGATCATCTGTACTGTGGATTGGGAACTGTACTGTTAATCTCATTTCATAGAACTACTTTGCAAGATCGATACCATTAAACTGACTTTTGCAGAAAAACATATAGAATTAAGGAAACTAAGTAAACTTCAAGATCATATCACTTATTACTTCTACAGCCAGGACTCAAATCTTAATGTCAGTCCTCTAAAATCCTCTTTATGCTTTATTAAATAATCAGACAAAATCATGATGTTTTCTATTTCCTTCATGTATATGTATACATATATATATATATATATATATTCCATATATTCCATCACTTTTTCTATGTAAGATACTTTATTTACTCCATATGTATGACTAATAGGATAGAAAAAGTCATCAGAACTCAACAAATTAGAAAGAATGGGAAATCCTACTCTTTATTTCTAAATTAAGTGGCAAATTCTTTATCTCATCAGGCTCAGCTTATAAATCATAGCATACCCTTATGAGCTGTAATAAAATTAGATGAGAAAGAATCTCGCTGAAGTGGAATAACAAGGACACCAGATGTGAAGCAACTAGAGAAATGAATAAATGAACATCTTATCCTTATTAGTTACTCAACACTAGATTCATTAAGAAATAAGAATTTTTTAAAAATCAAGCAGATTCTTGAATTCACAGAAAAGTGCTGATAACTTGCAAAATACAAAAACGAGGTCCTCTGTTTGTCAGTATTAGTAAAGAAAAAAAATAACAAACAAGGTCAGTAAGACAGTAAGATATGCTGACTTGTGGCTAAAAATCAGCATTTATTAAACTTTGCCATATATGAGAACATGCTCAAAAATTGAGCTAGACACAATTCTACAGTTAATGGTCAGTACATTCATTAATCAATTCCACTCTTGCTTTCTGACATCTTTTTTGAAAGTGGTTTGCATTCAGTTTGCCTTAGATGCTGCAAAAGAGGAAGAGTATCTAATGGCTGCCTATTAGTGGGGTAGGAAGCAACCCTGAGATCTTAGTAGTGCTGGTTGCACTAGGGTTATTAATAACCTTATTAATTTAAGGTTATCAATAAATCTTAAAAGTTAAGGACTTGGGAGAAGTCACATCTAGATTTGAATTTGGGCTTTGGAAATAATGAGAGTTTTAAGGCCCGAGAGGTAAAATAAGAATTAACTATAGGAATAAATTGAAGATCCAGGTCACCATTACATTTACAATAAAGCTCAAACCTCAGAAAGTAGTCCAATAATAAAGAATGTAGCCATGAAGCTTTGAATGAAAAAAGTTGGAGGTGAGAGCTTTCTTGAGACAAGCTTACCTCTCCATGCCTAAAAAGCAGTTACACAAAAACATCATATTTTTGAATAATTCATGATTCTAACAGAGAAGGGAGACTTGAGTTGTCAAACAGGAAAACTACCCTCATCCATCCTCACCCCTACAGAAACCCTTCATAAGAGCTTAGGGAAAGCCTAGCTTGTTTAATCAAAGGGAAAGGGGATTGTCTTTGAACTCTAAACTGAGACAGTGGAAGAAAAAAGATGAAAATAAAATGGTACTGGTATAAGAACAGACATATAGACCAATGGAACAGAATAGAGAACCCAGAAATAAGACCATACACTTACAACTATTTAATCTTTGACAAACCTGACAAAAACAAGCAATGGGGAAAGGATTTCCTATTTAATAAATGGTGCTGTGATAGCTGGCTAGCCATATGCAGAAAATTGAAACAGGACCTCTTCTTTACACCATATACAAAAATCAACTCAAGATAGATTAAGGACTTAAATGTGGCTGGGCGCAGGGGCTCACACCTGTAATCTCAGCACTTTGGGAGGCCGAGGAGGGTGGATCACAAGGTCAGGAGATCAAGACCATCCTGGCTAACACAGTGAAACCCCATCTCTACTAAAAATATAAAAAATTAGCCGGGCATGGTGGCATTTGCCTGTACTCCCAGCTACTCAGGAGGCTGAAACAGGAGAATCACTTGAACCCGGGAGGTGGAGGTTGCAATGAGCTGAGATCACGCCATTGCACTCCAGCTTGGTGATGGAGCAAGACTCCATCAAAAATAAATAAATAAATAAATAAATAAATAAATAAATAAATAAATAGAAAGACTTAAATGTGAACTCCAAAACTATAAAAACCCTAGAAGAAAACCAAGGCAATACCATTCAAGACATAGGCATGGGTGAAGATTTCATGATGAAGACACCAAAAGCAATTGCAACAAAAGCAAAAATTGACAAATGGGATCCAATGAAAGTAAAGGGCTTCTGCACAGCAAAATAAACTATCAACAGAGTAAACAACCTACAGAATGGGAGAAAAATTTTTGCAAACTCTGCATCTGACAGAGGTCTAATATCAGCATCCATCAGGAACTTAAACACATTTACAAGAAGAAAACAAATACTTCCTTTAAGAAGTGGGCAAAGGACATGAAAAGACACTTCTCAAAAGAAGATATTCATGTGGTCAACAATCATATGAAAAAAAGCTAAACATCACTGATCATTGGAGAAATGCAAATCAAAGCCACAATGAAATATCATCTCATGCCAGTAAAAATGACTATTATAAAAAAGTCAAAAAATAACAGATGCTGGCAAGGTTGTGGAGAAAAAGGAATGCTTTTACACTGTTGGTGGGAGTATAAATTAGTTCAGCCATTGTGGAAGACTGTGTGGTGATTCCTCAAAGACCTAGAGACAGAAATACCATTTGACCCAATAATCCCATTACTGGGTATATATCCAGAGGAATATAAATTATTCTATTATAAAGGCACATACATGCATACAGATGGAGCCAGAGGCCATTATCCTTAGCAAACTAATGCAGGGACAGAAAATCAAATACTGTATGTTCTCTAAGTAGGAGTTAAATGATGAGAACACATGGACACATAGAGGGGAACAATTGCACAGTGGGGCCTGCTAGAAGGTGGGGGGTGAGAGGAGGAAGAGGATCAGGAAAGATAAGTAGTGGATACTAGGATTAATAGCTGGGTGATGAAATAATCTGTACAACAAACCCCCATGACAAACGTTTACCTGTGTAACAAACCAGCACATCCTGCATATGTACCCCTGAACTTAAAAGTTAAAAAGAAAAAAAGATGAAAATGAAATGAGTAATATTCCAATAAATAAATAAGGCACACCCCAAAAATTGTCCTGAGGATGATAAATTTAATCTAATATTTGAAAATTAGCTCTGTGGATTTTAGAAGTCACAAATACAAAAGCACAGAAATGATTTGACTAGATAATAGAAGTATAAGAATCAAGGAATAAAGTACCTATGGGGAGAATGAAAAAAAAAAGAAAATAGAGCAAAAATCGAAACCAAACCCTAAATAGGAACTGTGAAGCAAATAGACATAAAATAAATCACAGAGAGGAAATGAAAAGAATGAAATGGAAAAAGTAACAAAATAAAAATAGAGTCAAGAAAAGTTTGGAGAAAAAGTAATAAACATAAAAGCACACATAAAGATATCCAATGTATACATAATGGTGTCTCCAAAGAAGCAATGCAAGACAATAACACATAATAGTTATAATTCAGAAAACTTTCTTAAAGGTAACTTGAATGTGCATGTTATAAAGGTACATTCTCTATCTTGAAAATTCGATTCAGAATATTCAAAACTGAGACAATTCCTAACAACTATTAAACTTTAAATATAGGGAAAATTAATTCTGTGGAACGCTGGTGAATGAGTATCTTAAAAAGGAAAAAAGAAATCAGGATGGAATCAGATTTGAATGAAAATATTTACCTGTAGAAAGGAACAGTGTTTTTAAGATATTCAAAAAAAGAAAATGTGAGTCAAGTATTTGTATACAGATAAACTGTTCTTCAAGTATAAGATCATAGACAAATAGTTATGAATATACAAAACTTTGGAAATGTTACTTGTGTGATCCCCTCCTGAGAAATCTATTAGAGAACAAATTTCAGGTAACCATAAAATAATCAATAAATTTTGACATGAGTTTGTGTGAGCACTGAATATGTTTATGAGTAGAATTAAAACTAAAATGTGAAAATAAGGAAGAGATGGAAGAATGTGTTATATTTTCTGTAAAAACAGAAATAATCAACTAACCAAGATAATAATAGTGAATAAAATTGGAGAGTGAAAGAAAAGGTAGGAGGGGAGAAAATGTTGTTTGTAGTTGGATGGTAATATATAACATCTAAAGAAGGGTTGACTAAGAATTTTACATAAGAGTACTAATATAAAAACAAACTAGGAAAAAAATGCAAATGATCTTTAATAAAAAATAGCCTTCCTCTGAAAAAAGCAAAATTAAAAGGTCAAATAATAAAAATTTAATATAAAGATTAAATATTGTGTGAAACAATATGATAGAACTAAAGACCAAATATGTTATTTTTATCAAAAATGTAAATTAGAATAGTTCACTGTCAAAAGACAAAGTTACACCAAATTTAGTTGTAGATCTTTTTTGCTTTTATTTATGATTTATGAATTAGGGCCATCCACCATTCTACAAAATAGAATGAGAGCTGCATTGGGCAATACCAGAACAGTGAGTTTTTCAAGGTGAGAATGAGAAAAATGAACAGAAAAAAGCTGAGTGGTTAATATCAGGTTATTTCAGACTACTTTTTTTTTTTTTTTGACTTAACAGAGTGAATTTTCTTATTCAGTTGATTCTGACTGGAGTCTTCTGTTTTCAGGAAAAATTGATCTGTTTTGGGATCTATATGCTTCCTTAAATTTTCAGTTTGATTATGTGGCATTTAGTATGAGTGACTCCATTTTGGTTCAGTCTGTTTTTTGGGGGCCCAGTGCAAAACAGTGGTCTTCCATGTTTTTTGTTTAACATCACCTCCTAAGAAAAACTCATTTTTGCAAAATGAAATGCAAAATTGGGCATTTTTAAAAAAATACATTAAAAACAAACTGATCAGAATGTGTACATATAAATGTATGGGGATAGTGGTGGGTGGACCTGTGGCAGTCATAGCAATAATTGGATACAATGGCCATGCCTGAGATGTCAAATTGATGTAGACCTGTGATACAATACCAATGATTGATGGGGTATTTTAAATTACAGAAACAAGTACAAAAAGAGTTGATAGTAGGACAACTTATAAGGAAATGCAAGAAAGCTCCATTTTCAATAAACATGTAAGGCATTCAGTCAAAAGCCCAAGTGATATGACACCAAGGGGACAAATTATACCATATCTAACTTGATCAATATGGTGTTGAAAACAATTGCTTGAACAATATCCATGAGTTATATTTGCACATTCTACTGTGATGACTATACATTGTGGGAAATACTGTGGTCATCAGTTCATCTATCTCTAGAGGGAACAGTACCATGTGATACTCTTTCTGAATGAGAAACAGTCAAGAGTGGGTTTCTATAAAAAGACCAGACCTTGAAGTTGAAGGAGAGCCTGATCCATTGATTGCACATATTAGCTAATTTTATGTTGATATAACTGTAGAAACCAGAAGCCAGAGGCTGAGCACAGATGGTTATGAGAAAGGTTGCCCAAAAGTGGAGACTTTTCCAACATTCATTAGTAAAATTCATACATTTGCAGACACAAAGAATCACTTCTAGAACACCCTGAGAAGTGTTTAGAAGGGTCTAGAACATTACAACTAGAATTACTTAAAGAAAGGGGTAGCCAAAGACACCATGCAAATGCGAATAAAAGGTGAACAACAGTCAATACTAGACATAATAGACATATAGATAAGGCAATATAAGACAAAGACAAGGCAAGACAGATGTATAGTCAAAAACAAGAAATAAGACAATGAAGAACTCTATAATGCTAAAGGGTATAATTCACATCAACATAATTATAGTAATAATATCTATTAATCAAATAATGTATCAGCAGCTTCCATGAAGTAGAAAATACAAAAATGCACAAAGAAATGGATAGACACACTTAAGAGTAGAAGAATTTAACGTATCTCTCATATACCTGGACACATTAAGTGGAAAGTAATTTAGAAAGGATATCAAGACCTGACAATATAATCAATAGTGTATCAATCTCTGCTCCCCAGTAATGGAGGTTATAATTATTTTCAAATGAATATTACATTTTTATAAAAGTTGATTACTAGGCCACAAATAGAAACTCAGTGAAATTTTTAAAAAAGACAAACAGCATTTCTCTGGCCACAATGTAATAAAACCAATATTAAAGAGCTTTACACCTGGAAAGTTAAAAGTAGAGCATTAGGAAAAATACATTTTTAAGCACAGCAAAAGGCATATGTTTGGTCAAAGGGGAAATAATAAATGAAATTACAGTTTTTAAAAAGTGATAATAACCAAAATAACATATAGAATTCATAAGATGCAGATAAAACAGGAAAATTCATCATATGAAATATTTATGTCAATACAAGTAGAAAAAAGAAAAATAAATAAACTATATCTCCAATGTGAAAAGCTTGAAAAATATTCAACATTTACCCAAAAGAAAGCAAAAAAAAATTGGTAAAAATAAAAGCAGAAGTTAATGAGTAAGAAAATAGGGAAATGGAATGAACTGAAGCCTAGTTATTTGAAAACATGAACTGTTGCAGGAAGCCAGGGACCCCGAACAGAGGGACCAGCTGGAGCTGTGGCAGAGGAACATAAATTGTGAAGATTTCATTTTAATATGGACATTTATCAGTTCCCAAATAATACTTTTATAATTTCTTTTTTTTTTTTTTTGAGATGGAGTCTCGCTGTCGCCCAGGCTGGAGTGCAGTGGCATGATTTCGGCTCACTGCAGGCTTCGCCCCCCAGGGTTCATGCCATTCTCCTGCCTCAGCCTCCCACTTTTATAATTTCTTATGCCTGTCTTACTTTAATCTTTTAATCCTGTTACCTTCCTAAGCTAAGGATGTAAGTCACCTCAGGACCACCGTGATAATTGTGTTAACTGTACAAATTGATCTGAAAACGTGTGTTTGAACAATATGAATTCAGTGCACCTTGAAAAAGAACAGAATAACAGTGATTTTTAGGGAACAAGGGAAGACAACCATAAGGTCTGACTTCCTGCGGGGTCAGGCAAAAAGAGCCATATTTTTCTTCTTGCAGAGAGCCTATAAATGGACGTGCAAGTAGGGAAGATATCGCTAAATTCTTTTCCTAGCAATGAATATTAATACCCTGGGGAAGGAATGCATTCCTGGGGGGAGGTCTATAAACGGCCACTCTGGGAATGTCTGTCCTATGCGGTTGAGATAAAGACTGAGATATGCCCTGGTTTCCTGCAGTACCCTCAGGCTTCCTAGGGTGGGGAAAAACCCAGACCTGGTAAATTTGTGGTCAGACTGGTTTTCTGCTCTTGAACCCTGTTTTCTGTTGTTTAAGATGTTTATCAAGACAATACGTGCACAGCTAAACATAGACCCTTACCAGTAGTTCTGCTTTGCCTTTGTCCTGTTCACTCAGAAGTGTGTGATCTTTGTTCTGCTTTTTGCCTTTTGAAACATGTGATCTTTTATCTACTCCCTGTTCTTACACTCTGTCCCCTTTTGAAACCCTTAATAAAAAACTTGCTGGTTTGAGCCTCAGGTGGGCATCATGGTCTTACCGATATGTGATGTCACCCCTGGTGGCCCAGCTGTAAAATTCCTCTCTTTGTACTCTTTTTATTTCTCAGCCAGCCGACACTTATGGAAAATAGAACCAATGTTGAAATATTGGGGGTGGGTTCCCCGATATCAAACAACATAAAAATACAAGAGCATTTTGATAATAATCTACCAGAAGTAATTATAATAAAGGTGCAATGTCTAAATGTACCAATTTCCATGGGAAAAATAGAGAAAATTTTCAGAGATACCCCACATCAAAGAACAATGTCCAGATGTTTATACCAAACCTTTAAAAATCAGATAGTTCTAAGTTTGCTGGATGGATTCTAGAGAATACTAATAGAAGAAAAACTTTTAAAGCAAATATAATAAAAATCAAATTATGTATCACTAATGAATATCAATGCCAAAATTTAAGTAAAATATTAAGCAATAAAACCTAACATCATATTTAAAAAGAATACAGATGGTCCAAGGTTTATTCCATGATGGCAAGAATATCCATTAATATTAAGCAAGATGACCTTACTGTCCCCTCAGCTTGATGAAACTTTAGATATATTTCTTTCTACTGTAGGCCTCTAATCTCCCTTTTCTTAGAGCCTTCACTTAAAAAAAAAATTGTAATTATAAATTCTTCCTTTGCCCCTATGTAATGTAAATAAATTGCCTCCTACACTGTTGAAAATTTTAAAACCCAGAAATGTCCTTCTCAATCACCTGAGAGTCATCCCTTTGCATTGTAATAATCAATAAAGGTATCATTTTGGAGGGTAGGTGCCTGACTGCTATAAGTACTAGTTAGTTAAACAGATGACCTAATCACATTGACTGTCCTCCTCCAGTATCCTCCAGTACTTTTCCCCTAGCTCATTCCAACTCTTAAAAACTCCCTTGTCTTTTGTTTCAACCACTCTTGAGTTTAATCTTTCTCTACTATTGGAATAGTCTTGAATAAAGCCCTTTTTGCCATTTAACTCCATTCAGTACAATTTGTCTTTGACAACATAATACATTATTGAGAGATTTAAGGAGAAATATTTTATGATTTTTCCACAGATGCCAATAAAAATGTGTTAATTTAACACAGATTTCTTATGAAAGCATCAGCTGAATATAGATAAAAATAAATACATTTATATGTAAATGAACATACACATACATGCACATATCAGACCATTACTGTAAATGAGATGCCCACTACTGACAATGAACAAAATGAATAATGAACAAAATCAAATGAAAGCATAAGAACAAGTAATCTCATACAGTAAATGCTATAACTAGTATAAACAGTAAGAAAATATATTTGAAAAGCTGAGTATTAAATTAATATACAGAAATTAATAGCTTCATATATACAGACAATAGGCATTCAGAATAAAAAGGGAAGAGCATGTATAATAGTAACAAATAATTTTAAATTTCCAGAATAAAATTAGCCAGAAATATGCCAAAACTATGTAGGAAAATATTAAGACATCCTTGAAAATCACAAATGTTGACTTGAATAAATGGAAATAAATTCCATGTTCTTGAAAACCTTGTCATCATTAAGACTTTAATTCTCCCCAAATTGATATACATATTCAATATGACCCCCCAAAGTCAACAGTTCTTTTTTTAACTGGAGCTATACACATTACTTTCAAAGTTTACATAGAAAATAAAAAAAGAATAAATTGTTAAGGAATTTGTTTTGAAAAGCAACAATATTAATAAATATTATACATATACATAGTGAGGTCTTTATGGTTAAATTAGCAAATGCACAGGTGGATGAATAAAACAGAAGAGACATTTTAGAAATAGACTAAATTGAAGTATTGAAGTTTTTTATCTTTTATTTATTTATTCATTTTTTGAGACCAGTCTTGCTCTATTGCCAGATACGGTGGTGCAATCACAGCTCACTATAGCCTCAACCTTCTGGGCTCAAAAGATCCTCCCACCTCAGCCTCCTGGATGGAGTATCTGGTACTACAGGTGTGAGCCACAATGCCCAGCTATTTTTTTTTTTTTTTCAGTGGAGACAGGGTCTCCCTATGTTACCCAGGCTGGTCTTTAATTCCTGGGCTCAAGATATCCTTCTGCCTTGGCCTCCCAAAGTACTGGCATTGCAGGCATGAGCCACCCTGCCTGGCCCTAAAATGAATTTGGTCATGTACAATAAAGTTGACCAAGAAAATCAGTAGGGATAAGTCAATTTTTTAAAAAAATACTTGGATTAATGCCATTCAGAGAAAACAAATAGAATTGAATTCATATCATTCTTACATTGTATAAGAAAAGTTCCAAATCGATCAGAAATTTAAATAAAAAAAATTGAAGTCACACAAGTACTAGATGGAAACATGGATGAATTATTTTGTGCCTAGCTATAGTAAAATTTTTCTAATTATGATTCAAAATTGGTAATAAGTAATAAAAGAGTAATATGTTTGTTCAAATAAATGTAAACATTGGAACAGAAAAAATGTCAAAAGATAAATGTCAACGTGAGAAAAATATTTGCTACTTATATGACAAAGCATTAATAGCTCTAACAAATAATAAGCTTCTAACATGAGAAGAAAACATAATCCAGCAACTTAATATGAAAATTGCAAATGACTTTACTGAAAAAATACACAAACGTCCATTAAAGAAACAGAAAGATATTTTAAATCACTCACAAAAAGCAAAGAATAAATGAAACAACACCGAGATATCATTTCTCACCTTTCAGATAGGAAAACAACAAATTAAAGACAAAGTTTCACAATACACCTTGCTGGCAGGTAGGTGTTAAGACTCTAACACATTGTTACTAGAAATGCAGTGTCACAACTCATGGAGGGGACGTTTGCAATATTTAGCAAAATTATATCAAACTTTGGATAACATAATCCCTTCTAGGAATTTCTAGAAATCTACCCCAAAGGTACACTGGCAAACCACAAAAAAGAATTTATGTATAATATTTCTTGAAATTATTTGTAATAGCAAAATAATTAATAACAGTACACTCTACAATGAAATACTATGATCTGTAAAACAGAATTAGGAAGATCTCTGTTCACTGAAATGTACTGATCTCCATCATATACATGCACAACACTGTATATGTTATGGTATGTTTTGTGTAAGAAATGAAGGAGGAGAGATAGATAGATGGATAGATAGCTATACTATTTATTGCTTATTTTGCAAAAGGACATTAAAAAAAAAAGCTAGCTGGGTGCAGTGGCTCATGCCTGTTAATCCCAGCATTTTGGGAGGCCGAGGTGGGTGAATAACTTGAGGTCAGGAGTTCAAGACCAGCCTGGCCAACATGGTGAAACCCTATCTCTACTAAAAACACAAAAATTAGCCAGGCCTAGTGGTGGGTGCCTGTAATCCCAGCTACTGGGAAGGCTGAGGCAGGAAAATTGCTTGAACCTGGGAGGCGGAGGTTGAAGTGAGCCAAGATCGCACCACTGCACTCCAGCCTGGGCGACAGAGCAAGACTCCACCTCAAAAAAAAAAAAAAAAAAAAAAAAAAAAAAAAAAAAAAAAGAAAAGAAGCTAATAAAAATTATTACCCATAGGAGAGGAGAGGAAGCGAGGAGGATAAATTAGGAATATACCCTATTTTTTAGTTAGTGTTTGAAATCATGTGACTGTTTTATATGATAAAGTAACAAAACCTGGTACAAAATGAAGAATCCCTAAAAATTAAAAACAAGACAAAACAAACATAAATAATTATCAATTTGGTGACATAACCACTTAGAAAAAAGAATTATTCTTTCTAAGTTTAGAACACATTGTTTCACTATAAATCATAGCAAGCTACATTAGAAACTTCAGCTGTAGGTAATAGTCTTATTATTAGTGATAATATTAGTATAATTATTTAGACATAATTATATGTATATTATAAGATAATTTTTAAAAGTTGATATTTTCAGGAGCAATGATTTTTAGCATTAAAAGCTAAATAAAACACCTCTAATTTTAAGTTTAAATTTGAGTTACCAGTCTTTATAAGTATTGATGATTACAGTCTTCATAAAACTTATTTTCTATCTCTGTCCACTAGAAAAAGTATATGCTAAAAACAATAAACTAGCAATCCATGTCTAACATGACTGTGATTTCTAAATACCATTCTGTACCTTAAAACAAAAAGAGTTACTTACATTAGTGATTATTTATAGTTATGGATCAGGAAATGTATAAGATGAGCCTAGAATGTAAGGTGAAAAAGAAAAAAGCCAAAAAGATTAATAAGGTTGTTCAAAATAATACAGAGGTAATCTTGAAGTGCTCTGGTCTACATGGGGCAATTTGAATAATACAAATAATAGTAACAACTATATTTGATTAAAATAGTGTACATACAGAAAAAATGATCTCATAATGATACAGGAAAAAAGAGAAATAAAACAAAACTTCTTGGCCACCATTGAAAATTGCTACAACACCAACTCAATACAATGAACATCAATTACAGAATTTAATAATCACAAGAAAATAATTCTGCATTCATTCTGATATCCATTATGAACAGAATTTGGAGTAATTAAATAAATAGAATGGATGAGGAAAATTTCTATACAAAATAATTCCATCTAATAAATGCAGAAGAAATGATAAAATTGGAAAAATCATCATTTTCAACACTGATGAACAAATTGATCCATGCAAGTCATCAATAGATAGTAAAACCATTAGGTGAAAGGTTGATTAAAAATCTTAACTTCAGGTAGGCTTGCTGTCACCTCCTGAATTCACTAACCAATGTAGCATTACTAACATGCATGAGAAGACCAGACAATATGAGCCTAGTGATAAGATGTAATACGAAATAAGCTGCAGGACCTATTCAGTATTAAAACAAAAAGAATCTGAATCAAATCAGGCTGACAGAAAAGTCATGGAATAAAGTGACAAATTAAATGACGTGAAGGAAGCAATCTATGAAATGCAGAATATAAGACATTCATCAGACATGTAATGTGGTTTCTAAAAGAAGAATATTTCATGCAAAAATAGCAACAGGTGAGCAAAACAGAAAAGAACAACTGTACTAAATTATTAGTCACTTACAATGTTAGGAGGAGTATAGGAACCAAATATATAGTGAGTATACCTTGTCTAGATCACAGTTTGAATGAATTGACTAGACAAGAGTAATTTTGTTCAATAAGGATGTGAAAGTAGACTAAGTATTAGATAATATTAAACCACATTATTAATTTTCCAAGGGTGATAATGATATTGGATTATTTCAGAAAAATTTCTCCATATTTTTGAGATGTATACTGTTGTATTTATGGGTGAATATACCTGGTGCCTAAATTTTGCTTTGAAATATCCTAGTAAGGGGTGAGGGGTCAAGATCACTGATGACAAGCAGCTCCAGTTGAGAAGAACAAAAATAGCAAGAGAATACTGTACCTTCAGCTGAGGTATCCAGGTTCTCTTGCTGAGACTGGCCAGGTGGTTGGCACCACCCATGGAGAGTGAGGAAAAGCAAGGTGGAGTGACAGCCCACCTAGAAGCTGCACGGGGTAAGGGGAACACCCACCCCCAGCCAAGGGAGGGAGTGAGTGATTGTGCTACCCCTCCAGGGAAACCATGCTTTTGCCATGGATGTGTGCAACCCACAGATCAGGAGATCCCCTTGTGATACCATGCCACCAGGGCCTCAGGTCCCAAGCACAGAACTGTGCAGACTTTTGGTAGTCTCATGGGTTGCGGCCAGGGGCAGGATTCTGGAGACTGCCTAACATAACCAAGATCCCAGGGGGAGGAGCAGCTGCCATCACTGTGAATCCAGTTGGCTGATTTCCCCTGCCAGTTCTGGGGAGACTGGGTGATTTGGACCAGAAGGAATTCCCCACAGCACAGCACAGCGACTATGGCAGATTCTGGCCAGATCACCTCTTTAGGTGGGACCTGGATCCATTCCTCCTCACTGGGTGGGGACTTCCTGTGGGAATTTCAGTAACTCCAGCCATGGGTTCATGGACAGAACTCTGATCTTTCTGGGACTGAGCCCCTTGAGGGAAGGGGCAGCTGTGGTTTCCAGTTCAGCGGGCTCTGAGGACCCCAGGCAGTTCAAATGAGTGGACTTACCCTCAGTGCAGCATACCCGCCCCTTCAAGGGGCAGCCAGACTGATTCTTCAAGTGGGTCCCTGAACTCATGACACTTGACTGGGTGAGACCTCCCAACAGGTGTTGCCAGACATCTCATGTAGGAGAGTTCCAGTTGGCATCAGGCCGGTGACCCTCTGGGACAGAGCTCCCAGAGGAGGGAGTAGGCAGCCACCTTTGCCGTGCTGCAGCCTCCACTGGTTATATCATCAGGTGTGGGAGGGACCTGGATGAATAGGGTCTGGAGTGTATCTCCAGCAAACAGCAGCAACCCTGTGGAAGACAGGCCTGACCATTAGAAAAACAAACAGCAACAACAAGAAAAACGTCAACAAAAAAGAGGCTTCAAAAACCCCACCTAAAATTCAGTAGCTTCAAAGATTGAAGGCAGATAAACCCACAAGGATGAGAAAAAAATCAACGCAAAAAACGCTGAAACCTCAAAAAGCCAGAGTGCCTCTTCTCCTCCAAATAATTGCAACACCTCTCCAGCAAGGGCAAAGAACTGGGCTGAGGCTGAAATGGATGAATTGACAGAAGTAGGCTTCAGAAGATTGGTAATAACAAACTTCACTGAGCTAAAGGAGCACGTTCTAACCCAATGCAAAGAAGCTAAGAGCCATGATAAAACATTACGGGAGTTGTTAACCAGAATAACCAGTTTACAGAGGAACATAAATGACCTGATGGAGCTGAAAAACACAGCATGGGAACTTCACAATGAAAACACAAGTATCAATAGCCGAATAGATCAATTGGAGGAGAGAATCTCAGAGCTTGAAGAGTATCTTGATCAAATAAGACAGGCAAACAAGATTAGTGAAGAAAGAATGAAAAGGAACTAACAAAACCTCTGAGAACTGTGGGATTATGTAAAAAGACTGATTAGGGAACCTGTAACAGATGCGAGAGTGGAACCAAGCCGGAAAACATACTTCAGGCTATCATCCAGGGGAAATTCCCCAACCTAGCAAGAAAGGCGAACATTCAAATTCAGGAAATCCAGAGAACCCCAGTAAGATACTCCAAGATAAATAATATTCAGTTTTCCAAGGTGGAAATGAAGGAAAAAATAAGGGCAGCCACAGAGGAAGGTCAGATTATCTACAAAGGGAAACCCCTTCAGAACTTGTTATTGGTCTATTCAGGGAATCAACTTCCTGATTTAGCTTGGGAGGGTGTATGTGTCCAGGAATTTATCAATTTCTTCTAGATTTGGTAGTTTATTTGCATAGAGGTGTTTACAGTATTCTCTGATGGTAGTTTGTATTTCTCTGGGATCGGTGGTGATATCCCCTTTATGATTTTTTATTGTGTCTACTTGATTCTTCTCTCTTTTCTTCTTTATTAGTCTGGCTAGCAGTCTATCTATTTTGTTAATCTTTTAAAAAACCAGCTTCTGGATTCATTGATTTTTTTTAAGAGTTTTTTGTGTCTCTATCTCCTTCAGTTTTGGTCTGATCTTAGTTATTTCTTGTCTTCTGCTAGGTTTTGGATTTGTTTGCTCTTGCTTCTCTAGTTCTTTTAATTGTGATGTTAGGTGTCGATTTTAGATTTTTCCTGCTTTCTCCTGTGGGCATTTAGTGCTATAAATTTCCCTCTAAGCACTGCTTTAAATGTTGCCCAGAGATTCTGGTACATCGTATCTTTGTTCTCATTGGTTTCAAAGAACTTAAATTTATTTCTGCTTTAGTTTCGTTATCTACCCAGTAGTCATTCAGGAGCAGATTGTTCAGTTTCCATGTAGTTGTGTGGTTTTGAGTGAGTTTCATAATCCTGAGTTCTAATTTGATTGCACTGTGGTCTGAGAGACTGTTTGTTATGATTTCTATTGTTTTATATTTGCTGAGGAACATTTCACTTGTGATTATGTAGTCAATTTTAGAATAAGTGCTATGTGGTACTGAGAAGAATGTATATTCTATTCACTTGGAGTGGAGAGTTCTGTAGATGTCTATTAGGTCCACTTGGTCCAGAGCTGAGTTCAAGTCCTGAATATCCTTATTAATTTTCTCTCTCACTGATCTAATATTGACAGTGGGTTGTTAAAGTCTCCCACTATGAATGTGTAGGAATCTAAGTCTCTAAGAACTTGCTTCATGAACTTGGGTGGTCCTGTATTTGATGCATATACATTTAGGATAGTTAGCTCTTCTTGGTGCATTGATCCTTTTACCATTATGTAATGCCCTTCTTTGTCCTTTTTGATCTTTGTTGGTTTAAAGTCTGTTTTATCAGAGACTAGGATTGCAAACCCTGCTTTTTATTTATTTATTTATGTATTTATTTATTTATTTATTATTTGCTTTCCATTTGCGTGTTAGATCTTCCTCCATCCCTTTATTTTGAGCCATGTGTGTTTTTGTACATGAGATGGGTCTCCTGAATACAGCATACCAATGGGTCTTGACTCTATCCAATTTGCCAGTCTTTGTTTTCTAATTGAGTCATTTAGCCCATTTACATTTAAGTTAATATTGTTATTTGTGAATTTGATCCTGTCATTGTGATGCTAGCTGGTTATTAGCAACATTAGTTGCTGCAGTTTCTTCGTAGTGTCGTTGGTCTTTAAATTTTGGTATATTTTTGCAGTGGCTGGAACCAAGTTTTCCTTTCCATATTTAGTGCTTCCTTCTGGAGCTCTTGTAAGGCAGCTCTGGTGGTGAAAAAATCCTTCAGCATTTGCTTGTCTCTAAAGGATTTTATTTCTTCTTTGCTTATGAAGCTTAGTTTAGCTGGATATGAAATTCTGGGTTGAAAATTCTTTTCTTTAAGAATGTTGAATATTGGTCCCCACTCTCTTCTGGCTTATACGGTTTCTGCAGAGAGATCTGCTGTTAGTCTGATGGGCTTCCCTTTGTAGGTAACCTGACCTTTCTCTCTGGCTACTTTTAACATTTTTTCCTTCGCTTCAAACTTGCTGAATCTGACAATTACTTGTCTTGGGGTTGTTCTTCTTGAGGAGTATATTAGTGGTGTTCTCTCTATTTCCTGAATTTGAATGTTGGTCTGTCTTGCTAGGTTGGGGAAGTTCTCCTGGAAAATAATCTGAAGTGTGTTTTCCAACTTGGTTCCTTTCTGCCCATCACTTTCAGGTACACCAATCAATCATAGGTTTGTTATTTTCACATACTCCCATACTTCTTGGAGGCTTTGTTCCTTCCTTTTCTTTCTTTTTTCTCTAATCTTGTCTTTATGCTTTATTTCATTAATTTGATCTTCAATCTCTGATATCCTTTTTTCCACTTGATTGACTATTAATAATTGTATATGCTTGACAAAGTTCTTGTGCTGTGTCTTTCAACACCATCAGGTCATTTATATTCTTCTCTAAACTGGTTGTTCTAGTTAGCATTTCCTTTAATCTTTTATCAAGGTTCTCAGCTTCCTCACATTTGGTTAGAATATGCTCTTTTAGCTCGGAGGAGTTTGTTATTACCCACCTTATGAAGCCTACTTCTGTCAATTTGTGAAACTCATTCTACATCCAGTTTTGTTCCCTTGCTGGCGAGGAGTTGTGATTCCTTGGAAGAGAAGAACCATTCTGGACAGCATTTTTGCACCAGTTTTTCCTCTTCTTCGTGGATTTATCTACCTTTGATGCTGATGACCTTTGGAAGGGGTTTTGCATGGGCATCCTTTTCGTTGATGTTGATATTATTGCTGTTTGTTAGTTTTCCTTTCAACAGTTATGCCCCTCTTCTACAAGTCTGCTGGAGTTTGCTGGAGGTCCAATCCAGACCCTGTTTCCTGGGTATCACCAACAGACTGCAGGATGAAGATTGCTGCCTGCTCCTTCCTCTGGAAGCTTCATCCCAGAGGGGCACCTACCAGATGCCAGCCGGAGCTCTCCTGTATGAGATGTCTGTTGACCCTTGCTGGGAGATGTCTCCCAGTCAGGAGGCACAGGGGTCAGGGTCACACTTGAGGGAGTATTCTGTCCCTTAGCAGAGCTTGAGTGCTGTGCTGGGAAATCAGCTGCTCTCTGCAGAGACAGCAGGCAGGAATGTTTAAGTCTGCCGAAGCTGTGCCCACAGCTGCCCCTTCCCCCAGGTGCTCTGTCCCAGGGAGATGGAAATTTTGTCTATAAGACCCTGACTGGGGCTGCTGTCTTTCTTTCAGAGATGCCCTGCCCAGAGAGAAGGAAACTAGAGAGGCAATCTGGCTACAGCAGCTTTGCCATGCTGTGGTGGTCTCAGCCCAGTCCAAACTTCCTGGTGGCTTTGTTTACACTGTGAGGGGAAAACTGCCTACTCATGCCTCAGCAATGGTGGATGCCCCTCCCCCCACAAAGCTTCAGCATCCCAGGTCAACTTCAGACTGCTGTGCTGGCAGTGAGAATTTCCAGCCAGTGGATCTTAGCTTGCCTGTCCATCAGGTCATCTGTAGGGGTTGGACCCATTTAGCAAGACCACTTGCCCCCCTGGCTTCAGGCCCCTTTCCAGGGGAGTGAACGATTCTGTCTCTCTGGGATTCCAGGTGCCACTGGGGTATGGAAAAAAACTCCTGCAGCTAGCTTTGTTTCTGCCCAAATGGCCACCCAGTTTTGTGCTTGAAACCCAAGGCCCTGGTGGTGTAGGCACTCAAGGGAATCTCCTGGTCTGTGGGTTGCGAAAACCATGGGAAAAGCGTAGTATCTGGCCCGGGTAGCACCATCCCTCATGGCACAGTCCCTCACGGCTTCCCTTGGCTAGGGGAGGGAGTTCCCCAACCCTTTGCACTTTCTGGGTGAGGTGACTTCCCACCCTGCTTCTGCTCGCCTTCTGTGGCCTGCACCCACTGTCTAACCAGTCCCAATGTGATGAACTAGGTACCTCAGTTGGCAATGCAGAAATTACCCGCCTTCTGTGTTGGTCTTGCTGGGAGCTGCAGACCAGAGCTGTTCCTATTTGGCCATCTTGCCAGAAAGATGACTTCAGTGTGTTTTTGTCTCGGCTGGTAAGGTTTTTTCTTTCCACTTTCAGTGCTTCCTTCAGGAGCTCTTGCAAGACAAGCCTGGTGGTGACAGAATCCCTCAGCATTTGCTTGTCTGGAAAGGATTTTATTTCTCCTTCACTTATGAAGCTTAGTTTGGCCAGATATGAAATTATGGGTTGGAAATTATTTTCTTTAAGAATGTTGAATATTGGCCCCCAACTTCTTCTTGATTGTAGGATTTCCACTGAAAGTTCTGCTTGATGTAGACTCCCACACAATAATCGTGGGTACTTTAACAACCCACTGTTAATATTAGACAGATCATTGAAACAGAAAATTAAGAAGGATATTCAGGACTTGAACTCAGCCCTGGATCAAGTAGACCTGATTGATATCTACAGAACTCACTACCCCAAAACAACAGAATATACATTCTTCTTGGCACCACATGGAACTTATTCTAAAATTGATTATATAATTTGAAGTATAACACTCCTCAGCAAATGCAAAAAAACCTGAAATTATAACAGTACCTCAGACCACAGTGCAACTAAACTGAAACTCAAGCTTAAGAAACTCATTCAAAACCACACAGCTACATGGAAATTGAACAACTTGCTTTTGAATGACTCCTGGGTAAGTAATGAAATGAAGGCAGAAATCAAGAAGTTCTTTGAAACTAATGAGAACAAAGAGACAGCATACCAGAATCTCTGGCCCATAGCTAAAGCAGTGTTCAGAGGGAAATTCATAGCACTAAATGCTTACATCAAAATCTAGAGAAATCTCAAATTGGCATTCTAACATCACAACTAAAAGAACTAGAGAACCAAGAGCAAACAAACCCCAAAGCTACCAGAAGACAAGAAATAACCAAGATCAGAGTGGAACTGATGAAGATAGAGACATGAAATGCCCTTCAAAAAACAACAAATCCAGTTGATGTTTTTTTGAAAAAAAAAAAAAAATCAGATGGACCTCTAACTAGACTGATCAAGAAGAAAAAAGACTCAAATAGACACAATAAAAAATGATAAAGGAGATATCACCACTGACCTGACAGAAATAAAAACAACCATCAGAGAATACTGTAAACAACTCTATGCAAATAAACTAGAAAATCAAGAAGAAAAGGATAAATTCCTGGACACATACATACTCAAAAAACTGAACTAGGAAGAAGTCGAATCCCCAAATAGATGAATAATGAGTTCTGAAATTGAGGCAGTAATAAATAGCCAACCAAAAAAGCCCAGGACCAGACGAATTTATAGCTGAATTCTTCCAGAAGCACAAAGAGGAGATGGTACCATTTCTTCTGAAACTATTCCAAACAATTAAAAAGGAGGGACTTCTCCCTAATTAACATTATGAGGACAGCAATGATCCTGATACCAAAACCTGGCAGAAATACAACAAAAAAGAAAACTTCAGGTCAATATCCCTGATGAACATCAATGTGAAAATCCTCAATAAAGTAGTGGCAAACTGAATCCAGCAGCACATCAAAAAGCTTATCCACCACAATCAAGTCAGCTTCATCCTTGGGATACAAAGCTGGTTCAACATACATAAATCAATAAAGGTAATTCATCACATAAACAGGACTAAAGACAAAATCCACATTATTATCTCAATAGATGCAGAAAAGTCTTTTGGTAAAATTCAACATTCCATCATGTTAAAAACTCTCAATAGACTAGGTATTGAAGAAACATATCTCAAAATAATAAGACCCATTTATGACAAACCCACAGCCAATATCATACTGAATGAGCAAAAGCTGGAAGAATTCCCCTTGAAAACTGGTACAAGAAAAGGATGCCCTCTCTCACTGTTCCTATTCAACATAGTACTGGGAGTTCCAACCAGGGAAATCAGGCAAGAGAAAGAAATAAAGGGTATTCAAATAGGAAGAGAGGAAGTCACATTGTCTCTATTTGTAGATGATGTGATCCTATATCTAGAAAACCTCATCATCTCTGCCCAAAAACTTCCTAAGCTGATAAGCAACTTCAGCAAAGTCTCAGGATACAAAATCAACGTGCAAAAATCACAAGCATCCCTATACACCAACAACAGAGAAGCAGAGAGCCAAATCTTGAATAAACTCCCATTCTCACTTGCTACAAAGAGAATAAACTGCCTAGGAACACAGCTAACAAGGGAAGTAAAGGACCTCTTCATGGAAAACTATAAACCACAGCTCAAGGAAATTAGAGAGGACAGAAACAAATGGAAAAACATTCCATGCTCTTGTGAAAATGGCCATACTGCCCAAAGTAACTTATAGACTCAATGCTATTTCCATCAAATTACCTTTGACATTCTTCACAGAATTAGAAAAACAATTTTAAAATTCATATTGAACCAAAAAGAGCCCATATAGCCAAGGCAATTCCAACCAAAAAGAATAAAGCTGGAGACATCACACTGCAAAGAATAAAGCTGGAGGCATCATACTGCCTGACTTCAAGCTATACTACAAGGCTACAGTAACCAAAATAGAATAGTACTGGTACTAAAACAGACACATAGTCCAATACAACAGAAAAGAGAATTCAGAAATAAGACTATACATCTACAACCATCTGATCTTTGACAAATCTGGCAAAAACAAGCAATGGGGAAAGGATCTCAGATTTAATAAATTGTGCTGGGAAAACTGGCTAATAATATGCAGCAAATTGAAACTGGACCCCTTCCTTACACCTTATCCAAAAATTAAATCAAGATGGATTAAAGACTTATTTGTAAAACCCAAAACTATAAAAACTCTGGAAGAAAATCTAGGCAATATCATTCAGGACATAGGCATGGGCAAAGATTTCATGATAAAAATGTCAAAAGTAATTGTAACAAAAGAAAAATTGACAAATGGGATCTAATTAAACTAAAGAGCTTCTGCACAGCAAAAGAAACTATCATCAGAGTGAACAGACAACCTACAGAATGGGAGAAAATTTTTGCAATCTATCTATTTGACAAAGGTCTAATATCCAGAGTCTACAAGGAACTTAAATTAATAATAGCAAAACTTAACCTCTTACCAGCTTTAAAAACTATCAACTATTTACTACATTTATTTTAGCTATTTCTTCCTCTAGTTTTTAATGTATTATGGCAAATTTCAAACATACAAACAGTGTTCTAACTAATGTTGGTATGTTTGGATATTTTTGTCATAATTTTAATTGCTCTGTAAACATCAAATTATATAGATAACCTTGGTATCATTTTGAAGTGTTTAGTTTTTTATATGTTATCTCCTAAATATATTGGAATAAATTAAGCAAAGAAGTTACAGAGACATTTTTCTATCAGGTATGCTTACTAGGCTGAGAAATGAAGGCAGGCCCCTCAACCACCATTTTATAAGTTATTTAAAACGAGACTATCAGAAACACTTGAAATAACATGCCAAGAACAAATCCCTATGAGCAAAGAAGTGCGTTGTGATGAGGGTATTACATAGAAATTACACTTTCATAATTTTATTATTTTTGTAGAAAATTTCTCCCAAGTTTTCACATTACCACATTGAAATGCCAGAAGATTTGCCTCTCAGCATGCAGACTCATAGAAACACAGTATAGAACTTGATAATTTCTCCTGAAAGTGCCTACTGCTGAGACACCAAATGACTGAAGTGGTTTGTTAATCATGTTCAGCTTTCATGACTTAGAAAATCATTTTCTTCCCTCCACCTTCCTCATCAAGTATATATATATATATATATATATATATATATACACACACACACACGCACACACACTTATATATATAGAATATCCTAGAATATTCTAATTTTTATCCTAAGATGAAAATGCAATGAAGTATGTTGCAGTTATTTATTTTGTGTTTCTAAATGTATATATATACACACAGATATATATATATACACACACACACACACAGATATATATATATATAAAGTAGCCATCAACACATTAAAGTATGTAAAATTTCATAATTTTATGTTTAAAGATAACAAAACGATGTCAATTATGGATTTCCTTGGGGCATTTTAGTTTGTAAGTTAGCAGTTTAGAGTTGTGACACCATTTAGGAAACATACTAGGACAGCTATTTTGTTCATATAATGATTACATTGTCAGGCTCTTTCAGCTTTTGCATCATATGGAGATAGCTAGGATTGCTCTATAAGAATCTCAGTGGGAGTACAATACAGCAAGTTGCTCCGGGGAAGAAACATATCTTACTAGAAGATATGTTGGATTCAGTTTGCCACTACTTTTATTGAGGATTTTCACATTGATGTTCATCAGGGATATTGACCCGAATTTTTCTTTTTTGTTGTATCTCTGCCAGGTTTTGGTATCAGGATCATGCTGTCCTCATAGTGTTATGAAACATATCTTATTAGACTTTTTATCCCTTAAAAAATAGTAAGTTTAGGACTTCAGTATTAGTAGTAATAGAAATTAATAGCTAGCATTTATTGAGCTCTTACTGTACTAAGACATTTACATGTGTAACTTCATGTAAAACAGTAATCCTGTAAACTAAGTATTATTATTAACCCTTTGTACATCATATAGTATTTGGAACATCACTGGTGGTGAAAATTTGTGAATAAATTAATGAATATGTTGACAAAATAATCATCTCTGGAAAGTTTTTGGAAAATTTTATCTTTCCTAAGTAACTTATTTTATCAATTACCTGCCTTAGAAGCATATGCTTCTAATTCATAGCCTAGAATATCCTGGAATATTCTTATTTTTATCCTAGGATGAAAACGCAATGAAGTATGGTGCAGTTATTTATTTTGTGTTTCTAAATGTAAAATCACAACTGAGTGACACACACTTGATTATTACTATGTTGGTAACTTGCAAATCTTTGCATTGTTTTTGCAGTCTTATTCTCAAAATCACGACATTCTTGTTACCTAAAGTGATGACAATGAAATCTACTGCCCTGTATTTTTTCTATGTTCTCTTTCCTTTCTCTGTGGACTTAGGAATTTTGGATTCAAACCTCCGATTATTCTGAAATTGATAAGGAGAAAGCTCTGTTGTAGGAACCATATTGCCTTGATCTGTAATTGAATCTCCCTCAGAATTTTGTGATAAAATTGATCCAGCCCAATTAAGTCAGGCAGATACTGCTTCTCTATTGTCTGTCTTTGAGGCGTCTATTCAAGCTTATCATTTCCATCGATGTTATTCCAGCTTGTGTAACAAATTTTTGTGTGTGTGTGACAGATGTAAGGCTTAAATTCTTTTTCAAATACTGCTGAACAAATATAAGTATAGTATATATACCTTTTTTCTAGTTACAAAAATGACACCTGCTCATTGTAAAAACTTAAACTTATAAAACTCATACTAATACATTTAAAATCACTAGGAATTTTGCAGCTTATCAATAATTTGTATTACTGTTTGTGTGTAAATCCTATCTTTTTCCTTTGAGCATGTTTGTGCTCGTATTTATGATTACATTTATATACTATCACACTGCACGTTATTTTTGTTTTTTGTTTTAACGCCTTGAACATTTTCTGTTCTCAATGAGTATTACTGTTCAACATGGTATTTAGTGATTGTATAGTATGATACTCTTTGGGTGTATAATCCAATCTCATTGTTGAATATTTAGGGTTTTTCACCATTTTCCTTTTTAAAATAACACTGATCAACACCCTTCTATATAAATTTCTTTTTTGGAAGTAATTTATGGATCAAAATATGAGAAACATGTTCAAACTTTTGTATAAACACATTTAGAAGCACTATTTTAAAATAGTGCATTAGTAATATTACATTTCTTTACCAACATTTTATATACATGGACAGATTCAGGTGTCTGGATTTTTGTTTAGACTGAAGATTTTACTCCTTGAATTTCACCCTTTCTAAAAGAAATTTCTGTTCTTGTCTTTCTCATATACACTCGATTCTATTATTTCTAGCGCAATTCTCTTTAGAGATAAACACTTCCCTTTTCCAATTTGTCTTGTGAGTTTTTAAAAATTATCATTCTTCCATCTCTACCTTCTTACTCCACTTATGTAGCAGAATTTTGCTGTTAGTAAGCAGGATGCTTAACACTATTCCAAGCAAAATACTCTCTATTGAGGTATTTCCTTGGACAAACTTAAAATAAATCCTGAACTTGCTAATGTAAACATCTCTCTGTGTTATGCATTTCTTGCTTTGTAGCCAAAATTAATTTTTTTTGTTTTACATTTTTCTAGGAAAAGTCAAGACTACAAAGTAGGAATCTCTAGTTCTATGATCTTCATAGCAAACAATATTTTGACAAAGCCACTAACTGAAGACTCAAGGCTGGAAGTCTGCAAACAAATTTGCAGTTAATAGCTTGTTACTTCCTTAAGCTTATGCTGTGAAGGTATATTAATGAATTTATATAAATCATGTTGTTTAGGATTATTAATCATTTGACCAAAATGCTCTAGGCCAAGTTACTCCAGCAATAAATTTCACAAATTGGTTCACTTAATGATTCAACAGATTTAGCTAGTGATTGTTAAGACCTTATGATGAATTGAATACTAGACTTAGCATCTTCACACAAATATTCTCACAACATTCTAATATGTTATGACAGATAATACTGTATCCAATTTACAGATGAGAAAATGGAACCTCAATGAGCTTAAGTATTTTGTCAATGTGACAATTAAAAACGATAAAGCTAGGATTTGAGCACAGGTCTTCCAACTTTAAAGTTACTACTGTTTTTATTTCCCTTCACACAAATTATTTTATTCATTTGTGGTTTATTTTCAAGAAACATGTACTAAATTTTAACTTGTTGCAGGCCATGTACTTAGTACTGGGAAATGATAATAAGATAAATAAGAAAATAAATATGTAGTAAAATAATATGAGTTATAACTTTTTGGAGCTGTCTAATGGATGGGGCAAATTACTAATCAAAATATAACACAAATATTCCTTAGAAAGAAGGAAAATGATACACATCAGAAATGCATATCTATATAAAGAAAGGAAGAGCATCGTAGCAGGATTATTGAAGGTAAAATAAACGTTTTTTATCTTAATGATCTAACAGACAACAGTTTGTTCAAAATAGTAACAATTGCAACAATGTAATTTATTATATGCATATGCTTATGTAGGCTTACCTATAAGTGAAATAAATGGTAGCAAAGATGCAAGAGCTGGGAGTAAGGAATTAGGAATATTTTGTTATTATAAGGTACTTGTAGTACCTGTGAGGCAGTATAGTGTTATTTGAAAGTGGACTTGAATTAGGAGTAAATATATATGACAATGCTAGGGCAACCACTAAAATGATATTGTTAAAGTTTAATTGATTCACAGAGAAGAGAGAGATTGAAATAATATAAAATGCTCAGTTAAAACCACAAAAGGCAGAAAATGAATGAAAGACTAAAATGGGAACAAAGAACAAGACAACAAATAGAATACAGTAACAAATATAGGAGTTATTAATCCAAATATATCAATAATTATTTTTGAAACCATGCAAGTTTTAAAAAGTTTACTTACGAAAGAATGAGTACCATCATTATGGAAGCGTAAACCAAGAAGGAAGAAGAACATGGTATCCACAAACAGGGAATTCAACACAAGAAAGAAGGGAAATGAATTCCAAGTTTGATAGTGAAGGGAGATCCAAGTCACCTGGGTGGCTGACTGAGAAAAAGATGTTTGCAGGTATTTTCAAAAGGATGTTTTTCCAAAAGTATAGGCATTCTGGCAATTTGAGGAGATAAAAAATTCTTATGTTGAATTATTGGTATCAACTTTAAATCCTTGAAAATTGAAAATTAATATGATAGCATTATTTAACACCGATAGAGTGCTTATTAAATGCTTAGCACAGTTTCAAGTGCTTTACATATACTAATTTTACAAATATTAATTTATTTAGACCTCATTTAATCCTGTAACACAGATATCAGTTTTAACTCGGAGACATTAGATTGACAGGACAAATTCCCAGCTGCCTAGTGGCAGAACCAGGATTTAAACGCAGGAAGTCCATTTTCAGAATCTGTGTTCTGAACCACTATGTATCTGCCACTCATCCAATACAGATTGTACTGAAATGTTTCCTATTATGAGAATTTAGTCAAAAGGTTTTTTCTTTCTAATTCTGGACTACCTAGTGGGTCTGAAAGTTAAGGTTGTGACTTTCTGCCCTATCCTTATGAAAAGTGTAAAAATTTAGTCTTCCCCTTTGGTTTCAGCAGAAATGTTATATACATATAACATTTTATATACATGTTATATATATATATATATGACATTCAGCAGAAATGTTATATACATATAACATTTTATGTTATATATGTTACTATATATAATCTATATAAATAGATTATATATATAATTAAATTCATCATAAGGTCATAAATGTATATTTAATTAAATTATATAAATAATATAATTGATATAATATACTCAATAATATACTCAGTTCATCATAAAATCATAAATATATATTTAATTAAATTATATAAATAATATAATTTATATAATATAAATTTCTGCTAATGTATATCTATGAATAAATATATATTTTATGGTATTCCATTATATATAATTTTCTATATGTGTTATGAATATATAATATATATTTATGTATTATATATTATATATTTGTATTAAATATACATTTATATAAAATATATATTTATATCAATCTATATCTATCAATCTATCTATCTATATATTGCCATCAATGTTAAAAAGAGGGAAATTTAGTAAGTGCAGCTGAATTCCAGGCATGATTTCACAAGATAGCAGGATGTTATACTGCTCCCTGTCTAACACTGCATTTCAATTTTAAGCATTTAAGAATCTCTATTACAGATCAGGCAGTTGTTAGGACAAAGCCATTCTATACTTCGCTGTTAGGTTTCAAGCTATATTTGCTTTATGCAGGAGTCCACAGGCCAGTGTTAAAGCCCTGGTATAATAAATGTCTTTATCTGTAGTTCAAATTAGTTGGGAGAGCACTTTATTTAATAAAAAAACCTAACTTGAAAGCTGCATACATCTCTAACTGGCTCTGTCAACTTATGAGATGGTTTACCAACACTTCTATGCCTCTAGGGAGTATAAATGGGTGTAATAATAATACTGTACTCAAAGGTTACTTTATGGCTTTCATGAAGCTCAATATACATTGATGGATTATGAAGTATTTAACAAATCACATGAGTAAGTGAATACTATTTTGGGGGGTGTGAAAAATGCTGAGAAATAATGTAGCAGACAAAAAAATTATCATAAGGATTTTTCTTGCCCTAATGAAATTCACATTTTGATGAGGATGACAGATTAATAAAACACAATTGCAAAGCGACTTCAGAATTGCTAAAATAAATATAAGTGCCAACATCTATGAGGACACAGACTCTATGTTTCCTTAGTCTACTGATATTCCGCTCACTCTCCTAGTTACCATTTTCACCATCATCTCTTCTCAAATTCCCAATACCTGCCGGTCCTCCCCCTCTAGCAGCTGATAAACTTGCTTTATAATTCACTTTAAAACAAAAATATCACCATATCACACCATCTACAGCATCTGCATCCATGTGCTCAGTAATTCCATCCACTTTTATCAATGAACTACCTAGGACTAAATTTAAAGCCAGTCCTCGGCATGGGCACTAGATCTCATCCCTTCTCACATCAAAGAACACATTATTCTAGTAGCTTTCATCCATCTCTTTCCTACATTACCACTTTTCCCTCTCTATTGGGTCATTCTTGGAAGCATAAAGCTTCCTGTTATTTCTCCACGTCTCTCCCCTTGCTTACAAACAGCACCCTTTGCTGAAGCACTTTACCAAACAGCCTGATTTCTTTGCAATAAGAGTCCTCAAAAGTTATCTATATTCACTTTTTCTGATGCCTCTCCCTTTATTGTTTCTTCAACAAGCTCCAAGCAGGCTCTGGTCCCTAACCATTCCACTGAAACTGCACTCGTCACTATTGACCTTGCTTTGCTGAATCCAATGGGTTATCGGTAGGTCTCCTTTTGCTGGAGCTATCCACAGCATTTGGCATAACCTGACCCTTTTTCCTAAAAACTCTTCACTTGACTTCCAGGTTGGTTTCATTTTCTCCTTCTCACTTTTCTTGGCCCACTCCTCCTCATCTCTTATATCTTAATTTTGGACCCCTCTCTCCTCCCTCCATATTTAGTACTTGCTCCCTTTCAGTTCTCTATGAAAGCTTATATCCACATCCTATTGTCTCATCCTGACTCACAGTTATGCCTATCATGCATACATCATAACTTCCAAATTTACATCTCCACTCAGGACCTCTCACTTGACCTCTGGCACAGAAACACATTTATTTTAAAGCTAAGGAAGCTTAAGCTTTGGCTCCTCACTTGCATCAATCCCTCTCAGGGATCTGGGTAGCAGCCTAGCCATATGATTTTATAGGCAACCATTTTTGTAAAATATACAAAAGAATTTATGCAATGGCAATTTGACAGAATACTGAGTACCCTTCTGTCTATCCTTTCCCCTTGTTCTTTGGCATTGGAATGGCCATTGGCATTTTGGGGATATAGGCAATGGGATATTGAACTAGCAATGGGCCTCTGTCATCATGCAGGTTGCCTTTTGTGCATGTGTGACACAGACCTGTTGCAGTACTGTAACTAGCAAGTATATCTGTTTGTGCATGGGAGTGTGGAGGAAAGTAGAAAAAAGAGGCAGAATGTAGACATCATATATTCACAAAAAAGAAGCTGAAAAGACTGTTTCAGTAACGTATTGTGAAGGAGTTTTTCTGCCAACTTGAAGCAAATAAAAAAATAATAGGCTAGAAAGTTACCAGAACATTTAGTAGTTTGCTATACACTGAGCGTTTTTATCAGTGCTATGGCAATAGAGGGGCTTTTGTATTTCTGGAATGCAACTATCCTTCTATAACAGTTAAATATCTGTGAACACATAGAATTTGAGATAATTTGAAGGCTTATCTTATACATACAAATGCTCAGTATCTGATGAGAAGATATAATATATTCAAAATATTCATGATATATTTATCAATTTATTCAATTATTAAACAACTATTAATTGCATGCCCGCTATGTTCAAAGTGCCATAAATATATGATGGCGTGTCCACACATGTCTGCCAAAGAGTTTATAATCCAGTTAATATGACACAATATAAAATAGAAGTAATACAAGGTAATATATAAAAGTAGTTACATCTCAGATTTAGGCCCATATATGGCAATAAAGCAAAAAGACCCTGGAATAAAGTGAATTGAATTGCTTAACTGTGGGTGGGGAGCTGAAGAGAGGGAGAGTAGTGGGAGGCTTATTAATAAGGCAGGTAGGGCAAGAACACACAGGATCTTTTTTTTTTTTTTTAAATAAATGAGTCTTCCTTAATAGTCATATAAAAACATATAAAATGTATTTTTTATTAAAATAAAAACACTTTCAAAAATTAGGTCACCAAACAAGTTATCTATCTAAAGTAAGTTTACTCACCCTCATGACCTAATTACCTCCTGAAGGCTAGCTCTTAATAACATAACATTGGGGGTTAGGATTTCAACATGTGGATTTGGGGGTGGAGGATACAAGCATTCAGTCCATAACTTTGGTTTCAGAGCCTAAGAGGCATTAGTTTGAATTCTGTTTCTACTATTTGATATCTTAACAGACTTGTCCAAACTATTTAATTTCTCTGATTCTCAGTCTCAACATCTGTAAAACTGAAACAATAATACTGACTTTGTAGGGACTAAATGTATGTGTGTGTGGAGAGGTACAGTGCCTATTATAATATTAGCCTATGTATATTAATAACTTTATATGGCAAATGGTAATGCAGCTGATTTGAATTTCTAAGCCTGGGTATAAGGGTATATTATAGTACAATTGTAGAATATACAAGGTTAGAAAAGAAAATGTATTGAGAGGGAGTTGTTGAGACTTTCATAGATATTAAACATGATTTATTATGTCACTTGTTTTAATTTTGAATAAAATTCTTCTGTATTTGGAAGAAAGAGGAAAGAAAATGAACAAAGAGAGACATCGATCAGAGTAAAATCCACATAATAATTTTAAATCATACTCCAATCCGTTCTTTCACCTTAAAATGTTAGGTCCTGGGAAGGATGGGAAGTGTTTGTAAAGATAGAGAGCATTCATTGACATTGAAAGAAGTAAAAGGAATATATCTGATAAAGTAGAAGGAAGAAATAGCACTCTTTGAAATAAATGATATCCAATTCCTCTTCACTTGTTGGGATGGCTGAATCCTGTTGAGCTCTGCATATCTCCCACCCCATGAATGATTTGTTAGGCTGAATGACATGTCAAGCTATGTAGTCAGTTTTCAGGCATTTGCATTTACTTTACTAATAGATATTAGAAATGCTCTCTGGATGATTGAAAAAAAAAAGAAGGATAAAAGGAGTCATCAGTGGACGTGCTAATAACAAAAGATTTGGTTCATGAGGGGAAATAAGGAGATAAGGGGAATAAGATACAATCTCTAGAACAACTCCCTTGGAAAACAGAAAATAGTAATTAAAAAAATTAACTTGAAGAGGAAAATCATACTGTGAGATAGAAAAGCAGAAAATATTTCCACGTTGTTGAGCCAGTAATGTAAGTGGGAATGCTAGTTGGGGAAGGATATTCCAAATGGAGGAGACAAGAACTGAATACAGACCTCCCTGAAAAGTGTCTTATTTTTTTGTTTGACTTTGAAAACAATGAAAAAACAACATATATAATTACAAACCAACAGCAAAACAAAGTGAGACAAATAAAGCATTTCCTAAACAATTAAAAGCAAAATGAAGTGAATAAAGCTAATATTGTATGTAGTTGGTGGCTTTTTGTATTAAATTGGTGGCTTAAATACATAGAGAAATTATTTGAAATTAAAAATAAATAATTGACTATACGTCCTTCACAAGATTTATATTCTAAGATCGAATATATTTTTAAAAACTCTTATAAATCTGTTTTCATAATCATGTTAATATTAATATCATTACAACATTATCATATTGGTTTTACAAGTGTATGTGCATATGCACACACACACATATGGTAAGAAATCATGTTGACATCATTAGTGTGTTACTTTCTTACTGCAACAAATTACCTGAAATTTAGAGGTTTAAAAGGACAAAAATGTATTATCTTATAGTTCTAGAAGTCAGAAATCTAAATTGGGTCCACGAGGCTCCGGAGGCTCGAGGACAGAATCTCTTTCCTTGCCTTTTTCAGCTCGAGAGGATATCTACTTTCTTTGGCTCATGGCCACATTAATATTGTGCTCTGTAAATATTATTTTCCACTAAAAGAACTAAAGCTTCTTAGAGAAATGGTTGATTCCAGCTCTAGGATAAGAAATAAACAAGACAAGTTTTGCCTCACCAGAAAGAAAAACAAAACAAAAAACAACTGGTATCATGTCAAAAGAAGACAGGAACCAACTTGAAGAGTCTTCCACTTGCCAAAGACAGTAGTACAGTTTAAACATCAATAAAAATAACTACAGTGGATTGAAAGTTACCAAAATATGTTAAAGATCTCTGAGTTCATAATAGTAAAAAAAGAACTCTTATTGGTCATTTATATAGGGTAGGAAGGAATCAACAAATTTTTCTAGAAACTGGTAAACAGAGAAAAGATCAAGCATTTATCCTGCCTTTTCCAGGACAAATGTCCTTTAGGATAACCAAAAAACTGAAAGAATTCTTTCTGTATGTAAAAATTCTAGCTGATAAAGGAAGGGGATATAACAGAATTAAATTCAATATTTTACCACTGAATGAAATAGAGGATTTAAGACATGATAATCAATAGGCTGTTAAAAACATTAGATGAAAAGCTGTCGGGCAACTTTATGTTAGACATATCAGAAATTTGAATCCAATAATCAATAATCAGAAAGAGAGACAATCAGACAATATTATAATTATTCTGAAGCAACTTTGACAATATCAGGAGCCTGAATCTGATCAAGGTTATAGATTCCACTAGTAGCTTAAGGGAACACAGAAGATAGTCATATTAAAAACACAACATGGGATCTCCTCTACCCAGTTTTTATGTGAGCAAGGCTGAACAGGACCTGGACTTCAAATGTGTACATGTGACTTAGGTTCAGTTAGTAAGATTCACAGTTATGGTTTAGAGACAGGATTATGTGCAGAGCAAAAATAACAAGAGGACTTTTCCTGAAACTGTTAGAAAAGAGATGCTTCTTTCCCTGAGTTTGGTAAAAGGTAAAAAAAAAAAAAGTGAAAAAGATTGATAAAAGCATACTTGAGTTGCTTGTGCCTTTCTTTGCCACAAATGGAAAAATATCTGCCTGAAATTGAAGCCATAACAAATTGCAGCAGAGCCAAGAAAAAGAGATAGAAACATGATCCTCTTTTGGAATACCTGGACGTATATGTGCATGAAGCCAAAATGCCACTGGAATTTTTTATTAGTATAAGCAATACAGTTCTCTCTCACACACACTTTCCCTCGCTCTTTCTCTTTCAATTCAAGTTTGAGTTGGGTTTCTCTCACTTACTATCTGCCAGGCAGTCTTATGGGTGATATACACATACATTTTTAGAGGCCACAGTGAAGGCGTCAGCAACATTTGTTTTTACAACAGAAGTCCCTGTAATAAGAGAACCCAGCCAGGCATATAATAACCTGGCTTTAGTCTTGGAAAGACATTTTGACAAATTATCATTACTCCATTAAATATACTATTAAGAACTCTGTGAAAATCAGTGGAAGTTAATTCATGTCCTTGGTAGTCATGTCAAAGAGAAAATAGAAGAAATATTGAACTAGAACAGAGTCCATCTTCCACCCAGAACAGTAATGGTTTATTCTACATTTTGGATAATGGCCACCCAAATGTCACTTGAATTATTATGGTTATGGGACATTCCCTACTTTTTTGAGGTGGTTTTAGCCTATGGAAGAAATGGGTAAATATTTCGATTATATTTGTGTTTTCAAGCATCCCACAAAAAGTTTTCCAGTCTTCATATCTATGTATAGATATTCAGGATCTGGGAAGACTTGAGAAATGAAATAATAAGGTACTATCAAGCCAGAAATATACAAGGCTACTGAAGTTGACCTAAAACACCTGAGTTGGGTATGAATAATACAAGTAAATAAGAGTTGTTTGAGAATCAAAGAAAGGGAGTAGTATACAGTTTGAAACTTCCTCCTTATTCAGCACTATTTTTATTGGATGACATGCCAATGAAGTAACATTTAACCATGGTATCTTTAACATGCCATTTACCCTCTGACTTGAAGGTTCTTGTATTCCAGCTATCAATTAAAGATATGAGTTTGTTTTTCCCCTTACTAACTGTGCTTAGGTTAGATTTCTTTTATCTTAGACATGTGAAGTTAATTCTATCAGCCCATGCCTGGAGCTTTATATCTACCCCTCGTGACTTCCATAACTGAACAATAGAAATCCTTTTCTTTCTTGTCTTTTCAACTAATATACATTGTATCGCTTCAGGTTTTATGTTTTTCAGAAAATTGATAAACATGAATTCCATGTTTTATATTCAGGTACAACATTAATTAATGTCAGAGATATGTAGGAACAAGAATGTTTCTATGAGAAAACACAAAAACATAACTAAGTTTTCATGAATCCACTGATTAACCCTTTTGGAATGGCTATTTCAGTAATTCTAAATTAATTTAACAGAACTTCTACTCTGCAACATTTCTCCACCTTGATCACAGAATAACATGATAGGCCTTGTCAAATTCTTGGAGAAAATGAGTACGCTCTATGTTTAGGATTCTCCCGACATACCCAGGTCAGGAAATGAGCTGAGTTTTACATCACTTATTCTGGGGGAACCCTTGCTATCTTCTGATATTTCAATGGAATAGACATTTATTATTGTGTCATATTTAAATCACCCATTTGGAAATTTTCTAGAATGGATGTTATATTTACTTGTCTACATTTTCTAGATATATTTTTTATATACTTTATGTTTGTTTCTAAAAATTTAGATTTTTTAATCTCTAAAAGTTATCTTTTATATCCAGTTCTTGAATATTATCTACCTGTGATATACTATCATATATATCTTTCAATAGTTTTATTGTATATAATTTGCTTAAGTCTAGATACTGATTTCATTTGGCTATACACCTCATTTCTTACATATACATCTAGGATATTATCATGCTCTTAATCATTTTTTCTTATATTCTCATCGAGGTAATTTTCTTATGGGAAGATATCAAAACCAATGCTGAGTTAAACAGCTATCTATCAGTAAAGCATCCATCATATGTGGTAGAAATGTAGGAAAAGCAAGGTATCTGAAGACCCAGAGGAAAAACGAGTTGCCAGTACTGAGACTTTAGGTCGGTCACATGGTAATAACACAGAGCAGTTATAAGAATGATTTTTTGGAGAGTTTTCAAATGATTGTCGATTTTACTCAAATGGAGTCATATAATATGCCCTTCTCTGTACCTTGTCTTCTCACTTAAAATCCTATCCCTGTAATCCCTACGGCTGAATTGCGTTCAAAAATCTATTTTCTGAAAAAAGGCTCTTGGGAATTCTGCAATGTAAATGTAATATATTTTATTTAACTGCACCATTATTAACAGACTTCTATTTTGTTATCTGCCTTTGTTCACTTATACTAATAAGTGATATAAACAGAGATTATTTTTCATATCTGTACCTACTACTGCTTTTTTTTCCATGGGATTGACTTTCAAAAGTAAGGTTGCTGAATCAAATGGTATCCCTATTTTTACTTTAAATAACTATCGACAGATTGCTTTCCAAACATCTGTGACAATTCATATTTCCAGCAGCAAAGTGTGAAAATACTATTGTCCTCTCATATCAACCAGCTACAGTTGCTGTCATTCTTTTAATATTTTCCAGTTTAATCTTAAAGAAGTTGAACTTCATTATGGATTTAAAAGTTACTTTCCCCAAAACGCTAGTGAGACAGAGGACATTTTAATAAATGTATTGGCTGTTTGGATTTAATCATCTATGGATTATTGAAACATTTTGGCTATTTTTATTGGGTTATTTTTAGTATTTACATTTTAAATTTGTCAAGTGCCTGGTAAATATTTTCTTCAAATTATAATTTATCTTTATTTGGTTTGTGATATATTTTACCTTATTCTAATATTATTACTAATTTTAACAAATAAGGCAATCATGGAGCTCTTTCATGTTATAGTCTCTGAGTTTCGAATTTTGATTAAGAAGGGCTGCCTAACTCAAGGTTATACGTATATTCTCCTAAGTTTAAGATTTATTATGTTATATTTTATGTAAAAACTTTTGTAAGGCTTGAATTCTCTATTGTTTATTGCGTGAAGAAAAGATTCAATGACATATCCTGTTTCAGGGATAGCAACTTATTGTTAAAACTTTATTGTTAAAAATAAAGTCTTTGCTTTTTGAATTGAAATAACTTTTACATATATTAAACTCCCATAACACTTGGTTCTATTTCTGGGTTCCATATCTACTTATATATTTGTCTTTTTAAATTTCAATTCTAAATATTTTGACTATGTGGAATCATGTATGTATTAAGGTAACACAATGCCCCTACCCCAAGATAATTGCCTTGGTTATTATCAGATAATTATGCTCTCCTAATCTTTAAGATAATTTTATAATTTAAAAGTTCCAGCTAGGATTTTAATTGGAATTACTTCTAAATTTATATATTAGCTTTAAGGTCATTGACAATTCTTATACAAAGTGTGTTACCTAAGAAAAAGAAACATGCTTCTATTTGTAAATTTTTTATTTTATGTCCTTCAATATGATTCCATGATTTTCTTTATAGGCATTCTATGATTTTCTTGTTAAATTTGTGCCTAAGCACTTTTTAATTGTCATTGCTATTGTGAATTGAATAGTTCCTTTTCAATTTTTAGCTTCTTATTACTCATAGATTTATCGTCTATAAACCTGCCTTTCAGTTTCATAATAATTTCCCATAATTTCAGTAGTCTCTTGAATTTTCTCTTTTGATTTTAAAGAAAATAACTTAAAATGTATTTTCTCATTCCATATATTTTCATGGATTATTTAAATTTCATTTCCTTTTTTTTCTTTTTATACAGACAGGTTCTCACTTGAACTCCTAGGCTCAAGAGATCCTCCTACCTCAGCATTCCAAAGTGCTGAGATTACAGGCATGAGCCAATGCATCTGGCCTTAAATGTCTTATTGAAACCCATATAATGTTAAATACGCTATTTTTACTAAATGAGAAGTGAATAAATATTTTGGCAAAGTTTGCTCAGGAGATAACTGGATAATGCTGAGTTTTCAGTGTTATGTTCTTTCTCCTGTCTTGTTCAACTTCAGGCCTTGAGTCAAGTTTCCAACAAGCTCAGTTCTACAAGTTTCTAAGTATATTCTATGTGTTGGCAGTATACAATAACAACACCATCCTCACAAGTAGGTGGTTCTGAAAATCAACCTTCTTTATCTAAAACGTGTATTTTGTGTGCTTAGAGTGAGAACCCAGGCAACTAAATCCAGATCACACTCCTTCCTTTCCCCTAATGCTTCACTGTGAGTCTAGTCCGTGTGTCAGGACTTGGTGTCCTTCTTTCCTGTTTCTGCTGGATGCAGTGGCTGCTGAAGATCTTAGCCAGATACTATAACTAAAATCACACCGTAGGTCTGCTCTACTTCCCAACAACAACTACAAGCCTGACACCCAGCTATAAATAAAAAAGAGGATCTTCCTTTGGCCCTGTGGATCATCAGTACCATTACTAAAGTACTCCTAGATATAATCATGGTATAAATGAAACCTGCCTTTGTCAGATTCTACTGGATATGGTAACTTGAAATACTGCCATCCAAACTTTTCTATTCTCTGCATAGTAACTTTGCCTTAATCTGTACTCTATTCATTTTACCATTTCTCACTAGGCCACAACTAAACCACTCTACATCCTGTTGTGTTTTTCCATGTAAGGTATGGATATATTTAGGAATTCACAGGAAAAATACATAAGGCAATAATCAGAATTAAAATTAAGTGATTACTAACCTCATCAATTATTTACTGTATGCCAGATATTTTTATAAATGTTTTATATGCATTCACTTAATTCCTACAACCACCATATGAACTACCCTTGTTTTACAAATGAGGAAATTAACTGACATACAGAGTAGGTTTCTCCTTTTGAAAAATGGACTTCTTTGTTTTCATTTATCAATTCCTTATTTTCAGACAGCAAGGATTATTTCCAAAATCAGAAGAGTGTGTACGTATCCTTTCTGCTTGCTCCCATCACAGATTTATCTGAACTTTCGCTTTTTCTTAACACTTTTTAACAAGTCTTACCTAATTTGTGGCCAAGCTTTCCTGATGTTCTTAATATTTTGTGACATTCCTTGCTTCTATTTCTTCCCCTAATTGTTTCATTTTTATATCATTTACTGCCTTTTATAATCCTAATTCACATGTAAACTTATTGTGAATTCACACTATTTATTTATTTCCTCACAGTGAATTGTATAATAAAAAATGTAATGCTTTCTACCATGTTGAGCCATTTTTCCTCTTAAGAGGCTCTTATTCTAGTATTACTTTGAAATCTACTTTGAAATAAATATTTGGCAATGTCCTGAATTATGTTATTAATTTTATTCTGTAAGCTTTTCAGATTGTCTCTCTAGCCTGGGTATGTCAAGATTTCCGTAAGATATGGTTTGCTGTGAGTTACTTTTTGTTCATTGTACTGGGCATTCAGTGAGTCCATTCAATGAGGAAACTTCTATTTCCCAGGCCAGGGAAGTTTTTCTCTTCTTTTAAATAATACCACCACCTTCAACCTCTGTTGCTTTCTTTATGAAACTCCTATCAGTCAAAAGTTTGCTATCCTGCAAACATTTATTCTGTTTATTCTATTTCATTTATTTCTATTTTTTCTTTCTCTAGTTTTTATTATATTTCCTGGGAGTTGGGATTTTCTCTGGTATGTTTTCTTTAAAACATACACTGTTGTAGTAACTTGGGTACTGAGGAGGCTTAAATGATTCTTACACAGAATCCCATTCTTATGCACGAATCCCGTTTTCAATCACCCTACTGCACCTCACGTTCCTAGATCCCTCACATCTCTGACAGGGCTCTGCAGGGTGATTTATCTGGCAGCTCATTTGATTCTTCCTCTGTGGACGCTGAGGTTTGGCTGTCTCTTTTCAGATAATTATAATCATAATGTTTTCCATCATTATATATTGTGTTTTGTATTTACATATGTTTCCTCATTTTGTTGAGGATGGAGTTGGTTCCTGTTTCATATTTTCCTTGAATGTTAAAGTGATTTTTAAGTCAAGGTTGTCAAAATTATTAGAGATGCACTACTTTTGGCTATTTTTAGTTGCCTCTTTCTTATCTACAGACTTTAGTTCATGCTATTTCTTCTTCAGGGAAAGACACATCTCCTTATGGCACCCTCTAATTCTCTCTCTCAGCCATAACAACACTGGGTGGTTATTGACTAAATGCTTGTCTAACTACAGGAGCGTAGACCCCATGAGAGCAAAGCTGTGCTATGTGTGTGGTTGCCTCCACTAGCACAGTGTCACTCAATAAATATACCTTGAAAGGATAAATGTGTTTTTGTGACCCGATCCTTCATCCAAATGTGGACCAGTAGAAATAGAGAGGAGCGAGGTTGATGACTCTGGGCAAGATTTCTGTCATGTCTTGGATTCACACTCCAGAATGACGGCATAAGAGCCAACTAGCCATGCCATCTCCCCATATGGCTGTCACCATATGCCTCAGCAGAAAGTTACCAGACACAAATACACCATCATTTTTTGCCGGAATTGTAGCTAAGTTTGTGCATCTGGTAATGCTCATAAATTTTATTATTGTTTATTGCTATTTTGTAAAACACCCTACTTAACCCTCTAGGAAGAGGTCCTTACACTTACTATTTATCTGGGAAATTGCTCCTAGTCTTTTCATTTCTCCTCTGTTTCATGCCAACCTTCTAAGCCTTTTTTTTGTTTTTTTAAATTAAACTCCCCTCTGCCTCCTCAGAAACTTTTTTCTCACCATACCTACTACATTCTTGGAATGTTTCTCCTGTCTAGTATAATAATTTTTTATTTTCTTCAATAAGTCAGTGTACAGAGAGGTTTCCTGAATGCTTTCTCCACTTTTACTTAGTCAAGAGGCCAGCCTCCACTTAAGTATTTGGAATGGGAAATAGACGCAAACAGAGAGGTAAGCATAGTACATCTTCTAGTTTCCAGGAACAGTTCCACCTGTGCCCATGTGAGTCTTGCTGACTACGCCTATCAGTAAGTAATGTCTGTCTATGTAGCAACTATTAGAAAAGATGTTTTAAAACCTTTCATCCATTCCTTCCTTGTCCCATAAATTTTTCTTAACACATTTGTCCACGTATGCCTATTTAACAAGCCTTGCTTTCCTCAATAAATACACTAGCACACATGACCTTGCAGATCTACATCAGCAACTTGAAAAAATTATCTCTTACCTGTAACAGTCTATTTGGTTGTGGCTCCTCATCAGAGTTTCTAGGAGATCATCATTTTCTTGTACAAGATAGAGTTTCCAAAACTACAACCTGTCTCACTTGAGCTTCAAATTCTTTTATTATTTTCACCCTTTGGAAGCTGAATCTGAAAAACAGAAAGATTTACAATGGCCATCTGTTGCTATTTCATTGTCCTGCACTATTAAAATAGAGACTAACTCACAAGGATGCATGGATTTCCCCTTCAGCACTTCATCCACTACAAGTTTTCACTGAGTGAGAGAGTAGACTATGCTCACTTCAACAATTTTGCTGTTAAAGGGTTCACAGATTGGCTTCTAAATAGAC
The DNA here is from genome assembly GCF_006542625.1 of Nomascus leucogenys. Taxonomy (NCBI): domain Eukaryota; kingdom Metazoa; phylum Chordata; class Mammalia; order Primates; family Hylobatidae; genus Nomascus; species Nomascus leucogenys. Next base: position 101,728,602 of record NC_044383.1, on the reverse strand, counting down.
CTGGAGATGATTAAAGATTTATTCTTTATGGAATTCTTCTCATTGCTCCACCAAACTAGAAATGAGTTGACAGAAAGAGAAACCTGGCTACTCAAGTGCTACTGGGTGATAAAAAGGGAAAAAAGTATCTTCTTAATCCCTTCAGTGTTAAGTTTATTTTCTAAAGTATGAGATTTTATTCCTCTTCTATTTTCAGGTAGAATCACTGATATGGTTTTTCAGAAGGGGGATTGGGCTATTTTTGTCTTTAAAGTGCCAGGTAAGATTTTTAAAACTGTGAATTTCCCAGGGTGATTATTTGCTGGGTGGCATAAAATTTTCTTCCCACCTACTCTGCTTGCTGTTGCATATGTTGACTGAATTTACTCTTATCGTACGGGTCCACGTAATTCTGTTTTTCTAAGCTCTATCATAGGGGCTAGAGTTAGAATGTGTAATGCATGCATGAAAAATGTAGAGCAACATTTCAGACACAATTTTTGACTTGTTGGCCTATGATTGTCTACATTATATTGGGAGTGGGAAAGTAAGTAATGAGCTTCTCTCTCTTCCACAGTATTGTTTTTAGATGTTCAGAACCAGATCAACTATTTCTCATATAAAATTTGCATAGCATGTTACAACTTACATAAATGCGTTAGCATGAAGGATCTTATTTAACTTACATGACTTTATGGAGGGGGTAGTATTATTATATGTTTTTTATAGGTGAGGAAATTGGGCCTTAAGGGGGCAAAATAACTTGCCCTAAACTCCTTAACTGTCATCTAAAATAAAAGGATTTCAAACCCAATCTTTCTGACTCTACTTCTGGAGTTTCTTTAATCTGAAACACTGAAGAGTTTCTGAACCCTTCACTAATTTTGTCATCATTCTGTAGGTCATTCCATCATCTAACACCCTCACCTTCTAATAATGTGGCTTTAAAAATCAAGGACTTAGGTGTGGCCTGCCCAGTGCAGAATTTAGTGGGGTGATCACTGCCCTAAAATATTTTTTCTTAGACTTGCTTCACACTGTTGACTCATGCTGAACCTATACACACTTGCAGCTTGCTGTCTATGAGATTACTAACAACTCATGACCCTCTGTACTAAAATTGTACAATCAGTTCTGAAATCTAAATTCCTAGAGCACATACTTTTAGTTTATTATCCCAATATTTCTTGATTTTAATTTGGTTCTGCATTTTGAGTTTATGGCACAACTAAAGTGGATTTTTAATTTGGCATCTAACAGTCAAGAACATTTTTTAATTTCTTGCAAATTTATCCTGTCTTCTCATGTTTATTATTCACTTTCACCAAGGGCTCAATGAGAAATAACAAATTATGTATTACATTTCATCAAAAGATTTAAATACCTTATGCTAAGTAAAAAGTTGGGAAATATTAGGCACTGTACATAGCCAGTGATAGAGATGTATCTGGTTAGCAGCAGTCCTCAACCGTAGTTCTCAGGCTTCTAATCACTCTGCTTATATACAGAATGACCCTATAGAAGAAAAAAACATAACTGAGATAGCAGTGGACAAATTATAAATTAGAATTAATTAGTAGGCAGCCTCAAGTAATAGTATAAAAAATAAATGCCATCTCCTCAAAATAGTTCATTATTAGACCTACATCTTGAGAAGTAATCTGAATTATTGGAAGGAGCCCTGTACTTGGTTTCAATGCTAATAGGTGATATGAGACAGTGATAATGTAGAAAGAAACATGTTTTTCATTAACTGGACTGTTTTATGCTATTACATTTTGTTTAAATTTTGTTTCCTCTGATTTCTTATTGAAATCCTTTTTGAAAAATTGTGGCTGTTTCAGCTCTGCTAAGGAATTGGGTTGGAAATTGGGCCCGAGGTATAAGCATCCTTCTCAGGGCCAGGCCTAGCATGGCTATGGGAAAGGAAGTGAGATGGTTATAGGGGAACTGAAACTCAAGGCAGTGTCAAGGGCACTGGGGTAATGGCAGTAATTTTGTTCTGGACAGTCCCTCTTGGAGGATTTCTTTAAACCCTGAAAAGCCATGGGTTTAGATTTACGAAGGGAAGATATTCTATGTGAAATTAAATCACAGACAAACTTTTGTGAAATTAATACGATTCATGAATCATAGCCAGGATTTAGAATCTAGTCTGTGCTCGTTTCTTAGCATTTTATGGTTCCTTAATTTGATTGCCTAAAGCTGGCTGTGGTGGGCATCTAATAATAATGAATACTGAACCTAATCTTCCTTCTGAGCAATGGCTACCATGTTACCTAAGTTCACTGCTAGGGGCCTCCCATGTGGCTGAGTCTTCTCCAAACAGGTGAATAAATCCTGAAGTGAAAAGATCCTTTCTTATATTTATTAACCTCTGTTAAAGAGCTACATAGATGGGCGGCACACAAGTGAAACATAGTATCCTACATAGAGTGTGAGTGAATCCGGAAAAATGGCTGGGATTGAGGACAAGTTTTGGGTATTCCCATTGGTTTGTTGATCAATAAAAACCCTAATGGTTTCACTAATTACCAGGATGATAAGGCTCTCTATGCCAGCAGGGGATCATTGACTCTCCACATGGAGTATACCAGAATGTTTGAAAGCAGCATGTACCTAAAATTGAGAAGATTTTGCCTAATAGGGTGTTTGGACACATGCCAATTCTTTCACTTAGCTGCTCTAAAGGAGCAGTCTGACTAACCCAGCTCCAGGCTCACCAGTGATAACTCCATCATGTGCCTTGCAACAACTAACATCCCAAAGGAAAACTTGACATATCAACCATGAGATGAATCATCCTGAACCTGAAATGTCATCTCTCCCCAGAAGAGTTAAATACCATGGAATTCTCTAAGGGACCATGCATCAATTCTTGGCCACTGTGCTTGAGAGAACAGGTTCTAAAAAAACAGAAGATATAGAATCCCTTTGAAGGATAAAATAACTTACATATTGGAAAATTACAGTCATAAGGGAGACTATTAACTAGCACACCCAGTTTTTCTTCAAGGTTGTATCATGCAAATCTGAGTGTTGGTTTGTATACCCAGGTGAGCTATTAAAAGCTGGTAACTTTCTCTATAAGTCAGCATCTCTTTTGTTTATTGATTTGTTTTACAGAATTTGCAGTCATGATCATACCTAATGTTTTTAGAGAGTTTGTATAGTATATTACAAATTCTAAACTGAAGATATTCCAGTTGGAATAAATTATAATTGTACAAAAGAGTTGTTAAATTTCAGATTAGTGGTCTTTTAGTTCAAGTATGGATTTTAGATAGCTTTACCTCTAACTCCTTAATTTTCTCAGTAAGTCAGTCACTGCAATGGTTTGAAATGACCACTCAGAATTATGAAACCCATGAAAAGTAAAACAAGAACTCAAACCACGTTATCTTAGTTACTCATGGATAGAGTTGAAACCTCAAGAGAGGATGCCAGGTCTCCTGGTAACATTTATAGATTAAATTGGATTAAGAGCACTGATTTTGGAGCCAGCCAGTCTTGCTTTTCAATGTTGGCCTTGCCACTTACTAGAAATAGTATACGGTAAGCTACTTCAGTTCTTTGAGCCCTAGTTTCCTCACTGCTATATAGCTTATAAATATACAAATAATGCCGGGCGCAGTGGCTCATTCCTGTAATCCCAGCACTTTGGGAGGCCAAAACAGCTGGATCACGAGGTCAGGAATTTGAGACCAGCCTGACCAACATGGTGAAACCCTGTCTCTCCTAAAAATACAAAAAAATTAGCCAGGTGTGGTGGCGTGCACCTATAATCCCAGCTCCTCAGGAGGCTAAAGCAGGAGAATCTCTTGAACCCAGGAGGGGGCGGTTGTGGAGGTTGTAGTGAGCGGAGATATTCGCCACTGCACTCCAGCCTGGGCGACAGAGTGAGACTTCATCTCAATAAATAAATAAATAAATATTATAAATAAATAAATATACAAATAGTACTCATCTAAAATAATGTTTCAAGAAGTAAAGAAGAATGATTTTAAAGTGTGAAACTTTACCTTTTTCATCTCCTTACTTTCTTTTCTATTTCCAGAATACACACATTAACTCGAAAAACGTAATTCATATCCCAAGCTAGCTGTCCATGTCAGAGATAAGTTTGATAATTATTTATTTATTCAATCATTAAACAATTATTTAATGTTTATAAAGATTGTAATCTGATATGGAAACTACAAAAGGCTCATTATGCAAAGATAACCAGCTCTCAAAGAAGCAGAGTCCAATTTTGGCACAGAAATTCTTCCTGACAGTAGATAGCCTAAGTCAGGGCTAAGCACATTAGTTTGGAAATCACAGTGCCTGCCTGTGTTTCAAGTACAGTTCAACCACTCCCCAGCTGCATTATCTCACATAATTACTCCGCTGCTCTGAGCCTCAGGTGTGTTGGCTGCAGTCTGTGAATAGTTTTTACCTCATAAGGTTTGGAGGCCTTAATCATTATTTCATATAATTTGCAAGTCTTAATCACTCAGTAAATACTATATAACACTTTTATATTTACTTTACATAGTACTATGCAATGCAAGTATATATACTTATTATACAATTATACTTGCTAAATAATACTTAGTAAACAATAAATGATTACTCTTAATAATATTTATTGTTTCCATAGAGATCAAGGTGTGCATCTGTGTGTGAGTGTGTGCATGTGTGGTGTCTGTAGGTAGATAATCTCAGCCAGCTAAAGTGCTAAGGATAGACACCCTTTGCACTATAATCCAAGGTATAGAGGTATCCACAAAACATTTGAGGACAGCACATCTTAGTATGTAGCAAGCACAAGGTCAGGAAGCAGATATCAGGGGTAAGGGAGAGGTATAGAGAAGAGAATCATACTTGGGGCAGGGATTAGAGATGGAAGGATGATGGTTGACAAAAGCAAATAAGCAAAAGTAAATAAATTAAAAAACTGTCCTTTGAAAATGTAGGACATATTTGAAATTTTCATTAAACAGTTTAGGTGTAGACTTAAGCCACGTGTCATTTATTTGGTGAGTTGCTTATTCAACAGATATTTAGTGAGAGCAGCATTATGAAGACAGAGACATAGGAAAGGCAAACATGGCACCCACTTCTATGAAGCTTATAGTCTAGTGGGAATGGTGATTCTCGGCGCCTACTACTAAATCATCTATTTCTCTCCCTGAATCCTTTATTCTACTCTGTATATCTGTATACTTTGCCCAAAAAATAGAGAAAAAAATCTATATATGTCTAGGGGTAATTTTTATAACTAAATGGAATTTAGCTAATTTCAGTGTCCAATATCAGGCATTAACTTTATGCTATTAATGTAATTTCATATGCATTTAAATTACAGCAATAGAAACATTTAAAATGAAATATATTTACAGATATTTCAATTAGATGCCAAAATGCAAATTTCTTTTTCAGCAACTTTGACAAAAATCCTTTTATGTTGTCTTTGAGAAAACTCTATGTAAAGATTTTATGAATGAGTTTTAATGTTTTATTAAGAAGGTAATATAAGAATTTTCATGCAGTGAATTCATTTAAGAAAAGAATATTTTGGATTAACAAAATGAGACATCAGTGTAAATTAACTTTACTGTCCATAGGACATTTTACACAGTTGTAGTTTGTGGTTGTTGATAGTTATAGAAGTCATTAATGTAAACATGAGGGGAGAAAATATTCACTTTAAATAAGGCAACATAATGAGAAACATGATCAATATGTACCACAAGAAGATTTGCTTCTGGAAAGTGTTATTGGTGCCAGAGGCTTTGATTATCACAGTTACCCAATTACAAAGCAAGTAGGTTTAAAATTCAGAGAATAAAAAGTGTTTTATGAACATATATTTTATTTCCCAGTATTCTCCTCCCTTTGCATTCCCAAAATAGTGATAAAATCTCAAGTCACTTAACAAAATCTTTGACTCTAATACAGGAAAACGTAATCTTCGATTTTATGTACACCTGTGGTTTACAAAGAAACCAAAGGCTTTATTTTTGTGTTTTACTTATGGAAAACTTTCTATTGCTATTTCTCTTGTAAACAAGAATGGTTTTTAAAAATAATTTTCAATTAAACTGTACTATCCTATAGTATTCATTATTTCATCTTAAAATCACATATATGTGAATAAAAGCACTTTTATTAATAAAAATAACCTCATAGTTAAGAGTCTCAAATTCTTGTTTTTTTAGGTACTACTACTGTAACTTTGGGAAAATTACTGAATCTCTCTGAGCCATACTTTGTGTAAATTAAAATGGGTTTACACTTAACAATATTTTTATGATGTTTAAACCATTAGAAATATAATTTGAAAGCTTAGGAAAGGGACTTGCACACATAAAAAGGTTAAATAAATGGCAGTCATTAGCTCTTAGGTTTATTGTTAATACATGTATTTAAGAGGTCTAAAAGTCCATTTAGATTTTTTAAAACGTGAATAAAAGAAGTCTGAGAATGCAATATTAAATCAACCCTGGAGCTTCTGGTTCAATGTGGTGTCAGGCTAGTGAACTCTGATGAAGCTTGTCTTTATATCCTTTTTTTTTCCTTGTCTTTCTTTTTCTTTTATTTTTTTTTTTTTGTGAGACAGCTTCTGGCTCTGTACCCAGGCTGGAGTGCAGTGGCACAATCATGACTCAGTGCAGTCTCAACCTCCTGGGCTTATGTGATCCTCTAGCCTCATCCCCCAATTGAAGTATCAATTGGCCACATTTTGGCACTACATCAAGGTTGAGCTGGTTTCTCCAACCTCTGCTGAGATCCCTACAGCTATTCAGAGCCTGAAAACAAAACAAAACCAACAGGCAACAGTGCTCAAACTGGTAGCTTCAAACAGCTCACAGGTAAGGAAGCTGTGCTGCATGGTTTGGGGATCACCAAAGTGTGGATATGATTTTATCTCAGAGAGCTCATAGACAAACATGGTATTATTGGCTATAATGCTTGAAGCCCAATCTTTAACATCTGATTATAATTGATTTATTATCTGAATGTTCTTGGACCACATGTGATTAGGTTGCTATTTGAATATAATGTGTCAAAAATAAAAATAAAAAAGGAATTGACAGTATTAACACCATTTCCATCAGTATTTCTAATTTGGAAAATCTACCTCAAGGAAATAATTAGCAACTTGGAAGAAAATTTATATAGGATTTTCACTGCATCTGTTTTCTTAGAGTGAAGAGTATGTATAAAAAATAACCTAAATATATATAAGGAGAAATGCATACAGTGCCACCACCATATAAGAAAATATAATTCATTCATTAAAGACAGAGTTTTAAAAAATTATTTACATCGTGGAGAATTGTTTGCCATGAAACAAAGCAGATAATGAGCAAAAAGAAATCAACAATACTCTGTACAATCTGAATTTGGGGGAAACATACATACATTCATAGAGGAAAAAACTAATTGGGTTATAATGTTTACTTCTGGGTTTTTATTTATTTGAAATTATTTGTCCTTAATCACAGTTATTTTTTCAAAGGTGAATTTGAATTTATGAGAATAAATAGGGTACTTAAATTTAATAATAACCAGCATTGAATTATTTATTTCCTAAAATAAACAGAATTGACATTGCACTCCCAAATTTTTATTCTAAGGACTTTTCAAATTTAAACTTTGATGAGAAAAATAGAGAGAGTAAAATATATTTTACTATAAATTCTGAGGCATCGTTATTTCTAATTAGGTTGTTTGGTTACATTGAATAGTATATTTACTTTTGGGTTGCTTATTCTTGAAATTATTGCCATGAAACTTGACCTAAGGATAAGTATATTACACCTCTTTTGAGATTCTAATGAGAATTGGCCAAATCAGCTAGAAACAGATCAACATCAGCATTTGTCTTTTTGTTTCTGAGTTGACTGAAAAGGGCCAAAAATACTAGGCACTTCTTGGAGTCTACAAATGGAGAATATTTTTTTTTTTCCCTGAAAGTGATGGTCTGAAAGATAAAACATTTGGATGCAGGTGGAAGCTAGAACAGATTTTAAAATGCATTGTTTTAAGGATCAAGAATTTAAATGGAGAGCTGGAGAAATCCAGGGAACACAGACCTGATTGGGAGCTTCCATCTTACATTTTGAACTATTCCCTTAGCACTTCAAGAAATCTGGAGTCAGCCAGGCTGACAGAAACCTGCTGTCAAATGTGTGTTGCCCACCACCAAAGATGACAGACATTTTGGCTGAAAAAGCTATTAGACTTATGTTCTTCAAATTTTCCAGGTCAATTGTTCAAATGTCAGTAGGTTAACGTGGACTATAAGAAACTTGGCCATTGACTCCAGAGAATTAGTGAGCTGACTGTAGGGTTTGTGGGTGAGTGGGGACCATGCAATTTTAGTTTCTTTTATAAGATTAGCAACCAAGTTAATTTATTTGTCTTAGTTTTAAAAGTTAAATATCAATAATTGTTGCTAGAACATCTTTCTTCTATTTTTATTATGATTTCATCTATATAATGGCCAATGTTTATATTTTAATAGAAAACAGCTTCTTAGATTTTCTCAACTAGAATTTATTTTCTCCAAATTTCTCTTAGTCGTGGTTGCATAAAGTATTTTATCGTAACAGGATACTTCTATTAGGCTGGAGAAACAGGCACTGACCCCAGAAATATGAGGCTTTGCAAGAGGGGAGAAAAGGAGAAGACTGAAAGAGAAGATTATGAATCAGCTATGGTGGCCAGACACTTTAGTTCACGGTGGCAAATTTAGGTGTGGTTCATCCTGTGTTGGTGTTCACAAAGATGTTATATGGTAGAAGAATTAAAAATGGCACTCCAGTCTTCAAATTAAACGGAGGGCAGCAGTGAGAACCAAGCCACCCATCCGCTAGAAATAAGACCCGTGTTTGGAGATAAAGAAGTAAGACAAAGTGATAGAAAGAGCTGGCCATGGTTCTGATCACATCAATGTTGGTGCTCCAACAGCAACAGAGAATTGGAGTGATAGACAAAATAAAGCAGAATAGTTAATCTTTCATAAATGCCCTAAAGACTGCATGGTCAAACTCTAGAATAGCTGAAGTAAGAGGTCCAGCCATGCTGGGTACTTGGACTTAATCCAGCAAAAATAATTATGGATGATAAGAGTTGGGGGGCTGAAGATACTAAAGAACTAAGTAATTGTTTTCAGTTGGGCATGATGGACCTGAGCCTGTGTGGACAGCCTCAAGAATTCTTGGAGGAAAGGCATTGTCAAATATTAGTAGTAAGAGAGAATAGGAAAGGAAAGAATAGAATATTTACCAAATGTACCATAGGCACTCATGCTGCATTCATTCATTTCATATTAGTAAGTGGTAGATAGGTATTATGATTTTCCTATGATAATTATAGAATGAGATTCATAGTGTTAGATAATGTCAAAGATATTATGTGAGAGTCAGTGCATCATGGTTTTGAAATCTATACTTCTAGCCCCATACTATGATGCACCTATATAACCCATGCTACACTGAGAGGGGTCAAAGGTGAACATTCCCAGCATACTTTCACATACATGTCATTTGACTGACTAAAGGGAATTCATGTGAAGTAAATTGAACAGTCTTTAGTGTTTTACTCAGTTAAAATGCATAGATTATTGAGCCATTTTGTGTGGACAGACATCTAGATGCAGAGTATGCTCTTCAGTATTACATGCCCTTCAGAGAATTCAGAGAGATGATTTTTCTAGTCTTCAAGGTGTGGGGGCGAGCTGGATGAATGCACAGATTGCCCTATAAATCTGTCCCCTCAAAAGTGCAAAATACAGTCACAGAATTAAGATTTAACCAGTTGCTATGGCAAAAAAATTGAATCTTAAAGATCCTTAAGGAGTTTAAGAATCTAAGTTACAATAGAACTATGCATGACTCTGAAGGCATTGAGCTGCAGAAGAGCGTGCTGACAACAAGTGTGAAATGGGACAAGCAGAACCACACAAGGAGATTAAAATGCCAGTTACAGGGACCAATGACTTGACAGGGGATTTTGTTAAGATAAAAAGGGCAGAGGGATGTGTGCACCTCAGGTTGTTGGTGAAAGTTATGAAAGACATTTTCACTACTTCGTCAGCTTGAATGTAGCTTAGGCTGTTACCGGCAATTTGGATACTAATAATAATCACTGTTTGAGCTTTTAGCTTGGGTGTTAGTGAATGATTGCCCTATCACTGAATACCAAGGAAGCTTTCCAGTTCCATTCCCTTATTGATCTGAGAAGAGACTGGCAATTGGATAAGCTTTCCATAGTTGCCATTTTGCATGCTTAATACTTACACAAAGATTTGCCAAAAAATATTACCAGAAAAATTCAAATTAAATTGAGACTACTGAGTGGCAGAATAATAAAAGTTAAAGAATCACTCCTTCATGCAATTGATATTTATGGAGTACTTACTATATGCTAAACACTAGAGTAATTGCTAGGCAACAATCATTTATGCCCTTATTGATCTCACAATCTAGTTTTATCAAATAAGCCCATATATAAATGTAAGACTGCATCTATGGCAAGGACAATGAAGACGAGGTAGACAGTGCTTATAAGAACATTTAAAATTAAAACATCATGTGGTCAAGGAAGGCTTTCCTAAGGAAATCACTTTTTTATTGGATTCTCTGAAGGATGATTAGGTGTTAACTAGGAAAGAAAAAGGGTGAGAAGAGTTTTTCTATCAGAGAGCATTTTTTGAGGCAGCTGGGACCAAAACGAACTTGTGAAATTTATAGGAATGAATCAAAGAGAGGAAAGAGTAGAGGCTTTTTTTTTTTTTTTTTGAGATGGAATCTCGCTCTGTTGCCCAGGCTGGAGTGCAGTGGTGTGATCTCGGCTCACTGCAACCTCTGCCTCCCAGGTTCAAGCAATTCTTCTGCCTCAGCCTCTCAAGTAGCTGGGACTACAGGCATGCACCACCACGCCCAGCTAATCTTTGTATTTTTAGTAGAGACTAGGTTTTACCATATTGGCCAGGCTGGTCTCGAACTCCTGACCTCGTGATCCACCCGACTCAGCCTCACTGCAGCCAGCCAGGTAGAGGCTTTATAGGAAGACACTGGAGAATAGGTAGGAAGAAACCTACCATCAGATTTCATGAGAAGTCCCTCACTATCAAGAGAAAAGAATAGTGGGAACGCCCCCATGATCTAACCACTTCCTATGAGGCCCCTTCCCCAATACGTGGGGGATTATAATCCAGATTACAATTCAATATGAGATTTTGGGTGGGGACACAGAAAAACCATATCAGTGAGACACCAGCCATGACACGCCCATCATTTTCTGAATAAAAAGACCAAATTCTAGGAAGTTTCCATGATTTGCTGAGACAGTTCTTCTGCTTTTGCATATTGTTTTTTTCTGTTTACATCATGTTGCTCCCTTGGAGTGAGAGAAATAAGTCTTTTTCTGGTCTAAAACTTTTGCAGTAAGCTGTTACGTGAGAAATAATCTTTGGAACTGCCTAGCCCAAAGGCAGGCAGTGTAGAACTCTGCTCAATAATGAAAGAAAGAAGCTTGCTAGGATTCTTGGCAAAACTTTAAAGGCATAATTCTTCAACATTGCTTGATACTATAGCAGTATATTTTGATGGTATCTGTGAGTTGTTCAGAGAATTTCAAAGTAGTAGTTTTAAATTTCCTTAGCCACAAAGAGCTTGTCAAAGACTGTTGAACGACTATGAAAATGTGAAAACAAACATGCTTGGTGAATACAAAGAAAGCTTACCATTTCAGAACAGGTTTCAAAACACAAAACCCAGTATTTCTTATTGAGATAATAAACTTTCTGACATTTTATTCCACTTGCTTTTTCTCTTGCTTTATTTGTATCTGCTTAGATATACTCTAAATTTGCATTGGATCTCAGTATTTTGTTAGTGTGGTATATGTTTACTTACCTGAATAATTACTTTTTCACAAATATAATTGAGGAATGTTAATCATGTATAAAACAATTTTGGAAACCTATTTTAAAGGTGGATAAATCTACACTCAACTTAAACCAAACATTTTTCACTTTAAAATATCTTGATGCTTTTATTCCACATCTTTATAGTAAACAGAATCCACATTGGGTATTAACAAAAAATTCTGGACTAAGCCTTTCATTTCACTTATGTAAGTACCCAAAGTATCTGACATTTGTTCTAACTAATCTGCTTAACAATCTGGTAACATACAAAAACATTGCCACTCCTTTTTAAACATAAGAAGATAAAATGTAGGCAAATAAATTTGTAATATCTGATAAGAAATTCATTAATAAATACTGGGAGAAGAACAAATGGTTCCTGCTGAATATTAACCAATTAAGCATAACACTAGAAAATCATATCATTGCAGCAGTATTATAAATACATGTGTGTCATTTGTGACTAAATATTTTTCTTCAGCCATAATTTAATTTAGCATTCTAGGATTCTAAAAATAAATGATCAGTCTTCATGTATATTTGCTTGACAGTGAACTCAGTCCCCTTAATTGCTGACAAACTAGGGTTTATTCCAAAATATTTTACTTATAATAAATATCAAGGCTAGATTCAACTTTCTTACTTTGAACCACTACGTTAAAAGATAAGTTGAAATTTTAAGAAATTAATCTTAAGAAAGGCTGAGATAATTTTGACCTTATCAAGACATAGAAATCCAGAAATAAGGGCTCTTCTTTCCCTGCCTCCCTCTCTTCTTCCCTCCCTGCCTCTTTCTTTCTTATTGACAAAAAAGTGTGTATTTATGGTGCACAACATGATGTACACTGTGTGAAAATGGCTAAATCAAGCTAATTAATATATAAATTGCCTCATATATTTGAAATGAGAACACTTAAAATCTAATCTTTTAGCAATTTTCAAGTATAAATTGTTATTAACAATAGACACCATATTGTATGATAGATCTCTTGAACTTTTTCCTCCTAATTGAAATTTTGTATGCTTTGACTAACATCTCCTCCGTCCTCCCTACCTTGCTACTCCTCCAGTTCTTGGAAATTACCATTCTATTCTCCACTTCTCTGTTCTACTTTTTTAGATACGACATATGAGTGAGATTATGCAGTATTTGTCTTTCTGTGCCTGGCTTATTTCATGTTAATATAATGTACTCCAGGTTCATCCATGTTATTCTATATGGCTGGAATTTTTTTCCTTATTTGTAATTTAAGCCCAATATTAATTTTTAGCATGGCAAATCAGACAGATAAACCAAACAGAAACAAAAAACAACAAAAATTCAAAAATAAAAACCAGAAAAAAACCCAGTTTAGCTCTTAGAGAATAATAAATACTATATCTTGTTACTTTAATTATATATATTTTCAATTTTGTTCTAAATGAGAAAAAAGTAGTCATAGAAATTGCTTACTATTATATCAGTTATTTATACAGACTTGACCTTATCTAAAGAAACATGCTTTAAACAGTTGAAATGTACTCAAGTAATATACATTAGTCATTAACATTAACTTAATTTTCAGATAAATAATAAATTGCTTCTGATTTTATAGCTAGGAGTTAATCCAGTAGAATGGTTATCATCCGCTCCAAGCCTTTTGGGGTTTTTAATTGTTCTACTCAAATGAAAAGCTTTTTTACCAGCTTTTGTTACCACCCAATTAATTCTCAAAACCAATTAAGATAAAATCATACATAATAATCTCCTACTTACTACTAAGTGTATAAAATTTGCCTTTATCACTTAGTTCTTTTGACCCAACATTGACAATGCCTGATTTGTGGCGCCCCAGTACTCTGTGCTTCTTTCCTTATTAGCATTAATGGACATTTGTAAAAAGACACCCACTTCAATTTTGTAATTCAAATATACATTGAACATTTCCTACAATTTGAATATCTCTGTAATTATTTGTGTTTGAATACTGGACTGGACTCCACACTACATTTTCTTGTTGTTCTTCTTTTTAACATCACTCCTGCTTGAGAACATTATACTAAAACAATGTGATGTGATTAACCTGGCTATTGGCTGGTTATCAGTTACACATTCATAAATATTCTGAAAATAAAAATAAAAATATTATAAGTAACCTTCATATTTGAGTTTGTAAAATAAATTATTTAAATTTTCTCATTTTTATTTATATAATTGACGATATCTCAAATTCTCAATAACATTACACACATTTTTCAATCTTTTCAAGAAATGTTTTATATATTACAGAAAATATTCCAAATTATTTGATCATTGCGTTCTTTCTAGAAACATAATGTAATATTATGTAAACTTATTTTCATTACAATATTATAGTGAAATTTAGTGTTCAGATATTTTTGCCATCTGAATTTAAAAATAGTTATGTTTATTTTAGAAATTTAACAGCATTCAAATGCATTTTTATGCTTTATTTATATAAGTGAATTCAGTTAGGGTATTTTAAAGAAAACTTTTTAAAATCCAAAACAAATTAATGAGTTGGTGTTCATGCAAAATTCTGGGATGAGTCATACACGACATTAGGTCCTTGAAATTAATTTATATGAATAAGCATCTAAAATGGCAATAAGCAAATTCATTTTTATATCTATTTTTAATACTTTAATAATGTGCTATTTCTGAATTCTCATTAGATATGTCATCAGAAAGGTGATGGACATCTTCTATAAGAATGCATGATTACTCATATATTTTGTTTTATAGAACTCATTGCAGTTACAATTTATCTATTGTAATTTCTCCATTAATGTCTGGTTTGCTCACTAGACTTAACAGCAAGGTACGTGTTTGTTTTACTCAGCAAAGTATCTTTACGTCCTGGTAACATGATTATATAAGATTAAATAAGATTCTTGTAATGAATATTTGCCAATTGAATGAATGGATGAATTAATGGCCAGTTAGAGGTAATAGGGTCAAAAAAAGATTTCAATGTTTACCCAATAGTTCCTGAAAACAGTTTACTTTTAGACTCATCAGTACATGTAATCACAAAATCAAATGTATATTGGAAGAATATAATTAAAATTGAAAGGATTTTTGATAAATGACTGAAAAGTGAGGAAAAAATCATATTGAAATGTCAGGAATTGTATACCCTACCTTTATTTGAATTAGGCTTTAGAAACCCATGCTAACCAGAGAGGATCTTGGATTTCATCATAAAGAAAAATAATACAAGGCTCTGTGAGATTTTATTATATCTAAATTCAATAAATGGTGTTAAGAAATTGCTCTAAAAAGTTTTGGAAAGGTTACCACATGGAGACCAAAGAATTGATGAAACAAAATCTGTTTTCTTGACCTTCTTACATCTATTGCACATGGAGTACTCAGCAAATCTAATTAAAGCCTTGCTACTAAGCCTATTGTGAGGAAAACTTTTTTTTCCACAAATTCATTTACTAACCACCTGTCCTAGTAGGATAACACAATAAAAATATTTCTTGGGAATTCAACTTAGACTAAATTGATAGGGCTCTGGACCAGCATCCTGCCTCTTCCTCCCAATGGTTCTGTGACGTTGGGAAAATGAAAAGGAGCTAATAACTAGAAATTGTCTATTTCTTTCAGCGCTTATGTTCTGTATTTATATCTAGTTTAGACACACATGGTTTTGTTTTTCACAAAAGGGTAGAAATACAAACACTCCTTGGACTGCAAACTAATTAGTGTTATGTTTTGGGGAGACTGTGGGACTCAACATTTTCTCAAAGGGTTCAAATTCATTATTTCCTTTTTATAAAAATATTTATTGTTTTCTGGGCAAAATATTAGAGGCTGAGGCTAATACAACTCAAACGCTAGTTTTTACTTTCACATCCAAAAAAAAGGTGAAGATAATGGTACTAACCTCAAAATTTGTGGTGAGGACCAATGTGTAAAACAGTCAGAGCAGTATCTGTCATGTAGTCAGAGTGCAATACACTTAACTATTATTATTACTATCAAAGAATTTTTAAAAATCAGTGCCCTCTAAAGTCTCACAATATATTTGGGTACATTTTAGAAACACAAAGAAAATAATTTCAAAACAACAGGTAACACATAAGATGAAGAAATGTCACAAGGTACATACAATTCATTACCAAAGGAATTGATCTTTTAAAAGTTATTATAAGACAACAGAGGATAGAGACTACTCAAGGCAGGCCAGTCATAGAAGATTTACATGAAGAAGATAAATTTTGATTGAGGCTTGAAAAATTAGTAAAAATTGTAGATTTCTTCTTCAGTTAAAAATTTCTGGAAAACATTTTATTGCTTATAATTATATTTTAGCTCATATTTAGCCTTATCCTAAAAATATTGGGATAATTACATGGGTAGAAAGGAGCATATATCAAAAGAGTGGTGAAAATACACCCTAGACAAATATTCTTAATAAGCTTTTACAAAACAAGTCAAATGTAATTTTTTCCAGAGAGTGTCTAAAATTGGGAGGCATTTCCTGTGGCATCCCAACACATACTAGATTCTTGGTATGGGGCCACCACCTAGTCATCCCAGAAGTTCTGTTAGGGATACACACACAGAGAGAAAGGAAAACAAGGTGACACTTCACTATTAATGAAATCTGTTAAACTGCACTTCCTTTTGCTCAGAAGCCCCATCCTAAATCTTGGAAGTCACAATCCACTAAAGCTAGAAGACAGCAGCCCTGGTCAGAGCCAGACAGAAAACATCTACTCTGCCATCTGTGGATTAACCAGCACAGGCTGCTTGCTGAGGGCTTTCTTAGACCTCAACAGTCCAGCTCCAGCTGCTCCTGTGTGGGGAGTCATGAGGAGGAAGAAATGTTATGTGCTAATCTAGGTTTTTAATATTGAGATTTTATGGAAGAAAAAAAGAAGTCTCTCTCTCCCTGAAAAAGTCTCCCCAGACACCAGGGCCAACAAGGCTCTAGGGTCTGAGCAGTGCCTTTTGGGATTTCTCCCAAGGTGCTATGAGTAGATGGAGTGGAGGGGCTTTCTCCAAGGAGTATCTTTCCCTAGCAAGAAGATAGACCGTGAAGCAAGAATGAAAAGTGTCATCCTCTTATGTGGTCAAGACACTAATAATAATTTTATTTACCTATTGGAAATCCGGAAATAGGTTTGGCCTAACTCGTCTCCAAGAATATAACAGTTAGTAAGTTCACATGACAATACAGGGCATAATTATGGCATATTGTGCTTGAGAATAACTGAAAAAGATGATCCTATTGTAATCGAAAGGGCTAAATATAAATGGATTCAGATTATAAATACCCTGCAAATTTTTAGTAGCAGTTGATTTTAGAGGTCATTTAAAAAACATATGGTGTTTTCAAATCATTTTTTTGAGAAGCTGAAATCCTAAATACAAACTCTAACTTTTCAGCATAAAATGAAGAAAATAGTAGAAAAAATTGTATGAATTCTTTACAAAAAGTCATTATTCTTCTGGTCCTAATCTCGCCTTTTTCTCCCCTATGGACACTATGTTTTTATGAAATTATCAGATTTACTGCCAAGCATATGGAAACTCTGAACACAACAAAAAAAACAACTGCCAAAATTTTGAAGAGAAAAAAATTCCTCATGTACCTAGGAGAAATTAATTGCACTGTCTAAACTGTTGATAACAGTGAGGAGAAAAAGATGCCACGTTCATCATTTATTCGAAGCTGCCAAAATGGCATTGGAGACATTGGTAAAAAACAACTGCATTTGCAATTTAAATAGCACAAAATATTTCATTTTATCTGTTCTTCTCCTTTTATTTCTCAGGAAAATTCATTCCTCTTTTCAGCTTGACTGCGCTGATTGCTTGCCTTCATAACATACTGTTTGGAATGATTTAAATGCATTTTCTTAAAACAGAAAAAAAAGATAGATGGCATTTTTTAAAAATTCCCACATACGTTGGTATGTTTTGACATACAAGTCTTAATTTATTGTAAAATTTTATTTCGAATTGTAAGCGTTAGAATTTGAACATGTAAAGAAAGAATGAAAGGGGAGGATTTGACTTACAATATGAAATAGGATGTCTTTCCTAAAGAAGCCTTCACGGCTTTCATTTTAATTAACCTGCCTTCATTTTTATTGTTGTATTATTCGTTTCACTTTATGCTGTCACTTAGACAGTAAACTTTTCACACAACTACAGGGACTGATAACAATGAGTTTAATTTAAATTAAAACTACCAGTGCAATTTAAAGATACAAGGGCTACTAAGAATATTTGCCATGATAGCATGTATCAATGCATGCTTTTCTTTCAAGAAGCCTGTAGAAATACTTGTGGTCATACTGAGAATTTTAACCCTATTTTGTTCTACACCGAACTATTCATTTATGTAAGGATTTTGAGATATCTAAGAAACTAAGAAATTCTTCTTCTCAACTAATTTTTTTCCAGACTCTGTATGACTAGACTAATCCCACATTGTTTAAAATATACTGATTATTTGGAATCGTTAAAGTTTAATCTTGCTTTCCAATGAGAGGTAGGAATTTTAATTATGTCATAAATAGCATTATTTAAATGGTTTTAGGCAGTAAATATATAACCAAGAAGGTACTTAGTGAAACAACAGAAGTATATTTTCCAGCAAAATTTGGAGAGAACAAACAAAAAACAACAATGAGGCTAAAAAATAGCTCATGAAAAAAATTATATGATTATGGTTTTATTATTTTCAACATTATATCATATATATCTTCACTTATAGGCCACCAATAAGTTCTCTAAGATTCCACCTCTGATCATATAATCATATGTCACATTAGTATTAGCTTTTTCTAAATACTTTCACCCTTATGATTTCAAGCGTATCATTGATTTAAATACTTTTTTGGATTTTCTTCAAATCACCTCTATTCCCATGTAGGCAAAGAATGTGCTTTTCATTGTTATAGTCTCCACTGGAGTTAACAAATTGAAAAAAAGTGAATTTTAGGTTATATAATTTATAGCTTAAAATTCATAGATGTATTGTTAAATATACTTTAAAGGAAAAGATTACCATAAACAGCAGTATGTGGAAAGAGTCAAGTAACCCAGAAAACACACCCAATAAATGAATTAATAATAAAGTTTATTTAACTACAACATATACACAAATAAAAACATTAGCAATGAAAACACACAAAATTATAAATTACATTGTGCAGTACATAATATTAAGAATTTTTAATATTCACTTATTCATTTATTAAATATTTACTGAGTAGCCATTATGTGCTAGGTATTATTTTTGGTTTAGAGGAGTAATTTTGTTCGTTTGTTTGGGGACATGCATGGTGCAAAATGCTAGAAACAAAAATAAAGCAATGTAAGGACAGAAGTTTACTGTTGCAAATTTAAAGTAAGATTTTAGGAAAGGGCCAACAGGTGAGTAAAAATTTGAATAAGGTGAAAGAAAGCCAACGGAGTATCTGAGATATCAAATAAAAGTGTTTATTAGGCAGTATGAATAATCATATTCATTATGATTCTGTCTCAAAGCAACAGCTTTGAGAGTTGGAAGAGTACCCTGTTAATAGAGATATTTCAGAGGATGCTACAACTAATAAGTGATAGATAAATGAGGAGGAAAGGAGGTAACTTTCCAGATGGGAAGAACAAACCTAGAGTAATCTAGAGGGAGATGTAAGCTTCACTGGGTGGAGTGATGCTTAGTCTCCACAGAGATTCACTCAGTGATCAGGGAATTGGTAAAGTTATACAAGGAAAACTGATGACAAGAAGCCTAGATACAGACCCAGAACTCACTCATAGGATGAGTAGAGGAGGAAGAGTGGAGCCTCAGGCTCACTTGGTGAGAAGGCAGGAACAGCTAAGTGACAAGAACTCAAGGAGAGTGGAACAGGTGGGAATCACGTGGCTTTTATAATAGAGTTTACTTGTCCCTCTTCAGTGCTGAATATTTTTTGGATCTCTACTCCTTCCAATACTATGCTATTTTTTTGAAATACAAAAATTTCAAAGTGTATAGCTCAGTAAATGTTTATATATGTACACCTCTATGCCATCACTAATCATATCAAGCTGTAGAATATTTCCAGCATCCCCAAAGGCTCTATCATGTTTCTCCTAATTTACACTCCTCCACATTATATCCCAAACTAAGCTACTTTGCCTGTTCTGGAAGTTCATATTAATGCAATCATGCAAAATATACTCTTCAGTGTCTGTTTGTTTTGTGCAGCATAATGTATGTAGGATTTGTCCTGTTGTCCTGTATTTTTGTCCTTTTAGTGCTATACACTGTTCCACTGCATGAATATAACATAGTTTATCCCATTTATCATTCAAAGGCATTTGGATTGTTTCCAGGTTTGGTTTATTATAGATATGCTATGATGAACATCCTCATACAAGTCTTGACAAACATAAACTGTCATTTCTGTTGAACATATGCCAAGGAATGGAAATGCTGGGTCAAAAGTTTGACATATATTTTGTTTTAGTAGATATTGCTAATTTTCCAAGATGGTTGTATAAACATAACCTCCCACCAAAACCTCCCTCTAGCCATTACACTTTCTCTGTATTGTACATCTATTTAAGTTTAGCTATTCTGTTAAGTCTGTAGTGGTATCTCATTGAGGTTTTAGTTTGGATTCCTCTGATGACAAATAATGCTGTGCACCTTTCCATATGTTTAATGGTTATTTGGATATCTTCTTTTGTGAAGTGCCTGCTTGGGTCTTTGGCTATTCCTTTACTGGGTTGTATGGGTTTTTCTTTTTAACTTATAAGGATTACTTTTATATTCTGAGTATGGCTACTTTGACAGAGCAAGTTGAAATTCTTAATTTAAATGATGTTTAATTTTCAATCTTTTCTCCTATGGTTAATATTTTTTGCTTCCTGTTTAAGAAATCTTTATTTCAAGGCCACAAAGACATACTCATAAGAGTATGTCTTTGTGGCCTTGAAATAGATAAAGATTTCTACATAATAGAGACAAGTAAACTCTATTATAAACTCCTTCTAGAAGTTTTGTGGTTTCAGCTCTTACATTTTGTTGTTATAATCCATCTTGAGGCCGGGCGCGGTGGCTCATGCTTGTAATCCCAGCACTTTGGGAGGCCGAGGAGGGCGGATCACGAGGTCAGGAGATCGAGACCATGGTGAAACCCCGTCTCTACTAAAAAATACAAAAAATTAGCCGGGCGAGGTGGCGGGCGCCTGTAGTCCCAGCTACTCGGAGAGGCTGAGGCAGGAGAATGGCGTGAACCCAGGAGGCGGAGCTTGCAGTGAGCCGAGATTGCGCCATTGCACTCCAGCCTGGGCGCCAGAGCAAGACTCCGTCTCAAAAAAAAAAAAAAAAAAAAAAAAAAAAAAATCCATCTTGAATTTCACATTTGTGTGTCAGGTGAGATAAGATTCAAGATACACTTTTCAATGTGGATATCAAATTGATCTCAAATCAAACACTTTTGTAAAAAGTGTGATGGCATTGTCATAAACCAGGTGACTCTATTTGTTGAAGTTTGTTTCTGGTATCTCTATTTTGTTTCTCTTAATCTAATTCTTCTTGCCAATACTGTAGCTTTATATCAAGGCTTTGTAGCCAGTATTTTAAATCCTCCAGCTATGTTTTTTTCTATTGCCTCAGCTATTCTAGTTCCTTGGAGTTTTCACATAAATTTTAGAATCAGGTCTTCAATTTCTAAAAAAAAAAACACGGAAACAACAAACAAACTCTCAAGATTTTCATAGACAACATGTTGAATCATTATAACATTTTGGATAGGATTAAAGACTTAATGGTATTTAGTGTTCCAATCCTTTAGCATGCCATATCTCTCCATTTTATTTATCTCTTAAATATTTTGCAGTTTTCAGTGCAGAGTTCTGGTACATTTTTCATTAGATTTACTCTCAAGAATACAGTGATTTTTGGGAATTTGTAAAATGGATTTATTTTTATCTTTTTATTAGGAGGCATTTTTGCTGAATTATGTAATTGAGAGTTAATAAATTAATGTGTAAGTTATTATTATAATTTATTTTGGATTTTCCACATATATCAAGAGTATATAGTAAAAATTTACTTATTTTTTTCAAACTTTATACCTTTTGTTACTTTTTTGTAACTATTTTACTGCTTAGGGCCTCTAATAGAATGTCAAATATAGTGCTGATGGTGAATATTCTTGCTTTGTTCTCCATCTCTGTGTGTGTTAAATATTTCACAATTAGCTATCTGTCTTTTAGGATTTTTTGTAGATATCTTATGCCAGGTAAAGAAACTCTTTTCTATTTCTTATTTGACCATAGTTTTCATCATGAATAGGTGTTAAATCTAATGAAATTATTATTCTTTATTGAAAAAATAATGATTTCATTTTCATTAATGTATTGAATTACATTGATAAATTTTGGATATTAAATTTTTGGAATTAATCTCATTTGGTTATGATATTTCATACTTTTCATATATCATTGATTTCTATTGGTTAGCATCTTATTTAAAATTTTTGTGTCTGAGTTAATATTGTTCTGTAATTTTTCTTTTGTCAAGTTTTTGTTTTAAAGTTATGTGGTCTCATGAAATAAACTGGAAAACATTCATTCTTTTACTAGTTTCTAAAAAAGTGTGCATAATATTGGTCTTATTTCTTTCTTACAAGTATGGAAGAATTTGCCAGCAAAACCACCCGAACCTGAAATTTTCTTTAAGAAAAAATTATTTTGTATCAATTAAATTTCTCTAATATATATAGGAAGTCATTTTTTTTCTTGCGTTAGTTATGTTAACTTGTGTTTTTCATATATCTATCTCATCCAAGGCAGGGTGTCCAATCTTACGGCTTCTCTGGGCCACATTTGGAAGAATTCTCTTGGCCACACATAAAATACACTAACATTAATGATAGCTGATGAGCTTTAAAAAAAACTCATAATGTTTTAAGGAAGTTTATAAATTTGTGTTGTACTGCATTTAAAGCCATCCTGGGCCACATGCAGGCCATGGACTGCGGATTGAACAAGTTTGATCTAAGCCTTTAAGTGTATTGGCATAAAATTGTTAAAATTTTTATTAATGTCTGAAAGATCAGAAGTAATAACCCCTTTTTGTTTTTAATTTTGATAATTGATTATTTGTGTTTTCTTTTTTCCTATGCCTTACTAAGGTATAATATATTTTATTAATTTTGTAAAGAACTAGCCTCTGCTTTATGGATTTTTTCTCTCTTATAGAGAAGTTTTCTATTTATTTTTGTTTTATTTTGATTAGTTTATATATCTACTCTGAGTTTAATTCGATGTTCTCTTTTCCATATTCTTGATATTGAAGCTCAAATGGCACATTTTCAACTTTTCTCCTTTTCCAATACCCGCATTAAGAATATAAATTGTCTCCTAAATTCTGCTTTAGCTGCAATATACAACTTCATTGCTTTGTCATTTTGATTACTACTGTAAAATTTCTGTTTGTCTTTAGTCTATTTTTGTCCTTGCTACAAACTACTTTGTAATTTCCCTTGTAATACGTGACTTCTGCTTGTTCACAATTTCCGTACACTGTCTTCTTTATTAGCACCTCTCAGCTTTTGGAGCTAACCACCAATAAGTTGCTTTATATCTCTGTCTTGCATTCAAAATCCCTGTGAGCAATTATCATAGCAACTTCTTTTCAGGTTCTGAAATATTAGACATATTATAGCCAATCTAATTTTATATCAGGTGCACATTTCTGAGCTCAATAGTTAGGGTGAAGGAGTCAAATAATGATTCCCATGTGTATTATTTTGTTAGGTCTGCCTTAATAAAGTATCACAAACTGGGTGACTTATACAACAGAAATTTATTTTCTCATGGTTCTGGAGGCTAGAAGTCCAAGATCAAGGTGTCAGTAGAGTTAGTTCTTAAGAAGGCTTCGAGGAAGAAACTTTTATGACTTTCTTCTAGCTTCTAGTAGTTTTCTGACAGTCATTGGCATTCTTTGGTTTGTAAGAACATCACCCCAATCTCCACCTTTATTTTCATATGGAGTTCTCCCTGTGTGTCTGTCTGCATCCAAGTTCCCTCTTTGTATAAGGACACCAGTCATATTGGATTACTGGTCTACACACTCTAGTATGATCACTTTACTACTTTAATCTGTAGCAACCATTTTCCAAATGAAGTCACATTCTAAGGTACTGGAAAGCTGGATTTCAAAATATGAATTTGGTAAGTTTGGGGGCTCACAGTTCAACTCATAACACCCCCCAGAGATGCACTCCTAAAAAAAAAAGGATTATTTAGCACTTATTTTGTAAGAATCTTATAAGGACTAACTCAATCATCAAAACAAATACATGAGGTAATGTGGTTATTTTTTCCATTGTTTATCAATGTCACTTCTCTTCCGTGCTCTATGATCGTGGTGCTGGGACTCTAAAACCTACATTTTTCAGACTTATTTATCTTTGGCTTCTTGGTAGTTTCTGCCAACAAATCATTAAAGGGAACTTGGTAGATAAGATGCGTTATACCTTTAGTCTATTCATATTAATAAAAGGAACTAAACTAGGGAGTGCATATTGAATCATGTAAAATAAAATTGAATCTTAAAAAGGGAGAAAGGTCAGATGATGACCAAATGTGGTGAGTAAGAGATGTGTGGTCATTATCTGAGAGAGAGGTGAGCAGCCCAAAAAGACTCTTCAATATGACAAATGAGTATGACTCATGGTTCATTGAGTTGAACCATGCTCATCTATATGATGGAAATAGGAACCCCCTTCAGAGAGCGGGGGTTACCATAATCCACTGAGTGATTGTTTTCCTCACTTTGCTGAGTAATAAACCCCTAAATCCATACCTCACGTGGGTGTGAATTGTAGGACAAGGGACAAGCCTGACTTGTAGTATTGTGAACTAGGTGGTAGGAGGAGGGAAAAATCAAGTATTTGGCTTCCATAGCATGAGTTATTACAGTGAGAAATTCCTTAAACATCAGAGGAGGATCTAGATACTGATAAAATTTAATAAAGTCCATTAAAATAGTCAAAGTTCAAACCAAGTATTATCAGCTCCTAATCCGGTAGTCAGGAACAATATATATTTCCAATATGTTGGCTGCCTTTTGTTGTTTAGACATGTGGAAATTTTAAATTTGTAAGAAATTTAAGTTATTGATTTTGCCTTCAGAAATTTATTAGAAATTTTTTCTCATCTAACAATGTTTGTGTATATTTCCATACACCTTCGTAAGCTGAGGTATAACATTTGTCTCTTTTAGTTAGACAGTGTGAGTTTCCTTCTTTAATATGAGGTGAGAATCCTATAGTTTTCTTACTTCGTTAATAATCAATTTCCTCATTACTACACTTCAGTAATCCTACCTATGTGTTGATAATTTCTGGATCATTTTAAATTTGTATACATAGTAGAGTAGACCTCTGTCTTGTAACTTCTCTTAAATTAATATGCATTTCTGGTTTTTGATGGTATCCTTGACTTCCTTTAATAGATAATGCAGACAAAAAGATACATTTATATGAAAACAATAAAATTCTAAAATATATTTCAAGACTCATAATGTACCCTGTGATAATGGGATCAGTGTAACAAACTATATCAAAAATTAACTCAGAAATTACTAAACATTTTTTGTTACTGCCCTAAAAAGTTGAGAGCATTAGATATTATAAAGGAGTGTGTATAATTAGTAATTATTTTTAGGGATAAGAAAATGCCCTGGATTTTGTTACTGGAATGACTGACAGGCAGGGCCAGTGGTAGGGAAAAACTAGGGGAAACAATTTTGCTCTACCCTGTAATGCTGGGGGTATTTAAAGGATTCTGGCAGAAACCTTCAAAGAGTGGGACCTTGAACTCAGAGTTCCATTAAGACCATAGTTTGCAGATGACATGATGGTATATCTAGAAAACCCCATTGTCTCAGCCCAAAATCTCCTTAAGCTGATTAGCAACTTCAGCAAAGTCTCAGGATACAAAATCAATGTACAAAAATCACAAGCATTCTTGTACACCAATCACAGACAAACAGAGAGCCAAATCATGAGTGAAATCCCATTCACAATTGCTTCAAAGAGAATAAAATACCTAGGAATCCAACTTAGAAGGGATGTGAAGGACCTCTTCAAGGAGAACTACAAACCACTGCTCAATGAAATAAAAGAGCATACAAACAAATGGAAGAACATTCCATGCTCATGGGTTGGAAGAATCAATATCGTGAAAATGGTCATACTGCCCAAGGTAATTTATAGATTCAATGCAATCCCCATCAAGCTACCAATGACTTTCTTCACAGAATTGGAAAAAACTAAAGTTCATATGGAACCAAAAAAGAGCCTGCATCGCCAAGTCAATCCTAAGCCAAAAGAACAAAGCTGGAGGCATCATGCTACCTGACTTCAAACTATACTACAAGGCTACAGTAACCAAAACAGCATGGTACTGGTACCACAACAGAGACATAGATCAATGGATCACAACAGAGCCCTCAGAAATAATGCCACATATCTACAACTATCTGAACTTTGACAAACCTGACAAAAACAAGCAACAGGAAAAGGATTCCCTATTTAATAAATGGTGCTGGGAACTGGCTAGCCATATGTAGGAAGCTGAAACTGGATCCCTTCCTTACACCTTATACAAAAATTAATTCAAGATGGATTAAAGACTTACATGTTAGACCTAAAACCATAAAAACCCTAGAAGAAAACCTAGGCAATACCATTCAGGACATAGGCATGGGCAAGGACTTCATGTCTAAAACACCAAAAGCAATGGCAACAAAAGCCAAAATTGACAAATGGGATCTAATTAAACTAAAGAGCTTCTGCACAACAAAAGAAATTACCATCAGAGTGAGCAGGCAACCTACAAATGGGATAAAATTTTTGCAACCTACTCATTTGACAAAGGGCTAATATCCAGAATCTACAATGAACTCAAACAAATTTACAAGAAAAAAACAAACAACCCCATCAAAAAGTGGGCAAAGGACATGAACAGACACTTCTCAAAAGAAGACATTTATGCAGCCAAAAAACACATGAAAAAATGCTCATCATCACTGGCCATCAGAGAAATTCAAATCAAAACCACAATGAGATACCATCTCACACCAGTTAGAATGGCCATCATTAAAAAGTCAGGAAACAACAGGTGCTGGAGAGGATGTGGAGAAATAGGAACACTTTTACACTGTTGGTGGGACTGTAAACTAGGTCAACCATTGTGGAAGTCAGTGTGGCAATTCCTCAGGGATATAGAACTAGAAATACCATTTGACCCAGCCATCCCATTACTGGGTATATACCCAAAGGACTATAAATCATGCTGCTATAAAGACACATGCACACGTATGTTTATTGCGGCACTATTCACAATAGCAAAGACTTGGAACCAACCCAAATGTCCAACAACGATAGACTGGATTAAGAAAATGTGGCACATATACACCATGGAATACTATGCAGCCATACAAAATGATGAGTTCATGTCCTTTGTAGGGACATGGATGAAACTGGAAACCATCATTCTCAGTAAACTATTGCAAGGACAAAAAACCAAACACCACATGTTCTCACTCATAGGTGGGAATTGAACAATGAGAACACATGGACACAGGAAGGGGAACATCACACTCCGGGGACTGTTGTGGGGTGGGGATAAGGGGGAGGGACAGCATTAGGAAATATACCTAATGCTAAATGATGAGTTAATGGGTGCAGCACAACAACATGGCACATGGATACATATGTAACAAACCTGCACATTGTGCACATGTACCCTAAAACTTAAAGTATATATATATAAAAAAAAAGACCATGATTTTTCCTCAACCCTCAAAAGCAAAATATAGAAAATGGAAATCCACAAAGTGCAATCAGGGCAGGATATTGCTCTAATTTAGCCCCTGCTGAGGGAAAGACTTTTACAACACTTGAAGTGGGGTTGTGAGGAGAACGAAAATCAAATACTGTGACATGGAGATTTACCTTGATACTGTTTCCCTAAACCCCAGAGAGGTGAGAAGTGCCTAAATAAAGCCATGGAGCTGCCATACTTGGTTGGCACACCCGAAAGATCTTGGTATTTTGACTTTATTTTACTCTTTAAATCCAAAGCCTCACAATACTTCCCAGACAAAAACATGAAGGACCTGACAGCATTTTTCTGGAAAACTCTGACATGTGGGAGGAGACAGCCCCACTAGGGTATCAGTCATTGGCCAGCTGGGATGTAATCTACTATTCATTTACCTTTCAGAGAAAACAGTAATTTAGGAAAAATCAAGTGTCACTAACTTAGGGAAAGAGTAGTTCTTTGTTCTCCAGGATTGACATTCAGTAGCAGGAGTTAAAAGAAAAACAGAGCTATTGAGGAGTAGACTTTTTACACTCATTGATATGTCCATATTATGGAAAACTTAGGTAACAGCTATTATCTACCTGTGTTTGTGTCAAAATCCCAGTCCCCAAAGAATTTAAAGCAATTACCACTCAAATAAAGGCAGTGACTATAAAATTGTAAACTGATTAAATTATTATGGTGTGTAAAATAGCAGTCAGAAATATGACTTTTGACTCCCTTCATATCTAATATTCTATCTATAAAACCAAACTGTCTCTTTGCTCATTATAAAGTAATAGAGTTTCTGAGTTATAAATCTCTTGACCTGGTCAAGTTCATTTCCTACTTTCTAAATTTTGTGCTCAAGAGTTACTAACCTCCACAAATCTTCTAACAATAGTAATTAGACTATTAAAATTGTTGACAAAATGATATGCTTTATTAAATCAGAGAAAATTAGTCACTATAATATTGCCATCTTAGTAAGAGCAAATGGAACAACATACAATTTCTCTATAAGCTTTTGATTAGAAAATATTTCTGTACTCTTACAGTGCTCTAAAGATAATCAAATTAGAGTGCAATATTGGTTGAATAAAAACATGAGTGTATGAAAATTAGCTTAGGGTGAGTTTGCTGTTTTAGTTACAGAACAGCCAGATCTACAATCTCTAACCAAACACAATGTTTTAAAACATTTATTATATAATTATTCTTCAGTTTATCCAAATACTGAAAATAATATTTAATGAAATGTGCATATCTGTCTGTTCTGTGTGTATGCACATGCATGTATATATGTTTCTCAATTACCAGGTCTTTTAACACTATCTATTCTAAACATCTGCATTAGTCCGTTTTCATATTGCTGTAAAGAACTGCCCGAGACTGCATAATTAATAAATGAAAGAGGTTCAATTGACTCACAGTTCAGCATGGCTGGGAGGCCTCAGGAAACTTAAAATTATGGTGAAGGGGAAGCAAGGCACCTTCTTCACAAGGTGGCGGGAAGAAGAACTGCCCAGCAAAAGAGGAAGAGCCCCTTATAAAACCATCAAATCTCATGAAAAGCACTCATTATCACCAGAATAGTATGTGGAAAACTGCCCCCATGATTCAATCACCTCCATTTGGTCTCTTCCTTGACATGTGGGAATTATGGAGATTATAGAGATTACAATTTAAGATGAGATTTGGGTGGGGACACAAGGCCTAACCATATTATTCTGCCCCGGCGCCTCCCAATCTCATGTTTCTTTCACATTTCAAAACTAATAATTTCTTTCAAACAGTCCTCCAAAGTCTTAATTTATTCCAGCATTAACCCAGAAGTCCAAATCCAAAGTCTCATCTGAAATGAGGCAAGTCCCTTCCACCTATGAGCCTGTAAAATCAAAAGCAAGTTAGTTACTTCCTAGATACAGTGAAGGTACAGGCATTGGGCAAATATCTCCATTTCAAATAGGAGAAATTGGCCATAATGAAGGACCTACAGGCCCCATGCAATTCTGAAATCCAGCAGGGCAGTCAAATCTTAAAGCTTCAAAATGATCTCCTTCGACTCTCATATCCAGGTTGTGCTTATACAACAGTTGGGCTCCCATGGCTTCGGAAAGCTCCACCTCTGTTGCACTGCATGGTACAGCCCCATTCCTAGCTGCCTTCATGGGCTGGCATTGAGAGTCTGTGGCTTTTCCAGCCACATGCTGTCAGTGCAAGCTGTCGGTGGATCTATCATTCTGAGGTCTGGAGGATGGTGGCCCTCTTCTCACAGCCGCACTAGGCAGTGTCCCAGTGGAAACTCTGCATGGGGACTCCAGCCCCACATTTCCCTTCCACACCGCCCTAGTAGAGGTTCTACATGAGGGCTCCACCCCTGCAACAAGCTTCTGCCTGAACATTCAGGTATTTTCATACATCTTCTGAATTCTATGCAGAGGTTCCCAAACCTGAATTCTTGTCTTCTGTGCACCTGGAGACCCAACAGTCTGTGTAAGCCACTACGCCTTGGGGCTTGCACCCGCTGAAGCAATGACCTGAGCTGTATGTTGGCTCCTTTTAGCCATGGCTGGGAAGCAGGGCATCAAGTCCTGAGACTGCACAAAACAGCAAGGCCTTGGGCCCAGCCACAAAACGTTCTAGGCCTCTGGGCCTGTGATGGGAGGCCTGTGATTAAAGACCTCTGACATGCCCTGGAGACATTTTCCCCATTGTCTCGGCAATTAACATTTGGTTCCCTGTTACTTATGCTAATTCCTGCAGCTGGCTGCAGCTGGCTTGAATTTCTCCTCAGATAGTGGATTTTTCTTTTCCACTGCATTGTGTGGCTGAAAATTTTCTAAACTTTTATGCTCTGCTTTCCTTTTAAACAGAAGTTCCAGTTCCAAATCATCTATTTGTGAATGTATAAAATTGAATGCTTTTAAGAGCACCTAAGTCACCTCTTGAATGCTTTGTTACTTAGAAATTTCTTCTGCCAAATGTCAGTCTCTTTGCTAAAACAGCAAAATTCATCTTTGTTCCAATTCCCAACAAGTTCCTCATCTCCATCTGAGACCACCTCAGCTTGAACTT
The DNA here is from genome assembly GCF_006542625.1 of Nomascus leucogenys. Lineage (NCBI taxonomy): Eukaryota > Metazoa > Chordata > Mammalia > Primates > Hylobatidae > Nomascus > Nomascus leucogenys. The sequence continues at coordinate 101,697,778 of NC_044383.1, read as the reverse complement.
CATTGTCCATATCACTATCAGCATTTTGCTGAAAGCCATTCAACAAGCCTCTAAGAAGTTCCAAACTTTCCCACATCTGTCTTCTTCTAATCCCTCCAAACTGTTCCAACTTCTGCCTGTTACCCAGTTCCAAAGTTGCTTTCACATTTTCAGGTATCTTTATAGCAGCACCCCACTCTCTGCAGTACCAATTTACTGTGTTAGTCTGTTTTGATACTGCTATAAATAACTGCCTGAGACTGGGTAATTTATAAAGGAAAGAAGTTTAATTGATTCACAGTTCAGCATGGCTTGGGAGGCCTCAGGAATCTTACAATCATAGCAGAAAGTGAAGCAAGGCACCTTCTTCACAAGACAGCAGGAAGGAGAATTGCCAAGCAAAGGGGGAATATCCCCTTGTAAAACCATCAGATCTCATGAAAACTCACTCACTATCATGAGAACAACATGGGGGAAACTGCCCCCATGATTGAATTACCTCCACCTGTTCCCTCCTTTGACATGTGAGGATAATGGGGATTACAATTCAAGATGAGATTTGGATGGGGACACAAAGCCTAACCATATCAATATCTAAACACAGTAAATATCTATGACATATGTCAAGAATATGGAGGACTTTTTGAGGTTTTTATACATGATATTTTTTTTTTCTGTAACATTGTTTTCTCTTTCCCCAAGGCTCTTATCATATGTTGTTCTTTCTTCATTCTATCCTTGGATGTATTACTCCTTGTTGGAACTTTGAAGTAGTATAATTATTAGGACATTGATTTATGATTTATCTCTGTCTTTTTTTTCTCATTACCTCTCCCACTTTAAGATAGTGGCCAGGACTTTTGGGAAATTTTTCTTCCGTGTAAGGCCAAAATGAAAATTTGTATATAAACTTTTCCTTTCGTTAAGAGAAGGGTACATTTTAAGAGAATGAGAAAGGAGTGATCCTGAGAAACTGGAAAGTGGTTGACTATATTGTTAAAAGGTCTTAAGCTTGTCAGGGACTATATTATGCCCCATGAAAGAGTTTGTGAAAATGGCAAAGGAAAAGGCAGAGAACTTATCATTTGTTGCAGGATGTAGACAAACACTACAGGGCAAGAGAATACTTTAAGCTTGTACCATGAAGATGTCAGGGTCATCTATGAAGTAGTGGTTATTAGAGGCCTATTTATCACTTTTCCAATGAAAGTTGAGACTATTTTCTACATTTCCATAGTCTCTTGGTTTCTAGGCTGTGAACAAGATAAATGAACAGGATCCTCCAATGATTGCAGAATGGATTATAACTGATTTATAGAAAAATGTTAAAAGTGGGATGTTTCTTGTGGACTTCAGTTTTGGGTTCAATTAATACACAATTCAAATTTATCTTCTGCCACTAATCATCAGTGAAGTTTAATGAATATTTTTCATTAAAAGAAATTTTGCTTTTGTAGAAAGCTGATGGGGGACTCTCATTTTAAAACTTCGATTAAAAAGCATCAATGCTGGGTGCAGTGGTTCATGCCTGTAATCCTAACACTTTGGGAGGCTAAGGCAGGAGAATTGCTTGAGGCTAGGAGTTCAGGACCAGCCTGGGCAACATAGCAAAACCCTATCTGTACAAATAATTTAAAAACACTAGTCAGGTGTGGTAGTGCACACCCGTAGTCCCAGCTTCACAGAGGCTGAGGCATGAGGATCACTTGAATCCAGGAGTTCAAGGTTGCAGTGAGTCATGATTGTGCCACTACACTATAGCCTGGGTTACAGAGCAAGACCCCACCTCTAAAACCAAAACCAAAACAAAACTGTCAAGTATTCAGATGTTCTGTTGAATTTCTAATGTGTTGTTAGGTATCATTTCAAATAGAAGCATACAGTTTACTTAATATAAATTCTTAAAAATTTCAAATGTTATATATATATATATATATTTGACAAGATCGAAAACAGGAAATATTTATTTCATCAGTATAAGGTGGTATGAAGCTTCTTATAATTTACATGAAAGAAGCTTATCATTAGAAAAGATCTACATAGTTACATATAGTATTTGTCACCTAGGGCTGCTGTAAAAAAGTAGTAAATAAAATGGATGCTTTTAACAACAGAAATGTACTGTCCACAATTCTGGAAGCTAGAAGTCTGAAATCAAGATGTTATCAGGGCCACGTTCTCTCTAAAGGCACTAGGTAAGGATATTTTTATGTCTGTTTGTATCTTCTGGTAGTATGCAAAGAAAAACTGCACTGGAACTGGTTAAACAGGCAAAGAATATCTTATTCAAGACTATTGAATAGGAGTCAAGAATTGCAATAGGAAAGAAAGATTGAACTAAATTCTGCTGAAACAAAAAGCCTAAGGGTTTTAAGCCCTGGGGTGAGCTAGTAGTACAGTTCTAAAGTTATCTTATTCAAGACTATTGAATAGGAGTCAAGAATTGCAATAGGAAAGAAAGATTGAACTAAATTCTGCTGAAACAAAAAGCCTAAGGGTTTTAAGCCCTCGGGTGAGCTAGTAGTACAGTTCTAAAGTACGTTAGGTGAGAAGATAGTCAGTGTGGTTAGGCCCCACCTGTGTTGCTAATTGGTGCTTATCAACGTTAGGCTCCTACCCTCCCAGGAAGACTGGTATACAGGACCATTATCAAATTTCATTTCAAAGGGATAGTTTCCAGGCCCTTGAGAAAGATATCCCTGAGTTGTAAAACTGGCAATAAGCTGGAAGAACATTTATATCTCAAATGGTCAAAGAAATAACTTTCATTTGCAAGTTTTCTAAAGTAAATGCTCTAAGAAAAAGGATGTCAGGGCCCTATAGTTAGAAAGAAATTTAACACTTAGTCAAGCTGAGGGGAATATTAAAGCCATCTTGGTCAGTTGTTGTTGGCAATCCTTGGTGTTTACTTTTAGACAAATCACTGTAATTTCTACCTCTGTTCTCACATGGCCTCCTCCTCTGTGTATCTGTGTGTCTCTGGGTTCTTTTCTTAGAAATACTTTAGTTATTGGATTGTGACCCACCCACTCTAATCCACTACGACCTCACATTAACTAATTATGCTTGTAGCACCCTGCCGTAACTGAGTACTTCCATTTTTCTAAGAGATGGTTTAATTACTTTTTTCTCTCTTTTCTTTCCTTTTCCCTACTTCCTACTTAGCTCTTTAGAAATGCAATTATATCACTTCTCAGCCTTTTGGCTAAAATAAAGAGTAAAAATGCAATTATAACCTTTTACCTGCCATTCAGCAGACACTACCTACAGGGCAAGTTCATCTAACTATGTGTTTAGAAGCTCCGGGGCAAAACTCTCTCCCACCAGGAGGTTGCCTCAACCCAAAGTATGCTCACTACAAAACTCTCTCCCACCTGGAGAGTTTTCAGCCACTTTTACAACCTAGTCCTGCCTATAAAAGCTCCATTAGTCACCAGCTCGACCACCCAGTAGTTAAGGCACTGAAATAAGTTATGCATACCCTCATTGGCTCAATTCCTCCCCTGTGTGCCATTCATGCCAGGCCCCCTTTTAATAGTGCCTGCTTTCTGCTCCAAAAGCAAAATGATACCCTTAAGGCAGGAACTCAGTACTTCCCCTAAACAGCTTTTAAGTGAGAAGTCATTCCCCTGAACAGCTTTTAAGTGAAAAGTCATTTTCCTTATATCAGACCTCACTCTTGTTAACTGGACTCTGCAAGCAGTGTGTAACTGAACCTGTGTTTCAGTTACACTGCTTCCAAATAAGGTATGATGTATTATGGAATATATGAATTTTGGGGGGTGGGGCACACTACACAATTCAATACATATGTAACTCCATAACCAAACTTTAAGACTTATGAGTTCAGTAGAAGAAACTTTGCCTTATGCAAAATTGTCATTTTGTTCCTTAATATTAAGGCTAATTAGCAAACTGGTTCCTCAATCATTCCCACCCACTCATACTCACCCACACACATACACACATAAAATTGTACTTAAGGTTCTATATCCAAGAGGAAATATTCTCCCTGTAACTTACTGTGAATAGTAAAAAATTTTATTTCCTTACGTTATTATACATATGACTAAGAATGAAATACTATCCATCTTCTAATAGGGAAATGTGTTTTTGTATAAGAAAATGTGACAGAGATTTTGCAACCAAGAGAATAAATGAAAAGAGTTTTCTTCTCTTTCCAATTATTTATTCTGATTCTTTATGTAATTTTGTAATATCATATTTTAGTCTGTTCTTGTTTTTTGAAATGCCTTTGTTTGACCTGTTGCTTTATTTTTCCTTATAATTAAAGGCTCTACTGAAGAAAACTATTAGACTTTACATGTAAGAATGTTATTTGTAAGAAGAAACATTTTAAAATAAAGTTAACTTTCATCAAGTGGAAAATTGAATAATACCATGTACTATGCTCACATAGCTGTTGAAAGATGAGGTAACACTATAAATCATAATTGATATGAATCAAAAAATCTATTTTACTTGATGTACAAAATGAATCAATAGGAAATGTATTTAATTATTTATGATGTATATTTAGTAGAAATCCATTTTCAACAGAAAATACAGTGGTTACCATAACTATTTTTATAGCGCTTACCTAGCCTGTAAAAACCTTTATTTTTAATTCCAAATATCTAAATACTAGTTCTGTTACAAAGCTTGTTTAACCTTTTTTTAATAATAAGAAAATTTTCCTGAGATCTTTAGTAAGAATGATCTCTTCTTTTTCTTAAATTTCATTAATGTTATTCATTTTATAGAATTTATTGCTTAAAAAGACTAGGTGTATGCTTTGGAATTTTATCTGCCACATGGAATTGCAAACTGGAGTTTATCTCTAGACCTTTGTAGGATTAATAAACTTTTCCCCTTCATATACAAAGCAAAAACCATAGAATATGATTGAAATATTAATAAGTCTGTAAAAAGCAGGTTGTCTATCTTCTTTAAGGTTAGTTGAAGAAAGCATATAATATGTAAAATTAAATATGTTCGATTTATGTGAAAATATCTTTGTGGAAAATGGTTAGTAAGCAGGATTATTTATTTATCCATGTAAAATTTATTGAAGGCTTATTATGTAACAGCCACTAGGCTTGTCACTAGGGATTTCATGGTCCCTCCATGAATCTTCAATTTACAGTGAGAAGACTGACAATTTGAAAACAAATAAAATTATGTTATATAAAATTATGTTATATAAAATAAGTGCTATAGAGGAAGTTGATACTGCTCTGTAAATATATATAACAAAAAGAAGAAAGAGGGCAGGTAACATTAATGACATCTATACAATGTAAAGAACAGGCCTTCATGGAGTCTGACAAAAAAAGCTTTATGCAGACTTTTTAGAAAATGAAATGAATTGTCCTAGGATTCTCTAGTGAGCCAGTGTGGCTAGATCTTAGTGAACA